>NW_028262290.1:14726562-15366875 GCF_047370975.1 Nipponia nippon | reverse complement strand
TCACAGTACAGCGTCTCTAAAACACCCCAGGAGAAAAAAGCAAAAATGCCATCAACTACCATTAGCTAAACCGGGATTGTAGTGGTAGTTTTGTGAACGTAACACAGCAAATCATAACACACTTCAACTATACATAATAATAAACTCAAAGAAGCAAATCTTCTTAAGGTCTGCAAAACCCAATCTTAAAATTTTAGGTGCCGTTCGCTAGTTAAATTACAAAGCATTAAACCTAAAATTAACTTGCTCTGGGCAATCTTAAAATAGTAGATTGCTGGATCTAAGCTTATGGGTATTCTCAGTTAACTGCTTCTGAAGAAATATAAAAGTGGTTTATTACATCTGTAATTACAGCAAAACTTTGCCCTGTACTTTTCTCCCCTGGCTGGAAGAGACGAGTTTGGGTGTATCATGTGAAACCGAGCACTGAATATCAAAAGGACAGGAATCCTAACTGCTTCTGAGCTATCACAGCTCTTGAGATAAACCTGATACAGCCTTATGCAGGATCGTGCAGATTTGTCTCTTCTTCTGCAAGACCACTTACAGGTGTGTACAAACACGCACCTATATGCATACATATATGTGCTTATATGTACACACACAGTTACATATATGCAGATAAATAATCCTGCAGAAAAGGAACTTTCAGGGCACATTTAAAAATAGATGCTCTTGCACACACACACAATTACTTTTCAAAGTATTCTCCTCTTTCCATATTTCTACCCTCATTTTGTCTATCAATAGCTTTATTTTTGTATAAAATTTGAGACCCTGATCTTGACAATAAAATATACTGCCAGAGATCACAGAATATTGACAATATTGTCAGTCTTGGCAGAAGATGAGAGTCAGACTCCCCTCCACAAAACCATAAGGCTGGGTGAAAAATCAATATGAGAGATTGATCTGCTTTCTGATTTTTCAGTTGTTAGAGTCACATTTCCAAGCTGTTGTCTCCAGACCATGAAGGGCCAGAAACTTCTTTTTTATTGCTTAATGAAAGCTGAAAACTCATAATTTCACATGACTTTAGAAGCAGTAGCTCATAGAGAAATACCAGATATTGTCACAGTCATGATAAACCATATGATTGGCCACAGTTTTAAGATTTTGAGAGCTGAAATGCTACCTTTGCCAGCAAGTCATGCAGACAGACTTTTAAGCAAGGTATGAGTTGCAATAAAATCTGGAAAATCATTTTTTTATGAGAGAAAAGACAGAATATTCTACAAATAACTCCAATACAGCGTGAATATTTTGCAAACTTTTCTGCAGGGATTGCAGAAATCACAATTTATCTTTAAATTCAGCTGCTTTAACCCAGTACATGTAGAAATATTTTCAGGTAGAAGATTTCTCTTGGAGGAAGTAATGCATCTGATATCGTGCGCTCTTCCGTGGAATCAGATGTAGTTCCTGGTTCTTGATTGCATTTGCTACTGTACTGCAACATTTTATGATTAAGTCAGTAAACTTAACAATATTTAAACTGCTGTTCTGATCAGAGAGCTTAAAATATGTGGAGAGTAGTGGGGTTACTTTCAAAAGCTCTTAGCTTAATTTTTCTTCCACTGTATTAAATGAAAATGACTGACTCAGAAAAGTATCACAGCAATATTGGGTATTTAGATCTAAAAAATTCCAAACCCTCCTATAATTCTATTTGCCCTCTGCAGCTTTTTCCACTCTATTCCAGCCTACTGCTTTTCTTGAACCTTTTCAAATTTCCTCTCATAAATTGACAACTTGTACAAAACATTGGCACTATGAGAAGAGAAAAAGCCATTCCCACAATTATGCAACCTCAAATTTACTAAAAATGTCAATACTTTTCAAAGATCAGCAGACACTTCCCTTAACAGAAGTGACTTTTATAGTCAATACTGACGACTGACCAGTTCTGGAAAAGTACCATGTTTCTCTTACAGGCTATTTTCATATAGAAGGCGAATCTTGAAATATTAACAAGGAAGTAAAACAATAACAAGCGAGACGTGTAAAGACTCCCCTTTCAAACTCTCATCTAGAGAATGAGTCATACGTTCATTTACAGCTAAACTTGGATTAAATTGCTAGCAGTGAATCTGCAAGCAGCAACATAAAAACAGAACTACTGTTCAAAGATGAACTTCCCATGTCAGAGAAAAAACCAAAAGGATTTCAATATATATTTCCTAGTGTTTGTTCTGGTAAGCAAACTGAATTAAGGAAAGAAAATGATGAAATTTTAGAAAACATGAAAAATCTAATTATTAAAAATTCTCTGCTAAAACGTGTTTTATGATGACACAAAGGCCCTCTGTTCCCTGTAACACACCAGCTGCTTTTCGTTATTTTACGTGCAAAAAAATGCATTCAATCACCTGTTCTACAAACTGCAATTTCAGGGAAAGTAAAAGACTGAAAAGCATTCAATACAGAAGTTCAGACCCATTCAGTACTCCGCAGCCTGTGCCAGGTCTGGCCAAAAAGGTCCAGCAATGTCTGAGTCATATTTAACTCAACCTAAGATAAATCTAAATTATCCCCTGCTTTTCAGCAAATGG
This sequence comes from Nipponia nippon, assembly GCF_047370975.1. Classification (NCBI taxonomy): domain Eukaryota; kingdom Metazoa; phylum Chordata; class Aves; order Pelecaniformes; family Threskiornithidae; genus Nipponia; species Nipponia nippon. Next base: position 15,364,323 of record NW_028262290.1, on the reverse strand, counting down.
AAATCAAGTTAAACAAAATGTTAAAAACCATGCAATTTCAAAACTTAAAGAAAATACATGGTTGCTTTTGCCTAGGGATTGTATAACTCATTTATTAAAAAATTCATGGGATAAAAAGAACTTGATCCAAATATGAGGTTGCACATTTGCACAAGAATATACTTTTTATAGTATCAAGATATTTTCCCTTTCTTCATTATCCTTTGACAAAATGACACTGGGCAGCATTTTACAGGCACTGCAGGTGAGATTATAACCCGTTTGCCGAACCCACTTGCACAAACTGCTCCCAGGGTTTCTTGTTTTCACCAGATGGTGTTAGGGTGGGATCGCTGGTGAGCATCAAACCTGCCTATTTCTGTGCTGATTCTTTCTGAAAGATTTGCTGACAGCAACATGTGAGAATCAGAGTTGTGAAGTCGTGCCTCCTGTGCGTGAACTTGGTTTTTCACAGCGTCAGTCAACTGTCTGGGAAAGATAGCCATCCCCCGTATGCTCCCCGTCTCCTTCCCCGAACCCCTTCCAAACAGTTAAAAACAAGTTCTGACTCCAGCCAACATTTTTTTTTTGAATATACATTATCATGCCAAGAAATCTTGATTCTTTGGGCTTTGTGTTACTCTTCAAAACAATATACAGAAACAGTGGTCCTAGGACAGTCAACAGCGGATATATTTTTTTCATTTACAGTAGCCTCGATACAGAAAGATTTATCATGGATTTTGTTTAAAGGAGACCCAACAGAAAACACAACTGGCTTGTCAACACTGCGATGGACTTGGTGTGTAATTTTGGGGGGTTTGTAAACAGAAGGTGACATAAGAAAGAAATCTGATTTTAACTGAAATTACTTGGGACAGGCAAAAGTAAATGCTTTGATGCATCATGTTCCTCCATCATCCGAGGCTAACTTTGAACTAAGATGAAGGCATACTCGGACTGTGAGACATTTTCAGCCATTTTATCATGAGAGCTTCCTTAAGTAACAAGCATTCCTTCATTACACTTTCAGATGACAAACTACTGAGTGCATTTGGACAGTCTGCAAAAGGGACCTCTTTTAGCGAATAGTTTTCTTGGAGAGCAGATATTCTCAGAAAAATGCGTGGCCCTACTATCATCTAACATCAATATTAAGCTCTTTAACAGCATACAATTTCTTGGTATCTTAATACCTTTAACAATAGTGATCTTAAATCTTGAACAGATGCTTGTTCATAACCTTTTTGACTCCTTTTCTCTTTCTTTTTTAGTCTTCTCCTCTACGTTGCAATTCAGTTCACCCGTTTTCAAACTTCAGTTAAGCTGAAAACACACAAAGGAAAACTTGCCCGCACTTGCTCAGTACTATTTCGCAGCTGACGTTAAGAACAACGAGAGGTCTTTCACTGTATGCACACCACCCTCGCTTGGACCGAACATGTCAGACTGCCTTCGAGCACTGGCTGTGAAAGCCAGGAAAGGTGGATCGTTCAGATTGCAGTTTTTGGAAAAGCCGCACTACGTTTGGGCCTATCTGGGTATGAACGTGTATCAGCCAGAAACTGCTCTTTAAGCTTTTTGAAAGAAAAAGCTTGCAGAAAAAGGAGGCTACAATCAGGACCCCAACCACATTATTTTTGCATCTAGAAATGACCCAACATTAACAAGTATGGGTGACCCCCAAATTCCACTTCATGGAATGGGACCCACAGACTTCAGTACTTCCAGGCTTTGGCTTCTTAATCAGAAACTCTCATCTGACAGTGGAAGCCTAACGTTAGCAGCTCAGCAAACTAGCTCCTGGTCTGCCAGTCTAGAGAATCACAAGGTTTAACCATACCATGGGAAACAAATGGATCCCTTAATTTTACTTAACATTCAAGATACTCTGTCCACTTCTCCTTAGGAAACAAGCTTGAGGTCCAGTGAGTCTCACAACCTGTTGTTTCAGTGTTGTTGTTCTCACGAGCCTCAGCAAAGGGAAGCACAAATTCCTGGCCCTCCGGAGGAATAACCCCAGGCACCAGTACACTCCTCGGCCAAACATCTGGAAAGCAGCTTTGCAGAAAAGACCTTGGGGGTCCTGGTGGACACCAAGCTGACCATGAGCTAGCAATGAGCCCTTGCAGCAAAGAAGGCCAACAGCCTGCTGGGCTGCATTTGGCAGAGTGTTGCCAGCAGGTCGACGGAGGTGATCCTTCCCTTCTGCTCAGCCCTGGTGAGACACATCAGGGGTGCTGCATCCAGTGCTGGGCCTCCCAGTACAAGAGAGACACGGACTTACTGGAGCAAGTCCAGCAAAGGGCCACGATGATGATTAAGGGACTGGAGCTTCTGTCATATGAGGGGCAGCTGAGAGCTGGGGCCGTTCAGCTCTGGAGAAGAGAAGGCTCAGGGGGATCTCGTGCATATGTGTAAACACATGATGGGGGAAGTAGAGAAGATGGAGCCAGGCTCTTTTAAGCAGTACCCAGTGACAGGTCAAGAGGTAATGGGCATGGATTTGACATACAGGAAATTCCATTTAAATACAAGAAGGCACTTTTTTACTGTGATGGTGGTCAAACACTGGAACAGTTTGCCTGAAGTGGTTATGGAGTCTGTATGCTTGGAGACATTCAAAACCTCACTATGCATGGCCCTGAGCACCCTGCTCTAGAGGACCTCACTTCAAGCAGAGGGCTTGAACTAGACAATCTCAAGAGGTCCCTTCGCACCTCATCTATTCTCTTCTGTGATTGCTTCTTCCAGCAATGGCAATTAATTTCAGATTTGTAGCTGTACTTTACTCAAAAGCCTCTTATTTTCTAAGTAAAACACTGTACTACTTCAGGAATAAAGCAGAAATGCGTTTAATGCTAACTCAACTCACACTGTGTCCTATTCCATGCTTATGATCAGAGAGTTTCCTCCTCAAATCCTTATTCTTTACAAATCATCCTTCAACTTCATCATCTAGGGTGTGTAGGCATCCAATTCAGCATCTTGTCCTCAATCTACAGATTTGAAACTGTTCAGCAATGTTCTCAGAAACAGAACTTACAGACCCTATGAGACCCATAGGAGCCTTAGGATGAGATCTGATGGTTTGAGAGAAAAGATGGCCAAGAGTCAGCACGCAAACATGGACTACAGTGACCAGAACTACAGCCTAGCCCCAGCCCCTGCAAAAGCTATGTTTACAAATTTGTCTTAGCCATTATCACACAGAGATACTGGCAAATATTACAGTTAAATGCTTTTTTTGTGTGTGTGAATGTGGCTCCTCAACCTTCTGCAGCATTATTCCTTTGTGCTCCAGGACCATCAAGTTTTGAAACAGTCTGCAATTGCAAAAATCAATGAAATCCCACCTTGACCAGTGCATTTAAACATCTTTTCATCTACAGTAGAACTGTGCTTTGGCTTAAATTCTGAGTGAACGTTCAATAAATGAACTATTTTTTTGAGCCTTGCCCTATTAATATTCAGGAAAAAGCATTTTTCATTTATAAATGCTTTTTTCTAATTTATTTGCTTTAATCAGCAAGTAAGCCATTTTGTATTTTTAATGTAAACTCTCAAAAACACAGATCTTTGCCACAGCACTGAAAGCAACTTTATAATTAAGTCCATCCCAAACTTTATCTCATATTTAGAAATTTGTCTTTATGAGAAATCATATTTAAACAGCAAATGGATTAAATTCCTACTGATTCCAATATTCAAATATCAGATGAGAAACTAACTTTAAAAAAGTAACCTTAGTCCTAGTATTTGTGGTTAAAATAAAAACTTTTACTCTACAAGTTAATGAATGTGGCTGAACAGCTGCTACAGCCACTGCTGGAGGAAAAGCAGCAATTTAATAAAGAGTAAAGTGATAATTATCCAGCATCCTGATTCATTTTAAGATATGGCATCTTCAAGCACCAGAACACACGTACTCCCTTTAATTGATAACTGAAAACATTTCCTTGGGCTAACTAAATATCTAGTTGACTGAATTTTCATTAAGAAAAATAGTGATATGATCCCCTGGGGAGAATGTTCTTCAATTATAAACACCCATGTTTCATTTTATAGTCTCCTTTTGTACCTTCTTGAGAAGCCCACATTAAGCTTGTGCCATAAATCTCTTTGGAAGCAGACAATATTTACTATCATTCTACTTTTTTCCAGATCAAGAATAAATAAAAGGGCCTTCTCCACATCTGGACAGCATCCCATGCTATGTATTTTCAGCACTACTACAGCACAACTCTTCCCTCAACCATTTTCCTCCACAAATGGTATCATCAGCCCCATTTCACACTCCTCCACAGTGAACACAGTTGTTCCTCACCTTCTGAAAAGCTGGTAGAGGGAATGCTCTCAGGAGATGACCTCCTGTTATGCCACTGGCATGGGGAAGAGAAAATTGGGCCAAGAGGACAGGATTTATGGTAAATTAGGGTCCTTGTTCTTGTTCTGGCCTCATCCCTCAGGATTTCTTTCTGCGTGTAGAGTGAATGTAGCAAAGGCAGAGGAACTAAGCTGAATGATCTCTCCTAGCCTCATTTTACCTGTGTGTGCTGCTCTGTCAGTCCTTTCCACTGCTGCAGCACTTCTTAAATTGCTGTTCAGTCATGCAGCTCTCTTAGTGACAGTATTTGGTCTCAGCTCTATCAATGCAGATCTATAGATTTGCATCTATATTACTAGATCCTGCTGATCTATTAATCCATATGGTGTCAACACTTTGACATTTATCCTCCAGTCTCTGACCACATCACACATTTTCTGCCTGCCAGCTGCTCCTCTTACACTCTTGCTGCCCACCGATTCCGTACTGCACTCAACATGTTGCTGTGGAGGCCATCATGTTCATATGCCTCTGACAGGTCTGCCCTTGTACTGTGGGCACCTCATCCCATCTCTGACTTTCTCGTGTGGAGAAGCCCTTCTGAGCTGTGAAATTTGCCCAGAAGAGATCTTTCAACTTAGACATCCTCCCTTTACCCTGGCTTCCTTGTTCCTTAGCAAGAGACTCCTGGTCTGAATGGAGAGAGCTCCAACAGTTACTCAGCTTCAGGTCTTTTTTGTAGCGTTAGCCGTAACACCTATTGATTGTTACCATTTGATAATGGATAGGTAGACAGTAACTGCAGTTTCTCTGGCTGCTGCTTCTGAGTAGGTCCCTGCGTGTGGCAACCCCATGCCCAGGGCACCACTCTCCCTTCTCCAGCCCTCATCCACGTGATTCCTTTCAGGCTGCAGACTCTCTTCAGCTGCCATTTACTACTGATTTGTCAGTCGTTGAAGCCAGGAGCCCCTGGTCTGGTGCTGCAAACACCTGTGTGGCAGCCAGCCCTACCGAAGAAGGGACAGGACAGCTGATGGGTACGTGGCACTTGTGCACGGTGGGCAGAATTGGACGTAGAGGACAAAGATGCAATATGGACCAGTTCAGAAGACGGACAAGAAATGGGAAGGTGAAGAAAATAAAGCAGGAAGAAAATCTATCATTGTCCTATATGATAACAAAATTTTTGCTGATTTGTTTTATAAACCTTTGAACAATGGACTTTGGGAACAAAGCCAAGCATTAAACTTGTAATACCCTCTGTGTTGATCTATGTCTGAGGTGAACTATATCACCATGGCTCAGTTTATAATGTAGGGCAGGAACGTGCTATAAAATGCACCTGACCCACAATTATCCTGTGTTCAGTTTTGGGCCCCTCACTACAAGAAGGACATGGAGGTGCTGGAGTGTGTCCAAAGAAGGGCAACGAAGCTGGTGAAGGGTCTAGAGCACAAGTCTTATGAGGAGCGGCGGAGGGAGCTGGGGTTGTTTAGTCTGCAGAAGAGGAGGCTGAGGGGAGACCTTATCACTCTCTACAACTACCTGAAAGGAGGTTGTAGCGAGGTGGGGGTCGGTCTCTTCTCCCAAGTAACAAGCGATAGGACGAGAGGAAACGGCCTCAAGTTGCGCCAGGGAAGGTTTAGATTGGATATAGGAAAAATTTCTTCACAGAAAGGGTTGTCAAGCATTGGAACAGGCTGTCCAGGGAAGTGGTGGAGTCCCCATTCCTGGAGGTATTTAAAAGCCATGTAGATGTGGTGCTTAGGGACATGGTTTAGTGGTGGACTTGGCAGTGTTAGGTTAACAGTTGGACTCGATGATCACAAGGGTCTTTTCCAACCTAAATGGTTCTATGATTCTATGATTATTCCCCTCCGATGGCCTGCGCCAGGGGCCCACTGGAGCATCCTGTGATGCTCTGCTACTTGGGCTTTCTCTGTATGTAAGCTGAGGTGTTAGGGTCTACTGAGAGGAGGCAACATGTGTGTCTTGCACCACTGTGGAGCTGAGAAGTAGCCAGACCCAGATGCTGGGAAGCAGCACTGGATTCCACAGTATGGATGCAGTATGGACACAACCATTATTAGTGGGCAGAGAGGTTCATATCAATGGATCAAATAGCAGTAGAGTAAGCAAAACAGTAATTAACAGACAACCCCTGTCTATTCCAAGCTGCTTGTGGAGTTTTCAGATGTGCTTTTGAGGATGGACTTGATTAAAAAAAAATCAGCCAAAATAAACCCACTAATATTTGCAAATCATATATTCAAACCATAAAACCATTTAAAATCTAACAGTAGTCTTTGTTCTTCCCATACACTTTGATATTCAGACGCTTTAATCTCTGTTATGAAGCCTCCTAGGACATCCCCTTACAGTTTTAATTTCAATACCATGAGCATAGTTATTTACTAAATGTTTTCAGGCCATCATTCAATCCCCTTAGGATAGGTTTCATCTAACCAACAGCAGATGTCTACAGAGCAGAACAGCCAAGAGGTCGATGGCTACACTCCTTTCTTCCACAATGGAGAGCAATAGACATTTCTGGTGTGCAGCGCATCTCATCTCATCTCATCTGGAGGTAGACATTTAAATTAGGCAAAAGGTAGGTCACATCATTAGGTCTACAGTTAGGAGAGAAGAGCCCAAACTTACTCTTCATCAGATCCAAGCTCAAACATCCCTCCCTCTCCCTGGGCCAAATATTCCCTATTGGGTAGGAGCTTCAAACCATCTACTAGGAAATACAGTGCATACAGGAAGAATTTAGGGTATCTCAGTCTGGGCTTTGGAAGTGTACCACATCACTAACCATGTAACACAAAAACTATAATAAAACACATCTCTTCAGCAAGTTTTTGTCAGAAATGTAGTGGCATTGTTGCAAACATTACAGTCACTGATGCTTGTAATAGGAAAAAAAAAAGTTATTTTTAACAAGATCCTGGACCTACCCAAATACCCTACTGTCATCCATTTTGCGTCAACCGATTGCAGAGATGTGATTGAGAAAAAAAGCAATAAACTTATGTCTCTGAAACACAAGAGAAGATCCTTTAACACACTTAAGGTGTCCTTCATCCGACCGAGGTATGGCTGCCACTCAGACCTGCTTGCTCAGCCACCCTGCCCCACAGCAGCTCGTACTCGGAGCCCCACAGGGCGTTGCAGCAAGTCCGCTGCTGGCACGGGGGAGCACGGGCTGCCTGTCCTCACCCTCCCTGCTCCAAGAGAATCCATCACCGTCAGGTCATGCTGCGTATCCCTTCTCCAAAGGCTTTTCTGAGTGTGGAGAAGGAAGCTCTTAGTTCTGGACATTGCCATTGATTTATATGCTGTAGGTGACTATTTTTATTATTAATCTTCTGCACCTGTGCCCAGCATGTTGGATGGGTGAATTTTAAATAAATTAAATTTTGCATACTCACTCCCTTTGTGATTTTATTATGCAAATAATGCTCATCTTTTCACCTCTGAAACCATACACATACCACAATTTCAAAGTCAGACTAATTTAGAAAAATGCTGAGAAAGGCAGATCTTTTTTAAGGACTCAATACAATGAGAACTGATTTCTGTTCCTTTGTAATCTGGAGGGTAAATGGGATAGCCCATTGTTTTCACATTTTTTTTCTTTTTTAGAAAGTAGAAGTTTAACTGCAATTTTTGTCTATGGTTATATTCTGTTGTCTCCAGATTTCTGCAGGTCATCTTAAATCCTGCCTGTTCAACTTGCTGTGGGTATTTTGTAACTTTCTGTGACACAGACTGCAACTCTGAAAGCAAAAACCACAATCATTTCTTGAGGTGGTTGGGGATGAATGAATTCCCAAGGTAAGGGGGGACAGGCAGGGGAGCAGGAGAGGCAGGACAATGCAGAGGACAACGAGAAGGAGAGCTTGCAGCTTTCAGAGCATGATTCAGATTGCTCTCTGGAGGCTTCCCTGGAAATCGGCAGAGTTCGCAGCAGGATGTATTGAAAAGATATTGAGCACATAATCGTCAGCTCCTTCATGAATGTTGATCCACAGCTGGGTCACATCAGCTGCTGCAGAGCAGGAGCAGTAGTAACAGATGCTACCGATACAGAAATATGTTGGCTTTGTTAAGCCTCAAGTTTTGCAGAGGCAGACAGAGGCTGGTCCCACACATCACGCTCATTTTTGACTCTGTGTGAGCTTTGAGTGCAGAGGGACTCCCCTGACCACCCATTTTATCCACCGGTTCAAACAGCAGAACCAGTTTCATCAGCATTTGGGGCCATATTGCTTAACTGAGGGCATTTATTAAAGGCTTTCAATGTATGCGTACTGATTATTTATCACTCAGAGCACGGGTCGGTCATTCTTGGCTAGAAAATGATGAATATTGCTCAGTGCTTTCTTGACCTTAGTCTCAAAGATTAAGTTAGTCAGCTGTCCTGGTGGACTGAATACAGTCCTGCTCTACTGGAGTTGGTCCAGTTCCAATTCTAGAAACTCTTGGAGGACATTTTTCTATTTTATTGGTTCCATGTACTTTTCCCTTTGAGCCTCTCTTTTCAGTCAACATTTCTGGTTAGGAGTCCTTTCTTCTTTATTGTCTTCAGTTAATACTCTATCTTATTTTCTTTAATGAGTGCCCTGTCACCTCTGTATTATGCAGGACTTGTTTGGCACATCCAAACCAACCAGTAACTACCAACCCCAAAGACACCCACTCTAATGATGAATCCAACAGATCAGATAGAGAAATAATTCAAAGGAATCATTAGCAATCTTAGCTTGCACAAGAAAAAGAATCAAACACAATAAAAAGTGTGCTTATTTGATCTGTTCACATTTATCATCAATTATAGAGATAGTGTGAAGTAGACAGATCTCAAATTTTAATTACCTTGAAATCTGCATAGTGGTTTACTAAATGCCTTTTTGTTTAAGTCTGTTTAATACAGTATTTAATTAAACCCCATTCTAGGTCAAAGTAATTTAATTAAAAAAACTTATTGCCTGTAGGTCCTACATAAACAGCGTTGAGCACACCCTGCGCTTGGAGATTGTATGATCACTGACCAAGTTGCTTCCTTGCTCAGGGACAAGCAGATTACTGAAAAACCTCTATTACTGGAAATGGGGAATCAGGGAAATGCTTTGTGACTAGTAAATCCCAACACAAAATATAGTCGTCCCACAGGAAAGTGCTTCTGTACAAGTGGCTGTCATGGTGTAAGTGGGATCCTGCACAGCAAGCCCAGCACACATCCTTCTCTGAGTTGGAACAGAAGGAGTGAGGGCATACAGTATTTTAAGTTACACTCCGAAGGATTTTTACTATAAAACACTGAAAAAGTCTCAAAGACAGACACATTCCTCTCCTGCCAGGACGCACCTAACACAAAACTGGCAGCTTTAGGATATCTTTAGGTACTTGTACCTTGTCCAAAGCATGTCAAATTTGATGCACAACAATCCAGTCACCATTTTAAAATGTGACAGTACAAACAGTGCTCCGCCAAGGACCTGGGCAATCTTGCACAGATTAAAAACATATTTAAGTCTTGGCAGTATTTCCCTCTTACCCTTATAGGATTTTTCATTTCCAAATGAACATTTGTCCAAGCTCGTGACTATCTTGAGAGCCAGGGTCCATCAGCTGTGGGCTGTAACACTTCACAAGCTCTCCTGGCCCTGCTTCCCCTCCATTCAAAATGCTGCCACGAAGACTATTTTCTAGTTTCCTTGCTTTGATGATAATGGATTCATATTTGCAACAGCAGACTCAGAAATGCCTGAAGACTTTCAAGGTCCCTCTGAGCAGAGCCTATCTTTACCCATCATTTCTTATTTGTTACTGAGCTATTGATCCTAACTCTGCCAGGGACACCAGCCTCTGCTACCCAGTCAAAAAAAATCTCCGAAGACAATTAGATTTTCTCCCAAGAGGCTCCCACTTCTGGGCAGAGTTTGTTCAAAACTCCTGCAAGACCAGACTTTACTACCTTCTTGAAAAATCCTAGAAGAAATTTAGAAAGATTTTCCTTTACCAGGATGTCTACAAAAATGTGACAGATTTGTTGGGATTGTGGCTTAAGTGAGCTACCGTCTTATTTTTCTCCCATACTTATTTGTTGCATTTACCTGCTGCTTTCGGATATATTTAGCATTCAATCTTTTGCAGTCTTTGCAGTCCATATCCATAAAGCACTGAGTGCAGTGAGGTGCTGGCCCACAAGGAGGGCTTCTGAAGTGCTGTCATAATACAAATAAGCACAAAGACATAACAACAGCATGTGGAAAGGATTAATTTTACCCTCTGCTTTTGACGAGTAAGAAAGAGGACTCGTAATATCCAGACAGAAAATAACTTGAGCATATTGCAGACAGACTACACATACCAGTTAATGTGCAAGGAAGAGATTTCACAGGATGCCTCGTGATTACCTTCACAGGGAATCAATCTGCATATCTGCAGATTACTTTTGTTCTTCATGATGACACTGTAAATGAGGGTCCAGGCTGAAGCACACTTAGGTACCTTCACGTCTGACTTGCCTCGTTCTTGGCTCCTTCACCGCTGTTCCCTGTGCTGGGGGAGGGCACACAGGTCGCCCAAAAAGCCACTCAGCTCCACATCTGGATTCACGCTCTTTGGTTCAAGACCGTTTAGCAGCATACACTAAGGATATTTTCATGAAGTAGCATGCACTATCACACAAACCATCTCTCTCCTCTGTTGATCCAAGTCTAAAACTACTTAAAATGCTTTAAAGAAGGGAACATATGCACTCCATAAGGCAGAATAGGAAGTTTTGAAGAAGCATGATTGCTGCTTGACTTTCAGAGGTGTGAAGCCCCCAGAAGCTCTATGCAGGCCCTGGCTCTCTCAAAATAAACCTTGAAGTATTCAATACAGATCATTTGACACCTGTGGGTACCTTGCAAAAATCAAGCTATCCCAGGGAACACGTGTACAAAAGCAGTCGATGTTTTTTGTCGGCTATGCGGCCACGTGCAGCTGCTTATTTAAGGCAAGCTTTGAACTCTGAATGAGATGCACTGATAGAAAATGTTGCAATGCTGTGGCAAATTATGTAAATATCACACACAAGGAAGCACCCTCAAACAGTGATCTTGTTTGTGTTCTCTCTAAATTTCCGTCAGTGTGGATTTTAACTAAACAAACACCGTTCATCTTGTGCTGTTGTTTGGAGAGAGAACCCAGTGGGAACTCTACTTCTTCTCTGAACCATGTCCTAGATCTTTCTAGCTTAAAACCTCCACCACCCACATCCCTGGACATTTCTACTTTCACCTGCAAAAATTAACCCTTAACTCTGCCGTATCTTTCCAGATCTCAAGGCAATTGGTTACTAGGCAACCATCCCCTATTTTCCTTGGCTTGCTTGTTTAATTGAAGCCTGTGCTAAATAACATTGCCAAAGAGGAAAGGCACTCTCAAACAGTGAATAGTTATTACTAAAGTCATGGTATGAGGAGGATGGGTACAGGAAAGCAGTCCCCTCCCTAAAATGTCCTCTCATCACCAGCAAACAACTGCTGACTATACAAGGAAAGACCTTTTGCCTCTTTGTCTTCTAACACCACAACAGGAGACCTGCATGGAGGCTACGTCTATACTATCTGGTGACCTGCCCCAGGGAGCATTCATGCTTCCATCTGCTCATCTCTCACCCACACCTCCGGATGGAGCCCTCCATGGGTGGAGGGAACCACCAAACTGCCCCGACCTTCCTCTGGGAAGAGACCTAGACCTGTTTCTCCATGGACAGGACCTGCAGCTGATCTACCCTGCCTGCCTCAGGAACGACTGGGGATACAGAGCACCCTTGGGGAGCAAATCGAATTGACAGCGCTCCCCGTGTCTATGGGAAAGCAACTCTACCAGTGGAATTTCTGTCCACCAGACCCAAAATGAGGTCAGTCCCACAGCAAATATTTTGGCACAGATTTTCAAGGAGGCCCAATCCAGCATGCACCATTCCCACACTGATACCCTCCAAGTGCAGCAGGTAGGTCTGGAAACAGAGCTGGAATTTTTGCACCAATTCCTGAAAGCCCAGATGCAAAAGATGTTACCTTTCAGATAGTACAGGCCCTTCTGCTTTCTGCAGTAATGCTGCTCAGAGGAGGGTGGAAACAGGGACCAGAAAGCCAGATCTTAGTAATACGCTACAGTTCCCTACTCCAAAATGGAAGATGAATGAGAATGTGTCCTTGTGTGCATGGAGAAGGTGAGAATGTATTTGCATGATGCAAAGTGTGCTAATGTGAACGACAAATGTCTCAGTGCACAAAAATCCTAGTGCTTTGGTAGTCGTTAGTCATTAAAAAGTGACTGGTTTCTGGCTAGACCGACTCAGTACATCAGTTCTCCACACTGCTGTATGAGTCCCAAGAGAGTAGTGAGGAACCTGCAAGAGGCTGGGGAGGAGAAGCTGCAGCAGCCTCCACCCAGATGGCCTTAAACTGCTACAGAAACAACTCAAAACTGGAGCCTATCTACTAAACATTCCCATTCCTGTGTTAGGTGGAAAGTTGTGACAGGGATCTCACTGCCTCCATAGACACATCTATGGTGCCAGGTGCAGAGCACTTGAAAGCAGTTGCTGACTAGACCTGCTCCAAGCCCGGCCTCCCAGATGAATTTACGTAACATTCATAGCAAAGGGAACAAAAAACAAATCTATGAGTTTCCTTATTTAATGCATGGAGAATGAAAGATGTACTTGATTTTTAAGAAGAGTGTTTAACCAGAGGAACAACTGACATAAGTCTTACGCAAAGGAGCAGCGGTATCAAACGTTTTCATAAAGTGAGAGCTGTGGAGCAAGGACTTCTTCTAAAGAGAGCTCTGCCTGGCTTCTCCACGTAACTCCTCACTCCCTGGAAGCCACATGCTTGTCCAAGCAAACTCTGCCAGGCTGCAGAGCCAGACCTTATAGGCTGGCTCCATCCCACCGAATTGAAAGCATTTAAATAATTCTAAGCCTTCATAAGCTTAGAACCTGATTGCTTTAGATTCAGAGGAGGAAGAATACTGCCTCAAATTTGAACTGCCCTCTGGAAGCCCATCTGAATCGGTGGCTTGAAAGGGGTTTCTCATCTCCCAACTCCAGGTGCATAATGCACGTTTGGTGGGAAAAACCCGGGCTGTACTATGCCACGGCTGCACACTTCCATCCCTGAGGAAAGAAACATCTCTCCATCGTGCCTCATTTTCTCCTCTGTGGCAAGAGAGATTTTTCCTAAGGGGTAAGAACGAAACATTTCACTCAAGGTCTTCAAGAACTCAGAAGTAGTTTGTGATACCTGAAATAGCACTACTGATACACTTGCTTTATATCTCATTCTGACTCATGACACTTATCTTCAAGATATCCCCTGCCAGCCAGCTGATAAGACTTGGTCTAGAAGATCCAAGTGACTAATTCGTAAGAATATATCTTAAAGAGAACACTTTTAATTATGTGTGTTTGACATCTTTATACATGTTTTGCGAGATGATAAATACATTTTCACCAGGTTTCCATTGATGCCATATGGCAGCTCACAAAAAGCTGAACAAATTAGGTGTAATGAGGCTCATTAAAAAAAAGGAAGATCTGCTATTAAAAGGACTTTTAGAATTCGCAAGATGATGTTCAGGTGGAGGAGATAACCTGTACCTCGCTCCACTGGTATTGCTGGTAGGTGGCCAGAAATGCCTCTGCCCCGTCAGAGGTATCAGCGGACTTGCAAAGAGAAGCAGCCTTGGGAACAGTTGAAATACGTACAGAAAGCAGAGCAGAAACACCTTTCACAAAATCAGATGCAAGCCAAATGTCCTTAAAAGTGGGGAAATTGAGAGCGATGCCAGCTGATGGACATGGTAATACTGACTTAGAATTAGGTAACAGCTTCAGATGGTCAGATGACTAGTACGTCAAAGGTACCAGGCCAAAAGTCCAGCTGCAGTAGGAGGGTGAAAGAGCTATGGGCAAGAAATGGGAAGAAGGTTCTAATAAAGATACAGATGGGATGGTCTCTGCCTGTCCTCTCTTCCCTTAAGAGCAAAGGCGGGGTCAGAACATGTCTTGATCCAACAGAAAAAAAACCAAAATACTGTGGTCCAGTATGAAATACTCACAAAGGGATCACCAGGCTGAGGGCAACAGTGAAAGCAGCACCAATGGTTGCTTGAAGAGGTTCTTCAGGGTTGGTTCGCACTCCACCAAACATGCAGCCACCTCGCTGCCAGACTGCGCACATCTTGGAGGGCAGGGGAAAGGGGGAATCTCTGAATAGGAGGTGAACCTCTGCCACAAAGCTGTTTCACAGTTCACTCTGGCAGTGTGACTGGGTATCCTCTGGAATCAGAAAGAGCAGCCGCTGGAGCCTACCAGAACTGCAGCAGTCCCTAAAAATGTAAAGCAATTCCTGCTGTGACCTTTGATACATGCAGACAACTAGACAGCGTTGTCCCCCTTCCATCAGCGATGCCTGGGTATTTACAGCAGCACCAAGGATGCTTTTGTGTGACCCCAGAAGTTATACGATGGGCACAAGCACCTCAGGTTTCATTTGCACTGTGGCCACTCTCACTTGAGCTATGCTAGTTAGAGAAGAGCATCTCGAGCTAATTCTGCAGTGAAAATCTGTCTAGAGCCTTAGAGAAAACCCCAGCTGGTATTACTGTGGGACACATCCATTGCTTAATTATTGTTAGAGCTGCAGCTCAGAAAGATTAGGTGGTTTATTACAGTTGCTGTCAGAACCAGCCTTCCTCCCCTCTGTTTTTCACATGTGAGTGCATGCTTCTTCCCTGACCTGGCTGGAGGACAAGCCCAACAGCAGTGACTCACCTGCTCCTGGGATCACTGGACTGAGAGCCTATGGGTTTTTTTTTAATTTTTTTTTTTTTTATGGTGAGATTATTCAAGTAAAGGGACCAAAATGGATCAGCAGATCAAAGGGAAAGACTCTATTGACAATTATTCCAAGGTAGCCTATAACATTGAATGGAACCCTACTCTTATCAGTATGACAGTAAAATTTGGTACCGGCATGGCACTTTTAGACTTTCTTCATGGCTTTCTATTTCCATTTCCCTCTAGTTTTAACAGATTTGCCAGTACCAACAACTATTGTATCTCTAACCTCTGGCCATTTCCTAAAGCTTACTCCCTTTACCTAAACCCATCACACCGCAAGAGTCCTCTGTAGGATCCCTGCTTTAGACATTAACATCTAAAATAATGAAGCAGCAGATGCACAAGGTAGAAATAAAGACATACAGAGCAGGAAAGAGGGAGGACAGCACTGATTAAGTTTTGCTGTGTTACAGCTTGTTCTTCCAGAAGGGCTTGCCATCAGCTGTTCCCTAGCACTGTGCATATGTCTCTTCTGACTGGAAAGCACTGCACTGTGTGTCAGATGCAGCACGATTTCTCCTGGCTATCGCTCGCTAATTGCAGACCCACTTCAGGGTCATTCAGCCTCTCCGCTCAACAGGATGCTGCATTTCGCCTTTATAAAATATCCTTCCTGGGGCATATTTTGCAGAAGACCCTACAATGAGAGGCACAATATACTAATCAAGTTACATCAGCTGTATATTTTCTCCCATCCCATGTAAAAGAGAGATGCACTTCTCTAAAACCTCTGAGAATGCAGACCAAAATGATACATAACCAGTGGGGGAAAAAAAAGGGCCCCACCTCTTCTGGCCATATGTCCTTAACAGGTCCTTTCACAAGGAAAGTGCTGTTAGCCTGGGAAATTGAAATAATGCATATTGGCTCAATCCGGTCCCGAACAGTCCAAAGGATTCACAATTGGGCAGATAGTAAGCAATAGTGTATCAGAAATTATCAAAATAAGGAAAAAGAGACAATTTCTGTACTTGTGTACACCCTGTTCAAGTATCCAGAGGGAGCCTTTGTAGCTCTTTTTTTAAATTCCCCAGGCTGCGGATACGTTTATAAGATTTCACTGCCTCGATTGTATTTACCCTATTTTATGTTACCACAAAGAGGACTTAAAGCTGATAAAATATACTTCCAAAGAGCACATTAGTCTCCTTTTGGAATGATGAGTTTCCATTAAGACTGACAGGTATTTTCCATAATTTCCCATGGGAGACTATCCCCAGACTCCTCTAAAAGGTTTTCAAACCCCACTGCTGCTGCCATTCACAAGGCACAAGCAAAACACCCTGCTCCTGCTGTCCAACTCAAAGCACTCTTCAAAAACAAATGACAAATTCTCCAACAAATTGCTACTAAATACAATTTGCCTGCCCTCCTTGATTTTGCTTACAAGGATGAGTGTTTTGTTCGCATTATTCTTCCTGCCAAAAGCATATTATCAGAAGCTAAAGGGGGAAATTACTTCGTGGGAGCCTTTAATTAAAAGAGGGTCGCATTTCATTGCCTTTTTTCCCTGTGATAGATATTGCTATCCCTCCCCTCTCCTTTCTCCATCTCCCCAAATCCAATCTGGAACAGGTTGGCATGATGGTCTTTTACAAATCTACATCATCACTGAATTTGCTCCTTTTATATGCTGGCAGAATGCAGCACTGCATAATGCTATAAATAACTGTTTTATTCGTCGAGGGCTTACCTGGCACTGGCCAGCACACTGCTCTTTCTAGCACTGTGCAATAATTACAAATTACAATTTTCTCACCAGTTTGTTTATTTAGCATTAAGAAATAATCGCAAGGAGCACAGTATCACAGTCTGGCTTTTTTTTTTTTTTATATATTTTCTTGTCCCATTAATTGCATCTAAATTGTTCAACTTTTAAATGTGTTGTTGAGAGCAAAAATTAATTAAGAGCATAATTTTCTATATTGTTAATTTTTCTCTGGACTAGGAAACTAGTTTTTTGCGCCTGCCATGACTCTAAGTGAACTGCTATGTTCTTTTTTTTCTCGGATGAGAGATACTGTATGTGTGAGTGTTTTTTGGATTATTAGACTCTTTACCTCTGCTTCACTTCTATCTTCACTTCTATCTCGCTGACTGAAATATCAGTCAGAAGCCTGTACCAGACATACCAGTGCTATTTGGGATCAGATATTTTTCTGGGATTTGCCGCCTGGCAGACCACTGCAAGATTTTAAGACCTTCTGCAGTAATTTCATTTTTTCCTGGAAACAGAATTTTCTCCTCTAAATGGATTCCCTCTTCCTTTTGGGGCTGATACACATCTATGAAGCATATCTTGCTTTCCTTGCTTAAAAACTCCTGGCTCAGCAGAAGTGTGTGCAACAGTAGGTACTGAGGGTTTCTCTGACAGCATAAGGCATTTGGATGGTATGCTCCTAAGCTCATTTCAAAAGAAACTACGGGGGTTTTATTTTCACTGTTATACAGCAGAAATTTATCACAATTGGAATAAAAGACTTAGCAAAAAACCGTAAGCACCTCCTTGTCAAGAAACCATTATCTAAATAGCCTCTGAGATGTATCACAAGCACAAAACCACATTCTTTCCTCAGGAGATGCCTTTCAAAGCCAAGAGGTAAAAAAGGCAGGATAAAATACAGGGTTCAGAAAAAGATGACCCAAGGTCTATACACTATAATTCAGCATATATGAGCTCCAATCCAAAACACGGAAACACTGAGGAAAATTAAGGTAAATCACCCTAAAGAATGAAGTCACTGTGTAGGAGGTTGTGTCCCTCAAACCTACAAGTGGATGCTTTCATTCAAGCATAAAGTAGTCATAACTCACAACATCGTAATTCTCCTTAAAGGATTTTATGTGCTCTATCACAGATGCATTGACTTAAAGCATTAGCAGATTTGGCTTATCTTTCCCTTATGTATTTGTGTATATATGGCCCTGCTTGGTGATGACTGATTCGAAAGTTGAGCTCAGATTTAACATGGCAATTTGCTCTATTGCTATAAATCTCTCTCACCCAAAAACAACTGCAGGAGAGGTGAGGAAAGGAGGGAAGTCCTGAGCACAGCCAATGCTATAAAAATATCTCCTGAACTCCACTTTGAACTGCATTTTAGAAATACTTGAATCATGTGACGCTTTAGTATCTCCACATCATCTCTCTCAGGTATTTCTGCGAACGGGCCAGGTTACAGACAGAGCACTGTGACATCTGGGTCCTCTTGGTAGGCGAGAATTGCCATTACAGGACAACAGAAGCTAAGGCTGTTTAAGAAACGACATTATAAAAGGCATTTTAAGAATCTGAGTTATAAAAGCGGCGGTTCTAGTCTAAAGAATGAGTCCATTAAAGAAAGTGTCACTAGATGTTTCCATGTTTATTATGTGCTAGTAACTCTGGGCTGAATGTGCTCAATTTGCGAGTACAAAGACATTTTTCTTGTAACAGCCAATCTTAAAAACTCAAGCTGGGATCTGAGAGGTGGGGTGGGTTTTTCATTCTCATACCTCATTACCAGTAAATGTCAATCAATATATACTTGCTTATGTAGCTGTAACTGATCCTTATTATTCTATTTTTTAATCTTGAAACTGGTTCGAATACAAGAGCCAAAAAATGCAAACCAGATGACACCAGAGTTTATACAACAATGACCCAGCGCCCATACACCGTAACTCAGCATACATGAGCACAAATCCAAAGCATCTGACTGAAGCCACAAATGTTGCAAAGCTATTAACCAAGATAAACGGTGAAGATACCACAGTTTAGAGCCAAACCCTCCCCAGACAACTGCATGGGTTGTTATTGTCCTCTGAACTCCTGCCAGTATCTTTTCAGGAACGAGCTGCTCGGGGCTCAATGCATTATCCTAGACACAGTCGCAAAAAGCCAGATGGGAAGGCTATTACCTCCCTATATGATCATATAGTATCTCTGTCATCACTTCCCTGGTGGCAAGCACACAGTACTGTGAATTTATATTTAACCTATAGCTTAAATGATAGAAGGGCAGGAATTTATTAAAATGGCTTTGAGCAACAACTTGTACTCCACCCACATGTGCTACAAGCCACCAGACCGGCTTAGATGAACCCAACTTGGAGCTGCTGCCTCTCCCTTGAATCAAGGCGGGAAGCAGTTTAAGTCAGTAGCCATTCTGTAATGAAATGAGGTTTTTAGAAGACTATCCTAAATTACAATTAGTTCATAATAATTAGAAAGGAACAACAACAACAACAAAAATAGCATTCATTCACTTAAAATGATTTTTAATGTTATAATGACTGGTACGTAATTATACCAGAGAAGGGCTATTTGAAAGAGGGGAAAAAAAGATAACTTCAAAAGAAGAGAATTCATTTGGTGTTTATTTGCTTCAGGGTTCTAATTACTCTGGAAACCAGCAACCCTCCTGATAGGATTACTGACACGAACGCAACTGCAGCTGCAAGGAATGCTGAGCACATCAGTTTTTTAGCACCATTAAAACAGTCCTCTATAAATACCAGATGCATCTATCTATCTATTACTCTCCCTTCTCAGCACTTATTAGCCGAGCAGCCGCAGAGCATATCACAAAAATGAAATGTGTAGCTGTGGCAGAACTGGCGCAGTAGAGCAAGTAATTTGTATCAGGCTGTATAAGAGTTTAAGTTTTATTATTAAGTATATGTCACAGATATACTAGCATCAGTTCATCTTTTTTCCCCTTATAGTTCAGATTTATACACTTATTAATAAACTGCAGACCATCATTTCAACATCCTCATTTAGCAGAATAAGCCGGTCAAATCTGGTCAGAGTCGTGTGGACTCCACGTGGCAAAGCAGAGAGCCTTGGCAACTTTAATTGTTGCCGTCCAGAGAAGATTTATGATGCTATCCATCCCAGTCCTAGCTAATAAATCACATCTTCCTCCACTCTTCAGCGGATAGGTCGGACGAAAAAGGCTGGTAAGTCTCATTAGCACTCCCAAAAGTGGTGCAGAGGTAGGAAGGGAGCCACGAGGCTCGGCATTGCTTTTGCTCACATGAATTCTCAGAGAACTGCTTTATCTGATGGGGTTTTGAAAACCAGTAAGAGGAGGATTTTTCCTCAGGACTAGAGGCTGGAGGGACTTGGAGCTGGTATTCAGTTCTGGTCCCAGCACAGATTTCCCACGCAACCTGAAGCGTGTGGTTTGGTGCCTGTGTGCATCATCCTCCAAGGAGCAACGCTCAGACGATGCTTCCTACCATTTGTCTTGGTTAGTAGGTGAGCTCTTCAGGACTATGCATATGCAGCCATTCTCACCAGGGGCTGGCAGGTACAACAGCAATACAAAACAACAGCTAAAAGAGCTGGAAAACATCTTCAAATGTCAAGTTTTTGCATTCTGTCCCTCCCCTTCGCTTTTCTAGAAAGCTAATAAGAAAAAGCAACGTCGCAGAGCAGTTAGGCATTTCTTAGGTCCAATCTGAACAGCATCAAGGAGAGAAAAGTAGAATTTTTCTGTAAAATAATACATCTATCAAAACACTCAGGAGACAGGGAAACGCCAAACTGGCAGTTTCATTAAGAGATCATCCTCTAACAGTGGAGAAATTAGAATTCTTACATTATACTCTTAATAACTGTATTATTTTAAGACCTGCAAGAGAGGGAGAGAGCCTACACTTACAACTACACTGCATGTGTCCTGAAGCCTGGCAAGGCAAACCAGATGGGGCACAAGCAGCACACCGGTGAAGAAAAGGTGAGTTCTAATGATTTTTTCTGTCATTATAAGGCAGCTCTGTAATGTATACAAATATATTGCTTGTCTAATTCATGTGAAAACATATTTACCTATTAGTAATGAAAACATTCCCCTACTCCTCATGCCAAGTGCATTCCCAACACAAAACAAAAAGAATGTCTGTGCGCTAGAGCGTAAGGTATGGTACAGTGATCCAAGTTTAAATGAGCTGGCTAAAGAAAAGGAGCCGCGGTAGCAGAGCACAAAGCTTTTCCTCCTACAGGCAGGCTTCTCTGAGCTCCCTGGCTGGATTACGTTGGCCACATCATGCTGCAGAAGGCAGTGCAGACGTACCCGAAGAGGGGACGAACACAGCAGATGCAGAGACACAAGGAAACATTGAGACATTGGTCGGCAAGATGGCAAGCAGTAGCACACTTCAGTAGCTCAAATGCTGGCCAGCTTTCAACCAGCAAGATACAGTCACCAGGTGGGATCTGAAGGAGACGGTGGGGTGACTTTGCGGTAGCTCTCAGGGAGCTCTTCCCAAGGAATAGCACAGGTGATACCATCATTTAGACACGGGTGATGGGAGGTGGAACTGCAGCAATGGGGAACAACCTCACCAGTCCATAAGAGCTGCCAGGGAAGGAGGGAACCTAAGAAGGTCTGGAACAAAAGAGAAGCAGCTTAGGTTTCATATGTACACCAGAGTCAGGCCTGAAAAGGATTCCCAGTCACTTTGTGGGGGACAGTTTCCTGAAGACTGCAGAAGTTCACTTTGTTTGTGCTTACAGGCATCACAGAGGCAGGTTCATAAAGACAGTAATACTGGCCTGGAAATACCTGAAGTCTTCACTTACCTGAGTTGCCTGTGTAACAGGAGGAAAAGACTGTTATCATATCTTTGTTAATGACTTCATTAATGAAAACGGAATGAGACTCAGTGCTGCAAACCCTAAGTGCTGGCTAATGCTTAAAACAGCAAATAGTACCTATTTCTTGAGCAGTCAGTCACATTAAGCACCAGGCTTATTCCTTCTTCACATTTCCGAGATGATGTTCAGCTTTCGAAGGGGAAGAGAGGGAATGAGAATTCTGCCTGCAGTCTCATAATAGCTTCAGTTGTGAAAAAGACACAGCTTCATGATTTCCAAAGTTGCTATTTTTGCACATGCTTGGAGAAAGCGCAGTTTAACAAAACTTCACAATCAGCGATCCTCACAAAACATTCAGCATGTATTTGCCAGTTCTTTACTAAGCTAATTCATTTTTTAAAAGCAGCTTAGCAGAGATAACCACTCAGATTTAGATTTGCATTCTTTTGTATGATATTCTTCAATAGAAATGAAATACTTTGGAGATAAAAACAATCATATTGTTCCATTAGCCTGAAATATCTCAGATGGGGACAGCAATAAAAATAGATAGCTTTTAGATATGAGCACAGCAGAAAAACTGTGTTTCATATTGAGAGTTCAGAATGACTCTGGTAAATAACCTACTCTTCTAACAGAAGTGTGAGTAAGGTCAGGTCAGCACGTGGACCGACTCGTTCAGCTGATGAAGGTCTTGCAGCTCTTTGAGCTCTGTGTGTTGTGCATCCTAATACACTGAGTTTCAGTGCTTCCCAGTGGTTGCTTTATCTCATAGGGAAAAGCAAACACAGAGGCAAATGTTCCATAAACTCTAAAGACGGAGCCAACCTTATGATCTACACACATTATTTTCCCTGAAGGCAAGTCAAGCAGGATGCCATTCACGTGTAGATGTCTCAGAGTGTTCTTCCTCCTTCAAACTTCTGATGAGCCATCAATCCCGATGGGAAACATGTATGAATGCCCCTTTCTCCAAGGCATCATAAGATTTAAGGAAGGTTGTGCAAATCAGTGAGAGCCCCAAACCAGATTTTAATCAATGCTTGCTTGACCTCCTAATGCATTCATTTCTTTGTAGAAAAGCTAAAAATTACTTTCATTAGAAAAAAAGGCATTCTAGAACCAAAGCACTATCGTATAAAGCAAGCAAGCAAGAAAACTCCAGACAAAATACTTCTTAATTCCTTTTCATCCTGGAAAGTTACTAAGACTTCACTAGAATATAACACCGCAACCTGGTAAAGCTTTTCAGCACGACCAGCAGAGTACCCTGTGGCAGCCTATAAAGTCAACTTGTTGGTATTAACACACGGGAGACAACTTAGAACTGAAAAAAGAACTAAAACAAAATAAATGACATACTGAACTCCAACAGCCTTTCAGATGTTATTGGTGTATGTTGCTGAGATTTAATTTTTAAATTTCTGAGGTACATCAGAAGTTATTTTGGGAAGAACTTAACTTAAGCTATGAGGCACAAGCTGACATTTTGAGGTATCATCAGAAAGATTACAATGAAATGTTAAAGAGAAGAGCTATTCCCTCTAGACCGACTGAAGCAGGAACGGCACATCCTCATCTCTCCAAGTCCACCACAAGCCCTAAATTGTACAACAGCACACTTCAATTATTCCCCTGCTTTCAGTGTGCTAAAAATAAGACTGACATCATAAACCAATTTTAACTAATATTATAAAGCTAAGTGCATGCCAGTGTCAGTAAATGAAACGTAAAATTAATTGTGCTGCAAAGGAGCAAAGCCTTGTGAAAGAATTCACTGTAGTAGTAAATGGTGAGCAGTTTATATGCCCTCAAGCTTTACAGAAGTCATTACTACTTAGATGTCATGAAGGCTAGTATTCACAAAGTCTTTTTCAACATGATGTTCATCATTTATTATCAGACAGACACAAAAACCAGCTAGCCAAACCCCAAGACTCACTGAAGTTAACTTCTCATGATTTCAAGGGGCATAACTGAAGTTTTGACAGAACACAAGATTGTCTCCTCTAGAAGAACAAAAGGTATCATTTTCTGAAATGAATACCAATGTCATGTTCTCAAAACGGGCGATCATTAACCCAGAGAGCTGAAACTTGAACATGAAAGTAAACAGATCAGGGGAACGTCTGAAAACTGGCACTCAACATATCAGCTTTCTATACCTCCTCAAATCACTACTGCTTACTTTCCTGGCCAAACAAAATTTGACTGCTGTTAGTAATGTACTCCCAGTGCAACTGTGGATGGGCGAACTGATTTCAATATGCTACCTTCATGCCTTAATTACAATACTGTCAGGTACAGTAAGTCTCTTTTGGTGGTGATTGCATTAAGAAACAGGAGGCAGGCAGGGAAGGCTGGCAGGACAGCACAGGGAAGGAGGAAGAAGGCACCTGGTGAATTGTGAAAACAAAAGAAAACAAAGAAGATGTTGAAATCCATAGGAGAGAACACATCCTTTTAGACTTCTTCCTCTTTAAAAGTCACTTTGTTCTCACAACTGCAGTTTTAAGTGGTTAATGAAGAAATAAGGAAGGACTGGAGTACTGCATCCAGCTCTGCAGCCCTCAGCACAGGAAGGACATGGACCTGTTGGAGTGGGTCCAGAGGAGGCCACAAAACTGATCAGAGGGATGGAGCACTTCCCCGTGAAGAAAGGCTGAGAGAGTTGAGGTTGTTCAGCCTGGAGAAGGGAAGGCTCTGCAGAGACCTTATTGCAGCCTTTCAGTACTTAAAGGGAGCCTATAAGAAAGATGGGGTCAAACCTTTTAGCAGGGCCTGTTGCGATAGGAAAAGGGGTAATGGTTTTAAACTAAAAGAGGGGAGATTTAGACTAGATAGAAGTAAGACATTTTTTACAATGAGAGCAGTGAAACACTGGAACGGGTTGCCCACAGAGGTGGTAGATGCCCCATCCCTGGAAACATTCAAGGTGAGGCTGGATGGGGCTCTGAGCAACCCGATGGAGTTGAAGATGTCCCTGCTCATTGCAGGGGGGTTGGTCTAGACGACCTGTAAAGTTCCTTTCCAACCCAAACTATTCTATTATGCTATGATTCTATGAATTTGACGTACAACAGTTTTAGGACCAGAAGCTGAAAGTACAGAGATAACTGCTTCCATGGTCCCCGAGGGCGTGCAAAATGCAGGTCTGAGTGAGTCACCGGACAGGCAGGGGAGTTCTGGGACACAAATGGCCAATTTAACAAGCATGCTAATGTCTGCTGAAGGGAATGACAATTAGAAGTGCAAACTGTGTCTTAGGGATGAGATGAAGAGACAATGAGGAGATGCAGCTGTTTGGAAGGAAATGTGTTGAGCCGGGACCACTTTGTATCTCTTATCTGTGCTCTCTACCACAGAGATCCCGACTCTTCTACAAAAATATTGACCATACTTTCAAAATATTGACCATTGGTTTCAAACCAATCTAAATATCACATTAATACATTTTTATATATAAAACGTGGTCTTTGAACTCACTATGTCTTGGTCCTATTCTGCGGAGGGGAATACTGCCCAATACACAGGGATGAACACTAATGAGCATTAGTAAGATGCTGTGACTAGCTGGTGCTGGAGAACAAAGAAGCGTTAACAGCTTTGTTCCAAACACTGCTTGATCAAAGGAGGTTACACTAAATATGTGTAACTATAGCAGAGTTATAATGGGTAAGTAAGTAAGTGTAAGAAAAATAATTTTCACAACATGTGCGGCCACGCTAAGACCATCAGCTCCTCAAACACTTAGACAGTAACTTTGCTCTTATAAGGTCACACTTACTTTGTGGTGTTTATGTGTCAAGGCTTTTGCATATGCAATCACGTTTGAAGAACTGGTTCCTAACACCATACCACAGAACTCCATCATCATACATAATTTAACATGGCCATGTGAAATTTAGTTTAATATGCAAAGCAAAGATCACATGAAGTGATAAACATTTAATGTTAGTGGAGTTGAAGGTGACACGCTACCATAAAACGAAAACATATAAAGCAGTATTTGTTCTTCTTGTCATCCTCTGCTAGACAACTTGATAACAAAATGACACACATGTATTTCCAGACTTAATCTGGATGCACAACAAAGCCTAAAATTTAAACTAACAGGCCCCAAGGATTTGGATCCAAGAATAGACTATGCCAAGAGAAAACAGTGAAATCTGATGATTACACTTTTCAGAAGAATGATCCCTCAAATGTGTCATGCCAAGATTATAAATGTAACCGAATATCCACAGAACCTACAGGCAAAATTTAAAATAGAAACCAGCCTTTAAATACAAGAATTTCAACCTGAATCAAAGCTGAGTATATTTTTCTTTAAAAACAATTTTTGGTAGTTTTTTATTTTCAGTGTATTAGTCATTAATGTGACACTGTCCAGTAGCTTCTTCTTTCTTACACCCAATTTAAAAGAAATAATAATAATAATAATAATAATAATAATAATAATAATAATAGTCATACCTACTGGAAAACCAACTTTCTTTCCCTACCAATTTTGACCTTTTCTGTTTGGGAGACATTGATTTTTTTTTACCGCCTGTGTTTCTAATGGAGCTTGAAATTAACACGGCTTTTTGTTTACCTCCTAATTTGTGCACCGCCATCATCAGTGCTGTCAGCACAGCTCTGGGAATAGGGCTTGTTTACTGCTTCTGCATAACCAGCAGAAGGAGCATAGGAGCAGAAAATAGGTTTGGTTTAGAGTTTTTCCTTTATTTATTCTTTTTGCCCAGGTCCTTTTATAGGTTATATATTAATGACTTGAGTGATAATGTGGCCCATTTTGTCAATATTTCTTAAATGGAACATAGAAAGACTTGAGCTAGCTCAGGGATACGTTGAATTCCTCTGGCACGTGTATCATAAGAAGTTGGTATTATTGTTGTGTCAGTCCAAAGCATCTGTCAGCCTTTTGCACAATGGGAGCTCCAGCGAGACCTAGCACCGCCTGTCGAACGTGGAATACCAGCTAGAGAAGTCCCACAGCAACTCATTCTCCGAGTAGCTACTTTGGCATAATGTCCCACTCTCTGCAATAAGACAGCCTCCAGTATCAGAGCCCCCGAAGTGGTACAGGAACAACACCATCTCCTCTTCTCGGAGATGAATCAAATACTTGGGATCGGTACACAGGCTTGTATTCTTGCAGATCTGCAGCCTTACCATCCCTGTAAGAATAAGCTTATTTCTCTTGGTCACCACCAATGTGCATGGGCCAGGGGCTGGTGACATACTAATTAATTTGAGTAAGTTACCATCCCATTATCATGTCCTTCAGCAACTGTATGGTTGCTACATGATATGTCCAATTAATATTATAATAGGTCACTGTATAATTGACATTTCTGATATGCTATCAGACCATTAATATTGCCAACTAAAAATAACTCTATCCATTTTCCAGATATGACTACAAAGTCTATGCACTGATTTTGTTTCAGTGCAAAGGGATGGACTACATGATCTGTGAAACCCCGTAATCTGTTTTTCATTAGTATTCAACCTAGACTTTTTTTCCCAAGAAACTTTGTGGGCCAAGGTGAGAGAGAACAATTCTGTTCCCAAACGTCCCCATGCCATGCTGTCATTCACTCTTGTATGAATGCTGGCATAATCTGTACATGTAAGAAAACTACTCATTCATAAAAATATTCTAAACAGTTGCTTTGTTTTGTTTTTTAAACCAGATCCACCTCTTCAAATATTATACCTACAAAACCATACAAGTCTGACGATTTTCCTCAGCATAATCTCAATAACGTGAGTTTCTTGTTGATCTTGTCAGAAACATACACCTCTTCCCCAAATTCAGTATAACCTCCTGCTACGCTCCCCAGTTTCCTCCTGCTTATAATATACCATTTGATGATTCTCAGAATTTAATGCTGCATTGATTCAGTGGCTTTGATGATGTGCAACATATCTAACCATTAGGTATTCCTTAATAAAAATCCTGCTTCATTCCTTGTGAAGGATCAAGAGCTGTGTTTTAAATACAGTGATGCGGTATGTTGAAAATCATACTTTACCTGCTCTGTCAACTGTGCTTCTATGTCGAAAAAATACCTTTTAGTTAACTCAAACATACAGTGTATTCCAGTTGTTTCTTTGTCTGTATTCTCTGCACTCCCCAGATGACAATCTTGTTGATTTCTCCTTGTATCTTCATGCCTAAAGCCTTTTTCCCCTACAGAAGGTCATTAAGTTTCAGAGGGGTTTTTTTCTGCATGAAGCTACCAAAATCAGTTTGTCTCTCAGCACCGCCCTGTTAGCATCCCAGAGACTAAACAATTCTGCTTCCTCCGGAGACAGGAACTCAGAAAGGTCATCTCTTGACCCAACCAGACAGTGCATATGCACTCTGTGGGCTCAGTAGAAATCATTATCAAGTAGTAGAAAGACGAAAGCTAATCTGATTTTTAATACACATCTTCCGGGGAAAAAAAAACCCAAAACAACAAAACACCACAACAAAACAAAGCCTGGGGACTTATTTATTTTTCAGCTGAAAAAACCTGTAAGGTATGAGCAAGAAAGAAACCCCAAGCGATGCAATTCCCAGCCTCCTAAACTGACCCTAAGAGGAAGCATCATATCCAAGGAGGAGGAGAGGCTGCCTAGCCTTGCAAAGTGAGTTACTTGGCCTTTGGAGGAGAGCGGATGCCCTGGTGGCGGGTTTGTGATGGGGAGACTTGTCCATTAGTGGGCATGTTAGAAAAGCATATTCATTTCCTAAGCCACCCAATCTGATTCCAATCATCTGTTTACTTCTGGCCTCAGCTACATGGAAGCAAATGATAACAGAGACCACTACGAGCAATACAGACTCGGTGGATTTTCTCAAAAACAGTTTAAATAAAAGATACTTGGACTGCACCACAAGCACAGTAGGTCAATTTGGGACCTAACAGTGTCTCAGAGGAGAAATTTGCCGGCAGAAGATTAGGAAGGGATTCTCACCTCTTCCTCTGTAATCATATAGTGGGAATCATTAATAGTAAACATTTGTCATCTCTTTGCAAATGAAATAAAAGGGCATCTATTCTAACAACTCTGTGGTTAACACAGATGCCTGGAGTGATGGGATGTGGTGCTTTTCATTGTAATTGCTGTAGCATTGTACATCTGGTTAACCAGCTCATTCGGGCCACTGCCAAAGGCTGAATGTTGGTCGAAACGGACCATGGTCTGACTGGGAAAACCAATCTCGCACATAGTTTATCCCTGAAGTTCAAAAGCAGATCTCTAAGCAGATCCCTGATCTTATGCTCATAAGATTCAGATAAAGTTAGAAGTATGCGGGAAGGACTTCCACAAGTGTTTAGTAAAGGTTTATTAAACTAAGTTGGTTTGCAATAGCATGTGAGTATTTACCGGGGCACAAAATCAAAGGCTCTTAAAGGCATAACCTTAAAATAAGTAAAATTATTTAAGTTTGTATTCTTATCCACCACTATTACAATAATTGTCTTATAAATAGATTCATGCATTTGTCTGTTTTCATTTCAATTTTTGTCAAAGACTGATGTACCAGAATGTTAATGCTATATAATTATGTATTCTGTAAATTAAAGCAGCATGGCATACTGGTTGGGAACAGCACATTTCACACTTCATTACTTTTGCTGCAACTCAACCAATGCTAAGCTCTGAATTTTCTGTTTCCAGTAGTCAAGGTTTCTTTGGTTGTTACTTTTTTAAAAAAACATGTTTGTTCCATAGTTCTTTGTTGCTTATCCACAAGCTGTACAGACAACAGACATGTGGATGCGATGGTGGAAACCTGATGGTTTCTTCAGTAATGACCAGAGATAACAGAGGAGGTGAACCGTAGGTTTGGGAAGCGTACATGGGTACCACAGTGAGCACCGGAGAAGGGACAGAACCGTCACCAGTGGCCCAACGTTCAGACTACCATGGAAATTTTACAGCCAATGGACCCAAAAGCCCGACTACTCTATTTTAAACCACAGCATGTGTCCCAAATTCACCAGATTAGTATAAATATCATGTTGCCAGGTTGCTGTCAGGTTGTGAAATTGTTAGGTGAATTTTTAAATACAGAAGATCGTTCAAACTGATCTGCAGAAACATAGGCAAAGAACATGCTTGGTGAATTAAGAGTCCTGAAATACTATTAAAAACTATCCCCTACTTTGACACTTCTGAAAACGTAATTTGTACTGGCCCTTCAAAAACACAATAACTACGAAGGAATGTGCCTTTTTGCTAATATAGCTATAAAAGGATTAAACTAAGATGCCACCAAAATCCGCATCTTACTTTACCTCTTAGCACATTTCCATGCTGATTTGGAGACAGTTTTGATACCAGTAGTGAGAACAAGAGAGAATAACTTTGATTTATTTTGATTTGTACTGCAGAAGGAAGTCACAGTGCATTATAGACTTTTCATTTTTCTCACAAAATCCAGATTTGCTGAGTGCAAATCGGTAATGTTGTCAGAGTGGCTGAGGTATTCAACTGTAAACATAAAAGGGAGTTTAAATAGTTGTGGGTCACCTTTAAAAGATAAAAATCTTTGAATTTATTCATATGGGTTTAAGAATTTATGAATGATGGAACTAGCCATCTGTAAAGCACCAGCTCTAACTATATCATAAATGGGAGTGTCGGTAGGTTGCAATGCTTATTTAGTAGCTTAAAGCTAATGTGGATTTTCCAGGCAGCAGCAGGAGTGCCCTACTCTCCCACAGATCACATCGTGCAGCCTGTGAGCTGCTGCTTATAGGTCACAGCAGAAGCAACCTCAGAGATGTGAACCTTCCCCCCATCCAGATCACAGACAGCTCAACTCAGAGCCTTCGGTTTCAGTTCGGCTTCCAACTAGCAAGCAGATCGCATGTAACAGAACCTACTGCTTTTCAGGTCACGCGCAACCCGCACGGACGGCATCAGCAGGCAGACCACAAGGTCCTTCTCGATGAAGCTCTCCATGAAGCACTCTTCTTTTATTTTACCTTCTAACTCATTCTGAAGCAGGCTCCCTTACTGAAGCTGCAGGTTACACTGTGCTAACAACAAACAGATTCCCCAGGGATACAGTTATACACAGTTTCACAATGCTTCTAATATTTTAAAAGATATGAACTCTTTTCAATATAATAAGCAAAAAGCTGCCATCAATGCAATGCCACAGCAGCTTCTATTTAAATAACTTCTATCATCTCCTTGTGCTTACAAGCACCATGAAATACTGAGACTCACAATACCACCAAATTTTACAGATGGACCATCAAGGCAAATAAGGGTTAAGTTTCTGGTCTGGTATCACCCAGGAAGCCCAGAGCAGAAATAGAGCCAAGATGTCCTGAATGGCCGTCCTACACTGTAACCCCAAGCACATCCTTCCATAAAGGTACTTTATTTCAAGATGCACATTTTTCTTTCCAATTTGGCAGTCTGGCTTCTTTTTAAGACCTTTAATTATAGCTCAAATTATGTTCAATTTATTTTTCCATGGCTGTTTTTTCCTGTCTAGGGCTCCACTGTTTTTTCCTCTCTCCAGAAACACCAAAAGCTTTAAAATCTCTTTTGTTCTTAGCAAGCAGGAAAAAGGAGAACTTCTTGATAATGTCTCTCTCTTTCTCCATTGAGGAAACAAAACAGATGTTGCGCTCTTCTCAGGGAGAAGGATCCCATCACACAGCAAGTGTGAGCAAAGGCTGCTTTGCATGTGGAGAGGAAAGGAGCAGCATTAAAGGACCTTGCTGGAAAAGCAGCACCAATGGCAAAGGCACTTGTTTTTTGAGCAAGAAAGAGAAGTTCATCCACCTAAAGAAAAGAAGGGGTATGGGGAAAGCAGTAGGGAAAATAACACCCTGCTTTGCATTGGCAGGAGGAGTAAGGGCTACTGCCAACTTTCCCAATATTGATCTAGCGTTTCCCTTAAAGCAACAGCTCCACAAACAAGGGAATGGCATGAAAATGTCTACTTTGTTTTTTTAAAAAGGTTTAATGCTTCAGCCTGAAAACAAGAATAGCCTAAAGACTCAAATTCCCAAAACATCCAGAGCAAAATGTGGGTTCCTTTTAAACCTCATTATTTCTGAAGGGAGTCAACGCTAGATTTTTTAATACTTTAGGTTGACGTTACTGGGTAACTTTTGCAACCTGAAAGATTTCCTAAACCCTTCATTGCAACCTCAAAAAGATAATTCAAAAAAATTTCCAGCATAATAAGAAGCAATTACTTAAATATAATTTCACCTTTTGAAACACTCCCTTTGTGTATATGTGAATATGCAGTTAAGAAATAATCCTGTTTGTGTTAACAGCAGTAAATCTTAGACAACTCAGAGTCACTATAGAAGTATTTGCAGAAAACACAGCCCACTGCATATGGCAATAATTACGCCGAAACCGGCATAGTTAGTTCCAACCATTGATTTGATACTGGCCTCACTCATGATGAAAGAGTCACGCTCAGTCTGTATCACACAGGGAAAGAAAGGTCAGAGCAGCTTCCTCCATCTCCATGAAGACTGGTCTACTAATGTAAAGAAAAGAAAAATGGATTCCTTTGGAGTTTCATGGAGTTTTATTTTTTGTCCTCTCACAGATCAAAGAGTATCTTTTCCTGCATGAACTAAGTTCTGTTTGCAGAAATGTCAGCTCACTTTTAAGGACAGCCTTGCACTACAGGCAGCCAGTTTTATCTGCAGAGCTCATTTAAAAAACGAGACATCAAATGAGCTTGTCCCAATGCTGCTTCCAAGATCAAATTTAAGAAGGGACAGGTGTTCATAGGCATTATTTATACTCAAACGCAGACCCAGATGCATCCCTAGATCCTCCAAACTTCTTCTGTCACCCTCCCCTGGCATCTTTTTTCTTTTATGTGGGAATAATGCCACAGCAAACAAAACCCTGTTCGCTTGGGAATGAAAGAGCTATGGTATTCAGGTACAATTTCACTTGTTCAGGTCATCTGTTTAATTTTGATGGATGCATTTTTGACAAGTCCTCAGTGAGCAAAACCGGCTGTTTACACGGGGGGCTAAGGGCGCTGGAGGACAGGCAAGACTGCTGTATACCTGCATTTATAAATAGGCAACAGGTACATTCTGCTCAACATTGCCGAGAAGCATTACCATATTGTATTGTGAAACATCATAGCTGTATAAATGTGTGATATCACCACTGAGTGCAGCAGGAAAGCAGTGGAGTGCAGCACCAGAGGTGCAGAAGGAGAAAACAAAGCCAAAGCTACAGCAGTAGGCCTCTTCAGAAACACCCAAACCCGTGCTCCCGGGAACTGTATGCCTTGGTGCCGACACCACAGGATGATAATCCATCAGATCATATGCTGATGCACAACAGAGCACAGACTTCTGTTCTTTGGGTTAATTATGGCAGAGCTGCACAAGAATACCTCAGGCCAGGGCACTGTCACATCTGCACAAACGTTTTACCACAGGTAACAGTGTCAGAGTACGGCAAACAAACCCCTCTTCCCCCAAGGACTGGAAAAAGTAAAAAGATAGATCTCTTTGGTTTGCATTGCTTTTGACTGAGAAGTGAGGCCAGCCAGAGTTTGGAAGCGGAAACGTTGCCTGGAATAACTACCAGCAATATTGTAAGAATGCAGTTCAGTTTTTCACAGGAACACTATTCTAAAGCAACGGAAAGTTAAAAACTTGATTGTTTTCTTTTTCTGGCATCATGTTCTAACTGCAAATAGCAATCGTGGCCCCAGTGCCACCTTTCTGACCCAGCAGCAAAGGGACAAGGGCACAGTCTGTGCACAGTGCCAGTATTGCTGCTCCGCAGTGGCCAGGAGGGCAGTGGTTCGCTTTCCGCGTGTCAGTGGCAGGCCGTGAAATCTCAGGAAAGCAGGTGACTTTGTCAGATCCCATAGAGCTGTGCTTGGTAAGAACAGAAAAAGGATCCCACATCCACCACTGTCTTTACCTTTTTACTTTCTTCGCAGTGGAATGAAACCTGTTCTGCTGCATGCATGAACCTCTGCAAACACTGAGGACCCAGGCTGAGTTTGTCTCCATTACCCAAATGCACTCTGTATTTTCTACTCTTGAGAAATAAACAGAGTAATAAGTTTGGTCCATCAAACAATAAATAATTTGTGTGCACAAACAGATTTGATTCACAACAGCCCAATGGTGCATGCTACCAATGCGGCAAGCTGCCTGCTGTAAATGCAATGCGTTATCCAACTATAGGAAAGCAAAGGGATACAGCTGCTGAAGGGTGATGTGAAATTAAAGAGGGAATGAAACGTGTGATCTTATTTAATCACACCTGGTGCTTCAATTTTTCAATAACAGCACCCTGCTAGACTGTGGCAAATCGCTTCTACAAAGCAAAAAATTATGGATGGAAAATGAATTAACTCTTTCATCCCTGCTGTTAATACATTATACCAGTCAGAAACATCTTTAGCAGTGGCTGTTAAGAATTCTTTTTTCTCAGATGAAAGGTGCTCAGCACCTGGCTAAACGGAACTCAGTGGATGATAGTGCTGCTGTGCCAGCGGGTGAGCATGTGCCCTCCACACCGACAGAAGCGCAAGTCTTGAGTGTGTGCATAACCTATTATTATACACAAGAAATCTTCCTGGCCAGAACCAGCTCGAAGGATTGAAGTGCCACGCTGGGGCCAGGCGTTTCTGTTTGTTTCCTTAGGTGGGTGGCACATATATGCAGAGAGACAGACAGAGTAAGCAGGACAGCTGGGGACGGCAGAATGCGAAAGGGCAGAAAGCGGCTCTTCCCTTGCCTTGGACACTCTGCTCAGCACAGATTTCCTGTACGAAGAAAATTTATCCCAGCAGTTACCTGGTTTCGGTTTTCTTTTGGGCTTTCCTCTTTTGAGAATTTTTTTTTTTTTTATGTTTTAAGTCTTACTTTGCAGTTTGGGTTTATATTAAACATCAAACATAATATGATTCTGCAGGCATTGCGTTGTGTGATTACTATGTCCCATTGGCTAGTCAGCCACTGTTTCTCAGTGTGCCCTATATACTAATAAATCACTTGTGGTAATAGACAGCAAGGTGCTCTATCTAATGTAAAAAATGGTAATTGTGGTCAAACGTTCCATTCTTCAGGGAAAAGGGAAAAAATAATCCTTCTACATGATTTCACTCAGCAGCAGAAAATAAAAAGCCAAGGTATAATTAGCTTAACATAACCATCTTTATATTAAATTCATAGAGAAGAAAATCAAACATGAAAAATAACTAGCGGGCTCCCATTCTGGTCTCCTCATTGAATTAATGTCACCAGTACAGCACTGGTGTAAGTAAGATATACAAGGCTACTGTCTGGATGAGTTGTGTGTTTGGAGAGTAGTTCATTTTTAGAGGGGAGAAATTTCTTTATGCAAGTGCTACCTATCTAAGAAATTGGTATTTATTAGGACAATATTGTCTCAAGAGATGTTTAGTTTTTACAGTATGGATTCAGCCAATTTACTGAAAAACTAAGGCATTAATGCAAATATCTCAGAACAGTTTTAAGAACATGTTAGTCTCTCCATCATTACTTGTATAACTCATACTCAAAGAGATTATCACACCAAGGAACATTTTTTTTTAATAAATAAAAAGGCATTGTAAAAGACCTCCAGAAATAGAAGATGCTAACACTGCAACATAAGGGATTAATTTAAACCAGGGTTATTTTAAATGCCGAATATAATCACAGTTCAAATTAACAAAAAGGAACGCTTGGTTTAAATCAGTTTTATTCTTGTTTTGCATTTTTAATTTGTGTTTTCTTTGGTAGACAGAACCATAGATAGAACTGGACTTCAAAAAGATTATGTAGTCTACCCCTTCACTTGAAGCATAGACAAATATCCTCACAGGTGACTTTTGCCTATTCCTCACACCTGCAACCCTCCTCTACTCTCATTCCCCCAAATACTCCACTCTAATATGCTTACACTAAGTTTCTAATACCCAAAGTAAACCTCCTTAGGTGCAAACCGAACCAATTACTTTCCCTCTTACCTTTGGGTAGGTAGGGAGGGCATGGGTAAACACCACTATGATTTTATATTACAAATCCTTTAATATACCTGAAAGATTGTGTCTCTTTCCAACTTTGCCCTTGCATCCTGGACGTAACTCTTTCAATATTTCCTCACTGGTCTTTTCTAAATCTCTGCTCACTCCTACAGCTCTCTTCCCGGCTTTCTCCAGTTTGTCTATACTGTTTCATGGTGTGAAGCTGGCTCTGGACACTATCCCAGCGGAGTGACAGAGAGCCAACAGAAAAGAGTTAAGGATATCCCATGGCTCACATGCAAGACTCCCACTTATACTAGAGTCTGGTCTCTTCCCCATTTTCTCCCCCAGCCATATCACAGTGCTGACTAATGTTCAGCTTGTGATATCCCAACACCACATGCTCTCTCACAGTACTGTTACTTACTCAGACATCCCTTGTCTGCATACATACACTTGTTTTCCCTTCCTCACTGCAGACCTTCTTATTTACATTTGCTGAATTCCCATCTTACTCATTTAAACCATTTCTGCATTTTATCAAGATCACTTTGGACTCTAAACCTGTCCTCCACAACATCCAAAGCCTACTGGAGCTTACAGTCCCTCGCACACCGCACTCCCCAGTCCATCGTCCAAGACACTAACGAAACCCACGAGCAGCACACGACCCGGGGCAGAACCTAACAGCACTGCACTCCAGGCTCCCTCCCCATCTGCCAAGCGAACCGTAACTATTCCTAGAACACAGTACTTCAACCAGTCCTTCACCTGCTTCACAGTAATCCCACCTAGATGATTTTTCCCGTTTACTCGTAAGAAGGCTATGTGGCTTTCCTCAACACTGCCAAAAGCTTTACCAAAGACATACCTACTACTACTACTACCTGCTACACCTCTTATTGCACTAGGAAAGGAAATTAGAGAGGTTTGACACATTTTTTTTCTCAACAAATCCACACTGGCTGTTTTTCTATCAGCTTATTATCCTCTAGGCATTTACAAATCGATTAATAATTTTCTGGAGCATTTCACCATGTATCAAAGTTAAGCTGACAGGCTTCCTCATTTTGGTGTTTAAGTTTGCCCTTCCTCATCCTTCACAAGTTATTAAAGATAAAAGCTAAAGTTCAGGGATGGTCTCATCTGACTCCCAGGTATTCGGGTGACAATCTCAAGAGACCCCGATGACTTGACTGCGTCCAGCTTCCCTCCATATATTTCACCTCTGTCCCCCATTCCAGCTTGTGTTCTTTTCCCTCTATTTAAGTTAACTGTTCCAAGCACCCTGTCACAATTAACCTGTTTGGGAAAACTGAATTCAAGAAAGGCTGGTATTCATCCTCCTCTTTGTGACCAGCTTTCCCCTCCTTGTCCACAAAGTCACAGAACTCTAATTTCCTTCATCTTTCCCTTATTTCTATAGTCTTGAAAAACCTGAATTTTAATACCCCTTGTAGTTGCAACTCATTAAACTAGGTGTTTGTGCTACTTTTTAAACTTTTCCCTTAGCAATGCATTCTCCTGTTCCCATTAGTTGTAGTATTCCTGATTTTCAAGTAACTGCAGAGGGCCTGAAGTACTTGGGATATTTTGTGTCTTCCTCCTTCAGTGGGACAGTCTGCTGCCATGTCTGTAGTACCCTGTCTTCCAAAAAACTGCCAGTTCCCTTGAATTTTCTTTTCCCTCCCTTCCCAACCCTTACCTATCTATTCCAAAGTTCAAAGAAACCAGCTCTTTTAAAAGTCCTTCAACGTTATTCAGCTGCTTTTACTCATCCCTTCCTCTCCTTCAGATCAGAAACTCTTTTGTGATCATTTTCACCCACATTGCCTTCTGTCTTAAATTCTCAACCAATTCCTTCTGATGACTCAGAATAAAGCACGAAGTAAATTCCTTGACTAATTTCCTTTGCCCTCAGAAACAAAAGTAACTCTCTTTAGTTTTTAATTCTTATTAGACAGCCTAGACAAGATTCACTTGACCAAGGGCAGGCATCTATTCAGCTTGTCACTCCAGAGAAGAGATCAGGATCTCCCAGAGTGAGATTCAACTTACACCTAAAGCAAATCACATAAAACACCTCTAATGGTTCCTGTTTTTCCTAGAGTGACCCACAAAGAGAAGCTCTGACAATTAGCTCACAAACTGGCATCTATCAGTCACAGAACTGTGCAGGATGGAAGGTACCTCTGGAGGTCTCTAGTCCAACCTCCTGCTCAGAGCAGGATGAGTGTTAGAGCAGGTTGCCCTGGGCCGCTTCCAGTCGAGTTTGGAACATCTACAGGGATGGAGATCCACACCTTCTCTGAGCCTGTTCCACTGTTCGACCACCCTTTTCCCCCCCTGCTTATATTTAGGTAGAATTTTCTATACTACAACTTGTGCCCGTTGCCTCTTGTTCTGGCCCCGTGCACATCTGAGAAGAATCTGGTTCTGTCTTTTCTGCGCCCTCCCAACAGGCAGTTGCAGACAGCAGTAAGACCCCCTGAACCTTGTCTTCAGGCTGAACAAACCCAGCCCTCACCCTCTTTTCCTACATGATGTGCTCCAGCCCCTGACCGTCTTGGTGACCTATCCATTGACTTGCTCCAGTCTGTCAATGTCTTTCTTGTACTGAGTGCAAAACTGCACAGACTGTTCAAGATGTCTTCTCATTGGTGCCAAACGCAAGGGAACGATTAGTTCCCCTGACCTGCTGGCTACACTGCTGCTTGTACAGCCCAGGATGTTGTTGTCCTCCTTCACAGCAAGGGCACACTGCTTGTTCGTATTCAAATTGTTGTTCACCAAGACTCCGAGGTATTTTTCAGCAAAGTGCTCACTGGCCAGTCAGCCCCCAGCCAAGGGGTTATTCCATCCCAGATGCAGGACCCTGTCTTTGCTGAACTTCCTACGGTCTCTGTCAGCCCACTTCTCCAGTCTGTCCAGATCCCTCTGACTGATAGTGCTGCCCTCCAGCACATCAAGTACCCTCCCCAAATTGGCAGCAACCCACAAACTTGCTGAGGGTGCACCCTGTCACATCATCATGGTCACTAACAAAGGTATTTGGACAGTGTTGCCTCCTGTATCAATCCATTAGGGATGCCACTAGATCCTCCATTCACTTGTTGTCTACTTATCCAGTGCATAAGTCAGCAATTTGGCTACAAGGACACTGGGAGACCATGTCAAAGGCCTTTGTAAAGTCGAGGTATAAAACATGCATTGCTCCTCCCTTGCCCACACAGCCCATTGTCTCAATGTAGAAGGCAACCAGGCTGTTTTGCCCTTAGTAAATCCAGGTTGGCTCCTCCTAGCTACCTCCTCGTCCTTCGTGTGCCTGGACCTCTAAACCAGAAAGGTTTGCTTGCTTTACTGTGTCCTCCATACAACTGCTTCCTGTCAATATTTCTTGACACTACTTGTCCTAAGCTTGTGGGCAGTAGACTCCAGATGTAATACTGATCTTGTCAGCATGTTGACCTAAATCTAAATATAGCATGTATCAATCATAGAATCATAGAATGGTTTGGGTTGGAAGGGTTGCTCTTCCCTTATCCACCAACGCTGTAACCCCATCGTAGAAGGCCACCAGATTTGTCAGGCACAATTTGCCCTTAGTGAAGCCATGCTGGCTGTCACCAATCACCTCCTTATTTTCCACGTGCCTTAGTATAGTTTCCAGGAGAATCTGCTCCATGAACTTGCCGGGCACAGAGGTACAACTGACTGGCCTGTAGTTCCCTGGGTCTTCCTTTTTTCCCTTTTTAAAAATGGGGGTTATGTTTCCCCTTTTCCAGTCAGTGGAAACTTCACTGGACTGCCATGACTTCTCAAATATGATGGATAGTGGTTCAGCAACTTCATTCACCAGTTCCCTCAGGACCCGCAGATGCATCTCATCAGGTCCCATGGACTTGTGCACCTTCAGGTTCCTTAGATGGTCTTGAACCAGATCTTCTCTTACAGTGGGCGGTTCTTCATTCTCCCAGTCCCTGCCTTTGCCTTCTGTTACTTGGATGATGTGGCTTGAGCACTTGCCAGCAAAGACTGCAGCAAAAAAGTCACTGAGTACCTCAGCCTTCTCCATATCCCAGGTAACCAGGTCTCTCATTTCCTTCTGGAGAGGGCCCTCATTTTCCCTAGTCTTCCTTTTATTACCGATGTACCTATAGAAGCTTTTCTTGTTGCCCTTGATGTCCATGGCCAGATTTAATTCTATCAGGGCTTTAGCTTTCCTAACCTGATCCCTGGCTGCTCGGACAATTTCTCTGTATTCCTCCCAGGTGACCTGTCCTTGCTTCCACCCTCTGTAGGCTTCCTTTTTGTGTTTGAGTTTCTCCAGGAGCTCATTGTTTATCCATGCAGGCCTCCTGGCGTTTTTGCCTGAATTCCTATTTGTTGGGATGCATCGCTCCTGAGCTTGGAGGAGGTGATCCTTGAATATTAACCAGCTTTCTTGGGCCCCTCTTCCCTCCAGGGCTTTATCCCATGGTACTTTACCAAGCAGATCCCTGAAGAGGCCCTGAAGATCCCTTTCTGTGGGGCTGCTCTCCAGCCACTCCTCTCCCCATTTATACTTGTGCCTGGCATTACTCTGTCCTAGGTGAAGAATCCAGCATTTCAACTTGTTAAATTTCATCCCATTAATCATAGCCCAATGCCTCCATCTATCTAGATCCCTCTGCAAGACCTCTTGTCCCTCAAGAGAGTCAACAGCACCTCCCAGTCTGGTACCATTAGCAAACTTGCTAATGGTGCATTCAGCTCCTGCATCCAGATCGCTGATAAATGTAGTGAACAGAACTGGCCCTAGAATTGAGCCCTGAGGAACACTGCTGGTGACCGGTCGTCAGCCAGATGTAGCGCCATTCACTACAACCCTTTGAGCCCTGCCCTTCAGCCAGTTCTTCACCCAGTGCACCATGAACCTGCTCAGCCCACAGTTGGACAACTTGTCCAGAAGGACGCTGTGAGGGATTTTCATTCTTTACATTCTCATTATACCTGGGCGTGAGTAATGATAAGTTTTTTTGACTAGGGTCGACTAGTTTTTTTTTCTTTGGAATTCATGTGAAGTTCTAGTTGTAAAATAGATCTTACTGTGTAAAAGTGAAATGCAATAAAAATCTTGAAGAACAGCACTTTCTAAATAAGCTAC
This sequence comes from Nipponia nippon, assembly GCF_047370975.1. Classification (NCBI taxonomy): domain Eukaryota; kingdom Metazoa; phylum Chordata; class Aves; order Pelecaniformes; family Threskiornithidae; genus Nipponia; species Nipponia nippon. The sequence continues at coordinate 15,323,362 of NW_028262290.1, read as the reverse complement.
ATAATCAAGGCAAAAATAAGCTTATCATTATACTTTTTAAGTAATCAGTCTCATTAAGCAAAGAAGCATTACCTTCACATGATGAACTGAATGTCTAAGTTCTGGTTACTAAATTTCTCAAGATCTCAGAACTCGTAGACCTTATTCTCTAATGCACAGATTTTGTTTATAGATTAAAAGAGGAAAACAAGCTTTTCAGCTTTTTTTTCTCCCAACTGGTTTCTTACTTTTGAATGAACTAGTCACTGAATTGAAATAGCTGAACAAACATGAAAAAGATATTATCTCTGCACCTGCAGAAGTCAAAAAAGAGTTTAGCTCTTCAACAACAGGTGTTTAACCAGTGACTTTCACCAATTCTGTTGTCTGACTTTCTTTGCATTTCTGCAGCAAATACTCACTGCTATACATTGAAAAATATGAATTTAAGTAATTACAAGAACCTGCAAGATCTAACTTTACTATGCTGTACGAAGTTCAAATAAATCCAATGTATCCAATGTTTTCTTTTAAAAAGTAAATAGGTAGCACAGTTTTAATTTAAAATCACATTAAATATTTCATACCCACTTGGCACTGCACAGTTTGCAACTGTTGGAAATACTGCAGTACATTAACACAATTTTTATTTCTTTGATTTTTTTAAAGAGAAAAAAAAAAAACATGACAGAGACCTTGCTGTGAAAAAAGACGCAGAAGCACTTGCTGCCTCACCCCCCATAGAATCCAAGCGTGTGCTGGGGGGAAGAAACAGGAATGGGGTAGATGTGAATAAAATCAGCTTTTGATATTCAGAACTGTGTTGCAATAACTTTTGAGCAAACATGTTGCTGGCTTCAAAAAGCTTTTATTTCATGCTTTTGCAATTGTAACACAGGTTTTAAAATTTCAAGCTGTTCAAGTTGTAACATGTATAAAATCTTGCTTCACTACTGCCAGTATGGTTCAACCCGGCCTCTTTGCATTGTGTTTGACATTTTTCCTATCTATCTCAGACACAGGTCTGAACCAAAAACCTGAAGATGCCAAACAATGCTTTTAAAGGTCACAAGATTGGTTTGCACTTGTAAAAGTTTATTTGTCTCTATCTTCCCTTAACTTTACATGAAAATACCTCCTCATTTATACACAGGCTAAGTTGGACAATAAAGAGAATAGTTCTAAATAGGAACTAGAGATGCTAAAACCCATACAACTGGGCATGGATGAATTTTATTTTCTGTTTGGCACATCTGTCAAGCACCTAGATCTGATGTGCTGATAAAACAAGACAGCTTAAGGCAATAAACATGTCAGATCCATCTGTTCTTCAGGACATCAAGAAGAAAAGGAATTGCTCCCTGTGGTATTCTGTACACTTGAGACCATTTTGGAGAGGTTTCCCTCTGCTGCTGACAGCAATTCAGCTCTACCAGCCTAAGCCAGTGGGTTTCCAACCTGGTTCCCTGTGTTCCGCCTGGGCACGCTGTGAACCCTTGGCTTCTTCCCTTCTCTCCACGGTCTGAGAATTGGTGGCTGGGATAGGGATGCAACTATATTGGAAAGGCTTTGGCAAAGCCAGGAAACAAAGCACAGAAAGCAAGAGTGAAGCCCATACGGAGTCCACCAGGATCCTGGCTCCAGCAGTGGCTCTCAGCAGCCGCAGGCTCCCTGCTCTGCATCTCACACCAGGTTCACACCCATTATGTCCTCCACTGCTTTCTTAGCACTATGGTATCCTTTCTCATACTATTCCCCTGCTACATCCAGAAACTCCCACCGTGAATATCCCTATCAGGACAGCCTTCATACTCCTCACAACACAAATCAGTGGTCTGAGTGACTGAAGGGAACCCCGAACGGACAACAGCTGCTCCGGTATTTGCCACTCGTTTGTCCAGCTCCCCAAAGCGTGGCTGCAGCCAATGGTGAACTACAACGCTAGCAGCTACCAAAGAGCCATCCACTGTATGGCTCCAAATACGGACCGCACCAACTGGAGCAGAACAAGCACAGAAACAGTTGACAGGGCTGAGGTGTTCACGACAGAAATCATCTTCCAGCTGTGTTTTAACAAAAACCACGTTTGAGCCACCTGCAGCCACATTCAAGGAGTCTGGCAGCCATTCAGGGGACGTGCTACTTTCTCACAGGAAGGTAGAAATAAAGTTTTTTTTTTTACAGGGTATATACAACTCACTGATATTGGGCTGGCTATAGATCTTTAACTCAAGTAACACCCACTCATTTCTCGCTTTTGACTGGCAGGAGAAAAGAGGGAAGGAGGTCCCAGCCTAAATGAACATGGGAGACCCAGATAACAAGCGCAAAGCTCAGCTGCTTTCTGCAGTGAGCGGCACTCAGTTTTGGCCACACGAAGGCGGGAAACAAGTTTGCAAAAGCTCCTTTGTACCATATACTGGTCACGTATCCATATTATCCGACCCACCTGAAAAGCAAACATCGAAGAAGACAGAGCTCACTGGAAAAGATCATGCTTTGCTTAGCCCTGCCAGATTCGCCCCAATTTTGAGAGGCTTTTAACCTTGTTTCAACTTCCCCCTAAACATTTACAGCTAACATTGAGCTGCCGGTGTTGAATCCAGGCCGTAGCAGTTCTGCTGAGAACGACTGGCTGTAGCTCAAAACCACACTGACTCTGACTCTGAAGCAAGATGGCCAAACATCTTGTCCTCTGATACGCAGGCCTCCGCATGCAGGTCACGCAAGAGAGCAGGGCACGAATGTTATGAGAGGGGATGGGAAGGGACCACGGAGCTGGGGGGTGCCCTTTCCAGAACCTGCAGCCCCTGCCAAGCAGTGCCAGATGGAGCTGGTCTGCAGATCACAGGTGTGCGTGTGTGGATGTGGCACTTGGATGGGCAGGTGAATATGTATAAATCAGCTTTGCCCTTCAGCTTATCCTGCAGCACGTACATAAACAAACAGCCAGCAAGGTGGGTCACAGAATGGATAGGGGCTCTGGTGAAGCCCTGCAGAAAAAGGGGATGGAGATGAGGGGCACATTGTAGAAGTCTCACACTGCATGAGATAGGACAAAGCCGGGTCAGACCCCTACTGTCTCATTCTTGCTAAGCACCAGAGGTGAAGGATTAAGCATATCCCCCACTATAGTTCAAGAAAGTCATGCATATTATCAGTTACTTAAAAAGGCTGGCAAAAATTGTGAAGGAACAAAACAAGCAATCAGAGCTGAGGGTCTGATTACTGAAACCCAGAAATATCCTTTCGGAAAGCTGGCCTTATTTGCTGCAAATCAGCCAATTTGAAGCTATCATACCAGCATGCCGTTATATGTAAGTTAATAAGCACTTACTATCGATGGTTTCTGCAGTCACTGTTTAATTTTTAATCATATCCTTACTTTACTGTTTACGTTTTTATCCAGTTACAGTGTGTGCATGTGTGCGCATCTGTGTGACACAGAGAACATGGAAAACTGTTTATTCGGAAGTACAATGCCTTGCTTTCTAAATGAGGAGATACATGTGTCTCCTGCTTGAATTTTTTTGACACAGCCCTCTTATTTTTCAGGAGAATGCCATCTCAGGCTGCTGTGTTATGTTGCACCATTCTGCTGTTAGAAATGGGCACCACTGACCTCTCTCTGCAATGCTGTACTTGGGAGTTTGGAATTGAATGTCATTAAAATATCCAGTGCTAAGAAATGGGCAGTTTTACCGGCACTTTCCTGAACAGAAATCCCGGCATCCCTTTTCATCTGTAGATCCGATATTTAGGTAACACCCTGGGACACCCTCATCCTCCTCATCCCCATTTCAACCCTTCATTAGATTCCTATAATCATAAAAACTAGATGCACTGAAGGGATGGAAGATGGATCATTTATTTTTAAGCACTGCCAATTTTTCATGGCGATCAACAATAAAGTTCTCAATTACAGAGGGAGAGTAAATAAACCAAAGAGGGATAGAGCTTCAAAGAGAGCTGGGTGATGATGGAGGAATAGAGATTAGAACATCTCAGAGTCCAAGAGATGAGCTAATCACAAATAAAATAATATTACATTCCTATTACTACCTGACATGCTGGTTGGTGTAATGCCAGTTGATTTAAAAAAAAATCAAACAAGGAAAGCCAGAAATGCACTCAGCAGAGGCATAATGTGGTTGATATGGATCCTGGCAGAGCTCTCAGGAGGTGATCTGATGCCCAACACAGCTCCCTGTGCCTGTGCCCTCCACATTCGGACTGCCTCCGGTCACAGGCTCAGCTGTACAGCAAATTAGGACAGGCAGTAACAGGACTGCACGCCCCTCAGACAGAGACCGCTCTCTCTCTCAGCAAGCAGAGGCTGAAGGGAAAAGGCAGGACCGTTTGTTTCCCCCACGTAGCATCTACTCTGAGGAGAGATGATGGCAGGTACCTGAAGAGCTCCACAGCAAAGATTTAAATGGAGGTGCCTGACCGAGACTCTCAGCCTCCTCCTGCCATGTTCATGGCTTGGCACCTGGATACTCACATCCCACTGCAGCTGTATTCCCTGCATCCTTGAGAACTATGCTGAAAAACCCAGACTGGCACCCACTTTATTTTGCTCTCTGGAAAAAAAAAAAAAAATTGCAATTCTATCCCTCTGCAAATATAACACCTCCAATTTCACTTCTTTTTCTCTACAGCACAAGAAAGGTAAAGATAGGAAATCAATATCTTCATAGAAAAAATAAACATCTAAAATTTCCCATAAAAGGAAGAAACTAAAGAGCTATAGCTACAGATGTCTTAACAGTGGCAGAACAGATTGGATTAATGTACTGAGGTAGAAAACTAACAAATAGAGAGGAGTAAACTGCTTTTACACTAAACACTACAGGTTACAGCACCCGTTTTCAGAAGCCCATTGCACTCTGTAGCCAAAGCACTGCGCAGTTACGTGCACCTCGACGCAGGAACCGTTCCTAAAAACACCCACTCCGGGGAATGTTTCTGCTGAGTGCGCGCAGCCCTGCACTCCAGGAACTGGGCTCCTGTGTTGAAAACAAAAGCCGTCTGCATCAGCCAGGCAGCTCAAAAAGGCAGCTTCAGTTCTTGTTTTCTTCTTTGCCCCCGGGAGCAGGAACTTGCAGCAAGGAAGGAGGAGACTGTGTAATACAAGGGAGACAGGAAGGTCTCCAGTAGGCTCTGAGTCCTAAAGATAGCAATGAAACTAGCACGAAGGGAAGGAGGAAACCACCCTCCCACATAAGAGGAAACCCCAAAATAAAATCTTTTGGCAGATGGTAAAAGGCTTTAGCATTCAATAAAATGAACAAGCTGCATGAGAATGCAAGGGAACTTTAAGGGAGACGCAGAAACCAAACAAAAGACATATGAAGAAGCTTGCCTTTTCAGTCACTCTTCTGCGTTATTATTTCAAGTCATTTTTGGATAGGTGTTGCCAGCTTTTCTATTTAATTGAAACTATGCAGTTCATGGTTTTCAAGAGACTTACACCTTCATTGCCTGTACTAATTAATTATATGAAAGGGAAGAAGTTTTCAGTAAGTTTTCTGAATTATAAAGCAAAAGTTTAGTTCCCAATGAGCATTTCGTCTGGGGCTCTCAGCCTGGTCCCGGCCTTCCTGTGTAAGAGTGGACCCAGCTCCACAGAGGCAATAAAAGCCACAATCATAACATAATAAAAATGGTTTAATATTTGTATCAGGCTCAACCACATCCAGATGAAAGGCAGAACTCAGAGGACTAGGATCTGTCTAACTGCAGTTATTAAAGCACTCATGTCTGACAAAAATTGCCAAAGCACAGGTAAGTTATAACCCTATCCCAAGACAATATATAAAATGAGTCCTTGTCTGCTTCAGACTAAAGGACCATCTAAATTACAAGTAAGAAAACAACCCCAAAACCTCTTAATCCAGAACCTATAACTCATTAATTTTAGTCTTTTTGGTTGGTGCTTTAATTCTACTACCAGTGAGCAGCAGTTAGCTCAGTTAAAAAAATGTTCATAGAAAGTAGTAGATTATGAAAGACGATGTTATCAATTGTAGCAAAAAAAGGCATAGCGTAACCAAATTTTGCTACAGGTACAGATAAAGACAATAAAATTAATATACTAAGGCAGTGGAAGATTGGTGGCACATTGAAAGTGGGTAATGTCACTTGTTATATGCGTCATGCTGAGAAGAAAAAATGGGAAAAGCTACTGCCTACTTTTCCTCTATTTAATTTTAGCTATCCCAAATTAGATGTCAAGTCCTCCAGCTGAGAGAGGCAGGAACCTCCAGAGGGCAATGCGTTGCACCTATCATGGGCATCTGTTTTAGAAGGGCACAGATTATCTCTGGAGGTGGCTGTCGTTCTTCATTGATTATTTGAGGAATGTGAGCAATGAGTTCAACCAGACACCTAACTTTTAGCTGGCTCATGTAAGATGCGACAAAGACATTTCAAACTGCTCTAGCTAAAAGACAGTAAGTATACTTGGTTTTATCTTTGATTATGCCATTTTAGTAAAGAGCATGAATCAAAAGACTAAGATAAAAGCCAGTTTTGTGAGTTTCATTTTCAACAGTGATCATGAAATTAGGATTGCAAATAACATAGGCAGTGCACATCATCAAAAGAGATTTTGAGACCAAGTGAAAAATAGGCTTTATACAGTTAAGAAAAAAGTTCTAAAGAGAATATAATATCAAAATTGTATTTTTGATACAATAAAATTGGCAAAGGGTCATATTTTTCAGTTTTAGAAAGACCTATGTTGGGTTAGAGAACAGAACACTTATGTTTCTGTATTTGTGGTTTTAATTAAGTTACTAAAAAGGTTTATGGATTTGATCCAAAGGTCAGCAAAGTCATTGGTACCCTTCATTGATTTGAATGGGCTTTATAGTCTCATGCTGTAGAGGAAAAATGGGGTTGATCCTGTTCTCATTTTAACTAGTTTCACATTTCGCTGAAATCAATGGAGCATTACTCCTTCATTTGCCCTCATGGAACCAAGAGCAAAGTTGAGGTCTCAGATTTTCAAAGGGAAATAATTGGGATAAAACCAGCCCATAGCTGGTGGTAGACATAAATTCACATTCTTCTTAGCAGAGTAGCTACTCTTGCTATTTGCTCACTGTGCTAGAATTGATACAGAATGTGTGCGTGAAGAGTACGGATCAAGTTTTAAGTCAGCTAAAGATTTTCCCAAAGACTCTAGCCAAATTAATTATAATCAGCAGAAACTTAAAGAAGAAAGTAGCTTTAGGTGCTCTTAATTCCTAGATATGTACTTGATAAAAGGTTTCCTCTCTTCTGGTCCCAGCATCTGTTTATATTCCTCCCCGAAATACCCTGGGTTCTGATCAACCGGATCAAGAGAAAACACTAAAGAAATCAGTAAAACATGTATTCTTATACCAGAATTATCCTGTGATCAGCTAAGCCATGTAGAAGTACAGTAAAATTCCCACAGTGACATTCCAATTACTAGAGGGAACCAGAGAGATCTCGAGAATAGCAGTAATGGTATAATAAAGGAAAACATGAGTTGCTGACAAAGCGATGGTCACACATTTTAGTGCTTATCACAGCAGCTGATATTTAAGAAGTGAGAAAGAAAACTTATCAACAAACAATTCTAACAAGCAAGTATCAGTAAACAATAATAATTCACTCAGAAAGAGCTTATTAGGATTTGAAGAAAATAAACCACTATTTTCACGACAATGGCTGAAAAAACCTCTACACCTAAAGGAAACATTTCTAGAAAAAGACAAACAATGCTCATAGATGTCTCATTTTATGAAGACACACCCCAGCAAAAAGACATTCATTACCTTGATGAGCTGTAAGGACTGGCTGCTTTTCTATGACCCTCAAAAAACCATGCTCCAGGTTTAAGCAGAGATCTACAAAAGTCAACAATATCAGTGGTTAGTGTCACAGTCAACAGCTGTAACAGAATGGATGGCAGCCGCACTGCTGGACACATTAACGCAACTCCTGAGTCTAGAGAAAGACGCATTCAGAAATGACACAGGTGACAACTGATTTGTCAGTGGAGCTTTAGAGGTAGGGCTATCCCTCCCTTCCTCTTTCCTGTCCCTTTCATCTGAAATATGGTTTGTTTGCTTCAAAGTCTTTAAAGTTTGGACTGAGAATTATAACTGCTGTGACACCATGGGAGTGATCGGCGTAGGGAATTTTCAAAGGTCTATCTGCATCCTTAATTGCCTGACACTTTTAAAAGCCGGTCCGTTGTCTAAGATGATGCTGATTGCTCCTTCCGGCATCCAAGATTCTTTAAATATGGCTGGACCGTCTTGGCACCTTATGACATAAAATCACAAGGAACGGCTGAGAAGTGTTTCACATAGCTACACTCTCTGGAAGAAGCTAAAGAAATCCCTCCCCAGACAACTGTAGTCTAATCAGCCCTTTAAACACTCAGGCTAAAGGAGAACCAACAAAAGAAAACTAGAGCAGGAGATATTCATCTCTTGGCCCAACTTTAACCACAGTCCTTAGTTACTCAGGAGTTCTTAAAGGAATGAAAGAAAAAAAGAAATAGAGTAAGAAAGAAGGCTTTCCTCTCTATTTCTCCAGAAGACTGGAATGACCTAACACTTTAAAGAAAGAAGGAAATGTGATTACCATTCCCTCTCCATGTCTACCTCCAACAAACACAGACCAGAAAAGAAAACCAAACCCATACAGCTTAGAGGACTTCGGAGAATAAATTTTAACAACAGAAGCTTTGCTTGTTACTGCTCCCTGAACAAAGGCATAATCAGTTAGTAAGAACTCCCGCTTTTTCACATGCAGGACCTTTTTTTTCTTTCAGGTCTTTCTCTAAAAACCCAGCTCCTTAAAGTCCTACACAACAATGCTCTTTCAACACAACAAACAAGAACTTAACTTCAGAGTCTGCTGCCTGACATTAATGACAGTAAGCCTCCAACTGGTCTCAGTAAAGAATGAAAGAATATGGCAAAACCACTAGTTTCAAGGCCCAGGTGCTGGAATTGCTTCAACTCCTTCTCACATCATCAAATGCCAGCTGATGGCAGCTGGGTGTCCCAGATGAACTGACTGGGAAGTTCTGAATCCTGTTTCTCATGGAGAGGACTCAAAACTCTAAGACCATGTCAATGTATATGCCTCAGACTGCTCTCAGGGTTGAAGGGGAACCTCGACATGCCTTTTTGTTCACATGCAAAAGTCTCTAACTTGCTTATCCCTACAGTTCCTGAGGATAAGCTCCGGCCCTCTTGTATAGTTGAATGAGTATGCCAGATTAGAGTCCTGACATTTTATACCAGGCTGTCTGGATACAAAACGATGTGCACGTTCCTGAGTCCGGCTATTTTCTAATCAGGTTGTCTTCAGGTTGAAGTCATTGTACAAGCCCAATGTATGTAAAACAACTACTTTTCCAACTATGTGGATAAGCATACCTGAGAATAAGCTCTAGGATGTGGATGAAACCTTAGTGTGGTTGAGGAGCTTCGGAACAGTGTGGTATTGCCATGTACACACTGCCTAAAACTCAACCCGTCACTCTTGCGCTGAGAAAAACAGACAAAGACTGACTCCATGCCCTTACAGGTGATACCTTTGGCAATACACTGAGGTTCTTACGGAGCTACTCATTGCGGATTTTCTCAATGCATCCTTTCTTTGTACAGGTAACTTTTAATGTCAGGTGACTGGGAGGTATTTTTACTGATAAAAACGTTGACGGTAACACTATGCATAACAGTATATATTTAAATGTTAGGATCACACAATACTGCTGTAGCTGAACTGCAAACAAAAAAATTTTAAAGACAATAATTCCCTGCCACATTTCCATTCACATTCATGTTGCAAATCAAGGCTGCTGTATTTATGCTGTCATTTGTTGGAATTAGCACTTAAATAAAAAAACCTGCAGGTGCTTTATGAGTACTTAGGCTGCACAGAGGAAAATCGGGTATTTTTTGAAAACTGTTCAGAATTTTGTTAGAATTCAGAACTCCTTAACATCAAGGACCACAAGATCATTGTTAATACACTTCAATTTATTATTTTATAGGGAATCAATTTCAATTAAAATCCATTCAAATAGTGACTGGAAAAATTCTATAATATTGATCTAAAGGGGGAACCAGCATAGTTAAATTATTAATCATACTTGAGCATGTCATAAAACACTGGGCTAGTACCCGTGCTTTATGGCCATGTCAAATAAAGAGTTTAAAAAACCCACCCTTTCCTTTGTGGAAGATGCCAGAGATCTGCACACTGCTTAGTAATAAAGAAACAGTTCATAACACTGCTGACTGCCTATGTATAACTAAGTAAATGAAGGTGCTCTATCATATGAAGCATAAAAGCCATTAAGAGTAAACTTTTATTTGAATAGAACCACATTCATTTTTAAAATTACATTACAGAAAGCCTTTTAAAGAATGTGAATGAAAAAAGAGCAGCTTTTAAATAGAACACGTTCTTTTTACACAACTTAGAAAAGCAACTTTACAAAGGCATAAAAGGAGAGGGTTTTTCTCCCGCCTCCCTTGAATCTTTCCAATAATTATAAATCTTTATTGCACAGGCCATAAATGCTAGTAACAACAGGAAGAAAATGCTTTTGAACTGTTTGGCAACATTCACCTTCAGGGATTCAAAACAACAAAACTTTATTTTATATTTTCAAAAAGGCTTTTAAGTGACTTCCGTGTTTGTTAAAAGTGCCAATATGGTGAAACACTTTGCAAACAGAACGCATTCATGCAGGCGTCAGCAACACCAGTTTCATGAAATCAGAAAGATGGCGTTACCAAAACTCATCTGAGTGAAGAGGGCAATTCATTCAGCTTTCAGACCAACTTTTTTCAGCATGGGAGTTTACACCTAGGCATAGCCAGTGGGAATCGATCTCACCTAAGTTTAGTTGTCTATCATGTAGACAAATACGTCTGGCAGTCATCCTGAGCTTCTGTAATAATCAATGGAGAGCAACAGGCACAATTCATCTGATGTGTCTGAGGTGTGACTGGTGTATCTGAAACACAGAGGATGTGTAGCTACAACTGCACACACATGACAGTAGGATGGCTTAGAGTCTCTGCGGAAGGCCGAAGATACAAACGCGACTGAAGGCACGCCAAGTCAGGCGCTGGCGCTTTCGGCACCACTGAGGCTGCCAGTGACTATATTCTAGTTTGCAAAAAAACTTGTCGGGAACAACTTGTTTCATGACACTCAATGGATACTACATGAATTAGGCAGGGAAGTACTCTTCCTAATGCAGCAATTCTGGATGCTGGGGAGCCCAAGCGGATGGGACCACAGAGAGGGGCCAGGGTTCTAGGCTCTGCCTAAACAGCATCTGCCACCTTCAGAGGCAGAGTACTGGGACAGAGGGATACCGGATCCGACGGAGAACGGCTTTTCTTATCCTCCTATCTCCAACGCCATCCACTCAGTTTGACCACAAAGTCGACGAAGACAGTCAGGTTTTGAACCAGAAGCCCAGCAGTGAAAATTTCTATGTATGTACTTTCTAAGGGTCAGAAGTATAGTTAGGGCTCCGATTTCCTCAATTCTTTTATAAAAACAATTATCAACCCTAATTATATTCTATGTCTGATTTCTGGAAAATAACTCAATAGAAATGACAAATACGTTACATTGTAAATGGCACCATCTTAAAATATGTAGACTTGATTTATTTAAACTCTGTGTGAAAGACTGTACCTATTCCTGGAATCCCTTTTACCATCCTGTTCTTTTCGGCTGGGTGAAAACAAGTGATTTCTACTGGCACTGATCACAAACAGCTGTTGTTAAATCACAGCCTCTGACTGCTCAAAACTTTCCTATTTAGTTGAAAGTCTTTCATGACTGGCTGCAGCACAAACAGCAATATTTTAATTTTTTTTCTTAAACCTTGAGCAAAATTGTTTTTTCTCTTTCCAATTTACACATGAGTGGGGAAATACGTATATATATGTGTGTGTGTGTATATGTATATATATGTAATATCTATTCATCAAACATGTAAGACAGTTTTGGGTATGCATTAGCTCAGAAGGACTAAACTTTCCAGACCAAATTTTCCAGTAGACTGACTTCTGAGAAATTTGGAAAGCAGGAATGAAAAAAAATCAACATTAATAAAATAATAAGAAAACCAGACAACTGCAATTATGTCCTTGCAATCATACAAAACAGCTAATACTACATTCCCAGTAGACTGAGTTGCAATATTATTTATAGAAACACATAAAAATGCAAGCACATCATAATATTATACAGCTAAAATCTTGCCATATAAGTTCATCAATACAAATTTCATAGTTGCATACATGTTTTCTTATTCATACTCCAAACTAATATGCTACGCATATTGAAGGACAGTTCTGTGCTAAACCTACCCAGAGTGCATTATAATGTATTGTCCAGTGTATTGGAACTTATTTTACCTGTCAGCTGAATCACTTGGTTGTTTGATATGAATATGTATTAGCATCACAGCAATAGCTAAAAGGTAACTAACAGAACCATAGTAATTCAATGGTCTACCAGGGACCATTGATTGCACTGCAAACTATATTCTTCAGGTTAGAAACCAGCCACATGAAATTCAAATAACGGATGCCAAAGATGGAATTTGATATTTATCGTCACTGATGCATGTATTTTAAACATTTTATCTGCGCTCAGATACACACTCCACATACAATGTTCTGCTTCAGCTAAAACAAATGAAAACCATAGAGAACCCCTCAGTGCATACTTGTAACCTGAAAAAATTGATTTTCAGAAGTCTTAACAGTGTCTAAAGTCTGAAAAACCTCTGAGGAACAACCACGGCTTCTGACTCCAGAGCCTACGTCCTCTGTAAGTGCTGCAAATGTCCTTGACTGGGATGGGAAAAATACAACAAAGACTGCTCTTTTGTATGCTAATGGATGGTGGCAAAGTTGTTTTACAGTCTTGGAAGAGCAGTGTTAAGTAAAAGTGCTATGATTACTACAGCCGTACAGGAAAAAAGGACATACAATGGAAAGGAGTAAAAGATCATAGAATCATAGATCATAGAATAGTTTGGGTTGGAAAGGACCTTTAAAGGTCATCTAGTCCAACCCCCCTGCAGGGGGGGGCATCTTCATGATGCCTGCATGAGCAGGGACATCTTCAACTCAATCACGTTGCTCATCCCATCCAACCTGACCTTGAATGTTTCCAAGGATGGGGCAGCTGCCACCCCTCTGGGCAACCCGTTCCAGTGCTTCACCACCCTCATCGTAAAAAAATTCTTCCTTATATCTATTCTAAATCTACCCTCTTTTAGCTTAAAACCATCACCCCTTGTCCTATCACAACAGGCCCTGCTAAAAAAGTTTGACCCCATCTTTCTTATAGGCCCCCTTTAAGTACTGAAAGGCTGCAATAAGGTCTCCCCACAGCCTTCTCTTCTCCAGGCTGAACAACCCCAGCTCTCTCAGCCTTTCCTCATAGCAGAGGTGTGCCATCCCTCCGATCAGTTTTGTGGCCTCCTCTGGACCCACTCCAACAGGTCCGTGTCTTTCCTGTGCTGAGGACCCCAGAGCTGTACACAGCACTCCAGGGGGTGTCTCACCAGAGCAGAGGGGCAGAATCACCTCACTCGACCTGCCGGCCACACTGCTTTTGATGCAGCCCAGGAGATGGTTGGCCTTCTGGGCTGCTAGCACACATTGCCAGCTCATGTTCACCAGTACCCCCAAGTCCTTCTCCACAGGGCTGCTCTCAATCCCTTCATCCCCCAGCCTGTACTGATACTGGGGATTGCCCTGACCCAGGTGCAGGACCTTGCACTTGGCCTTGTTTGAACCTCATGAGGTTCACATGGGCCCACTACTCGAGCTTCTCAAGGGATATGGACATATTGTGAAAATAAACCTGTATCGAGAAGGTTAAGATTTCTTTATCCATAATCAGGCAATTTAGCATATTCAGTCCTGGAACATAGTTTTGATGCTATGATAAGGGATAAACTACTACTTTTGGGTAATTTCTGACAGTGTTTCCATGCTATACTCCATCTTCAACTCACAAGGTCTCTCAAGAGATTTTGGAGCATAAAAGGAGCACAGAGCAAAGGAAATCAGCTGGGAATTAAGTTTGCTAGAGCTCTTCTGAAATATCAAGTGTTTTCTTCTGTGCCTTGGATAGATGCCATGTATGCAGCATATGCAAGAAACATTTGCATAGCAATTTGTGCTATAAGAAGAAAGGCCCTTCCTGACTAGCTGGAAGTTTCAGGGTTAGGGAAAAGAAAAAGGTGAGGTCAAGATAATGAAAACAAAAGAAACGGGTGCCTGGTAAGAGGACAGTCAACATTGCAAATGCCGCACGCCTCTGAACACCACCACAGGGACATGAAACCGAGATTCCTCAAGTGTTACACACTTCCCCCGCCAGCTGCCTGAGAAGGCGAACACACTGCCTACCTGGAGCGCTCACAGAGGCAACATCTGCTGTTTTTTACAGAGAAGAAAAAGAGTATTTCTGGCGGAAGGAACTCATGATTCCTCGGGTGCCAAATCCTTGAGCCCAGAACATACCCAGGAAAGAAAACAGTACATCCTGGAAGTGTAACAGGATGACTCTCTATCACAAACCTCAGTTGTTCTGACTTCTTTACAGGGATGACACAGAAATGTGCTGATCTGAAGCAACGCTTCTTCAAGGGACACGAAAGACAGTAGGCAACGGCAGTTCAGATACTACTGTATCCACAAAGCCTACACAGCAGGGGGAGAGCAAGCTGCAATCGTCGTCTCTTAACTCCAAACGACCTTCCAGTTCTGCGCTTGGCAAGGTCCCATGTTCTCAAATTTTCTGACTACTCACAGCCCTGTTTAGGCAGGTGTGTAACTCCCAATCATTCATGCTGTATACTGGAGCCACCACAACAGGGAAGGTCTTCATATGTGGGAATTCAGAAGGTGCGAGTGAGCCTAGTACTTCAAGTCTTTGATTATGGAAAATGACAACAAATCTCATCAGACGTGGTGATGCAACCTGGAACGGCAGTGCTCAGGTTCCTCCCGCATTCAGTGTTCACAAGGAAGAAGCAGATAAGGTGAACATGAACTAGCATCATGCTTCTGACAGCCTGGGAGGGTTCAGCGCCAAACAGCTCAAATTTTGATCGAGCCTGCCTTTACTCTAGTATTAACAGGCTGATAATAGTGTAAAAATCCTTGTAACACGTTTCAGCTGGGAGGGTTTCACAGTCCTGGTTTACTCACTGCATGGACCATGAATACAATGTTTCTGTTAGAAGGCTCCTCTAAAACCCAATGAATTATCCATCACTAGGAAGAATACATGGCTCCTACTTCATCTTTCCTCAGAAGATGAGATGCATCTTTGAAGGCTCTCTGGTTCCTTTCCTGGAAGAATACAGTGCTAGGGTACTATAACAGTGTTTGAATGGCACTATTTTGGAAACTGAAGGAAGGAAAAAAATCAATCTTATTGTGGTTATCATTGACACATATGTTTTTCAGTAGCTGAGCACCAGTGCAGGATGAGCAGAAAGCTTATTGAAGAAATCAGTTCAACAGGTATCAACAGCTGTGATGATTTTCAATGAAGCATAAAGTCTTATTCTAATACATTTTGCTAGCAGGAGAAATTTTTTTTTGAAGAAAATTTGGCACATTCTGTGGCCTGGCAGAATGTTCAAGTAGCACTTTGTCCTATATGAAACTCACAGAGGAGCTTAGGAGGGGGCCCAACGTCATCTTAAATGCAGGTATCATTTAATCCAGATCCAAAAATGCTTCTTAAGCTCAGCCCTGTTTAGCAGATTGCTGTCTATGGATACTTTGCTCAGAATCACACATAGCACTGTTGTACCACTTTGAGGACAGTCTCTTCTATGCTAGCCAAAAGCAGGACTCACATTGAAAAATCTCAGAATAACTTATTCTTTGTGTAGTTATGTAAGGCTTTTTTTAAAAAACTGATCTTTCAACTCAGACTTACAGTGGTAACAGTACAATAATGGTGTTTCCAACAGTGTGCAGCTCTCCCCAGGAGACATTGGAAGATATTTTGTCAAATTAGTTCCTCAACATCACTAAGTCTGGGAAAAAAGCACAGATCAGTAGTTGGGCCTGTGCCCTTCTATCCTAGTGGAGGCTGGAATAGTGTTTCTGCTGATAATAGCTTCAATCAGGCAGTTCTTAGTCCAAAGAAAAGTCTTCCTAAAACTCAAGACAAGCCTTCAATTACACAATCATGTACTATTCTGGCTTTAAGATCCCCAGAACAGACTGGATGGTGTATCCTGAATGAAGAAGAACGAAACAGTTTTAAGTCATTTTCTGAAACAGTAGAAAAGAATGCTAGTTCTCTCCTGAGTTTTTAAAATTGAGGTTAACTTTCTCTGCAGACAACAGAACGCAAAAACATTTAAAATATCTGATCAGTATTACATAACGCTTTTTTATAACTTTCCCCGTTTGCTCCAGCTTCAACCGGGGTGTGAACTAAAGTCAGTGGAAGACTTTTCGCTGACATCAGTGCGCTCTGAATTAGGACCTCATTGCTCGCAACCCAGCTCGTGTGCTAAATGAATTGGGAAAGGGGGTTTAATGGCTTCTTTCACCTAACGATCTCCTGAGCTGTGCACTGAGAGACAGAGGGCTTTTTTCCCTCTCTTTTTGGAGGACATTTTGGAGGACAGCAAAGGACAGTGTAGCAATAGCTACCCTGTGACCTGCATTTTGCAAGTGGAATTTCCAAAAGGCAGAAACTGCTGGCATGCGAATGTGTTACTTCTCAGAGAAGAAATGTTCTCCAAATGTTCTCCAAACCCGGAAAGCACTTACAGAAAGCTATTCCAGTAACAACCTGGATTAGGAACATATAAACCATAATAAGAATACGTGTGGACACAGTTTGAAGAAACTGGGCAAGGGGACAGAACCAGTTTCGGAGAACAACTGACATACACAGCTTTACAGACTGCACTGTAGTTGAGAAAATATATCTTAACTGTAGTACTTGCAAACAAGCACTTTCAACAGACACACACTCCAATTTGCTGTCAAAGAGGTGATAAGGGATAGGAACACTGCTGTCATCCTATCACCCACCATCACCCCACTATGGGATCATAGGATTAACACAGCTCTGCTGCACAGGGGAATGTTTTATGGACTGTTGTGCTGCCCCATAACTTCAGCTCTATTCAAGAAGGCTGGAGTGGAGCTGAAGTGCAGTGCAATGGCCAGCGCCATTATGGGGGAAGACCCAGGAGCTGCAGACTGCCAGTTTTTCGTAAGCTTGTGCTAGCTTTCATAAAGCACATGATGGCATGCCTTTATATGATCAGACTAAGTAACAATGTTCTCTCTACATGGCAGAGAGAGACTACATTAAACACACATCAGTACATTTACCACTAAACTGTCCTTCATAGTGCAGCATGTGTTTATTCATGCTCTTACCAAAGTCCAAAATTGTATCCTCAGCTGTATGGGCAAGGAATAAATCTCAGAGGATGCTGCCTTGAATTCCTTGAAATGGCAGTCGCCACTGTCTGCCTGATCATGACTCATACACCAGTTGATGTGTCCAGAGGGGAACCAGAGAGAAACAATGGAGGAGAAGCCTGGAAGCACAGTCCTCAATGCCAAATACAGGTTTATGGAGAAATCTATCTGGACTGCAGTGATCAACTGACCTAAATTTATAGCTAGTGGGTCTTCATTGTCCCATATCAATAAAGTCCCAACTTCCATAAGCAGACCTAACACAGTGATGGTTGGTGACCAGAACTTCACAGTCCAGCAAACTCTCAAGTAACACTTGGGGAAGAGAGTAAGGGAAGAGAGAACCCAGCCGACACTGGAGAAAAGGATGTAGGAATAATGGATGAAAGGATGAATGGATCATAGAATCATAGAATCGTTAAGGTTGGAAAAGACCCTTAAGATCATCGAGTCCAACTGTTAACCTATCACTGCCAAGTCCACCGCTAAACCATGTCCTCAAGCACCATGTTTACACGTCTTTTAAATACCTCCAGGGATGGAGACTCAACCACTTCCCTGGGCAGCCTGTTCCAGTACCTGACCACCCTTTCGGTGAATGAAGGGAAAAGGAAGAGCTCTAAACACCTGGGGAAGGCACTGATGCTTCAGCATGTGCACTGCTTTTGACATGACACAAGACAAGGTGAGGTCATATTCACAGGTTATGGTGACATGAAGGAGCCCTAACACTCCTCATCACAATCCACATGACACCAAGCCTGAAGGGACAATTCAGTTGAGACATCAGCTCTTTCAGATAAAATGCAGCTTACTCAACTAATCAGAGAGTTTTTCCCCAAACACAGTGAGCAAGGCTTAATCAGGAACATAATGTCATGTGTGAAGGACATTTTGTTAAAAATACACTGCATGTACTGAGGAACTCTATTTTTTCATATGATGTGACACAGACCAGGCACTGAACCAAAACACCACAGAAGTATGTGGTTTATGCTATCTCACTGGACTACCAAACAACATTTAACATCGAGAAAGTATTGCAGATATACAGTAGAGGATGTCTAAATGTTCCTTTACACTGTTACCACAATGATTGCTTTTCTTCCATGTTACCACAGCTGTTAAAAACCCTTAATAGAGAGGGAATAACACAGGTCATTATAAAACATCTTAACCTCATTTGGAAAATATGTATGAGCTTTTTTGTTACTCCTCCTTCCCTGTCTTCTAATCAAGACCTCCATATTGAGCCCAGTTTTGTGTTTTCTTAGCAGCATAAACTAGAAGCAACTCTATTCAAGTCAATGAAATTACTCCAACATGGAAAAGGAATCAGCCATCTGCAAAAAACAGAGTCTAACAGGTAATTTTCCACTGACAGCTCTTACCGTTAAACAGGTTACAGAGATTACTCTTTTATCTAACACTGAAAGTAGACAATTAATGCAAAATGTACAATGTCTGTAAAGACAGCATGTTCACTGCTTGTGCCCTTTGTATTTAATTATTTTCTTCTTAGTAAGCAGACAGTTAAGTAAAACTACCATCAAGCTGTAGATGGAGGTTATTCATCATGCAAAGCAGGCAGCTGAACATCTCTATTTATTTATGCATTATTTTACCTTTTGTTCCCAACTTGGAAAGCATGTGGAATCTATGAGACATTTTCACGCATCATTTCTTGAGGGAGCACATCAAGTCACCTTTTATGCCCTCAGGCAAACTTCTCCTACCTGATCTCAATAACTGTCCATATCAAAATTATTTTTCGTACCTTGTGTAAGCAGCTGGAGGTTTCGGACTTCTTCTCTCACCTTCAGCTGAAGGACTTGCTGCAGAATGTGCTGTCGCAGGCTTTCCTGGGCAATGCCCATTCGTTCAAGCTTTTTGTCAGTAAGTCGCAGCAAAGCACGGCCTGGATACAAAAGGCAAAAAGAAAAATCACCCAAGGATTTCCATTAATGCAATATTCTCACTCTGAGAGGATAATTTGCTGCAGAAAAAATTCTCAGCCCTGAAATACCTCAGTCTGAGAGGTTATTGTTTTCATCAGTTAGCTACTTCCTTACTCTCAGAGATCTATGTTCCACTCCTCCCTTTTCTTTTGATTTTCTGTATTTTTTTGGTGCTTTGTGAGACATTTAAGCATGTAAGATAGGTATCTTGTGCCATTTTAGACAACCAGTTGCCATTAAGTGCCAGCTGGTCTGCCACAGGTCGGATATCCCCTATAAGACTTCAATTGGTCCAGGTGCCTAAATAGACCCTCACCTATTTTCAAGCATCTACATTACTGTCAAGAAATCACCAGTGAAAGTGAATTTTGCCGATTTAATTCATTTAAGATATACTGAGGATGAATACTGTGGCAATTCAGATATGTTTACAGTGTAATAGCACCGTTTCTCAGGAGGGGCCTGTACTTTGTGGTCCAGCCTTCCAAATCCCTCTCAACAGTAACATATCATAGCAAAATATAAAAAAGAGCCAGAGATTTCCCTTCACACTATCAGTTATATCTAAATCATTCCTGAAAAAGATGTTTGCCCAACTATAAAAAGACATTTGCCCAACTATAAGGAGCCTATGGTCTTTGCAGGCAATCACTCCCAGTTCGTGATTTATCTTCACTATTATGGTAATGTTGAACCACGGTCCCATGCAGATTGCAGACGTTAAAAAAATCAAACAATCCACGCTTCCCAGATTCTGCTAGTGGAACTCTGACTCCATCTTTTGGACATCACTATGCTATAAGTAAACAGGAGGAATGCAGCACACTGGCTGAGCCAACACTAAGGAAGTATTTGGGCCAAGCAGAGAACCAAAGCATCAAGCAATGCTTTACCGTAGGAAGAAAACCAAAACTTACTTTCTTTGGTCTTCACCACTGCTGTGAGCTAGTACAGGGAGGAGTGCCCTGCAGCCCTCTATTGACCCTTGATTCCCAGTATATACATTTGCTATCCAAAGATGCCCTGGCCAATCAATACCGGCAAATCACACTGGAGCTACACTGATACTGCCTTAGAAAATGGCATGTTGTTTGGTTCACTTTTTTAAACAGACTCAACATTTTACCTCCTCTAGTTTGGAGTGTAAGCACTTTTTAATTATTAAAAATCCCTTCTTTGATTTCTCAGGCTTTATTCTGAAACCAGAAGAAGACAGCGAAGAGCAAGTTACTCCCTCTGCAACACAGCAGCCTCTGTGCTACCATTACTGTGGCTTTCGGATGAATGGTACAATTTAGCTCATCATAAAGTGTTACTCAAAACAGCAAGATAAGGCCCTTATTCAATCTCTTTCCTTACAAAACAGCAATGAGTTCAGAATTTTTGTGATTATTTTAATTAAAAAATTTAAGATAAATGCCAAGAATTTAAAGGGGCGCAAAATATTTGCCCCAAACCAAGCAGTTAGCAGTATATCCTTCACCAACTGCTAGATTTCACTCACAAGTGGTTCTGTGAAGCCGTTAGTGGGATCTTGATACGATGCAACGTAAAATACTGGGATATTACTATTAACAAAGCAAGATGTTATTGATCAGATAAAAAATGACAGGGTTCATACATTTTCTGCCCTTCCATGTCTCTCAAGCACTACCTGCTACAGAAGATGACCTTTTCATTAGGAAAACTTTCTTTGAAATCATAAACAAGAAGAATTCTATGGGTTAATGTAATAACATAATATGGAAATTAGTCTCTTACAGATCAATGCCAGCTGTCCAATTCCCCTGGTGATACAGACAGTAATAGTGACTTCAATTTTTATACCATCTTATCACACTAAAACATCTTAAAGCAATTTATAAAGGATGTACAGCAGTCCAAGAGTATGGTCTGTAATGCCAATCTAGCAACTGAAAGCATACAAAAAATAAACAAGTCATCAGTTTAAAGAGTGCCAACACGCATGTCATCTTAGGGCTGGGAGTCAGCAACAGTAATATGAAAGGACAGACAGAGGCCATGCATCTCATCCAGTGCCCTCCGCCTCTTTTTGGCCATGGATATAGTCATTACTCTTCACTTCCTCTGGGCAACTCTTTATTTCATATTCAAATCGGTTTTCTACCCCAGTCACCGCCTTTGGAAGTTGTGTGCACAGAACAGAGACGTCTCTTTTCAACTCCCGGGATGCGAGTTCCTCTGAGGCTTAGGGTCAAAGCACAATGCCATTGGAAAAAATTGTCTTTGGCTCATATTATCTGCAGCAGCTTGCACAAGTTACCTTAAATTAACTCTTTCTTGCACCAAATCCAGTGTGACATGTGGAGGCAGTGATGAGGCAAGAAGGCAAACATCCAAGTGTGGCATTTCAAGAATGCAGTAAGTGACCTGAACTAAGAAAATTCAATCCTCCCCATACTTTCTTTCCCCTCAACACTCAGAACAACAACATCCAAGTCAGAACTGGAATAATTTTTTTATTCTGGTACTAAATCATGCCTTCAAAAAGATATTGCTAATGCCTGGATCAGTCACCAAAGCCAATCAGTTACTAAGGTCAAGGTCCCGACAATCAGCTAATGATTTTGGATGCTTCACTGCCTGGCTTCCTGTACTGTACATATCTGAAAGAGTTATCATTTGGTGCTAAGAACTCTGTAAGGGTTATTGAACATTGAAACCAGTTGTCCAGAGAGGTTGTGGAGTCTCCGTCTTTGGAAGGACTCAAAACCTGACTAACAAGGTCCTGAGCAACCTGCTGTAGTTGTCCCTGCTTTGAGTAGGGGGTCAGACTAGATGATCGCCAGAGGTGTCTTCCAACATCAGCTGTTCTGTGATTCTGTGAAATAACCTGCATGAAGGATCCCAAGATAAAGATCTATTTTCTTTGAAAAAGAGAAGATTGATGAAGGAAGTGAATAAGCATACACAAAAGATGGTCATTTTGGCAAGCATCACAGTTAAAACAGAGAGACAGCTATACAGTAAAAATTGGGGATAGATTTTTAATTTTCAGAGAGTGCTGGATAGAATATATTATCAAGATCAGAACATGGAACAAACGTAACATTTTCTAAGAGTGTACACTGATCTTTGCTAGGACACAAGTAAAGGAAATTTACCCACATCTCAGAAAAATTTCCCAACACTACAGAACTGATGCTACCTCTTAGATGTAGCAGCTACATGCATAAAAGAGACCAGGAGATTTTTTTCAAAAGCACCTTGACCAACAGAACCATAAAGATTGCAGTCACAAACACCTAGGCCTTGGCTCTAGCTAATCGCAAGGCTGGAAATCAAGCGCTTTAAAAAAAAACATAACTCCCTCAGTATCTGTATGCATCTTTTAGCACCTAAACCCCAGCCCTCTCATACCCAGGACAGATCAGCTGTGGAACGTTCTGAGACACCCCGAGGGCAGACACAGAATATAAAATACTTTCCAGCTTAATAATGGATTGATGGCCTAATTTTTTCTAATATGACTTAGCTGCTGCATATCTCATATGATCAAGCTGGGATTAGATGAAAATTTGAACGGAGGGAGAAACATTGCATGCCACAGAACATTAATATGAGTATAAGCATTGGTCCAGTGAGGCTGGCATTAGCCCTAGAGCAAGGAATGTGGCACAGTCTGCTGGGCCGAATCAGAAATGCCCATACCCCCCTGCACTGGTATAGCCTACCGCTTTTCTCCCCGAGCCTGTGGAGCTGCACCAACTGCCAGTTCACAGACATGTGAGGGACGCCACACGAGAAGCCTTGAAAGTACACTTGTAATGAAGGTGAATTAATAGGTAAGAAAGGACTTATTAAATGTGTAGAAAGAGCTGAAGAAATACAGGGAAATGAGAGCAGATTGTTAGTAAGAGGTTGGTCCCACGCATAATCCTGAAGAAAACTATGACTAATTTAAAGTTGATGAAAATGATAAACCACTAGTGGGAACAAATGATGTGTGCAAAATATGGCCAAGAAAGGTGATCTTGTCTCCTGAGCACAATATGATAGGTATACCTGAATATCAAGACAAGATATTCAGTTTACTTACCCTGGGGCACAGAATCTAGGAAAGAACGAACAGGGCAGAGAACACAAGGACATTAAAAAATGCCCTAATGCCAGACCAACAGCTCACCCAGCCCTGTATTCAGAGTGGCAGTAGGAGATATATTTCAGGAGAGCTACTGGGAGGGCTGCTTCCTGCAGTCATTCCCTTTGTACGGTGCCAGCACCCAGAACTGTTATACTAGCATTATTAGAGTACGGCATTTTTAGCACCTGCTTATTGTCCTGATGCCCATAAATTTGTCTTTTTGTTCTTCCTGATACCGTCTGCCTCTGCAGCCTCCTGGGGTAGCAAATTCCAGAAGCTCACTGCCCATTTTTTTCTGTTTTATATTGATTTCTTACTTTTATATTGATTTCTTACTAATTGCTTCAAGTGTTCTCTAGTTCTTGCATTGCAGTATTTGGTTAACAGTTCAACATTCAGCTTATCTGTTGCTTCTATGATTTGTAAACTTCAGTCATATGCCTTTTGATCGTATTTCTGGATGGAGCCAGCTGACAAACCTAGAAAAACAGGAACATGGGATTCACTAAGCCCCTAAATTATGCAAGATGAAAACTTTCTCAAGTTCATACTTAAATGCTGCAAACAGCATTTTAAATTGTTGACACAACAGGATATTCTTACTTAATTGATAATAATGTGCTTCTCCAGTTTTGGGCTAGAACAATTTCAAACACATTGCTTTTGTATTTACCTCTTTAGTTCCACAAACATATTCATAAATCTAGTTCACTGGTTTTTTTCTACTTGAAATAGTCTGATCACAGCTTTCCTCTTGCTTAGATAGGCTGATCGTTGGCTTCTCTTCACTTCAGTGCTTAAAAACAAGCCTCCTAGGACTTATCAAGTAAGAATTTCCATGACAGAGACACAGACATTAATATCATTGTTCAGGTGCTGGTGAGACACAGGTATAAAATTCTCATCATATAGTCAGGGAAAAAGAATTCAAACAAGAATAGGCAGAGAGAGAGGCTATGACTTCATAGTGAGGAATGGTGAAATTGTGAGAGGAGGCAAGAAAAAAATAGTCACCGACAGAATGAAAACTGCCTCATGATGGCAGTGGAGGGAGATGAACATCGGCCAAAGAGAATAATTACTAAACTAAGGAACTAAGTTGAAAAGAGAACAAATGGATATGAATACAATTGAGGACACTGGGTTCAGAAACATCTTGTAAAAGAAGAAGCACAAACCAGAAATTAATCGAATTTTCAGAGCAAACTTGACATGACTCCATGGCGCTCTTCTTGATAACCCATCAGATCTTCTACAGTCCTAGATTTTCTGTTTTCCACATGAGAATTTAAGAGCACATCTCTCCTTCTCATTCCAGTCTCATCACTAGCCAACCAGACACATCAGCCACTTTGTCATCAATCCCTTGTGGCAAATCTATAGCTTTTCTTGCAAAAGCAGTTAGATCTGGCTTGTCTTACTAATCGTTTTAGCCCTAAGACTGCTGCAGACTCTTGGTAAACTGCAGCTTGCATTATCACCCTCTTTGCCCCACTTCAGCTATCTAATATCTCACTAATCAGGGAAGACTCACTTGCTTCAAAAGTTACAATGGATTCATTTTTCATCAGACTTACCATAGCAGCAAACACTTTCTTGATCTACCTACTAGCATAATGGCAGCTGCCAGCCTAGGCGAAGGAGAAGTAGCTCCCAAAATTGCTATTGGTAGCTGCCTGGTACTCCTGACACGATGAACAACTCTCAACTGGGGACCAGCTTAGACAGATGGGAGACACAAGGGATACTGGTACAGAAATAAAGCAGAGGAACAATAGTTTCTAATGATATGGACCAGAAGGAGCAAAGAAGACTATTTAACCTTGATGAATATCAGAGATCTCCAGCTGAGGAAGTTCTCCAACATTAGAGCCAGCATTCTTGTGCTTTCTCATCCTGTTAACAAATGCAGCAAACCTCTATGGAGCTGTAGAAATTACTTTCTGGTATGCCACAGGAATGGGAGAGGCCCATGACTCCAGTACGGCTCCAGTGGAAGCGCCGGAAAGCACAGGAAGGCATTTGCTCATGTATCAAATCAGCTTTGGACACGCCTTTATTTGTTAACATCATCAAAGATGATTTTAATAAAAAAATCATCATAAGATGATTTTCTGGCACTTTCTCATTCATTATTAGCTGGATCTGGATGAGGCCAGCCCTACAGTAAAGTTTCTCAAAGAATACACTGTCATACTGGTCAATTAATGTCTGATCAAACTCAAAAAAGCAGCTATGTAAACAAAGGCACTTTCTGAATATAATCTGCATCCTTTGTTTTCACATCATGTCTGTTTATAGTTCTGACAAGAGGAAGTGATGACTATTGTTACTGCTGCCAATAAATCTACAATAAAACAGTTTATTTCCATAAAACCCCTCTCAGGTCGCAGTTCTCTTGCACCTTTCTGCCCTTCCTCCACACTTCTGAACCGCAAGCGTGAACAGGATATGAAAGAAAAGTAACTCAACACAATCTTTAACTTAGCTGCATTTTCAAATACAAAATTAGCAACAACCAAGACATGACTTTGTTTCTAAATTTGTCTGCTTCTGACAAACTTATTAAGTGGTCAGTAATATATCTGTGAAGCTATTTAACTCAGATTATTTAGTTTGGCATAACTTCCTCCCACCTTAGCACTGCCTTTCCCAACTCCCTCCATATTCCATCAAATAATGCTGCCATTTTCTATTCTCTTAATTCTGGCACAGTCCTTTGAGCTATATACCTCCTGCTCGACAATGGTCTCCGAAAATGCAGTAAGTTAGAAGATGTCTTTCTGGCACTCAGTTTTTCCCTGGCTCTTCCCAAGGACCTCTCCCAGCTAGCTACCCCCAGCTGCTTCCCCCCAGCCACCACTACCTTGGGGCTCCTATGCCCTGCTACAGAGGCTCAAGCATGTCCATCTGCTCAGTCACAACGATGTTGGATTTATGCCATTGAAAGAAAACAACAAACCTGCAGTAATGGTGAAGTCATGTAAAAATACTAAAGGATGCTGAGTTAACAGAACATGGATCTTGAACATTCATTTTAGGGACTGCATTTTAAAAGTACTCTTATTGTCTCCCTGGTAGATACCTTCTTCGAGCCAAGCAGCTCAACGCAGTCCAGGTATTTTGAAAAGTCATGCTAAAGACAAAAATCCCCCTCCAGAAGTGAGAGTCTCCTGACTCCCAACTCCTCCAATAAATAAAGCAAGCAATTCCTGCTCCTTGACTCATCCACACATTTTCAAGAAAGTATTTAATTGTATACTTTAACTGTGTGGGAGCACAACACATCCTTATATCATAGAATCATAGAATCATAGAATCGTTTAGGTTGGAAAAGACCTTTACGATCATCAAATCCAACCCTTAAGCTAGCACTGCCAAGTCCACCACTAAACCATGTCCCTAAGCACCACATCTACATGGCTTTTAAACACCTCCAGGAATGGGGACTCAACCACTTCCCTGGGCAGCCTCTTCCAATGCCTGACTACCCCTTCCGTGACAAGTTTTTCCTAATATCCAATCTAAACCTCCCCTGGCACAACTTGAGGCCGTTTCCTCTCATCCTATCGCTTGTTACTTGGGAGAAGAGACCGACCCCCACCTCGCTACAACCTCCTTGCAGGTAGTTGTAGAGAGTGGTAAGGTCTCCCCTCAGCCTCCTCTTCTCCAGGCTAAACAACCCCAGCTCCCTCAGCCGCTCCCCATAAGACTTGTGCTCTAGGCCCTTCGTTGCCCTTCTCTGGACACGCTCCAGCACCTCGATGTCCTTCTTGTAGTGAGGGGCCCAAAACTGAACACAGGATTCGAGATGTGGCCTCATCAGTGCCAAGTACAGGGGCACAATCACTCCCCTAGTCCTGCTGGCCACACTATTCCTGATACAAGCCAGGATGCTGTTGGCCTTCTTGGCCACCTGGGCACACTGCTGGCTCATATTCAGCCGGCTGTTGACCAACACCCGCAGGTCCTTTTCCGCCAGGCAGTTCTAAACAGAGAAGGGAAGGGGTTAATGAGAAATTGTGCATCGTGATTACTGGAAGTGGTTCAGTAAGTAATTTACTGTACTGATGGGAACTATATTGATTCCTTACAAGTCTTGAGTAAAAGACTGTTAGACAGTCCTGTTTTTCAGCTGAACATATTCAGAACCTGATGATTTTAATAGGAGGAAATATTCCCCTCTGAAATATAAATTCAGGCACAAATCATATTACACCACTTTTCAAATGTACTGTTAAAATGTGAGACAACCATTTTTAGTGCTCTCAGGAAGGACCCAATAGGACCCACAAAATAAATTAAGGATAAATGTAAACCTTTAGCAGGCAGTCTATAAATCCACATTGTTTGTTATATATACATTTGCCAACTTACTTCCTGGCCATACAAAATTATATATTATCTACAGCTATATATAAAGATACAAAGACATATAATAATGGACTTCTATTATATTGCACATCGTATTTTTTAAGAAACAAAATCCAGGACTATTGTTTGCTGGTATTTTGGTATTTGTGTGCTAGATCTATGGTGCCCCTATTCAAATAAGCAACCTCAAAGTCTTTTTTGTTTGTGATGGAGCGAGTGAATCTGTCCACACCTTTAATTTTGTCCACCATCAGCAGGACTCACAGTTCTTCAATTCCTAGTTAAGCTAATGTTGCTCAGTGTGCAAACCATTATGCATTACATATCCCATTTCTTTATTAATTAAAAAAAAATCACATTAGATCATGCCTGCTGGCAAAACTCCTGTTAATTTATTCAGGAGTAAACACACATTCATACATTATAATGCACAGCTTCTACACAGAACAGATTAGAAAAGGGAAAACCAATTTTGAAAGCATTAGAATTGACTGAACTCTTTACAGCAAACTCAAACAAGAGCCTTTCCTGTGACTCCTAACGGTGGACCTTACAAAAATCAGTCTTCTTCCAGAAAAGAGGGATCATTTATTACCACAAGAAAAATAACCACACACACACATGCACACAAAAAAAAACAACACTCATTCCTGAAGTCCCCAACCGAACTGGAACTTGGAAATCCTTGAAATCACACAGAAGGCTGTCTTATGTTCTGACATTTCTAAAGCAAAAGTGGTTCTGCAGTTCTGCCTAGACATAGGACTGGTGTGTGCATGCGGCAAAGGGGGCAAGCCCTGTGAAGAACACGTGAATTCAAAAAAAGCTGCCATTTAATTAAGTGAGGAAGAACACCTTCTCCTATCCCAGCGAAACGTACCCACTGAGCTCTTTGAACTGCACTAGTATCAAATGCTCATGTGGCTGAAGACCAGGCTCCGGGAGCCTGCCTCCCCCATCCAAGGGACAGAAATTGTCAGTAAATATTGCTGCTTGCTCTAATTTGCTACTAATCAATCCAATCAATAACCCAAAGGTGCTATGCCACAAAATACACACCAAGGACACAGTTCTTCAGTATGCAATATATGGAAGGATGAGGAAAGACAATCCATTTATATGCAATAACTTTCATGCTTTGGTAATGCCTTGGAAGGCAGTCTTGGGGGTCATCTCACTCATTCTGCAATGCTGGGGAAAGCCACCCCCTTCTTCTGCCTGATTAGTCTAACCACTATTCAGCATTCAGGCAAAAACCTACACAAAGTAGTAGTATTTGGAACATGTTTAATTCATTTTTTGAGTTTCTTTTAATACCAAACTTGTGGGAAGCAAGGAGGACCTACATAATGTGACCAGACAGCTTACTGTACCACATTACAAAAGCTCTGTGGGCCATCACAGGTTCCAGTGGACCAGAATTTGAGAACTTACATTTTCTAGTAAGATTTTCCAATCACTGCTTTGTTTTAAAAAAAAAAAAAAGAGCAAAATTACAATTTCATTAAATATTAAAATAAGCTTTCATATCCCAATGCTGAGGTACACGCAGTATTACAACATTTCCCAATTTGTACTCCTAGCTCCCTCCTGCTCCACGTTGTTATCTCCAAGCAGCTTCCAGTGGTGCTTTCTTCCATGCCTGTACCAGCTTTACCCTTCATTTTTTAATAAAAAATGAAATTGAGAAAGGTTTTGTGTTAATATTCATGATGTTAATAATTAATGTTAATAAAAATGGAAAATTAAAAGCAGCATGCTCATAGGTTAAGCACTGCAGACTGCTTCAACTCTCCTAACCTGAAGGAAGAATCAGCCACATCTCTCCCGATGCACTTTTTGCTCTACCATTTCTCTTTGCAGGCTTTAACTAGAAGCCTGGCACCTGTCAAGCTGCACACACCAACTCTGATGGGCCCTTAACTTACAGTTTATGCTGCCCGTTTTATAACCTAGGGGAAGACAATTCTATTCTGAGTCACCTCTACTCAAGTATATGCACGGTCTTACAAACAGACACTAAACTGTTGCTACGTTGCTGGTTCAGTAGCACAACAAACTTTGCAGGGCTCCTTTGCATTTCTTCCAGCCCTTATTGCTGTAGCTGTGAGGAGCATCAGGACATAAGGATTTTATTCTGCTGGCCTATTCCTCCTATTTAATACTTACACTTGACCTGTAGAAGACTGTGAGACCACAGTCATTTTGGATCAGAAATAAAACAGACAGAATCATAGAATCCTAGAATAGTTGGGGTTGGAAAGGACCTTTAAAGGTTGCCTAGTCCAACCCCCCTGCAATGAGCAGGGACATCTTCAACTCAATCGGTTGCTCAGAGCCCCGTCCAACCTGACCTGGAATGTTTCCAGGGATGGGGCATCCCCACCAGGGTCCAGTGTTTCACCATCCTCATTGTAAAAAATTTCTTCCTTATATCTATTCTAAGTCTACCTTCTTTTGGCTTAAAACCGTTACCCTTTGTCCTATCACAACAGGCCCTGCTAAAAACTCTGTCCCCATCTTTCTTATAAGTCGCCTTAAGTATTGAAAGGCTGCAATAAGGTCTCTGTGGAGCCTTCTCTTCTCCAGGCTGAACAATCCCAGCTCTCTCAGCCTTTCCTCATAGCAGAGGTGCTCCATCCCTCTGATCATCTTTGTGGCCTCCTCTGGACCCGCTCCAACAGGCCCATGTCCTTCCCATGCTGAGGACCCCAGAGCTGGATGCAGTGCTCCAGGTGGGGTCTCACCAGACCAGACCAGAGGGGCAGAATCACCTCACTCGACCTGCCGGCCACACTGCTTTTGATGCAGCCCAGGAGGCGGTTGGCCTTCTGCGCTGCAAGTGTACATTGCCAGCTCATGTCCAGCTTTTCATCCACCAGTACCCCCAAGTCCTTCTCCACAGGGCTGCTCTCAATCCCTTCATCCTAAGCAATGACTTATTGTACCTAATTTGTACGCAACTGGTCCCTGTAACAGAATTCAGAACCTATTTTTGGAAATTCTGCCTCCTGTACCCCATGCATTTGACTCAGCACGAGATTCCACCGTCTATATAGAAGCTGGACCAATAATAATAAAATAATAATAATAATAATAATAATAATAATAATAATAATAATAATAATAATAGTAATAGTAATAATAGTAATAATAATACAACATTAATGTCCAGGAGCCTTACCAGAGGCTGCAGCCTGGCACTGCAGTCCAAATGGAACATGCAGCCCAGACCCCTGCTCTGGCTTTGGGTCTCACTCTCCCAAGAAAAAATAAAAGCTCATTTTTCCTCTACAAGGTGCAGGAAGGCAGGAAGACGTTGTGTGAACTTTTTAATAAAAATAACTACTATAGCTAGGAGCAAGGGAGCTCCCCCAAAAAGAGGGAGACGCCTCATCTCTGAACTGCCAGGGGAACGTGCCAAAGCCCAGCTCCTCCTCCAAGCCAGGGGCCCCAAGACTCCTGAGGAAAGGCTGCACTGACCTTGCTGCAGTGCACTTGGGAACCTGTACGCGAGATGCAAGGGCACAAACCTCTGCCAACTCCCAGCCTTTTTCCAAGACCAGAACCCACTCCAGCCCTTGGGGGAGCGTCCTGGCAGCAGCGTTATGCAGCCCTCCCTGCGTAACTGCCCAGGCAGGTTGTTAGCTTGGAGGCAGGATCTGAAAGCCCTTAGACTGAGGGAGAAGACAGACTTATTTTCCCTTCTGCTCAGATTGGTACAATTTTGGGCATACATAAAGAAGCAACCCCAGGCACCAAGGTAAATTCACGGCTGAAATAAAAAGGGAAACAGGATGTTCAGGCACCTGCAGGCTCTTTCAGCAACCACACAAGGGACTGTTCTGGATGATAGTCCAGGCATTCGGATGCAATCCAGAGCATCCCACCTAGGTCCTGCGTTAGGCGTAATGGGATCTGCCCATGTCGCTCGCTCTCTGGCTGCTCAGCAGCAGATGCCTAGAAAGGAGCTTGGGAGCAAAGCAAGAATAGAACAACACTTTCCCAAAATACTCTCTCAGCCTCCAAAAGCTTGTAGTTTAGGGACTAATTAACAAAAATAGAGTTGGCTAATTTGAGCTACAGCTGAGCCTAAGGTCAGTTGATGGCTTCCAGTGACTATAGCAATACTTAGAGCTGCTTGTGAGAGGAACCTCACCAACGTCTTAAAATGGCAGAACAATTTTCCCATTCCCAATGTGATTTGATCTAGGAGGAAGGGACAAAACAAGAAACAAGTGCTGCAAGGTAAACCTAAACTAATTACAATGGGAAATGAGTTCAATAATGAGGCTAATTCACAATCAGAGCCATCTAGCAGTGAAACGGGTGATTCCCAGGTTCTTGCCGTCTTCAAATGAAGTTTTTTGGAAGAGACAGTTCAGAAAAGCTCAGGTTATCAGGGTCTGCACAAGAGGGAGGCAGCAGTACTGGGGGGCTGTTTACCTCTGCATGAGATCCAGCATTCCAAAAGGCATTGGAAAAAAGTGTGGGAAAGAGGAAGAGGAAGAAAAAGAAATGTATATAAACCAAACAAGTACTAGTAAACTCCCAAACCTCAGGAAATAGGGTTTTTTTTGCTTTATATTATATTGTCTTTCTGATAGCTTCAGTGGGTTTTCTTTCTACTATAAATTAAATTTTTTCTCTTTCAGAGAGTCTGCATCACTTCAGAACAGCAAACATTAAAGCACTGTATTATGTATGAATCTTCAGTTACACCTTGTTTTTAAAAAAGAATATACTGAGAGGACACATTTGAACACATGACATGATCCACCTTGAAGTCTTTTTGTTGAAGAGGCACTGAGTTGAACAAACACTAATCAACCAATAAAATCAGATTAGAGAAAAAGCAACAACTGTGGTTAGTGAATGTATTATAACCCTTATCGACAATTTGCATATAATAATTTATACAGAGGAAGAAGACTGGAAACTATCATCACAGACATTTGCTATGGTAATAGCGAACACTAGCTCTCTAAGTGGACCAAAAGAGCAGATGACACACTGTTCAAGCACAGTGCTCTTACTGGCAGAATATGCATTAGGTATCAGTGACACACTGGTTAAGTCTAGGGCCAGATACTTCCCCAGTGCAAAGAGTGACTATTCTGACAGGTTCAATGAAGATGCATCCACTCATATCACAGCTCATACACAAATATGCAAAAACATTTTTCCACTGTTTTACACACACACAGAACAAAGAAAAGAAATACATCGTTTTCAGCCTGGCGAAACTTTCCTGAACCACAAGAGTCTAGCGAATGTTTTCTGAGTACTAACACTGAGCCACAAATTTAATCCTTAGTCACGTACTAAATGGTTTATCATCATCTCCATTCATTAGCTTGCACTCAGCCTTCAATACAAAAGCCAAATCATTTTAGGGTTAGTTTCAAACGTAGTTTTGGTTATGCATGAAATATAACTTCTTGTTGCTACATAACAAATAAACATTTAGGCTTAACACCCTTTCCTGGGTTGTAGACGCATGTCTTGTGAAACTCCAGCAAGTAACAATATTCACGTAGCAAGATCTGAATAGCAGCAATACAAACCCAACAAGCAACAACAGATACTAAGAAATTATTTACTTCATCTTCCAGTGTATAATAAAAATTCTAACCCAAATATCCTGATCTATAAATACCCTTTGCTCAATTCACTTATATTTCTTCTGTAATGTTCTACTTTGAGTCCTCTTTGCGATAACATTGTGCTTGGTTCTCCTCACCAGTGCTTTTCTGTTTTCTTCCCGCTGGAACAAGTTATTTTCTGCAGTTTTCTCAGACTGCAAAGCTTCCCTGGTTAAGGAATATGCTGTGCACCACGTGAGCACTGACAGTGTGAAATCCTGTCAATACCGCAGAAGTAAATCAGCTGGATGGTAAGTAGGATCACAGCTGTCTATAGATTGAAGTATCAACTACAAATCCTTCGGCACAGTTGCATAAGAAGCTGATCTAAATCAAGTTATTTCTAGCCTGCTCCCAAGCAATTTGCTGATGACCTTTGAAGACGGGCAGGCCAAGATTCTGTCTGCAACACACAGCAAGCCATGGGCATTCCCAGTCATGTCCTCAAGACCTTATATCTGCTCTCAGCAGCCCGTTGCTACTTAAACGATACGGAGGAGATCGCATAAGGTCCATTCATACTGGTGTCGGAAACATTTTTGTTATTCAGCTAGCAAGAAAAGGACCTGAGGTGCTGGTGGATACCGAGTTGAACATAAGCCAGTAATGTGCCCTTGCAGCAAAGAAGGCCAACAGCCTCCTGGGCTGCAGCAGGGCAGAGCATTTCCAGCAGGTCGAGGGAGGTGATCCTTCCCCTCCACTTGACCCTGGTGAGGCCACATCTGGAGTACTGTGCCCAGTTCTGGGATCCTCAGTACAAGAGAGACGTGGACATACTGGAGCAAGTTCAGCAAAGGGCCGTGCAGGTGATTTAAGGAAGGGCTGAGAGAGCCGAGACTGCTCAGCCGGGAGAAGAGAGGGCTTAGGGGGGAACTTTTCAATGTGTGTAAATACCTGATGGGAGGAGTAAGGAGACAATGGCCGCAAACTGAAACACAGGAACTTCCATGTAAATTTAAAGAACCTTTTTTATTATGAGTGTGCTTGAACACTAGAACACATGTTCAGAAAAGTTGTGGACTTTTCATTCTTGAAGATACTGAAAACTGATGGGACACAGCCCTGGACAACCGGCTCTAGCTGACCCTGCTTTGAGCAGGGGGCTGGACAAGATGACCTGCCTTCCAACCTCAAGGACTCTCTGATTCTATTCCATGAAGGTACGGATCTGCAAATCTGGCTGCCTGAACTTCAATAGAGTTAGCAAGGTCACAATTAGCAGCTACTGAATAGAAGAGTCTTACATAATTTGTATATCAATATATTCAATTGAAATGTGCAAACCACAGAGACAGGTGAAAAAATACCTAGCTGCGTGGAACCTCCCTCAAAATTGTTCCTATACTAGTGTACAGCACCTGCAGTATCCCTCAGTAGGAGCATCCAGACATTGGATTTCTCTAAAGGAAATGCTGTAACTAGCACGGTTAGAAAGGCAGAAGGATGAGGGCTATTAAGCATGTAAAACATGGGTTTTTTCAGCCCTTTAAAGCTCACCTGATGTCGCACGCTCTGAAAACAGGGCTGTGGCTTGTTCCAAGGATGTGCATTCTCCACCGCTGTCCATTCCAGTAAATTAACCAGTGCCACCGTTGTCCAGGCACTGGAACTCAGTCGTTTCTGCTATCAAACCACCCCAACAGTTCCCGGGATGATTCCGGCCTGGGCCTCTTAACACTTCCCCAGAAACTCCCAGGTATGGTTCAGGAACGAGCAGAGACTGGGGGCTGTTCCCCATAGCTGGTGTGAACACAGCCATCCAGTCCTGAAGAGTAAAAGCCCTTAGCAGCATGGGCACAAGCCATTCCTTAGTAATCAGCCTCAGTGCCAAAAGATGTTTGATGAAACATCACTGACATCAACATGGCAACATTACAGAGCCACAGGTTCTGTTGGCAAAACCCAACCAGCTCTACTAACATAGTACACCTGCTACATAAGGGTCTGTTCAATCTCAAAAAACAATCTCAAAAAACTTCCAGGATTAATGAATCTCTTCCTGAAAAGTAAAAGCATAAATTGGTTTCTCAGAAATCAGAGATTCAGAGGTGAGACAAAATTATTTCCTCCCTTGTGAATTCCATGTGTCCATTGGCACAAGTCAGAGCAGTTGGAAAGGATTTCCTCTGCTCTTTCTTACCTGTTCTAAACTATTAAATAACTTCATTCTGTCAACAGAGGAAATGAGGAAAAGCAATGGGAAAGAGATGTTTGGTTAAGTTTTTAATGACTATGGCAATTTTACTTAGATTTAATTTTCACTTCTAGGCATTTGGAGGATTCTGCTGTTTTCAGATCAGTCTCAGCTCTTACTTATGCCACATGAGAAAGGTGGTCCAACATTTCCAAACGCTGGCAATGAAAAGGAGAAAGAGAAGAGGTGTAAATGACTGGGATACTGTGTTTGAGGAAAGCAACAACACGTTTCTTCAAGGAATGGTGTTTCCATGAAGTCCTGTAAGAGACAATGTGTGAAAAAGAGCCCCAAAAGCAGTAATCTCAAGTCCAATTTTGGATTACTCCTGAAGGGCAACATGCTGCATATCACAGTGCACAAGTCAGAAGAGCTGTCAGGGATTTTTACACATATATTCTGCCTGATTCACAGGGACCATTAATTATAGTCGTAGGGTACGTCTGCATCAGTTCACTTGCATTTCTTGGGCACATCCTTAATGTCTTCTGCAATCCTGACCTCTAAGCCAGTACTGCTTCTGAAGCACTGTCAGGTCACACAGACAAAATGCTAACGAATATTGGTCTCCTCCCACCTGCAAGTACAATTAGACTGCTGGCCCAGACTCCACAGATACAGCTTTAAAGCAAGGGCAATAAGAGCATCTGAGAAAGAAAGGAAGACTGACAAAAATCTGATACTTCTAAAGATAGTTACCAGGTTTTGGTCTTTACCTAAGCACAATAATTAACGGGATAAAATATCATTCCAGACTTGAGATAAACACCACGTGATAAAAGCAAATCACACCTCCCTACAACTCTGCAGACTGAACACCTTCTGCAAAGTAGCTTCCCCAGTATGGGAAAGCACCTGCTTGTTGCTAGCCAGGAGCCTCCTCCTGCTGCAGAGTGGCTGGGTAGCAGCAGAGCTGCTACAGGACTGCTGCAACAGAAGCATGCACAGATAACCAGAAAACTACTCTGCTGCCACAAAGGTGGTCGATATGAAGACAGTTACTAATGGTGTGTACTGGTAGGGTTCCTGAATGGTACAAAGCTGTTAATAAGAAACATTCTTATTGCCACTTCCCACTCCAAGTTTTGAGATTCACCATAGATATCTTCATCGGGCTTTAAAGCACTGTACTGACCACTGGAGAGGTGATGGAAGAGGTTAGAAAGAACCACAATGCCAGGATTTTAGAAAGGTCCTGACTTACACCCACACACGTGCTTATAACAGGAACATTTGCATCTACAGACAGAGGAGCATCTCCTGAGATGAGTCCTGACTTGCAGCATTTTGGAATTGACAGCCATTCAATGCACTCCCCAAGCCTGCAAAACCTTTCACTAAACATTTGCCTAGAAAACAGAATCAATTCGAGTCTGCCTTAAGAAGTCTCAGAATGATTGGGCAAAATGGCTTTTAGAGAGCTGAAGGATAGATCAGCACCCAGCTAACCAGGCTCTTAACATGTAAATGTTTCTTGCTACGACTGACTTCTGCAATGCAATCACGGGTTTTCGGAAAGCAGGAGAGACCTGCACTTCAATATGGAGTATCAAATAACCTCAGTTACATGAAACAGCCTCTCTGAAATGAAGTGATTTAAGAGAGAGAGAGAGACTCTTATTTCAAATCCAGGAGCAGTTTGTGGGAAATCCATGTTCTTAGATAAGAAATTTTACTTGTGTGATAAAGTAAAATATTGTCCCATATACACTTACCTACTTGAGTGTGAACTCATGCAAAGTGTTACTCATAACCGAGACATTCACACACTCATTCATATTTTATACCTTCAATTTTAATAAGCTGTTTATTACAACATTATTTTCACATAGTCCTTGTTCTGAATTTGTTATAAGGCCTGTCTGAATGTTATGGCAGTAGTGCTTCAAAACAGAAAGCGAGGAGTATAAAGCCATCAAATGACAAATGCAAAGAAATTTCAGGATATTATTTATTATTTTTAATAATAAAAATGCAGTACTATACCAAGATGAAAGTTGTTCACATTAAAGCATTTTTATTGTAGGGTCATAAGGCTGTGCAAAGCTAGAACAGCATTTGCTTAAGGAGGCTAAATTGCTTCTCTACCAGCTAAGTTTCTCTCTATCTTCTCAAACTGATACTACAATGAAAATAAAGCACACAAGTTATCTCCGGTGCCTTTCTTAAAACTCTTTTAGTCAGGTGATATTGTTATTTTTTATTGTTTATTATTATTTTTGGATTGTGGTAAAAACCCACACAAGTGGAAAGACAAATAAGTATATTTTTTCCTGAGCTTTCTTATCACCCAAAAAGAGGAATAAAGAATTTGCATCATCTCTAACTGCTACATTCAGTCTAGCGGTGGTGTGGCAGGAAAGCAGTAAGTACATTATTTCTCCTTCCATTAAGTTCTATTTCTATATAGTGTTAAATACTTCCAGGAATTAGAAACATGATAGGTTGAGGTGGAGATCTATGGTCCAGATTTCTGCTCTTGTTCTAACTTGGACTCACTGAAGATTTCTATGGCTCCACCTGGGTTAGCAGCACCTGGGTTTGGGTATGAGTTATATTATTCATACCACCACAAGCTTTGAAAGCAATGCAGCCCATCTAAGATATGCAAAGATTTTTAAGTTATAGCATCAAACCTCTTTTCATATTGTTGAGAGGCAATAGTCAATACAATATAGTTTGACCACAGCAATTCCATTTTACAAAGGCACTGGAGAGCACTCTGGTTGTCCCCTTACTTGGAACCTGCCCTGACTCCTGCTTTTATACCTCTGTTAAGCTACTGCCTGACAGCTGGCAAAGATAAAGCTCCCCTCTCCAGGGGTCAATTACACTGAGCACTGTACATGACCACAATACAGTTGCCTGAGGCATGACCGGGGAGTAATCGGGACAAAGATATGTGATCTCCCCACAAACTAAAATTTCACAGGATGGCAACAGCTGCACACCAATATTTAAAACTGGAGATGAAATCCTGCCCGGGTGTCCCTGGAGCAGGAGAGGACACATCGCTCCACACAGAGATACTGCTTTACTGGCTGTATGAGTTATAAGGAACTACTTCGAAAACCTAGTACACTTGCAAGAATTGCAAGAGGACACAAAGGCATCCACGCCGACTTTGTTGAGGGCAAATCCAACCCACTTCTAAGTTAACCCACTTCCAATGTGCTTTCACAACCAGATGACATACAAAGTTTATGGACACCAGGCATGTTAGTGCAAAACAATTTGAAGCTGAGTCAAACTAATTTGTAGTCCATGTTGGGCCACTGCAGTTGCAATCCGTTTCAGTGCTTTTCAATAACCTCCTGCAGAGGACAATGACATGACTGGTCACTGTGGTTTACATAAAACAAAAGAAGTTCAATATTCCAGCTATGATTCTGGTCCAAGGTCAAATTTGGCAACATCGCTTTTCTTCACTCAGAGAAAGCCATTAATTATTGAAAAACAGCAAGCTGCATATTTTTTTTTTTTTAAAACTCACCTATCAGTCTAGAATTAGCAAGTCCTCAAATTCTTTGGGAAAGCTGTTTAATCATTTTGATATATTTTTGAGAGATACTATCAAAAGATACTGCTTCCCACAGTCTCTCCCTACCAATTATAATTGCAGGTTTGTACGAGTGTTTCAGACTACGGTTGTTTATACTGTTCTTTTACTGTGGGTAATTCATTGAGGTACAGAATGGATCCAGCACATCAGAGCTTCTGCCATACAAAAGTGCTAATGGCACTGCAGTTTACAGTGTTTTTTTCTGCCAGATGGATGATCATATTGGTGTAACAGTTCCCAGCAATTTTTGCAAGTCAGCAATAGACTATACAAGATTTAGTGGCTGCTCTTTAGCTAGAGCTTGCTTACATAAAGAGTATGCAAATACTTGCTTACTACTGAAGGATTCACTCAGATGGGATGTAAAAAAACATATTCTGCTTTGCCTTAAATTTTCAAGACTACTGTGACTAAGAAGAGATGAAGTTTCCATCTTTCCCTGGAGGTTGTATTCTGACATCTGGCATTCTGGAACAAGCAATAAATGCTCAGATACTGTAATTGTTATTTTACTGACAACTAACTACCTCTCTAATAAAGGGGAAAAACAAACAAAGAGTCAGTACTGAAGCACACCTGGTGAAAATAAACAGTCTGTCAGGGAAATGAAAGCCAGGCATCATTTATCAAATTCAACAAAATAAAAAGGCTCTGTGAGTTCTTCAGAAGTGGTGTCTCTGAAGGTCAGAACTGTATTGCAACAGTAGGGATCTGTAAGTAAACACTGCAAGTTTTTCAAAGCAGACTTCCACCAATGTTGACAGAAATATCTCAAACTGGGGTTGTTCAGCCTGGAGAAGAGAAGGCTCCAGGGAGATCTTATTGCAGTCTTTCAGTACTTAAAGGGAGCCTATAAGAAAGATGGGGACAGACTTTTTAGCAGGACCTGTTGCGATAGGACAAGGGGCAATGGTTTTAAACTAAAAGAGGGGAGATTTAGACCAGATATAAGGAAGAAATTTATTACAATGAGGGTGGTGAAACACTGTCACAGGTTGCCCAGAGAGGATGCCCCATCCTGGAAACATTCCAGGTCAGGCTGGACGGGGTTCTGAGCAACGTGATGGAGTTGAAGATGTCCCTGCCGACTGCAGGGGCGTTGCACTGGATGACCTTTAAAGGTCCCTTCCAACCCGAAGCGTTCTATAATCCTGTGACTCAAACACCACAAATCTGGATCATGTATGAAAACTGAAACAGACTCACATGGCCATACATTGTGCTCATTTAGGTTGCATTTTCTGGACATAAAAGTATTTGTGCCACCAAATAACCCAGAGACTCTTATTTTTTAACTAAACTATTAACTAAGTATCAGTAAAAACTACAAGCACACACAGTTCAAAACTACAAGCACTTCATCAGCCCGGTGGTTTTTGTATGTGTGTTTTGTGGGGTTTTTTTAAATACCCTTATTTCTCCCTCTCACCTTAAAATGTTCATCTCTTCTAGTACAAAACGCAACACCATCGCTGAGCGCATGAAAAGTCAATATTAAAGCTGCACTGCTCAGATCTCAGAAATCAGGAAATGTGAGCTTTCAGATTGCATGAGCACTCTTATCTCTGTCCTTTACTCATACATATTACCGCAGCGACTTCGGCTATGTGTTGATATAGTGGCTGCTCAAACACATGAGTTATCCTACCTTGCGGAAGACTGCGAACAACAAACTGTTGGAAGGCAGGAGGGTATTAGGAGGAAATATGCTCGTCCTGTACTCACACTCTTCCTTAAGCACTACTTTTGGACAAAGGGAGGATTCCAGGCTAGATGCATCACACTCATAACCACAGCTACTGCACTGCTTTAAAGATGCATATAGAATATATTTGAAAAACATGTGCACTGAGGTTTGAGAGAAAATCTATGAAAATTGTCACAACACATGGAAACTGCACATACAACATATTATTTGTAAGAAATGAAGCTTACTGATAATTATGTTCTATATAAGGAATGAGAGTGTACTTCTAGTTTGAAAAATTCATTTTTAAATAAAGCAATAACAGAAGAAAATGAAAGCTTCCATAAAAGTATACTCTTGATTCACAGAATAGCAGCAGCCCTTCTAAACCACCATTCCCTTTACACAAAGAAATGTGCAATGCAGCCAATAGAGAGACTCGTAACAGTTAGGCATTGCATATATTCCTAACAAAGGAGACCAAATACATGTTTCTGTACACACATACAGCACAGGTGTTGATGACTATGATTATAGCCGCTGGACACCTTTCATAATCAAGTGTTGCTGAACCACAACCACTGAGGCTGAAAATTTCCATGTCAGTTATTTTGCATCAGACTAATTTTTGGTAGACTTAATTGTTGTTGCCAAAATTTCAATGGTTTTCAATTCAAGGTCAGGGAAAATACTTGCAGTTCAGTTAAAAGAATTAAATAACTGTTGGGAGGAAGAAAATAACCCCGCAGTTTCTAGTTGGAAAGCACAACTTCAGAGTAAGCTGTCGTGCCAACATGCTGCCTTCATGAAGATCAACCTGAGTTTCTTCGTGTTAGAACCTTTAAAGAATTTCAGTCTGCAACCACGCAACAGACCCACTCAGAAAGTAATTTCAAGAGACTGTGTGTGCTCCAACCCCAGGCTAAGGGACAGAGTCATCCGAGCCAGGTAGTGCCTTTGTGGAGCCAGATACAATAAGAGAAGAAAACTGTCCCTCCTGTACTTCTAAAGGTTTCCACTACCAGAAAAGAAGACTGTTCAACAGAAGGACCAAAAATCTGAAAACAGAAGAAAAAAATTCTAAAAAAGACTAAGACTAGGACAAGAAAATGATGGAAGGCCCCAGTTAGATATGACCAAAACAGAGACTGAATTTGCAGTCTTTTGAATGGACATTCACCACTACCTGAAACAGAAGACTCTCAAGACTTCCTCTGTGGTCAGCCAGCTGCTGTGAAATTCACTGGCAAAATGAAGCCCCCGTTGTCTTCCGGTGACTGGTCCCTGTAGAAGATTAGAAACGATCACATACATCTGTAATCGCCATAAGCAGTCAGGGACAGCTCTATTGAATTCCGCTCTGGTGATGAGCAATGCGGGAATCAATGCAGTTCAACACTGTGAGTTAAAGCTGCAGTCTGCGGGTGCATATGCATTGAAATATGCATTCCTCCATTGCAGTACCACAGACCCTTCCCTCATAAGGCTCCACCTCGCCCATGGCCTGGAGAGAAGACTGCTCATGAATACTCCGTGTGATCCTTCATATAGCCTGACGGCTGTGCTCAAGCAAAGCTGTGTCATGCTGCAACAGTGCAGATCTACAAATAACGACAGCAATATTAAAAGTGCAGGAAATTAGACTCGGACGACCCAGTGTCGGTGTTTCTCCTTGAACCATTCACACAGTAGTTTAAGATTTATCCTTGTCAAAAAAAAAAAGTCTTGTACAGTTCTATAGCCAATGTATTCTTTCGCCCTGAGTAGGTAACTGTTTCTGCTTTTGTTAAAGAAAATTCATGCACCAAGATAAAATCTCCTGGAAGCCTACTGTCCTTGAATTACTTTTCTTAATGGACACCAGAGAACACCTGAACTTCACAATCCAAACCCCTCAAGAGCTTCTGCAAAATCTCAAACCCTGAGAGTAGGTAATCTATTTAAACCCAAAGAAGCCATAAGCCCAGGAAAAAAAGAAGCAATGGCATTTGCACAAGTAGAATATACTCTTGCCTAAAAATGGGACAAATGCAGCCAGTGTGAACCCTGCTTTCCTTTAGATTGATTTGACGTCCGCACTTTGCAGCTTTAAGTCCCATCCCAGCAACACAGCATTAGATCAGGAAACCTTATGGCACTACTTTATGTAGAGTATAGAGGACAAAGATAGCTCCATGATTAAAATCCTTCTATTGATCTGATCCAGGCTACATCAGTTGATGGCCACACATTTCTGAATGGGAAAAAATACTTGAAGTGTTATGCCTTCGGAATAAATGGTCTTCAAATAGTTATTTTCATTACCATTTTTATGACAGTGCAAGAGCCACTTCTGATGTTGCAAATGTAAGAAAATGCATAGCATGACAGAAGAACTAGATATCTGCCCTACAGTGCTTTTTACAGCAATTTCCAGGCAACTGCTCTAGAAGTCAGAGGCTCCTACCAGGCAGCAGGTTCTGGTACCTGTCCCGGCAACAGAGCATCACATGCAGCTTCAGCAACAAACGTTCATCTGATCTAGAAAGAATGTGTAAATAGCCATGGAAAACAGAGGGTATTAATAGGCTATGTGGGGAATCTTGTACAGAAACGATGCCTAAGAAGAGAATTAAAGGAATGGCAGGTATGTGAGCATGCATCAGCATCCCACTGGACTCATGAGAAACGTGTACTAGATTGTTCACAGACGTCATCTTTGCATATGTGAGATTCGGTACATTTGCAAAATTCAAGTCACACGGGAATTCTAAAAGAAGACAGA
Source organism: Nipponia nippon (assembly GCF_047370975.1). Classification (NCBI taxonomy): domain Eukaryota; kingdom Metazoa; phylum Chordata; class Aves; order Pelecaniformes; family Threskiornithidae; genus Nipponia; species Nipponia nippon. The sequence goes on along the minus strand of NW_028262290.1, from coordinate 15,279,575 downwards.
GCAGGTATTTAAGTCTCAGAGTTAGACTTTCTATATTACTTGAATCTAGCCTAACATGCTCTCTGGTCAAACATGGGAAAATATAATAGATTCAAACCCTAGGAGGGCTGTCGGGAAAATACACATTACACATATAAATTACTAACTGGTTTTATCATGTAGTTTCTTAAGTGCAAGTACTTACCCCAAATGTGATGTTTACAACAGGGCTACATCTAGTAGCATGCAGGACTGCTCGCATACAGCTTGAAGTGGAAAGACAAAGACAAGTTGCCCTTATATCAAAACTTTTACCCTAGAGCTAGTCTGACATACTGACTGAACAAGTAGGAAAAACCACGTGCAGAGCACAGGAAGAACAGCTGGGTAACTGGCAGATTATTTTATCTGTAGTTTTGCTAATTAGTTTCTCTTGCTATGTAGGGTGCCTAGTTCAAGGCTCATTTGAGCTTCCCAGGGGCCTTTGCTTCTGAAAGCCTACACTCTCAAGAAGCAGAAAACCAAAACTGCAAATACAAATCACCCCCTACCCAAATTGACACAACGAGGTTGTAGAGTATATTGGAATCCAGAGACTGCGGATATTTCTGCTAAAGGACTGCTGTGACCATGCAGCCTGGGTGCTGCACGTACACATGCTTACCATATATTTTTCCACCGACCTTTCTCACCTTTTAAAAACTTGATTCTGTCAGCGTCTACCCTTTTTCCAAGTAAGCACTTCCACTGTTGAATGACCTGCAAAGCCAGGATTCATTTTCTGATTACTGAACCACTCAAGCTTCCAATTTCAGCTTTTGAACGCACGCTGTTGTCCTGCTAAGTCCCTATACCCAGTTATCAAGTCACCTATCAACCTTCCTTTCAGCAGCTTCATCTCCTGTAACATGACAACACAAGGCTCATCTTCCAGGCCTGGGAAAAGGCTGGGCTCTGCCTTCCATCTACTTCCATGCCATTCTTAGAACTAAAACCTCAGAACTGGACGCAGTATCCTAGTAGGAGACTTAAGCGACCTGACCTGTGTATGTTACAACAGTCCCTGCTATTCAATACAACCTTTGTAACAAGAGATTACATTAGGCCCATTAGCTTTGCGTTTAGAGTACACGTAGCGTGGCTACCTACAGTAACTCCCAGATCATTTTCTTCTTTGACAGCCTGCTTACCAAAGGAGAAGAGCCCATACCTGCGGGATGAAGGGATTTCTCATATATTGCACAACATTTGGCTACAATAAAACAAATTTTGTCAGAACTATTTAGCTAGATTATTTATACCACACTTGTACCATTAACCTGTCCTGCTAATTGTTTGCTAGCACATCAGCCACAACACCGAGGCAACCAACACAGAAAGTCTGAGCGATGCTGCGCAACCAGCTAAACCAGGGACACCAATAAAGGCCCTTTTCATTAGCGTCTCCCTACTGCGTACGGGCATCTGTCGGCGAACCAGCCTGACTCCAGCATGCAGCATACGGAATTAAAAGGCACATGTTTAATTAAGATGTCATGTGACCCTAAGCTGTATGCTTTGCGGGCAAAAAACGATACTGTATTCCGTGTGGTAGCTGTTAACCACTAAACTTGTACCCTTGCCAACGGAAAAGAAAAAAGAAAAAAGTACCAGGTTAGTTTGACAGGCTGGGCATCAAGATGACAGGTATTAACTATACAATGCCATTCTTTGTGGACAGAAACCCATATTAACCGTTCCATTATTTTGGCAGAATTGGCAAGAAGCTAACAGGTCTGTAGCAACTTGTGTTGAGTTTAATACAAAGAAAAAAATCCCAGAACATCATTTTTTAACAGAAAGAAGCTTTCTCCATGAGACAGACTTGGAATGAGTCAATATGACATGGGTCTGAATATGGCTTAATGGGACATAAAAAAGGACGGTACACATCTGAGAATGGCAAATTCAGAAGTAGATTAGCTTAGGATAATGGTCACAGGTGACATTCATCACGATCAAGCTGTCTTTTGTTTGTTTTTGATAAGCCAATATATGACAAGCTTTATCTACATGTATATAACATCCCTAAACCAATGGACGCAACCACTTTAGCATTGCAATTTAACTAGCGCTTGACAGCGGATTGGATTGCGGTACTTCATAGATTTGATATGCTCGTAACAGATTGTCACATTCCTGGCATTTCTCCAGACAGTGTTTATACTTAACCACAGCAACAAAAAATTAGAACACGTAACAAACATTTCCTTATAGGCCATTTGAGATTATTTCACATTTAGCACTGCTTTTTTTGAACAACCTTATTAATCCATCTTCAGGTTCTGAGCTGTTATATTTAGATCAAGAACACATACTGCAAGATAAAATCTACATAACCTATGCAAAACAAACATTAAAAAGTGTACATTCAAAATCATACGCAAGGAAAACCTTGGCTAAATAGAACATCTGTGCCAATATTCAAAATCCAACTGGACACAGTCCTGGACAGTCTGTTCTAGCTGACCCTGCTTGAGCAGGGCGGTTGGACTACATGATCTCAAAAGGACCCTTCCAACCTAAATAACTCCAGGATCTGGTGATTTTGACCTGTGAACAGGTAAGTAATCTCAATTTTGCAATCCACTGCACCCAACAGAACCTGCAGAGAAAGTGACTGGGGTTTGCGCACATAACGTTTGGGGGACCAAACGCCTCTGTAAGAGACCTCCCTCTAAGCACAGCACAACGTCCCTGTGCCCCGTGCAGTGCAGGTGCCCTGTCAGTACAGCTGACAGGACTGGGATTACATTGACGGCTTGTCTCAAATACACGGCACACTGACAAAAGATACATATTTCCTCGAGGGTATCATTGTTCAGCATTTCACAAAACAGAGCAAAACCTCAAATGCCCCTTGGGGGAGCATTTGGGTTTTTTAGTCAGTGACTAAGAAGCAACATTTTTGTCTGTGGAACTTGGAGGCCTCTCTTACCAACCTGGTGGGCAGGAATTCTGCTGTGCTTCAAGCAGAGCTATCGGGGAACGGGGTGAGGTCTGCACGGCCTGATGGCTTGCAGGCTCTTGAGGTTCTGAAGACTTCTGTGGGATAGCTCACGCTCTGACACGGGTTTTGGGCTTCTTTTGGGTTTTTTTTATTTCAGTTTGTTTGGGTTTTTTTCATCCTTTAACCCTGCTTCTGCTGTAAATATGCAGCAATGTAGTCCTGAAAGACTAAAATCCACAGCGGACTGTCATAGCAGCCACTGAAGTTCAGTAAGAACAGAGCGCCTGATTTTCAGCAGCAACACAGCCCTCAAATGTATGCGTTCACATATTGGATTATGTTAGATTGTAGCTGTAGTTAATAATAAGCCCTTAGAACAGGAGTCCCCCAAGTTTTATCTGAGGTTAACCACTTAATGTTGATTGCTGTATAACAGAGTTTGCCTCTGATAAGTACTCTGGGGCTCAGTAAGGTTAATGAAACCTCAGGGGAGGGAAGACTATATTTTGCTGCGTTTTTTTAAGGAGTCATGCCTTTAGTGCACCTTGTTAAGAAGGTTCATGGATTAATCTACATGTCCATGTTTCAGATCAAAATGGCTTATTAAGATCCTACTTTTTTTGTGTGTCTAGGCTCACACTTATAAGCGTGGGGTTTCTGTTCACAGATAACAAAATCCATTAAAAGACGCAAGTTTCTCACAGTGGATTCCTCTTTCTGAGTAGCAAGCAGTTCTTCTGACTGCACACAGAAGGACAGAAAGCCTTCTCTTGCCTCAGTTACGTGTTGATCACCACTCGGGTCTGAGGAATCAGACAAACACTTCACAGGGTGTGCAGATCCTCGTCGGGTGAAGGGCTGAAGATCAATTCCTGAATGCAATAAAGCCTTGGACAGAATCCAGCCTTTTTTTTTTTTTTTTTTTTTTTTTTTTTTTTTGTACCAAGAGCTCCTTCCACTGAATTCAGAGGAAAATGCTGGAGCTGGGTCCATATAACTTTACTAAAAGAGCCAGGTATTTGTGACCTCCCTCCGCTGTGCATTCTACAATAACAAGGATAAAGCTCAGTGTCAAGTGCACTGTACCGGACCCTGTCAGACTTTCAACCCGTTCAATTAACTATATCACATCAAACGATAATTTTCACTGGAGCACTGGGAGGCACTTCTTTTTTACTGAAAGCTATTCCCTTGGCAAATCTTGACTTTCAGAGGCCAGCTGTTTCAGCACTTGAGCGGTTCAAAAAAAAAGCAGCTTTGGATTTTATTTTTATTATTATACAGGGGAGGTAGGGAAGAGAGGAGTGCTTTTTCCTCCAGTCTCTTTGCTCTCTGTAAAAGGCTCAGCTGGCTGGGCTGGTATTTCCCAAAACAGAATCATTTTCAAAGAGGGACGTAAAAAAGCTAGGAACTGACAAGCTAATCAGAAGAGGCTGAAAGCTAGGGGTAAGGCCTGGCTTGTTTACACCCTCCTGAGCGCGGTCGCCACCGATTGCACAAGATGAGAGAAACGCCGATACTCTGTTGGGATGACACCTCCCGCAGCAGCTCACCGCGGCGGCTGCAAGCCCGCCTCACCCCGGCCGCGGGGCGGGCAGCGGCGGCGGCGGCGGCGGCGGCGGGGGCGGGGGCGGGTGCGGGTGCGGGGCGGCAGCTCCCCCCCGAGGAGCCGAGCGGCGCTGCACCCCGCACCCGCCCCCAGCCGCGCCCGCCGGCTGCCAAAGCGAGAGGGAGAAACCCGCTGTTCTCCCACTTCTTCCCAAACGCCAACGCGGAGGCAGCGGGGAAGCAGCGGGGGCTGCAGGCGGCTCTCCGCCCTCGCTCCGCCACAGCGGGGGAACGGCGGGCGCGGGCAGCGCACAGGGCCGGCCCGGTGCCGGGCGGCGGAGTCCTGGCGAAGGGTCCGGGGGGCAGCGGAAAGCAGCTGGGAACACGGAGCCACGACAGAGGGCAAAATTTAGGATATGAGTTAATCCATTTGTCAGAGATTTGGTGCAAGAGTGGATTTGCTGGCTACATATATATATATATATATATAAATACACAGAGACAGCGGAGAAGCTGGAAATCACAGCATGATCTGCATGATTCTGGCTTGAGAAGAGTCGCAGGGGATTAGACAACGGTGAGGGCTGGAGGTGAGAGAAGGAACATGATGAATTGCAGACCGATCGGATGAGAGAGATTAAATATGCACTCGCTCGCGTGTGTCACGAAACAGCAGTCAAACTCTCGGCCGTGGCTTCCCCCAGGTTCGGATTTCAGGAGAGCTTCCTTCTGCGTTTCATCATTAGGTTAGCTGTGTTGTTAGACCGGGGAACACTGCCAAATAATTATAAGATTACACTAAGACTAAATCCCCATATCATGAATAGCACATGCTGGCAAGCAACAAGCTGAAATAAAAAGAATCAGCTCTAGCTGCTCACTGATATCACAAACACACACCCACTAAGCAGAAAATTAATTCACTTCTTCAACATGAAGAATTGTAAGGTCCTATAACAACTCCTCCACTTAATCACTGAACTTTTCCCCATCTAAGTTTTCCTTACCTACAACTGAGCCATAGAATTGACTTTGTGTCTGCACGACAAATACTCCTTCCCCGACAATCGCACAAGTAGGAGGCCCTCCAGTACCTCCCGTTTTCGCCCTGGCTCCCAGCAGAACAGGAGCCAGAACTTCGGAAGCGCTGCAGGAAAGCCTGACTTGGTGGGAAACGAGAGCCCAGCAGCACTAACCAGCAGTTTAACCCAGCTGAAAAAGTAAGTTCCAGACTCAACAGACACAGCAGAAGTTTTAAAAAAGCAACACAGAATCACAGCTTAATGAGACTTTGGTCAGGGCACAACACTTGGAATCAGCACAATTCATAGGAAGGGCTAAATATTCAACGGCCAGTTCTAAACTAAGAAGGACCCCGTCCTTTGAGTGGAAAGACTCCAGGCTGTTAGGCACCATATTGAAGTAGTTCATCAGTATTAATCAAGTGGGGAAATAAAGAAGTGCCATCAGGGTCCACTAAATTAATTTGTTTCGAGGCATCCCTAGCCTCTCCATTGACTACTTCAGCAATTTACTCTTTTACCCTTAGTCTTATGAATCCCACTTAGGTTGGATGCCTGAGTCACCTCAGACAGATAGGGTAAGCACCCAAAGGCTAAATCAGTAGCTCCTAAGCTTTTTGGCTCTGACAGTGGATCACAATCAGTGTTCAGTTCTTCTTGCAGACACATTGCACAGCCTTATCAGCAAACTAGGAAATATCACAAAGCTTTACAATATGGTTTGAGAATTCCTGAAATAGGCTTTGCTAAGACATTTCGTACAGTTTTCCATATCTTACCCTAATTCACATTTTTAGCTCCCCTCTGAGTAAGAAACAGAAATTGATTTTGAAACTGGCTGCCACGGTGAGAGGTTCTGGGGGCGAGTTTTACACGATACTGATGTGAATCAGTGCTTGTAGAGAATCCAGTGGATCAGGTTTACGAAGACTGTACAACAAAGATCTTTTCAAGGAGAAGGGTAAAAGATGATACGATCTCTGGTTAGCAAAAGTTGACTAAAATAAATAGAACAAGATGAAATTAAAAATGCAAAAACCCCTTGTGTTAGAAGGAAGGAATAATCCAATTATCATTGCATATAATTATGAAACATTAATTCCTCAACATCTGACAGCACTTGAGGAATAAGTACTGAGGAGCAAGTAAACACTGCTTCAAATGAAGAGCAATATACCTTTTTCTCCTGTCACCTACATACTCACACTCTAAGGGTACAGACGAACTTATCTAAGCTAAGTTGACAAGGAATTTCAAATCTGAAGCTAAAGGACAGGAATTATACTTTTCAGTTCAAAGACGATTTGGATTCTGTGTTATACATCAGGTAGGAGTAAAAGCTACAGCAAATCTGGCTACCACGGCTCTTACTGAATTCTTCTATAGCGCCAGAGTAAAGAAAAAGAGGCAGCTAGAGTGCAATTCACTTCTGAGTATGCTGTAGAGCAACCGTTTATTGAAACCATGAGAGATCTTCCCAGGTTGTTACAAGGAGAGAGCATACCAAGGAAAAGCAACCGGACCCAAGAAACATCCAGTAAGATAGGAAACGGTGTAAAACGTTCATCAGGTACTTGCACAGCAGATCTCACAGCTGATAACGGAGCAGGAGCGTGGAAACTATTCATTCTGAATTTAGTAGATATAGAAGCAATAACATCAGTATGTTGTTGGCAAGCAAGGCCAAAAATGCCTCCATTGCCCTTCAGCAAGTTCCCTTTCCTATTAAACAGAACAGATGATAATATCACTTCTTCCACACAGGATTTTATGTAACAAATAATGGCATTAAACACTCCCCACTGGTTTGCACACGAAGAGAAGATAGCTTCACTTCATGACTAATTGACTCCATTTCTTCTTATGCATATAGGGCCTAGTTCTGCTATGCGCAAGCAGCAAGTTGGTTTAGCAATGAAGACTTTGTCATGGCAGCTGGTTAGAAAATGTTCTCCTGTTCCAGATTAAAAAAAAACCACCTCATGAAAATGATAACTTTCTGCCATAATACTGGACAGATTATTTTCACAAAAAAGCCAATTTATCAGAAAATAGTCAACCATGTTAATACTTAAGTTACAGCTTCCATGAAGTGTTTGAGTGCCTCATTGTCCCCTTCTCAACTGCAGATGAGCCTTCCTGGTCACACCAGATCTCTCATGAGCCACTAACAGTTTTGCCTCCTGTTGTGGGAGTTTGCTATATATTGCATGAGCTGTGATCTGACTGGAAAGCCAGACCCAGGAACCATTGCTGAGACATGAGAGAAGATTACCTTCATGCAAAATTTTCTTTATCGGTAAGAGGTTGAATAATGAAAAAAAGATTTCCACTTTCCAACTACTTGGCTCATGCAACTTCTTTCAATTCTACGCTATATAAACACGGGGTTACATTAATATATTTCTGATATTATTTTCCGTGCGAAAAGAACAGTTGCCACATATTATGCAAACAGGAGCCTTATCCCAACGCCCGTCACTCTCTGATGTGTTCCACATGTTAAAAATTTGAGAGCAGCCAAGTATAAAACAGGGAAAACTCTTTAGTCCCTCACATTTTCCAACATGAGCATCATAGCTCCACAAAGAATGCTGCAAATAAGTCTGACCTTATCCAGGCAGCAGAATAAAAGCTCTCTCCAGGGTGAAGCAGTGATTTTATTTTATTTTTTAAACTGCAGATGGATGTAGTCAGGATTGATCTGACAGCCCACCAAACCAACATTGCTGTTAAGACCTCACAGAAAGAGCAGGGAAAAGTAGCATAAATGAGGACCGTGGGTGAGGCTGGCTTAAGCTTTGCACCATGGAGAAGGGAAGGGCTTCACAGAGATGGCTGGAGATGGAAGTTGCTTCTACAGCACCACTGTCAGATGAGCACTGCTTGGGAGGAGAGATCTATTGTGCTGAAGAGCACTGTCACATGCAAAACAAGGAAGATATAACCAATATTTTATTGGAAATACCCTCCATTTGGACATAATGAAGGTTCTTTTTGTTTCTACTAAAAAGCTCTTTTCATCTTCTGTGAATAAAGGAGGTGCTTTCTGAGATACATGACAGCGCTGCAGAATGCTCTAAACTTGCTACAGGTTTGGGACCAAACAGAGAAAAATGTGGTAAGCAAAACTTTAATAACACTTTAAAGGAGGCTAAAGTACTTCCTACAACACCCTGCCCTGGCCCAGGACCTTCTTCACCTGGTACCAGTCCTACATTTGATCATAAAAACAGTCCTCTACCAATAACAACCTAGAGGGTAGGCTGTGACCAGTTTATAAAGGGACAATAAAACAATGTCCAATAAAATAAGCTAAGAAAAGGTGCCGGTTTGTGTAGTCTTCTGCACTGTAACTCCAGTAGGGTTTGTGAGAAGACTCTGGAGGGCCAGGTATCAGGTAACGCAGATGGGGAAGCATCGGGGTGAACACCTATTGAGGTCACCTTCCAGAAGACCTCATTTTGCCTCTTGCATCAGGCCTCACGTTAGGTGTGCTGTGTCACTGGCACGAGAGATATTCTGGGTCAATGTGATACTCATCAATAATGAAAGGATGAAGGATAACAAAGTTGGAATCACTTGCCAAGGGAGGGATCGGGAAGTTCTTCCAAATGAAACAGACCTGTTAACAGGAACACTCACCTGGCTCAATGTCTTTTATACACATATCACAACACATTTAAGAACACTGGTATCTTTATCTCTGTTGTACAAAACATATACGGGGAGGATGAACACGATCAGGAGGTCACAACATGGTGAATAAACCCACCTGGTTTTGGTCACCCTTCCTGCCCCAGAGTTAGGAATGAAACCCAGGCCCCTTGCACCCCACTGCACACCCTTCATCCCCAAGTCACTGCACCGGTTGCAGCACAGAACTCAGCCGATTTCCGTGAAACAAAGGGCATAGTTAAACTATATATGTTCCGGGAATCGGAAAGATATCTGGCAACACTTTGATAAGAAAAAGAAGTTTTTTCTCTTTATGGAGAGAGTAACTTAGACCCTGAGGATTCAGTGTGCTTCCTAAGAATATCAGAGTCACCTGAAACGGAGCCAAGATTTCTCCAAATTCCAGTGCAGTATATTAAACCACAAGACCATCCCTTCACCAACATGCTAAATAAATTGAGCATTTCAGCTGATATGATAAACCGCTAACATTTGCAAAGATATTATTGAAGTGACAAAGACAAATCAATTCAGATTCTAAAAGCAAGATTTTATATGAATTTCATAAAAATATATGTCAACATAGCTGATTTAATGCAAGCATCTTTAGAGGTTATAGAATTAGCCAGATTTTAAGGCTATTTGCAGCATGTTTTCAGTAGCAGTTCATATTTCATTTTCCGAGGTGCCATTTGATATTAAATGAATATTCATAAGTTATGGTCCCTTCTAAAACTAAAAAGAGGTTTTCTTGAGTCCTGTTCCTTTCCTCCTTAAAAGTTTAATTTAAAAAGGCTTGAGTCCTTTCAAGTACCTCCTATCAAATTCCTTCACTTGGACCAAGGTACCTCTTGGGTATTACTTTGACAGAATGAGGTTTGTTTAATGATCATAGCATTAAAACCTCATGCTCTGAAGACATGCATTAGCACACTGGGGAACATGGCGTAAAAACAAGAGGTGAAGCAGGGTTTCTTTCCTTCCTTCCTTTCAACAAATCACACATCAATAAGCAGTTACTTAGACATCTTCTTTATTACTTTGTCAATGGACTATTTTCCCCAAAATGGTTATTCCTTAGCCATTCTGTGCCCAGTCTTGCTCCTGTTAATGCTGAGACATTGCAAAAATCTTAATTTGTTTCAATGGTACAGGATAAGACTGTCAAAGAACAACTCATCTCTCAAGAACTCCCTAGTCATTTAAAAGTATTGCTGCCTGGCAAATTCAAAGCCACAAATTCACACTGAAAGCAAGGCCCATTTCTAAGGTTTGCCACCTGGATTATACTGGTATAAAATGAGTGCAAAAAGCTGGCCGGTCAGAACAACTTTTTATGTCCCCTCACACTGGTGTAAATGCCAACACCAGTTGTAGAGCCTCCAGTGACATGGCCCTACCATTACATTGCTTTCCTGGTTGTACAGGCCACTGTCGTCTTTGTTCTCCCCTTTTCATTGTCTTATTTTTCCTACCATTGCTAATTCCTATCAGGTGCCCTTAGATCTCGCTCAGTATTAGTCCTTCAGATTCTTTTGGTTCTGGCTCTGGGTCCAACACCATGAAAATGACCACTGACCTGTTGCTGAATAAGTCAACTGAACCAAATGCTCCACTCCCTGAACTCAAGGATATTGCGTATAAAAAAAAAAGTCTCCCAATTTCTTATTAGACCTTTCCAAATTTAATTCTCCCTAACTGGCTGCAAAATGCATTTCACTGGTTCTGAGGTACTCAGTAAGTACTCAGCGAAATACAGGACCACAGAAGAATTCAGGTTGGAAGGGACCCCAGCAGATTTCTAGCCCAACCTCCTGCTCAAAGCAGCATCAGCTATGAGATCAGGTCAGGTTTCTCAAGGTTTTATCTAGCTGGGGCTTGAAACCTTCCCAGGACAGAGACTGCACAACCTCTGTGAGCAACCTGTTCCAATGCCCAACTGTCCTCATGGGGAAAAAGTTTCTCCTTATGTTCAGCCTCAGCCTCTTGTTTCAGCTCAAGTCTGGTGTCTCTCATACATCACTGTGAAGAGTCTGGTTCCATCTTTTTGATAACATCCTTCTGCACACTGGGGGCTGCTGCTAGTCCCCCCATCCCACCCTGGCAAGCTGCCTCTTCCCCAGGCTGAACAAGCCCAGCTCCCTCAATCCCCTGCTCACAGGGCAACTGCTCCAGCCCGGAGCATCCTGGTGGCCCTCACCTGAACCTGCACTGGAGTGCAGGTTCCAGCACTGGAGATCCAAGAACTGGAGTCTAAAAAGTGCAGAGTAAAGGGGAATAATGACTATCCTTGATCAGCTCACAATGTTCCTGTTAATACTGCCCCGATTCTGTTAGCATTCTTTGCTGCCAAGGCACAACACTGGTTCATTTCATCTTCCTGACTATCAGGACCGCAGGTACTTTTCACCAAAGCCGCTCCCCAGCCAGGGAGCCCCAGGCTGAATGGGGTGCAAGGGGCTCGGCCTTCCCAGCTGCAGAACTCTGCATTCGTCGTTTGTCCTTGTTGGATTTCATAAGGTTCCAGCTGATACATTCCTCCAGCTTATGTCTGGTCCCTACAAATGGCAGCCCTACTCTTGAGTCTCTTGACTGTTACCACCAGTTTGGTGTCATCTGCAAATCTGATGAGAGTACACTCTGTCCCACGGCATCCTCAACATCACTGTTAACGTGAAGATCTTTTTTCTTACTAGGTAAACCACCAGATCAAGCATTTTTTTCTTATACATCTGCAGCTACTCTTTGTCAGGAGTAGTAAAAAGGTATAAAATCTCCACAAAGGAAGGGACATTTTGGGTTGTGTTTTTGCCCCCAACTCAATAAACTGTAATCAGCAGCTAACAGTCTCAAGTAAAATGCCACACTTTTCAACACCTATGGTTAACAACTGCTAGATATGTTTGACCAAGACTATTTTCCTGGCTCACAACCATGCCTTAGATTTTATCTTCAAATAAAGTTTAAATACCCTTTTCATGTCACTTTCTTCAAGTTCTTTTCCATCATATTTTTCCATATCAAAGCAGCCTGTAAAGTCACTTTAATTCCTGAGAAATTTTCAACAATCACATCACTTTTCCATAGCCATATCTGGAAACAGTTACACTACCTTGGCTTAATCTTCACATTAGTTTCCATGCTCCTTTCATGCTCTACTTTTTTTGAGCCACAAATCCACTGTTCTGTCCCCTTATTAGATTTCAAATAATCGGAGTCACGGGGACCAACAGCACTGGAAATATCCTCCTGAGTTATTGATTTCACTCATAATATTATCACAATATACTTTTATAAAGTCCGTACAAACATTGATCGTGTTTCTTCTTTTCTTTGGTAGTTACTGAATTGAAGTTATTTTCTTTCCTGCAGACTTACTTTCTAACACTCGTACTAATATTTTCCTTATACCTCTTTTCTGTAAAGTAAGAAAAATTGATCTTGATTCTTCTTTTCATAGAGGTCTATAAAGTTTGAAGTTTTGCACATCTGCAATGAAACGACAAAGTTTCCATCTATGTTTATGTTGAAATGAAAACAACTTTTTCTTCTTTTCAACTTCATCTCACAGTGCCTTAATTCTAAAAAGAGATAATATGATAGTAAAACAGTACTAGAAGAAATTATAAAATAGCTTCAGTTTTTTCTGGTAGCGCTCTGGATGCAGTCAGCTCTGTACACATGGGTGGAGACACAGACTACATTCCTATGGACTGCATTCAACAGATGATGACTTAGAGGAAATGAGCACAATGGTTATGTACTAACACTCCACACTTACCAAACCAATACAAACCACCTCTCACATGCAAGTGTGTATGCGTATTCATGACTACACAGTAAACAAATACTGGTAGTTTAGTCTGCCATGTTTGCAGTCATTCATATAGTATCAGAAAGGAGAGAATAGCAGCAGGAATCGATGGAAAATTTGAAACACCACAAGTATACATATACAAACAGACGATGATTGAACCATGCATTAGTTAACAATACATCATTGTTAAGACTGAGATTTGTATGTGAAACTCAAATCTCTGCTTGATATGAAATGGCTGCATGCCAATTCCCAGTTTTGTATACCACCACTTCAGAGAACAAAATAGTGTTCCACATTAAACTTTTTACAGATTAATTACTGACTGGGATATGAGTAAAAGTGCTATTTAACTCTCAAGTTACATCTGTATTTATATTAATCCAGTTACTCTGCTAAACTAATGTCAGTTTAAAGTGGTCAGCTAAAATACCACTACAGCAAACTGAGAAGGAGTTAACAAGTCAAGCAGATCAACAAAATCAATATCAACTTCTAAAGTAAATAGGAAAATAAAATACAATGATGCTTTTCAATATATTCTTCTAAGACAAGACACCAAGTGTTGAAGGTTTGGATGTCCTGCGGGTATTTGGGGGACAAACCATGACAGAACAAACAAATAATTTTCAGACTAGACAAGGAAAGTATGAGCAAGTGGGAAGCCCCTATCGAATAAAGGAAAGACTGCAAGAAAGAACGATTGTTTGTATACAAGCTACGCTTGGGACGGAAATCAGTTTCATTGGCTGGAAATAATAGGTTAGATTGATGCTAGGAAAATACCAACTTTAGGACCAGAAAATACTGGAATAGAGAGATGTAAAAATCTTCTCAATTGCACATTTTCCAGAACAAAGTTAGACAAACATCTGTCAGAAATGAACTTGCTCTATTGATCCTGCTACAGCCCTAGGGAGGGGCTCCGTCAGGCTTGCTTCCCATCCAACATGTTAAGGATTCTAAGTTTAATTTAAAACAAAAAAAAAGGGCAAAAAAGAACATGAACTCAAGGTAGAAACACCTCAATGACAAAAACATTTACATTTTTCCTCATAGGTCATTCCTTAATGTTTGGGGTTTTTATAAATTTATTTGGCACGAACAGGGTGTGGCGCTTACGCACATACAGACTGACTTCTTTCCTCATTATATTAACATTGAATAATCTGACATTTATCTTTTAGAGAGATGGGGAAATCAATTAGCACATCCTATGAAAGCTGCTGTATTCCCCCTGCTCTAAACCTTCCAACTCCCTAGTCATACAATCAACAAAAAGCCCTCAGTGCACAGTCACAATCTATTAACAACAAAGTAAAACAATTTGCCACATGTTAAGTAAGTAAAATATTTCTAATAGTGCATACTTTACCAGTTATGTCATGCTGTTTGAATGACTCACTGTAGATTTGATACTGATTAGGACAATGTTTCTTCAGCCATTTGCAGACATCCTGCTGGGTCCATAACGCCACAGGCTTGGTCAGCTTCACAGTCCCGGACTAGAAATAGAGAAAGAAGAACAGGAATAATGTTTAGTCCGCATACAAGTTTCAGAAATATTAATCTGTGACATCCATATATGATATTAAAATAATAAATGCAAGAAAGGACCTGCTCTGACTGGCAGATATCCAGTAATCACCAGCACGGTACACAAGACCCAGCTATTCAAATACATCATGCAGGAATCACACACAGTGAAAGGTTCTTTAACATTATTTTGCATTGCATACGTGTTCCTTGCATCACAGAAACATACTGCACCATGTCTTACTTGAATAACAGTTTAAAGAGTGACCGACTCTGCACCCAAAGGGCAACAGTTGCAGCCTCTGAAGCCTTCAAATTCACAAGAGGGATGTATGTTTGTGTCCCAGTTTGGATATGACCATGGAAGACCAGGAGTATCCTCAGCCAGGCACGGAACTTATTCTGGCTACTACCATAAAAGACAACAAAAAATGTTTCTACAAATACATTAGCAACAAAAGAAGGGCTAAGGAGAATCTCCATCCTTTATTGGATATGGGGGGGAAACACAGTGACAAAGGACAAGGAAAAGGCTGAGGTACTTAATGTCTTCTTTGCCTCAGTCTTTAATAGTCAGACCAGTTGTCCTCGGGGTACCCAGCCCCCTGTGCTGGAAAACAGGGACGGGGAGCAGAATGAAGCCCCCATAATCCAAGGGGAAATGGTCAGCGACCTGCTACGCCACTTAGACACACACAAGTCTATGGGGCCAGAAGATCCGCTCAAGGGTACTGAGGGAGCTGGCGGAGGTGCTCACCAAGCCACTTTCCATCATCCATCAACAGTCCTGGCTATCCGGGGAGGTCCCAGTGGACTGGAGGTTAGCAAATGTGACGCCCATCTACAAGAAGGGCTGGAAGGAGGATCCGGGGAACTACAGGCCTGTCAGCCTGACCTCCATGCTGGGGAAGGTTATGGAGCAGATCATCCTGAGTGCCATCACACAGCACGTACAGAACAACCAGGGCATCAGGCCCAGCCTGCATGGGTTTATGAAAGGCCAGTCCTGCTTGACTAACCTGATCTCCTTCTGTGACAAGGTGACCCGCTTACTGCATGAGGGGAAGGCTGTGGATGTTGTCTACCTGGACTTTAGTAAAGCCTTTGACACTGTTTCTCACAGCATTCTCCTGGAGAAACTGGCTGCTCATGGCTTGGACGGGCATACACTTCACTGGGTAAAAAACTGGCTGGATGGTTGGGCCCAAAGAGTGGTGGTAAATGGAGTTCAATGCAGCTGGCAGCCAGTCACAAGTGGTGTTCCCCAGGGCTCAGTATTGGGGCCAGTCCTGTTTAATATCTTTATCAACGATCTGGACGAGGGGATCGTTTGCACCCTCAGTAAGTGTGCAGACGACACCAAGTTGAGCGGGAGCGTTGATCTGCTGGAGGGTAGGAAGGCTCTAGAGAGGGATCTGGACAGGCTGGATTGATGGGTCGAGGCCAACTGTATGAGGTTGAACAAGGCTCAGTGCCGGGTCCTGCACTTGGGTCACAACAACCCCATGCAACGCTACAGGCTTGGGGAAGAGTGGCTGGAGAGCTGCTTCACGGAAAAGGACCTGGGTGTGTTGGTTGACAGCCATCTGAACATGAGCCAGTGGTGTGCCCAGGTGGCCAAGAAGGCCAACAGCATCCTGGCTTGTATCAGAAATAGCGTGGCCAGCAGGACTAGGGAAGTAAGTCCCCATCCCTGGAGGTATTTAAAAGACGTGTAGACATGGCGCGCAGGGACATGGTTTAGAGGTGGACTTGATGATCTGAAAGGTCTTTTCCAACCTAAATGATTCTATGATTCTATGTTCCTCAACTACAGTTAGATAAGATCTTGCAACAAAGCCCTTTAGTGCAAACAAGCTTAAAGACTGGTTCTGCCTGGGAAAAGGAGACTACACACCCCTGGAGGTAGAGCTGGTGATAGTGGATCATACTGAGCATTTCAGCTGACATCATTTCTAGTTTGAGTGATGTTTACAAGCACTTTTAGTATTTCTGCTTCCTTTTTACCTTTAACCCTTCTACAATCACCATTATGTGAAGTATGACTTCTGCTTAAAACAGTCACTTCCTTATAAATAAATAACCACTGTGCAATACTTTCCTGAAAATTCATTGTTATAATAGATTATCTGAACAAATTGATGAACAGTTTATACAAAAAGCACTCATAAATTAAGTCAATTGCATTATCATATGTATAAAGTCACATTTCATTTAATCAAACAATTCACATTTGCATATATGATGTTTTCAACCATATAAAAATGCTGAGTTCTAGACGACCTGAACTGCAGGGATTTAAAGCTTCTTGTCAAAGTAGGCAAAACAACAACAGAAAAAAAGAAAATCTATTCAAAGTGATTTCATCTTTTTTTTTTTTTTTTTGCAACACAGTCTGCCCAGGAGACTAAGAAAATCTTAAATAGATGGGTGGTTATTACCAACAATAAACGTTTAACATTGCACATCGCTGATGTAAGTGGGTGTGAACACCAAGGTATCCATTTACTTCATGATTTTGTCAAAGAACTGAGCCTACGGAATAAAATCAAAGTATCTTTGTTCCCATGCTGTCCATGCAGAACACCTGTCCTCTAGCTCCTTGGTGGTGTAGAAGGTTCAAGAGAAGTTTTTCTGCACAAATTTGAGGTGAAGGGGAATGTCATCTCAACCATTCTTCTCCATTAAGACTCATGGCGGATTTCCCTCTATATTGCCAGCCAGGGTTTATCCCAGCATTTACGCAGATGTACTTTGTCAAACAGACCTTTTCAGAGTTGCTTTGAAATTTTTCATTACTAGAAGCCCAAAGGACCATGGCAGTTTTAAGCTAGTGCTTTGCATGTCCTGTTAAGTCCATAAAGTACATCATGCAAAGACATTAAGTTAGAGCCAGGGAATATGGCAGAGCTAAAATTCCAGTGGGCAAACACGTCTTTGAATTTCTCATGTCCAGTTTTCCCTATCTCTTTTTCATTGCCTGGGTAGAAGTTAAATAAACAGCAAGAAAATTATAGTTGACTATATAATACAATGCACATCCCTTAGCTCAGCCTTTTGTGTTTTGAACAAAAATACACTCATGAGAAACATGAATCCTGTTTCGAACACACAAACAGGCACCATCCACATTTAGAGGTATCACAACAATGCACAAAACCACCCCAAATAATTTATTCTCATCTTTTGCTGCCACCCACCAATGTGCAGCAGGCAGAAGCCTGACTGACAGACTTGGCATCCACAAAAAAAGAAACTTCCAGAGGTGTTGATGGTGCACGATAAGCAGGACAGCACTTGCTCTACCACTGTCTTTTCTGAGAAGCTCATCAGTCTTCTGCACATACAGGTTTCTACCTGCTCTGGACACTCCACAGGTCTGGAGAAGGGGCAACCTCTGTAGGAAGAGCAAGTGCCCAGTAACTGTTCTCGTGCAACTAAGAAAACCAAAGGCTCCTCTTTGAACTTCTCTAGCCTACGCGGTACTGTTATTTGAGTCAAAGAAGAAACTGCATTTCAATGAAGAGCCCAGCATTATGGTATCAGTTAGCTGATTTTTGTTGCATGCATATATATAAACGCGTGTCCTTCACAAATACATCAAAGAAAAAAAACAAGTAAAAATAGCCAGATAACACAAGCAGCCTCTGATTCCATAGAAATCTCCAAACAACAGGGTCAAGACTTCAATGTGTATCTTTATCGGAGCTACGGCTTAAATTTAAAGATATTTCTTGAGCATTGGAATTTTTGAAGACTAGAGGAAAGTCTGTGAACCCTTGAAAAATAAATTGTTAATGCCTTTTCTTGTACATCATAAAAATACATAAAATTACAAATATTTGTATACAAATATATATAGCTAGCTATAGATTTACAAGCTATTTATTCTTACCTGAAAGTACACAAGTAGTGCCAATGTTTGTTTTAACTAAGAGGTTGCTCTTTTCAGTTCAGCAACTATTCTCCTCTTAAAAGGTTTAAGCACCATCATGTTAAATATCTGAAGAACAAGTTTATCAGCAATTACAGTACAAATTTAACATTTTCCTCGGTGCTTGCAGAACTCAAAGATGGTTTTAAATTTAGCTATTAAGCCATACAATATACAGACCACTGCACAACAAACATACATGCTGATTTTTTACTGTCCAGCGTTCAGAATTATGATTGAAACGTTTGACTTAAACTTACAACTGCAGTCCAAAGAGGACATTTTTACACTGACACCATCAAGCATTGCGTTTAATTTTCTAATTTATAAGGACTTGATGAGTTAGAGGAATACAGGGTTTTTAAAGCAACGGTTATAAAAAGTATATTGTTGTTGCTTTCGTTTTTGGAACATCATACCCAAAATATTTTCCAACCAGATGCTCTAAATGAAAGGCTATTTAAAAATGTGCTTCCCTCGCACAAAATTCATTTGTTAGTTTCTTCCCTGCTCTAAATCTATATCTTTTACTAAAAAAATTGCCAGTAAACCAAGGAAAATTACCCTTACCATAAACATCCCTAACAAATGAGCCCCCTGCAACTAACTATAGGTAAACTATCTAGACGGGTACAAAACATATTATGTTTTACTTTATTTCTGTTCATTAGCTCAGTCAAACAATAGGTCATACTGATTAAACTAAAGTAATATACATTAAAAAAAAGAAAATTGTTGGTCTGGCCTTCCCTTACATTTTCCTGACACAAACTCATCCTAAGATCACCCTTTGCTGGCAACACTTTAATAGTTTTAATCCTGCCAAACTCTATGGCAACTCATGTGCCAGATATAGATCTAATGAGAATAAAAGTCTTCAGTATTCTGCTCTTTTCTTGTATACTTGAAGGAAAACCTGTTTCTTCAGGATTTTATGTCAAACTCTTTCTTCTAAATTGCCTAACCCCCATTTTTGCTATGTGTAACTCAAACTATAAAAAAATTACTCCCAAGAAGAAAAAAAAATTAGCATATTTAATATGTGACACAATTTCATGCTCTCTTTGTTCCATGGAGCAGAGAAGGCAGTGCTTAAAATCATCAACTCAAGAATAAATAAATAAACGAATCAAACTTACAGCCTGCACACTACTACAGAGTGTATTTCAGTATTCAGAATAGCACCAGCAACCAAGCCCTGCTCTTCCTAAGCAACAACACACAACTTATCTCTTCAGCCTTCCAGGTGTGGTTTACCAAGCCTGCCAATTTTGAAGGTCAATTTATTCACCAGAATTTCTTTGTCTGTATTTATTGTGTTTTACTCCAGAAAAGAAAGAAAGGCTTCTGTGTTTTTGAGTGACGGAGGATTCAATCCCATTATTAAAACTTTACATACTATGAGCCAAGTTATTTAAAAGAGCTCCTTCAACCCAAACATTTTGTGCATTTACAGATCTACTCAGATTAAAAAATCCAGGGATTGGAGATCAGGGTCCTCAGTCAAACAGGGCTGTAGGTCTGCTGGAAGAAGGCTGCCTGATACCATTTGTACATCTAATTTGCCAACATACTGATCCTGACATACAAGCAAAGTCAATGCATATTTACATTCAAATTCATCCAAAGTCAGATCCTACAGTTTCTGCCTGAAAAACTGCTTGTATGAAACAGAGATGGATAAAAGAGGCGCTGCTCAAAGCATTAAGGCAGATTCTGCTCCAACACACATCACGAGAGACTCCGCTCTGGAGTTCACAGTTTAACTACAAAAAGACAAAGCAGGACCCATTTTGTTATAGCTGTGTTGGTCAAAGCACATAAGCAAGGCAAGGCTGCAAGGAGAAGCACCATCATGTGTTAGACCACCAGTGTGGAGCTCTGCCAGCTGTGTTTCAGACAAGAAGAAATCTTCGCATGGAGTAGATGTGGAGTATAACTGCTCAATGTTGAACCATTATGTTAACCCAGGTAGGCAGTTCAAGAGAAAAGGGGGCTGATAGCTGTGAGGGGAGGTATGGGAAGAGCAAAGGGAAGAAGTAATAATGTCATTGCCACCTACTAGGGACAGAGAGAGAGATGGGTGGCTGTCACCCCTAGAATAATGCAGAGTCAGCTGGGGCAGGAAACATTAAAATGTGTCAGAAAACCATTGATGTGTGTGATCAGAGAGAGAGACTGGGAGGAAATAAATGGGATCACTTCATGCGTGAAGTTGAGAAGGAAATATTTGTTACATCAAAACATAATGTCTTCTACAAGCAAACTATAAAGGGCCAATGATATATCTAAAAATTAGAAAAATAAAATTTTATGTGTATCTGATATAAATACATATAGCAGAGAACTTAAACTACACAGCTCCAAAAGCTATCTAAGTTATTGTCAAATCTTCCAGGCTGCTCCGGCAGCAAGACTAGCAGCATCATCTTCATCGTTTATGACAAGAAGCAGCAGGAGCAGCAATGCCCAGGAAGAATTTCAAAAGCATGATTTTTTTTAAGCATGCTCGGGTTATATTTCTAAAACTGAGAAAATAAGAATCTTTTTCATATATTCCAAATTACTTCTCCAACATCAAACTGCCTATATAGAATTCAGAATCAATGACTAACATAAAAGCTGGTTTCAGTTCTCGAAAGAACAGAAGAAATGAGGCAGGCTTGTGAATGTGTTTTTATATGATATCTTAAAATACCAAAGAATCTGGAAAGGACACATTTTGGTTTAGAAATACAGTTTCTCAGATAGTCAGATAGTCATACTTACAGATTTTCCCAGCAAAGACTGAAGAAAATTACAGTAATAAGCAGACACCCCATAAAACCACTGAAACCTCCATTGTGTTGTGTTCCCATCTGTGTTATTGAGAATTTTAATACTAAGAAGAGATGAAAGCAACCAGAGGAAATCTGTTTATTTAAAAAAAAAAAAAAAAAAAAAAAAAACACAAGGAAAATATTGCAAGACACCTTCCATTTTATGTTGATAAAAGATTTAATGTTTAAAACTTTAATTGGATCAGAAATTCAGTCACATTCTGATTTACTACTTATGCCATTGTGAAAAATAAAAAATCAGTATGGTAAATAAAATATATTTTTAAAAAATCATAGTGGTTTAGTTTAAAGCACACTTTAAAGGCCAACTTTGGTTTAGCCAAGACATAAACCCTAATGCCCCCCAGGAAGGATTAAGACAGAGATACTACAGCAGCTATCATGCAAGTCATACACCTATGACTGATCAACACACAACGTCCACTTTGAATGAAAACTGCAGAGACACAGGAGACCTACCAAGACTCCCAAATTGTGCTGGAAGCGTGGTCAGCTAGCCCTTTGCATTCCCTGAGTTGCAAGCTTGTGTCTCACGTTTGCAGCCCCAAACTTACTTGCTCCACATGGCAAGATGCAAAATGCAACTAATCTGTGACCCCCTGAGCATGGCAGAGTGTCATATAATGATGCCATGAGCAAGACCTGGAGGCTGTGCAGCTCCCAGGGTGCTCGCATCTATTAACGAAGCCTGATGCTCAAAGCATGCTGCCAAAAGTGGCGCCCAGCCTGCACCTCAGCCCTTCCCTTACCACTCCCATGCTTGTTGTCCTACACGTACATCCCCTTCCCTGGTCCAGTCCGCTGGGACGTGGCCCCACCATGCTGCCTGACATCAGAGTCCACATACGGGATCCCACAAAAGACAAGATCAGTTACAAGTACATGCAAGAGGGAGTTATTTCCCACCACTGGTCAGCAGAAGGATCAGAGTAGAGCTATAATACCTTCTGGTTCACCTAAATCCACATTCTCAGAATATATTGGCTTTTTAAGAGAAGCAACTCAATGCAGCCAGCTCACTGTGTCTCGCAAGACCACAAATGAAGTCCAGACAAGGTACCCAAGGCCCTAGAAGAACCACGTCCTCACTGACTCTGAGCTAGTTCAAACACACATGAAGTCTAAGGAGAAGACACAAACCGGACCCGCAGAGAGATCACTGCCACCTCGATCCAGCCACTGCACAGATGGGGACGGTCCTCTGACATCGTGGGGGAGAGAGACCAGCGTTAAGGAGGGAGATGAGGACACCTGAGGAGCACCAGCACAAGGTGAACAGAGCTGAGCCAGCCCTCTCCAGGAAGGACCAGGTAGGGGAAAGACTGGAGACTGGCAGGGAAGCCATGGAAGGTGCGGGAGAAGTGGAAAAGGTCCTGTAAAGTAGATTTGCTATTCCTATCCTCCCACTTTCTGGAGGAAAGGAGAGCAACAAATGCCACTTCTATGAGGGCCTCCCTCCTGTATTAGCAGCAGTGGTGCACAGCCTCCCGCCTCTCTCACTTACAGAGTCTCTTCACCTTTTCGCAACCCCAAGGGCCAAGTCAGCCCCTGGCTTCTTTTTGCTGCCTCCAGCGGACTGCTGTTAATTGCTGTTCCTACCAAGAGACTGCTCTGGCAGTGCTTAAAGCCAGCTCTGCACGAGCAGAAGCTTCTACCCCAGGGTCCCAAATCAGTGTAGCACCACCACTTCTTCAAAGACCGACGAACGAAGAGGGAGGTTCTACCCAGCTTTCAAGCAACACCGGGACTGACCCAATCCGATACCTTCTGTACCAGTGCCACAAGCTTAGGTGTACTACAACCAGACTGCAAAGGGGAAAAAAGGAAACAAATTATGAAAAAGAATGAGATTGATCTGGAAAGTAAAAAGTTGTTAGAGGGAGTTAACTCCCTCTTAAGGCTGTCACAAGTATAACCATCAGCAGGAAAGGATAGAGTTGTCCAGAAAATATCACGGAGCATTATCCTGATCGGGATAAAGACAGTATCGAAATAACAAGCAAGGATAAATAAGGCGACATATTTCCCATGAGACTACTCTCTTTCAATGAGATATCGCACTCTGAAAGCAAGAATCATGACTGGCAGATGCCAGCGCTGAGATAAATGGCAGTGGCACTATCAGCAAACTGTGAAGAACTGAGGTGTCAGGACGAGAAAGGAGAAGACAGAGCACTCCTCAGCACTGTCAAGGAGCTTGCCTGACATCATTCTAATTGCTATCAAAAATCCTGAAAGCCACAACAGGGACAGACAGGCCAACAATGCTTAAAAGAAAATCACAAGTAGGACCAGGAGCACAATCAGTTTTAGGTTTTGACAGCCAAATCCAAATCAAAGAGTGTACTGTTTTAAAATTCACTTCATCTAAAAAGACTGGATTTTTAGTCTTGCCAAACTAAAGATCCATTTCACTCAGTGCAGAAGATTCCTTCCGGTCCAAAAATTAAATATTTGCTTTTGGATATTTGCAGAGAAAACGCAGAGAGGAAGAGTTGCTCTGTCAGTGTGAGGGTTCCTACTTCACAAGATACGTCAATTGTTTGATATTTCTTCATTGATGTGGCTTTGATTTCCCTTCTCTGCCTGAGACAATTCAAACCTGTCCAAGTCTAGGCTCTAACCGTCACTACCTTATATCACAGATTACAGTCGTCACAAGTAAAGACAAATCCTCCCGCTTTTACAAACAGACACTTACTCTGTTCTCCTGTAGATCTGGAGAACGGACAATTTCTGTTCACACAGCAGGTGCCCTACTAGCATGCCTTGTGCAGCTATGAAGATAAAAGGTTCCTCCTTGAACTTCTCTAGCCTGCTTGTTACCACTATTGAGTCAAAGAAGAAACGGAATTAATTTCAATTAACAGCCCTGTATTAACAGCAACTTACAAGTAATTAACTAAACTTTTTTACAAGTACATGTTCTTTATTGCACTTAACCATCCACTACAGCAAGAATAAAAATTCAAGACATTCACCCTCGACACGGCACACGGAGTTTGCAGCTTAGCTCATCTTTTATTCTGTCTTCAGGACTAAGTACTACACCCACTGCAAAAAAGATTCATGGCATGAGTCTTCATTACAGAATACTCTATTCAGTCTGGTAGTAGGCACAGGAGAGTGTCCCATCTTGGTGAAAGCTTTAAGTTCAAATCTGTTCAGGTACATGTAGGAAAGCAAACAGGAATATCTAGTAACTATGACAGTGACGGAATGTAGCTCCTCCTTTTCCAACAGGTTGTCCTTGAACTCAGAAATACCGTCAGAGCAACTGAAATTCCACTTTTGAGCAAGTTCAGTATTTGTCACAAATATTTTCTCCAGGTCTACATTAAAATAAAAAAAAAAAAAAACCACCACCACCCCAAACCTACCTATACTACAAAACTGACAGTTACAAAGGAGTCTCCATTCCCACTTTTTCTTTTTTTTTAAACTGATCCTGGCACCTCTGTGAGTTGCATCTTAGGCAGTTATATCTACAGCTGAACTAAACCGGGACTGCTTATCAGGAATTCCATTAAAATAAATACAAACCAGGCTTAAGTAGGTCCACTGATTTTTCTTGGAATTTCTCACACACTTAAAGATGGTCGCATAGAAGAATTTAGCTAAAATACAGCCTGTAGCAGCAACAAAATCCACTGGCCAAACTAGACTGGAAAAATGTTTAATTTGCACAAAAATACCAATAATACACTGAAATCTTGTTGCTCTTTCATTACAGAACAATAAACAGCAAAAAATGGGAGCTAAAAATGTAAAGATCTGAAGGACAGCACAAAGTTTCAATTTTATACCTTTGAATTCAATAGTAGGAGTTAAAGGAAGTTGGTCAGCCTGTATTTGTTTTATGGATCATGAGAATGCTTCTGACTCATAAGCACATATATTTGGTGATGCCTTATCTGCAATTCTTCAGTCACTTAATTGGATTCTTTCAAAAAACAGCTCAATTATCAATATTTAGCAATAAGAATCACACAACAGGCTGCCTTGAAATGAGAAGAAGTAGACAGGACCATGACTGTTTGAAATGTATCTGTTTCATATTCACATTATCCATACTAACATGGATATGAACTGAAATGTGGCAAATTAAAAATTATGATGTGTAGCTTAACAGTAGAATTTTCTAAGGCTTATAAAAATTAATTTTCTTTACTAGGAATACTGCTATAATACAAATAGGCCTTTATTTAATGGGAAAAATAAAAGAGGTTGTAGAGAGCAGTAATCTGGTCTTTCCAGAGATTTTAGGTAACACTTGTAACAAAACATAGATGTATATGTAAAATCTCAAGTCCTTCTCCTTACAAATTCAACGTTAAAAAAAAAAAAAAATCTTTCCTATGTTTCTAAATGTTCAGGATATTCTAATAAAAAGGTTATTCAAATACAGGCTAAGCCTCATCTCAGAAACATGTACCTACCAGTGTCAGTGGGGGTTATGTGCTTTTTGGTGACATGCTTTTTAAAGAAAAACACATCTATAGCATAATACTGCGTTTGCCAAGGCAGTGTACCTTCCTCTGGGGTCATTAAGGATACTGGCAGAATTTTTTTATTCTTGGGATTTACTAGTGGAGTTACCCTCACAAAATAAATCTGTCCAGCACAGACCACGCCTCAATCCTTCCATTTCTAATTACAGTATTCTGTCGATAAGATACTCAACATGTCACAACCTAGGGTTTGAGAAGTAGCTGTGTATTTTTTTTAATAGCTGCTATATGTCAGAGGTGAAGAGTACAGTCCGTTTTTTGATCTTAAAGACACAGACAGTGAAGCACGTCTAGATGAGAAGAGTTATAAAAGAAATTGTTACTTCAGCATTAGCAGGTAGGAAGGTTAATTCCGCCATTAGCTCAACAACAGTACATTTGTACAAGGAGAACATTAACATCCTGAGAGGATCTTAATCCCTGTTAAATAATGACAGGTTGCTTTCTTACCAGGTTTACTCCTTCCGAGTGAATCACATTTTTGGCACCTTTGTTTCCAGCAGATGTGCCAATTAAGAGGCTTGTACTGTAAGAAGTAGTATAACCTTTCCATGCCAACTTTCAGTCTTTATGGATAGGCTCATTCATATGCAGAAGGCAAGTGCAGCAGCCAAGGCATTTTATACCCCAACAGCAATCAAAGTTTTCTAGATATCTTTGCCAGTTGACTCTTAACTATGTTCTCTTGAGCCAAATACATTTTGAGGAGAACAAATTTATAGGCCAGACGTGTACATGAGTATGAATAAGAAAAGGTCTCTGAGCCTCAGCTGATGGATCAACCTCTTGCTTCCCAACAAGACATCGCTTCCACTTCCAGCAAAGGCAGGAGAAAAAAGGCAAATGTTGACAGAAGAGGTAGATTAGCCCAGCCATCCGATTCATGCAATAGCATTGCAATGCCTGTGTAGGTGGTCATAATGGATTTCTCAAATAAATATCCAGAAGGCAGATACACTACTTATTTTTCAAAACAAGCAGGGCACTTCTGATGTCAGTGTAATTTCTTGCTAATTACTTTTGAGAAACTAGTCTTCTCTCCCTAATAAGGGAACTCCTGTATTCTCTTATCATCCCTATGAAGTCCTATATTCATAAAAAGAGCTTAAGCGCTACAATGCCCTTTTATCCCCTTTATTAGAGAAAGCAAAAAGCCTCAGACTAAGATTCATGAAGGCCAGCCCCTCCTGGCTAGGAAGCAGCCTAAGTTAGCCAACAAGAAGATACAGAAAAAGCCACAGAGCACAGGTCCCATATTCACATCAAGGCCAGCCCAGGCCAAAGGGAGACATGCCTCCTCACTCGCAGGAAGCATCTCTTCTTGTAGTGCAGCAAATAAACTCAAAAGCAAAAGAAAGGTCAGAAGCTTGTGCTTATTTTAAAGGGAAACAGAAGGATGTGGCAGCAGCGCTGCCTCTGCTTGAAAACCTGAAGATTTGGAGCTATAAAGCCCACATAGATAGGATTTGGCAGACCAGATTTGGCCGGGGGGGGGGGCGGGGGGGGGGCAGAGGTTAATATTGTTGCCATTCTCTGAACATATCTCCTAGATCAGGCCATTCATGGGAAAATCAGACTTTCCCAGGAACATCCCGGCAGGCACCACGGGCAGGCTAAGCAGGGCAGGAATGCCAGCCAAGTGAAGATTTCCATCTTTGGTTCCAGGCACCATTTGTAAATCCAGCCCAAAATGTCCCAGCAACATCTTCTCAGGGAAGGCAGCTGTCAGATGTCCCTAGAAACGTGCAGTTGAGATTTTTCAACAAAAATATTATGCCCACCTGACCTCAACATAAGGAACTTGGGTCATAAGGAGATGAATGTGAAAGAAGGGCTGAGAGAAGGTAAATTAAGCATTGTGAAGGAGTGATATTCATCTGCTGTAATGATATATACAATATATATCCTTTCTGGAGAGAGATCTGTGAAGGGATATCTAAATCAGTGTGCTGGGAAGACAAACTGGCCCTGAATAATAACTAGAAATATTTTAATTACAGTTCTGAAAGGAACTCAGTTCCCTTCTCATTCTTGGATCATTTGCTTGCAGTTTAAGATTACATGAAAAATTCACGCTAATCCTTCAGTTTCTGTTTGCAGAAAGACCAGTAGCGTCAGGCAGAGAACAGCAGGCAGTTCTCAAGATTCACTCCAGGCACAAATTCATCTCACAAGCCAAAATTTAACTCTTGGTGAAGTAGCTGATGTTCTACACACAGACCACTGCAAAAAGATACACGTAACTTTGAGCGTCTCAAATTCTCCATTAGGTCTGCCATGCTATTCTGCTGCCCAGATCAGGCCTTTCGTCTCAACAGCAGCCTTTGGCAACTGGTATTTTTACACAATTAACACATTTAACTTTTTTCCTCCAGAGCTGGCATATTTTCTGAATAATAAAAAATGCAGGCAGGTCCAGTAATACTTCAATCACATTAATAAGGAAATCTTCATTTTTATGCAGCTTTTTATATCCATCCAACTACCGATGAATAAATGACTCCAGGTAAAACTCACAATTGCATTGATTCATTTAAGTCCTTTCTAAGAAGCATTACATTTAAAAATAAACTCATTCCTATCTATCCAGAAACAGCAGGTAAAACTACAAAGTTAATACGCAAAAGAAAACTTTAGAACCACAAATGACTTGCCAAATCTGCTTTGCAGTTTTATTTTAGACCACGTTATTGCAGTGTCTTACAGGTCAGTTGCCAAACTGAATTAGTCTGCTATATATTCTCCAGTCCACAATGTTTGTTCAAGGTTTTTATGCTGGAAGCTTCTGAATTTGTCCAAAGTTCAAAACAATACACGTTCACAAGCACAAGAAGTTGTTGAAAAAATTCAAGGATGGAGGATGTTTCAAAGGAACCTAGTCAACGCTTTTTTTTTTTTTGGCAGTCCCTCAAAAGCCTCCGTTTTCTAATCTCCCAGACATCAGAATTCAGAGAAATGAACTGTTAAGGAATGTTACCAGACCTTTTACATGAAAACACAGCCAAACACAGGCAGCATGACTAAATAGCTGATATAAAGAGCACCATCTACTGACAGACTGCATTTTGACAGACCCAGACAGTTTTGCAAGGCACTGCATGGGGCTTCCAGGTAATCCAGCTTTTAAGGAATTCAGCTTTCTCTTGGAGACGCATAGTACTTTTCACATTTTCTTTCTCACCTGCGCTGTCTCTTCCATGCCATTTAAGCTGTTCTCCTGCTCGCGGCTCACGAGGCAGCCCACTCGCTCCAAGAGACAGCAGCGCAGTGCTAGCGGTCAGGCCCCCCATCTTCCCATTTCTCTCCCATTTCACTTTGTCATTGAAGCTTCCCACATGGAGCTGCTCACCATACATAGCTGCTATACCACCATTTTACAATTATAAGTTAACATTTTATTACCAGCTGTTTATGAGGACATGTTTCCAAAACCTTCTTAGTCAACAAGGATTTTCCACTGAAGTCTAATGCTTTTGCACTGTCGTTAGATGAGATGCAATGACCTCATCATTACTGAAAGATTCAAGGTTTATTTCATGAGATGAAATATCTTCCTATGTTCTCATGGAAGAGATTACAAGGAAGTGGAGGTTTCTTCCTCACTTTTATCCTACTGCTGTTTTATTTCTTTGAACACAATACTATACCCTTTTATTA
This sequence comes from Nipponia nippon, assembly GCF_047370975.1. Classification (NCBI taxonomy): domain Eukaryota; kingdom Metazoa; phylum Chordata; class Aves; order Pelecaniformes; family Threskiornithidae; genus Nipponia; species Nipponia nippon. Next base: position 15,250,064 of record NW_028262290.1, on the reverse strand, counting down.
TTTTACTACACAAAATTATTAGCAGATGCACATAAGAAAAGGCCGTTTCCTGATAGACAAGAAAATATTATCAATATCCACTAATGGTTCCAATGCTATTCTCTTGGCTAGTATAATCAGAAATAACTTTCAGGAACACTATTTAACATCTTGATTACTTCTAAACCCGGGCATAATACACAGTAGAAATGCACTGAACTATTATGACACATTGTTTGAAAGTACTTGCTACCACTATCGTAATTATTTACCGTGTAAGATTTGTGTTGCAACACAGTGAGAGCTAGATTCTTTTTTTACATATGTTTGAAGAGAATAAAAATAGTAAATTAGAATAACTTTTCTAACAAATTGGTCAAAATTCACTGGTCCTAAAGGTCTTCACTAACAAACATAAGAACCACTTGTGATAATCTCGAAAGTGAAAGTAGAAAAGAAACATTCACATATAGTTTTTGCTTTGTGTTTCTTCACTGATTAAAACATCAATAACATATCTAAAGCTCATCACTTATATTTTTATATTTCATGCAGATTCCAAAGATCAATGAAACTCAATTTACTGTTTTTATACAATAATCCTTGTCAATCTATTTCAAACAGGATTAAAAGAGAAACAACCAACACAAGCTTTGCTAAGGGAGAGGTTGTAGTCAATCTGTTTATACATGTGGCAGATTAATACCCATTAAGAAAATTATGAGAAGAACTTTCTAATAGGTAGGAAAGTTTCAAGTTCTACTGTGTTTTATAGTCCTACTTGCTTGTGTCAGCACAGAAGTTTTATTCTTCTAGTCTATTTGCATGCAGCAGCAACAATTTTCTGTTTTTACTCCTTCCTCAATTCTAAGATTTATAAATACAGTGGGATATTCAGATTCATCCTAGAAATTATTCTTCCTTTGTACTATATTTCATCCTCTGCAGTCACATTCCCTTTTGCTGCACATGTTCTACTACTTTGCCTGATCTCCATCATCCAGCTACTATCCCTGCAGCCTATGCCATCCTCTGCTTTTTCTTTTGATCCTTTGAGCTCAATCAGACATCCCAGGCTACGAGATGGATACTTTCACTGCTCCCTGTCCTATTGTTCCTGTAATTATAGCACTGGACACAGAGGGCTGCTACATTTCTCTGAACAAAAAAATGTTTGCAATCTCCTGTTTCACTGTAAGATCACTCAATTCTCGCCTCTTACACATTAGGACAAACTCAAGCGTTTGGTAAAGCTGGTGAAATGGTGTAAAATCAAAACATATTTGGTTATTAAGGTTACTCTCTTTTAGATTGATATCTCCTGTTCCTCCTCCTAATCTGATTCAGTCTCCCCCTAGCTCTACTTAGACTGCACTGCCACAGATTTTTCTCTCAGCAGCACAAGCAGCAAAGCAATACTCCGCCTAACTACTGCCCGCATGGCAAAGTGATTAAAATAAGCCAAATTAACAAGGAAATACTGCCAAAGGGGACAGTTCTCACTGGTTGCTCTGACCAACTAGTACAGAGCATGCTATAACTAATAAAAACCAGAGTGAGATAATTCAGGTGGGTGATAAATTGATCATCAACTCACTGAAGTCAAAGAACTGAGCAGTCAACTCAATAAAATGAGAGAAAGTAGGGGCTGGGGACTGACACGCGCTGCAGGAAATACACCGCTAAATGGGGTGCTCCATCCTCAGCTCAGTTCAGCTAGGGCACCCTTGCACTTCCACTCCACCCTGGTAGAAGCCTTTCTAAGATCCTGAAGAGAACCAGGTTTGTCAAAAAAACAAACAAACAAATGAACAAAAGGGGGGGGGGGGGGCTTTTATCAGCATTTTTGTGTCCTTTGGAACCTGGAAACCAGGGTAGGGGAGAAAAAGTCAACAGCAGGGGTACAAAAAAAAAAAAGAAAAGAAAGGTAATATACTGTTTTCATCCCAGCAAAAGACAGAAGGGGCAATGTGTACTAATGGACACATACAACTAATTGAATTTCATCTGAATTTGAGAGTTTAATCAACATGCTGAACACTTACCTGATCTGAGCATTTCCTTTGGCACTCTATTTTTTTCTCCCCTTCAAAAACACGGTTTAAAAATGTAACCCTTCCAATACTAAATTATTTCAACAGAGAATAAAGGAACGTGAAACAACAGCTATGGAAAACAAAGCTGATAATTATTCAGGCAAAAAAACTTTTCCAAAATAATCTGCTCCTAGTTACTATGGACAATTAATTATAGCTTGCAAGCCATAAAGTAGCCTTCCCTGCAGAAGAAGAAAACAGTAGTGACAATTTAATAAGCATGAACCTTAACAAGCACTTCAGATTCTTCTTCTACAGTCAACAATAAAGGTTTCAGAAAAGCTTAGTACACGGACTAACACTCTCGGTTTTCCTCATCAACTTCACAAATCAGCATCCAATGCTGAAATGTTGACAATTAAGCTTTTTGTTCTTTAGGACAAACCTGAAAAAAAGGCAAAAATTCTGAGTCACCAAAAGAGAAGTTTGAGAGTCTTATATCTGAAGGAGAACTTATGATACTGATAGTCTTTAACTCCAGAAAAAGTTTTTATATTTAATCAGCAAGGATATTGATTATTTAAAAATACATCTTCAAACCTATACACAAGCTTTATTTAGATGAAAGACTGTGTTATCAGCATAGGTATGCTGAAGTTCAGTCACATCTACCTTTTCATAATGAAACCACATTCACAAAATCCTTCGCAGTCTGAAGTGTACTGCTAAGATTGAAAGCAAATCAGCCTTGAATGAAAGATGAATTAATAGCAGTTCTAAAAGCATTAGATACAGACTCTATTGTCATGCTTTTGTTTAAAGCAAGGAAAAAAAGGCAAAAAAAAATAGAGGGTGTCTAGGTCAGCAAAGTCATCAGTAGTTGATGGATGCACTTACAGACATTAGAGAAAAAAGGAAAATAGGCAGAACATAATACCCACTTATGAGATTCTCTATGTTAAGGATAGAAAAAAGGCCTCAAGATATGCAGTAACTCTACCTTGTTCAGAGCTGAAGGTTTTCTGTTTTTAGATATGCATGTCAAGGACACATTTAACCCTAGAAGTGCAGCTTGATGCATCATCACAATATTCATTACTAGACATTGCTAAAATTAGAAATACTCATTCTACCAAGTACATCTTCTGAGAACAGCCCCTACCGGAATAACTACGATCTCTGGGTGAGGAACTAGGAGGCAAGGGAGATGGAAGACTTGATGCTCCAGACCACGTTAATGACGGCTAGCAGTTGTGTGGTGACCTCCAGGTAGGCATGAAACGCAACGTTTGTGTTGTAAGAAACGGCCAATTTAACAGCTTCCTATGACACAAAACGGTGGCCTTGCTCCCTCTCCCCCACAGCGCAGGCTGCACGCTCCAGCTGCTTCTACTGTTGCAGCTCTTGAGGTTGCAAGGAGAAGGGTCACATCTGCGAGCTGCTGTGCGACTTAAGATGGGCATGGCTGCCTCCTGAAACCCACATTGAGCTTCTCCTGCTGCACACTCGCAGTCAGACTGGTGGGAAGCCCGAAGCAGATTCTGCTGGTTATTCAGTCTGAACCAGGCATAGGTGGGCTTTAGCAGCACTGCACCACAGAGATCAGGATCAGCATCTCCCGTTTCAGGGAAGAGTTGGCAAAGGAAGATTGAATACTACATCAGTCTGAACTGGTCATAGCTACCTCTCTGACTTTAGTGACTCTTTGCTCTCCATAGCGGGGTTGATGAAGAGAAAAGATACAGGCTCTAAGGGGTAACAAGATCAGTTTGGCAGGTGAAGACTGAACTGGTGGGCAGAAGATGGCTATGTGTCGGTCTGCAGGGTCTCACAGGGCTGGCAGACCAAAGATGACAGCTGGTATACTTAAAGAATAGGAAAACATCACAAGTTTCCATGAACAGAACAAGAGACAGTTCAAAAGCTAAAATAAGTAAATAGCCTAAAAACAGAAGGTAATCTCTCTTTTCTTCTTAAACTGTGGATTTGTTGAAGGAATTGGATTAATATTCCCTAATGTCTTAAAGGGAAATTACTTGTGATGTTTGATGCCGCCATCACCAACAGCATTTGCCTTTTCCAAGTGCCAAAGGCCTCAGCTGCACATTAACACTGACACCTCCCAAATTCAAAGAAACATACTGTTGTACTGCTTCCTCCCTCCTTCTGCTCTCCCATTACAACTTACAACACTTCTTTTAGTTTAAGAGTCTGTCATACTTGGATATCGTACTTAGTTTTGAACTAACCCTGCAAATGCCCAGAGTGGTTAATGACAATATAAAAGCACCCCATCAACATATCCAGAAGCACGAAGTACTAGAAGTAGGACCCAGGCACTTAAAGGCATCCCCAGGCTGAATCATTATATCAAAGTTGCACTTAATGGCATCAGAGCCAAGGAAACCCCACGCTACTCACAAATCAGTTGGTCAAAAAAAATTAAAGAGGGAAAGGGAAGAATTGTCTCTCATTAAGCACGATATTCTCCTTACCTTCTGCTGGCCCCACTGATAATACACAGCATCATAGAAAATGACTGCTTTAACATTTGGGACATGTTTCCCTGCTCCCTGCAGTGGCACATCAGCTACACGCTAATCTGCAGCTGACTGTGGAATAGAGATAAAACAGAAACACTTCTGACTGAAGTCCACATTCAGAAAGAGCTAAAAAGAACTAGTATTTGCAAAGTGTGACATGAAAGCATACTGAAAAGCCTCCTTGATTTCAGAGTTCATTATTGTTGGCATTTTTGCAGTGCCTAGAGGCCCCAAATGAGACAAGATATCGCTCAGAGCCAAACGCCATGCACACTCTAGTCCCTATCCACCAAATACTTCCAGTCAAAACCAGAGGCATGACACAGACAAAGCACCAGTGGAGGCCTTCACCACTACCCACCATGGAAAACAGCTGGAGAATCCGTCCCATGGAGAGGAACGGGAACAGGCAGCAAACGTGCTGCTGCATTTGTTATTCTCGGGCAGCCTGACCAAGCCAATGTTTTCCAGTTTTCAGGGACACATTGCAGAGCTTTTGGACAATCAGTTTTACATACATACACAAGCAAAAGACAAAATTTTGGTAGCAAATTTATTCCAAATCTCAGTTTTCTACTGAAACACCACTTTTAACTGGTACTAATTATCATAATTCTTCTACAATTGGAAAAACTGAGCCACAGAGCAAGAACTTCACTTCTAGTAAAGAACAACAGGCTTCTAAAATCCAAGACCAATTAAAAGAAAGGGAAAAAACAAAACACACACACACTCCAATCGCTTCCTTTTAATCCAAAAGACAGACTTGTTTTCAGAAGAAGCCATATTTGCTTGCCAGAAGATCATCTGGAACATAGATGTATACATGGGAGTAGTCTATCCTGTTCCAAGTATGATTTTTGAGGTAAATGCAGCTTCTGAAACGCTGAAACATCTCCTAACGCAAGGTTTTACCTCCATCAGACATTAATAACCATTTCAACATCAAACGCAAAGGCTGGTTAGCTAGTAAGGCAGAGGACAGAGCTGAGTTTGAGATCCAAGTACCTAAACTCAAGCGTCAGTGCAGTCCCCAAAGCGCAGACAGATTCAGCTGAGCGGTGCTCGCTGCAGATGGACTCTGATCCCTCTCTATGCTCCTCTGAGCATGCTGACTAGATCTCCACCAAATGTAATAGGAGTTTAGGCACCTAGCTTACACAGACACTTAATTTAAGTTGCCCTCATCAGCAAGCTCAATTCCACCCACAGTAACTGAGGGGAAGACATACTCCACTCTGCCCCAGGCCACCCTTTTCCAGACTCTCCTAACAAAATCCCTTCCCTCCTTAGCACACCTCTGTGCTGAGGGAAAGCTTGACAGGTTGATAACACCAGAAATGCCCTTCAGACGTTATCAAGGCTATTGCCGTCCCACACCCCTTCTGCGATTGTGACACATTTCACTCCCGTTGCTCAGCAATTATGTCATTTTTCAAAATGGAAAAGAAAAAAAGAAGTTCCCACTTGTACAGAGAAAGGCGGACTACAGCAACTGCTGATCAGTTTTGTCAGAAGTGTCCAGCAAACACATGTGGCAGATTAATGAAATAATTGTTATAACTCAGATGAGATGCATTATTTGCAGAACCTGCAATGCCAGCAGTGGGGCATTAAACTGCTTTCCCATTTTAAATGCTAAATTGGTTCTATACTACATTTTGTAATCCCTCTAATCACAATGCTATTATTTTCTTTACCAGGCGATTCTATACTTTTCCTTCCCCATCAAGGCAGCTGTGCCGTTAAAATACTGCTTTATTTTTGAAACAATCTCTGTGAAGCCCTTAAAGTACCTTCAAAGTGAAAGCAGAGGGTTTGGATGGCTTTGTAGAGCAGCTTCACAATGAGGCAAGCAGCAGAACTGGCGCTATAAGTACATTATGCATCCGCACGCTGTATGGAATTGCTTTTTCCTCTAAAAGCCACTCCATCTTTTTATCTATATTTCTTTTCCCCTGAAGAGAAGTTCTTTTAAATAATGTGTCTGTGTCTAAATGTATCTATAGTATTAGACATCCCACTTATTTCTAGAGTACTACCACAGCTTTTTACTGCTTATGTTTGCTAATACATACTGCAATTGCTGCTCCTTTTCACACTAGCGTAATGGGAAAGAACACAAATTTCACATTGATAGCTTTCACGGGATAACAGGAGCCAGATCAGACGACGTTTCCCTCCTTATGCTCCCTCAGCTGCCTCTTTGTAACCATCTGCTGTCTCCTGCCCTATATGAGGGCTGCGTTCACTCCCTGCGGCAGAAACCACTACTTCGCTGTGCGTTTGTGCAGCCCCTAGCACACTGCAGGGTCACAGACTGCACCGTTTCCCACGGGCTAACACCTTGCCATCCTTCACATTCACGCACTGTGCGCATGCAACCACTGAAAACGTTTGCATCGTTGATTTTTTGGTGAAAGTCCAACTGTAAAAAGCCTGACAAACAGAATTGTCTCTTCCTATTATCACCTGATGGACCGAAGCCATAGATAGAGCATGCTTGTACAGATGAATTTCATAAAGGATCCCTTTAAATAGTTTGGAAGGTCAATCAATAGTGGTCTTTGTGATTAAACATCATCTGTTCTACTTATACCCATCTAAAGAGCTAAGTATTAGTCTGAGCTAATTATTTTGACTTCCTATGGGCAGAAAGAAGAGAAGCAATAGGAAAATAATCCTACGTTGTGGTGGGCAGTGAAGGAGAAGGAAATGAATAATGGTCCTTTGCAGATGCCCTTCCTTTCCCCTCTGTCCTGGGCAGAGCACAACAAACTAACTCAGGCAAGATCTCCCACTTACACGCGGCTGCTGTCAGGGCAGATGGTGTTTCAGAATCCGCAGGCACGCAGTCAGGGCGAACAGGATGAACAGGAGAAGGCAGATCTTTTATGCTGAATGTAGAAACCTCGCTGCAAAAATGCAGGCCTTCATATTACACTATTTATAACAAGAATGGATGATACAGCAATGGGGAAAAAACATGCTACAGCAAGAATACACTTGGATTCTGAATCAGACATTTGTCCTCCTACGATAAGCTGGCTTACAGGACCCCAAAAGAGAGACATGCTTCTTGTTTTCCTGGCTCGTGACAACGTAAGTTCTGAACCAAGCAGCTATATTCTGCACTACAGGTAGGGTTACTCCAGCACTTCATTCACACCAGTAAAACGCCAGAGCGATAAACGAAACATCAGCCTCAGCTGCTTGAAATGCACAGGGTCACCCAGCGCTCGTGTTTCGCCGCTCAGGACAGAAGGTTTGTTCGCTGCACGGTTCTGAAACTTCAGAGGTCACAGTCACGAGTGACAGGCTGAGAGAGGAAGAGACACGGACACAGCAAACATTTCAGCCCCCCATTTAGACCTGAAAGCAAGACAACATGCATACTTCTAACTATGCAAGACATGAAAGAAAAGGTCTATTGAAAATGAAGATAGAAGCGAGCACACTAATTATTGTCTATTACTAATAATCACAGAATGAGACATTAGAAGGCACGTTGCCCTGAAGTGTAATTATTTCAGCTATGTGGTATTAACATTTACCAAATATTTTTAAATCCACTTCAGACATACTGTACACTCAGATTCTGTACCTATTTTTGCTAGTCGTAAAAAAGACCCAATGCAATAAGTGGTGTTTTGTCACTATTGCAAAGAGTGGGGAAAGAAGAAAGAGAATTTAAAAATTTAAAAAAATTCACACTCACACCATATCTATCAGCTTTCACTGTGGTGATCTGATGTGGGCATTGGTAATGTTAACTACCTCTCCAAACATCAACTAAGAAAAGCAAACTTTCTGTCATTAAAGTAACATTTCACCATCCAGGGTCTGCACCTCCGCTGGGGTACACGTCGAGGTCTGCAATTCAGACACCCTCCCACCCTGCCACACCATGTTAAAGCAAAACACGGAGGAATGGAGCAGCCCAGCTGGGGTCATACTGAACCTTCACTTCAACAGGCCAAATGTTTGTTAACTTCAGCCAGTCCAACCTGGGCTCTTGTTCCCAATCCGGTGGCCACCAGAAGTTTCACAAGAGGGGGACAGTTGGAAGACAATGCAAAATGGTAAAACTTCATTGCCCCAGTTCAGTGGCCACTGGTGTTTCTCAACCAATTGCAAAAAAAGAAAAAAAAAAAAAGGGGGCAGGGGGGGAAGGCAAGGAATAAGATGGTCTTAGCAAACCAAGCGCCTATGCTGATGAATGCGTATGTTCCATTATACTCATCACCAGGACCACTGCTTGGCAAATACTGTCTTTCTCCTCCAACTCATTTTATAAGTTTGAGCAAAAAGGATAAAGACTGTGAAGCAGAAGCCACTGATTAAAAAACCTGGAGAATTCTTCTAGAAAATTACTTTTTCTGTTCTCTCGTTAGAGAACAGTACCAGGATTTTTTTTTTTTTTTTTTTTTTTTTAAATAACTGACAAAACACTTTTCTATTTCTAAGAAGAATTTTGTAACACCCTTATTACTCAGGAGCCTCACTCTTTTGTGCTTGGACATTTCATCACACACTTGACACACACACACCAAATACCCCTGAGCAGAGCAGAGCTCCCCCGGAAGGCAGGGGAGCTGCTGCCACCCCCATCAGTCCTGAACTGGGCCCAGTAAGCAGAGATAAATTCTCATCCTCTTGTTATTGAGTTCAGTCAGCCCTTCAGTGTTGTTCAATATCATTTTGAAAAAAGTTTGTTGTTTTTTTTTTTTAAGAAAGCAAAAGCAACCAAAAGAATTAATGAGCTACACTACGACAAAAAGTATAGTCTACTGGTGTCTATATAGCACTTATCAACAGAAGGCAAAATAAAAAAAAAAAAAAAACTCTCACTTCATTTACCAGTTTCTTTTCATAGTTTTCATGAACATTTTAGAGGACTGTTAATTTGTCTCCGAGTCAGATAAAAAACCTGCCATTGCTAACACAAGATAAAAAGTCTAACTGTAGTGGTTGCCACTAAAAAGCCTTTATTATTTGCTACTGCTGCTACCACATAATGAGACAAAGTATGTCACCAGATATGCACACCTTACGTAGGAATCAAAACTCCCTGAATAAATAATCTTCTTCTAATAACTGACAGACCAAATTTGGGTCTCACATTCACAATAAACAGGGCATTACGAGTGCAACATGTGGGAAGCCTTGATAAAAGTTAATGCTTTTGTAAGAGATGATTTTCTGAATCTTGTTAGGAAAGACCTTCTGTTAAAGCCTATACTCAGAGAAGCACAGGACTTGACAAGTATAGTAAAAATTTTAATTTTTTTTTTAACAGAACTCTACTCTGTCACTCCAAATGTCCTGACTCATTGTGTTTATCTAGAGATAACTATGATATTAAAACCAAACAGACCAGACATAAGATCCAGAAGTAGCATTTTAATGAAAAAATATAAGAATTCCAGAAAACACAGAGGTTAGACATCGAAGGTGTCAGTTAAAAAAACAATATATATAAAAATATGCATATTAAAAACCATCCTTCTTTCTCCAATGAAGTTCTCTGCTCTGTAAAAGTGTCCACTCAACTGCCTGAATTTTTTTTATATACCATGAATACTGAAAAGTCAATTAGAAAGTGTGCATATTTATATACATAAATACACACTTTAAAATAAATATATGAAACAAAAAAGCTAAGTATTTTTACACTTCATAAAATTTCCTTAATTTGTATTATATCCTGTACATTATCAGAGTCTCACTGAATTATGCACATTGGTTTGGATAGGAATAATCTTGGTCTTTTCTGGACTTACTCACATCTGTAACAAGGTGGTTCCTTAGGGAACCAGCTGAGGGAGACTAAGATCATTGTTCCTTTTTCCATGAAAATCCTACCTCAGCCTATAAAAATTATATTCCATACTCACCAGGAACTTCTAAATGAGTGATCCTTCACTCACACTACACTTTCTGCTGTCTGCATCCCAAATATAGAAACAAACATTTGTACTCCCCTATTTACACTACGGTAGCTGCAGAAAAAGGAACTTTAAATCTGTCTGTGGCCCATGAGTTACTACTGTTCTTTTTCTGTCTTCAGCTATGGACTTGCAGAAGGACACACGTCATTAGAAAACAGATTTTGTTTGTTTCTTTGGACAGCACAACCTCAAAGCAGCCAGGGGTTTAAAGTGCTGGAATTGGTCCCAATGAAGACAAATTAGAAAGCTGAAAGCAGAGATGGTCTATAAGGCATCTTAAATTGCATTCAATACATTGCATTGCTTTGTGCGACAGAAGTCTCACTACTGTGGATATGAGGTACGTGTTAATATTATTTGAATACATAGGATTGCAAAGAAACCTTTTTAAAAACAACTGAGCAATGAGAAAATATAAGACAAATGGATCTGCCCACAATGTTTTATTTACAATACTTTCCTCTATTCCCGCTCATCTTTCCACTGTACAGATATGATTGCATGGATGAAGTTTCATAATGACAGCTTAATTCAACTCCTAAAGCCACACAAGTTACAAACCCAACTCTATATTCACATTTTAGAGGATAAAGCAACAAGATTTTTAAATTTAAGGCAGAACAAGCCAGAAAAGACAGGCCACCTCAGGCTATAACATATGAATCCAGATGAAAAACATCACTAAGTTAATACCACATATAAAAACCAAAGTTACTAACAAGACAGCAATACATTCAGAAAAAGCCCACTTCATTAGCTTGATACTATTATGCCATGCTTATTCCATCAAGCAAAATGTTCAGTTTTGTTTGTTGTTTTTGTTTTTAAATCTGAAGCATGTCCAACCTTCTAAATAAAGCTACTGCAATCAGATGTAGAAAACCAACAGTTGATTTCACTACTTTGAGAGCACTACGCTTCCCCTCTTCCCCAGCTATCTCCAGTAGGGACAGCCTTGGAAATGGTTTTCTGTTCATCAACCCAACAAGTACAGCTCAGACAGTGGAAACAGGCTCCATTACATTAAATCACCGATATATTTCATCCTGATTTTCCACTAGGATGAGTCTCTTGCAAGCAAAGACAAGCTTGATCTGACTGTGTTCCGTGTCAACTACACATGAGCCCATTCTCAATCTGAAGCCCCATTGCGTCATTTAGCTTCTTCACGTCCAAGCTTGTAAGATCTCCTCTGAGCTTAACATACCTCCTTATAGCTTTTACTACAGGGCAGATTTTCATCTGGTGATGTTGAAACATGGGCAGGGTTAGCTTGCCTTTGTGTGCGAAAAGCTGGGTACATGCGTTATTAGCTGAGCTTTGTCTCAAAGCCCATCCAAAACCTGGCGGTCTTGCTACTAAACGGATGATTCAAAGCAATAATCATAGAACCACAGAATGGTTTGGGTTGGAAGGGACCTTCAAAAGATCATCTAGTCCAACCGCCCTGCCATAGGCAGGGACATCTTTCACTAGATCAGGTTGCTCAAAGGCCCATCCAACCTGGCCTTGAACACTTCCACAGAGGCAGCATCCACAACTTCTCTGGACAACCTGTTATAGTGCCTCGCCACCCTCACAGTAAAAAATTTCTTCCTAATATCTAATCTAAACCTACTCTCTTTCAGTTTAAAACCATTACTCTTCGTCCTATCACTAAAGCACAAACCTGTTCTCCAAGGGTTCAAGAGAAATCGGCAACATGCTTGATAACTGGCCACAAAACAGACTGCAAGTAGCAGTGATTTTTATCAGTGCCAACCTGTACTGGATCGAGTTCAATGACTTAAGACAGAAGGAAATGAGTTTAAATTGTACTCATTTAAGACTAGATATTTTAGATAAAAATCAGAATGGAGAATTCATACCAAGCCTTTATTGTCAAGGCAACTGCTTAAAATGTTTAATGCTATTTTATTCTAAAAGTGAAATACATCACAGCTGTATGCATATTATTTGTTAGATTTGCTGTATTGATGACAGTAGGAAATACTCTTATTTGTTCAGTCACTGCATTAATTGTTATTGCCTTTTTTTGACATTTAAAAAAGAAAAATAAGGACATTTTATTTGCTCTATTAACTCCCTAAGTGTCAGATTCAGTAAAAACTTCAGTTTTCCACTGTGTAGAAATCACCCCCAAAACCCTGATTTTATGCCTTTAAAGATCAAAAAGACTGATAAGACTTTTAAAGAACCTCTCCCAATTTTATTTTTTTTAACATTCTCTTATTTTTTATTCTAGTTAAAAACATATCTAATATGACAAATTATTGTCCTATACCCAAAGCGTCTGGAGCACACACATTCACCTGCACACAAACAAGAAACAGCAGCTTATGAATGAGAGCAGACACTTCATTTGTCTTTAGGAATTCACCTCTGAAGTATGTTTATTCACTGATGTACCAGACATGGAAGAACTGACCTGCTATTTTATCTAAAATTAGTTAACAGTTTGTTAAACTCAGTCACCCATATAAAAATCCATATATTCATATATCCATAGAACCTTTCTCTTCCTTTTCCTGCCCTGGGAACAAATAAACAAGCAAATAAAAAACACTCAAGAAAAACGTATCTATTCCCATTCTGGTTGTTACCCAAGTCATTTGGAAAAAAAGTCTCCACAGTGCCTGAAAAAGAGAGTTTCCATTATTTTAATTATCTTTATCTAGAAAAAAATAACATAGTGCAATGTCCAGGATGTGTGTCGGCTAAAACTCCATGGCAATACCTTGCTTCTGTAACACCCACTTCCTCAGACTGTTATGTTTGCACCTTTGTATGTCTTTAACAGGATGATAAATGCTTTTTAAGCAGTAGCCAGGACTTCAAGGAGCCTGGATTCTTTAAGACTCACCAAAATAAATAAGAACGCAGTCCTACCTACCTTAGATATTTCTGGCTCCACTTGTTGTCTCTTGGGTGTCTCTTTTGACTCAGACCCTTTTGGAGTGCTAGTGTTCTTAACAGAGGGCGATTCAACTCCTTCACCTTCAAGTTGCAGATTAATACCTTCTGTGGGGACAGGGTGATCAATACCATTCGGATTCAGATTGCAATGGATAGCTGGGAAAAAAAATATGAGACAGAGAAAACACTGCTTAGGAAAGAAGAACCCAATGTTACGAACATTTATCACAAAGTACTAAGAAGTGCCATGTGGTAACCAGAGCTACGCCTGATCATGGCAAAAGAACGGTCTGTAGCTTGACATGGATTCAGGATTTGAGAAAGAAAATCAGAGGCAATGCAGCACTGTATAAGGCTATTTAGTGCAGGCTACTGTGTTGAACTGTGCTCTACTGGATTCACTACAGCATCCAAGACCCTCAACTTACAGCTTTCACTAGGGTAGGACAATATATCCCATGTATTCATCATTCAGCCATACCTTTTTTTCTTTTCTAGGCAAGCAAGTTAAAGTTTTTCTACTACATTTTCAATTACTACAACATTCTAGGTCCTAAACAACGTGAGATAAGTAAGCTGTGCACAGCAAGTCAGCAAGTCAGTCTCTGCACAGAGTAATGACTTACCCAGCTGATTATCTCTCCTTCAGCACTTTGTACCACTGCAAATTACCACCTACACCATCCTAACAACAAGAGGGATGTACTCTCTAGGAGCATATAATGAGGTGTGGACTAATGACAGCAGAATAAGGAAAGCAGCTGGTGGAAAAAATAAAACAAATGCAAACCATACCACAGAAATGCACGTTTAGATCTATGGCAGTAGTTTAACTGTTTTCTGTCCGAAATTTCACAGTTCCAGCACTCACATAGAGAGCAGCCTTAACAACCTTCCTGGCACATGCAGCAATTTTAAAATGTGTGGATCCTGAGGCAACTTCCCCTTCATGCGAGTATCTGATTTTTGCATTCATGTTCCTGGGTAACTGTGCTACTTTTAGCACTACTCATAATTAGCGGTCCCAACTTCCCCTGTATGCAAAAGATCTTTGCTCAGATACTGTGGTGCAATGTTTGACAGGCCTGAATAGAAACCCAAAACACAATGTAAAGCCAAAATAAAAGCTGCCCTTTTACTCTGGCTTGGCTTCGAAGCAAAGGGTGGGGAGCAGGGGAAGGAATGAGAACTGCCAGTTTCTACCAGCTACGGATCAGCCCTTGAAAGCCTCTCACAGGAAACAGGCTCAAGCAGCTGGAGAAGGCAAAGGGTCCTTCAACTACAGCATCTTTAGAAAATCCATTCACCTGAAATCCCAGAGTCTTAATTGAAAACTTTGAGCCTAAATTACAGCAATTCCTTGGTGCAGGATTAAAGCAAAGGCCAAAAAGTTGGCCTTTTCTCCTTGGGATTTTTAAAAACATCCAAATATTTGTAAAAGATAAGTGATCTGTCCAAGTACTACAATGCCCACATCTGCAAGCTAGGGATGGAAACATCTCCTATCTTCAAGTCAAAGGCACAATATGAAAGATAATTCATTAACAACACTGAGTGATGGAAAGCAGTAAAGAATTGCAACATGTTTTATTACAAATTGCAGCCATTCTGTATAGAAGAATAGAAAAATACATCACTGGCCCACAGAAAACTAATAAATGAAACTAAAAATGGGAAGGAAACTAAATTTCAGGCTCACTGTGAGTAGCTGTAGGGGATTAGTCCTGAACTTCTTTTACAAGTATGTAAAAGAGACAGAGATCCCTCTCCAAATAGTCAATTTAGCAGACAGCACGAGATGAAGAGGAGGAAGAATCCCTAGACTACATCACGTCCGGAGCTGAGCCCTGCAGAGACCTCCTTCTGGGGAAAGAAACAGAAGAGGTGAACAATACAGAGCTTCTGAAGGTGAAGCACGGGGTCTACTGGCTACCCCACGGACCACCACAAAAGGATTTCCAGCTAAAAATCCCTTCTTTCTCAAAAGTGATCCTCCATCTGCTTAGGCCTTGCATACAGAGCTGTGGTTTTGCTTTAAAAGCACTGAAAACCCTCTGACAAGTTTTTTGGGAACTCCCGGGTTTCCCCTTCAGGCACCAATTTCTGAAAAACAAGAGTATTTTTTTATTTTAATAGGGAAAAAAGCACATAAGGAAAAGGGGTCTACAGCAGTCTGTGTGGCTGTTGTTCTTGTCTGTCATCTTTCTGTCTCATTTTAGTAGGGCAGGCATCTGCAATTTCTTCCTGACACCTAGAGGGCTGCTACAGAGCCTTGTTTCCCAAGCCAACTCTAAGGAGCTCTTCCCTGAGTCTAGCTGCAGCTCTTCTACTTGCAAGTCGCTTTCTTCCGTGGTTCAAACCAATTCTATAGGTTGGCTGAAGGCAATGCAAAACCAAATCCCATCATTCTGGCATTACCTCTCACTGGTGAGGAGGGAAAAATAGATGACTGTCTTCAAGTCACTCCTTTCCTCCTACTGGTTTTCCCAGCCACACCTCTGAGTCAATCCAAAACATAAATACTTAAACCTTAATAATGTTAGTAGAGGCACTTCCTAACTTTTGAGTCGTTTATTTCTAGGTACCTACTCCTTCCTGGATTTTGGTTTTATCATGGCTACAAGACTACAATGGAACTGAACTTGAACACAGCTGCTGCTTGATTTTTTCCCCTGCAGGACCTCTTTCTGTGTCAGAGAAAATGCAAAATCCTTTTTACTTCTGCAGTGAAGCTAACAGCCTTCACCCGCTCTGGCTGTATGGCCATTATGGGCAGGTATCCAGAACCTGCCGAGCTGTTATGATGGAGTCTTTGGGGCTTTTAAGCTCCCATGGGAGGTTTCACGGAGATGATATTTTGTGGTTTATATTTACATCAGTGTGTCTTAAGACACCAAAAAATTATCCCTCTCTCCCCTAGATCATATCCACCTATCATTATCTATCTCCTCTAGATCATATTTACCTACCTGAAAGAAACAAGTAATTACTAATGACTACTTTACTTATCCTCCGGACCACAGAAGAGATAGATGTGATCCACCAAGACAGACTTTTTTGCAGCCCAATGAGGATGGAAACTGTTCTGTTAGTAGCCAAACTAATTCCCTTCTTCACAAAAAAATGGGATATATACTAACCAACCTGTTAAAGTACTCCCAGCACACCCTGCTCCAGCAAGGGCTGGAAATTAGCAGTGAAAGACACTTGGTATGGAATGCGGCCCATAAAAATCCCTCCAGCTGTCTTCTGCAAGGATCTTACCTAGCTGAATAGGAAGACTCCTGCATACACCTTTGAAACGCTAACACACCTCAGTAGCATCCAGAAACAGGCAGTTTTTGGCTGCTGGCCCCCTTCCAGTGCTCACTAGGGAGAAATTACAAAGCACAGTGGGACTTAACAGTGCCTGGAAGAACATTGCCAACAGCAAGCTTCCTGTGGATTGCAACTCCTCCCTTCCCAGTGCCCCCAAACACCACAGATTAGGGAGGAGAGTGGTAGGAGATGGACAAGGAAAGCCTTCTGGGTTACAGCATTGATTTACCGTGCATTACAGGGAGCAAATGATCCAGATTGCTGATAACGTGGTAGCATAAGCATCACCTGGATGGCTTAAAAAAGAATAAATCACATGGCAAGATGCTGCTTGACTCTTAGCCCATCATTCTTTCAAGAGTAATGAATGTTAGTGCTGTTTCAGCAATGCTTTATATTGGGCTCCTTCAGTATACAAGAGAGAAAAAATTGGAGAGGCTGCTAGTGATTACATGTATGCCCATTACCTTTTATTGAAAAGAAGTGACTGGTTAAAAGAAACACAGGCTGCCTCAGGAAAGACTTTTCCAAAGTTGCTGATATTGGAGCAGGTGGGGGAGGAAGACAACATTTTTATTTCCTAGGTATAGAGGAAGAAGGAAAGAGTTCATCTCTCTCCTTCACCTCCGTCACAGTCTTGGCTTACCATACACCTGGACTGAATCTGTTCCTTAAGGAAGACTCACCTAGAACAAGAGCCTCAGTATGGGGAGAAGGCAGATTGAAGGGCAGGAGGGAAAAAAGCAGAGATGAGGATAAGTATCTCACCCACTTGGCAAAGCTAATCTCTCTTTGTCATGGGCCATCTTCAGGTAGCCAGCTCTACCGTTTTCCCCTAGCGCTGCCTCCGACTCTCAGCTACACAGAGGGTAAGAAGGAAAGAACATTTGCTTGCATGGCTCTGTTATTTCCTGGTACCACACAGACATACGTATTTCCATCTCTGTGGCAGACAGAGGTGGAGCTCTTGCCTCCTTTTAAATGTCAATTTGTATTGACCATAATGGCTCCCTTTCAAGATTTGTTAAAAGCAGGGAAAGAGGTCAAGGTTTGGTCAATAATAACATATTCTCTTCTTAAATCAGCACCTTATATAATTTTAGCTAGATAAGACCAGCTTTAAACTCAGGATCCACTAGGCAAAACTAAAGGGGCTGGGGGGCTGACAGCACCCAGGGTTACCATCCTGTAGAACTGAGTTTAAGCAGCTCTTAGAAAAGAATCACAAATGACCAACTTTACCACAACCCAGCTGCTCTGACCCTCTTAGCTGACTTCTTAAATCTCTTTCAGAACTTAATGGCATTTTTCTGGAAAAGATTCTACCTACAGACAAAGCAGTTTTTTGCTAAAATACTTGTCCAGGCTCTTACTTCTCATTACCCTGGTATTAGCTAATGCCAGCTCACCTCACCCTCTGCATTCAGACCATTCTCTCACATTGCTGCTTTGACAATACCCCTACTGTCTCAGCACCTCTTCACTCTACCAAATTAAATCCACCTCATCATTCACAGACTTTAAAAGTCCATCAAGACACCAAACCCTACCTCCAAATCAGCTGATACTATCAGCCTAATACCACTAGATATCAGCATTATCATTAGATTTTGAAACAGAACCTCTTTCGATATTCTTCCATACAATCTCATTATTCATGTATCATCCATATGTCTCAGTAATACAACTCTTCATCCAGTTTGAGCACTTAAATTCTCCATTCCCTGCTGAAAACCCCACCTAACAGTTGATTAATGCTGTGTCTCCACACTTCCCAACAGTTGTCACTTAATTTGGATTGAAAGCTTTCTGTGGTGGGAACTTGTTTTCTTTTGGGGAGGGAGGGTGGATGTTCTGTACAGCTCCAACTGCACAGCAACAAGTACATGACGAATGGTGCTGGCAGACACAATAGCACAGATCCACAGATTACATTTATGAAACAAACTATTATTTAAAACAAAGGTACTTAAGTGCTCTTGTATGCCTAGCTCCATGGTAGAGCTCAATCTACAGGGAAAAAATCCACTTTTCCAGAACTTTAAAGACTGCTGAGATCTGCCAAGCTATGAGAGTCAAAAACTCTGTGAGAAAATAGTAAGTGGAGCACCTAAAATGGAAAAATGACCACATCCGTCCAAAAAAACTAGGGAAGGAACAAAACTAATGCAATACACAGTGTATTTTTTCCACATGCTAGAACACAAACCCAAGTCCTTTCCATATATACAGAGCAAGACAATTTGTTGCCCTGCAGAAGCTGACAGATGTGAGCCGAGCTCTGTGCCCACGCAGATCCCTTGCGGCATGCGTGTGCGGTTCGAGAGGGGAGCTCGCAGGGCACCGTGAATGCTCCGCTCCCCTCGCTACCTCCCCCCCCATAGACGCCTGCCTCCCGGATGGCAGGCAGCCACCAAACAGCTTGTCTGAGCACGCTTGATGGTACACAAAGTCACCGAGAGCCACAGTAAGCGACTGGCATCTGGGGGCAAGCCTTGCATTTTACTAGAGGGTGCTCTATGAATCCTGTCTTGAGAAAAGCCTGAAGGCACTCTTCAAAACGCACCCTTGATATATCCAAAGTTTTGCATGGGCAGATGGAAAGTCTTTGTCTCTCCATCTGTAGGCTCAAGGCTCAGCAGAACAAACCTATGTTCAATCACTACCTCTGTGCTCTCTGCTGCCTACAGCGTCAAACGTTTCATAACTACTTGTTTCAGTGGGAATACTGCTGGCTGCTTAAAATTTTAAGCAGATCAATTAAGGCTACATTAAAGCATATTTGGCAAGTACTTGAGTTACATGCAATAACAATTGCTCTATTCTGAAAAGCGATCGAGTAAAAATAGCATCTTCTTACTCATCTGCCCTGTTCTGTGTGCATCACAGTCATATGCTAGCTTTTGCTATTCAGAGACAAAAAGCAGGCACAGGAGATACCCATCCAACCTCTAACAATCCTTAGAAAACTTTCATGTATCAAATACTGGCAAACATGCAAGCTCCATTTTATGTATTCATGCCGCAGACTTAGCTGCACAATGCTAAGAGGTAAGTCCATACAATCCACCTGCTACTCCCACCATAAAATGCCACGTTGTTGAAAAAGACAGACAGAAGTTAGTCCGTACAGCTGGAACATTAACAAACTCAGGTTGGACATAGCAGAAACCTTACAAAAAGGATCCAAATATCTTTTCAGTCATCTCAAGTCTTCATGAAGGTCATGAAGATTTAACAGGTATTTCCAGGAAAGGAGATCCTACAAGACGGTTGGACAGCAGCTCCCACTGGCCCTGCTCCTTCCACCTCTGCCCAGTTCTTTGTCAAAAGCAAATCAAACCTCCAACCACATCAAATTCTGCAGTCAGCGCTTTCAGTCAGACTTCTATACACCTCCAGATGCTGCATTTCAATACCAAGTAGTCAAACAACATCCCTAGGGCTTTTTGCTTGCCATCATGCACAACCCACTTTAACTGGGTTGATCAGAGAGGAGACATTCACATTGACAACACTGAGATTTCATAGAATCATAGAATCGTTAAGGTTGGAAAAGACCCTTAAGATCATTGAGTCCAACCGTCAACCTAGCACTGCCAAGTCCATCACTATACCATGTCCTCGAGCACCACGTCTATCCGTTCTTTAAATACCTCTAGGGATGGAGACTCAACCACTTCCCTGGGCAGCCTCTTCCAATGCTTGACCACCCTTTCGGTGAAGAAGTTTTTCCTAATACCTAACCTAAACCTCCCCTGGCGCAGCTTGAGGCTGTTTCCTCTCATCCTATCACTTGTTACTAGGGAGAAGAGGCCGACCCCCATCTCGCTACAACCTCCTTTCAGGTAGTTGTACAGAGCAATAAGGTCTCCCCTCAGCCTCCTCTTCTCCAGGCTAAACAACCCCAGCTCCCTCAGCCGCTCCCCATAAGACTTGTGCTCTAGACCCTTCACCAGCTTCGTTGCCCTTCTCTGGACACGCTCCAGCACCTCCATGTCCTTCTTGTAGTGAGGGGCCCAAAACTGACCACAGTACTCGAGGTGCGGCCTCACCAGTGCTGAGTACAGGGGCACTATCACCTCCCTGGTCCTGCTGGCCACACTAGTCCTGATACAAGCCAGGATGCCATTGGCCCTCTTGGCCACCTGAGCACACTGCTGGCTCATGTTCAGCCGGCTGTCAACCAACACCCCCAGGTCATTTTCTGCCAGGCAGCTCTCCAGCCACTCCTCCCCCAGCCTGTAGCGTTGCATGGGGTTGTTGTGACCGAACTGCAGGACTCGGCCCTGAGCCTTGTTGAATCTCATGCAGTTGGCCCCGGCCCAACAATCCAGCCTGTCCAGGTCCCTCTGCAGGGCCTTCCTACCCTCCAGCAGATCGACACCTCCACCCAACCTGGCACCATCTGCAAACTTACTGAGGGTGCACTCAATCCCCTCATCCAGATCATCAATGAAGATGTTGAAAAGGACCGGCCCCAGTACTGAGCCCTGGGGAACACCACTCGTGACCGGCCAACAACTGGATTTGACTCCATTTACCACCACTCTCTGGGCTCGGCCGTCCAGCCAGTTTTTAACCCAGCGTAGAGTGCACCCATCCAAGCCGTGAGCAGCCAGCTTCTCCAGGAGAATGCTGTGGGAATTTAATTCCAGATTGAGATGGCTGCTCATGCTGACCTAACGAGCAAGAAGGATCCACACTGCAAAGCCCTTCCCCTCTTTCCAGAAGCTTGTACTTCATTAGTAACTCTGAATACCCCTAGAAAACATGGGATTATTTCAAAGATTATGTCTGACCTGATCAGTTAGTACTACCTTCTACAATACTAAAAAACAAGATTAAAAACAGCTAATAAATATGACTTTAATTCGTACTGTAAAATTTAGGATTATTTTGACGACTTTATTTGGCAGAAAGTCTTTCCACAGTAATCAGTTTCTGTAACTCCTATGGGTGGTCCATCTGCCTCATCAATCATCAGTTTCTAGTTTTGAGAAACTGTCTGGCTTTTGCCTATAGGAATTACTTCTCCATACAGCCCTGTCTCCAACTAATGTAAATTGGCACAGTTCCCCCAACCCATCACTTTGGACCAGCTAAAACTGCAAGGTTTCACAGGAATACAACCTGCTGCTTGTGTTGCCACCTAGTAAATACTGCTGGCAACCTGCTGAGGGAGTAGCTTCAAGATTTTGCCTACTCTGTTTCTCGAATCTGCCTGTCTAATGGCCACCAAATCAGTCAGGACCTTTTCTACTTCAGTAGAGAGAACATGAATTTATCAGAAACCTCCTCTAAAGCTGAAGTCTCAAAGTACTTAGCTGAAGTAATATTGGTGTCTAGCTACCTGCCCTTCTGTTAGTTAGCATCAAAAATCAGCATTAAGCAGTTACAAATAAGCTGTGCCAAAAGCCAGGCCAGTGCTGAGTTGTGGGGTGCTTTGTAAACTGCTGCTACTGATGAGCTGTACCCATAGGTTTGAGTTCAAAGCTCAGACAGACATAGACAGCAAGGCCTGGCAGACACAGCAGCACACTGCTGTACCATCAGGTCCATGCAGAGTTGCTTGTCTTTCTAGCCTCTCTTTATCATGACTATTAATCATCTACTGGATTAATCAATTTAACAAATTATAAACTTCTTACAACATATGAATTTTACAACCAAGAGTCTGTCCAAGCGGTGGGACATGCCCTCCAGCAGGGAGGTATCTTGAAGGGCAAGAGAAGAGACAGCTCTGCAGCAAGGAAGCGGACATGGAACCAGGTCAAGATGGGCAGGGAGGGCAGAGCAAAGGGGAGAGAAGTGCAGCAAGAGGACAGAGGCAGAAGGGGATAAAGCATTCAGAGGAGGGGTGTTCATTTTAGCTTGTCACTGTAAATTATGGGGCTTTTGCCTTTTTTACCCCTTTAGAATTACCATCAGCAAGACAAAATTTAAAGTAACTGCACTCCTGATGCAGCAATCTCTAGATGGGCCACTGGGTAGTCATCCAACGGTACCAACCCAATTACTGCTACAAGCCATTCGCTCACTCCAGAAACAATGAAAAAGTGCCCAAAACTAAAGCCAGAGGCAAACACAGAAAGAGAAAAAATGTGCAACAACCTACTAGACTCCACATACGTTTCTTACACACACCTCAGCTCTAAGAGGCAGCTGATGGCAGCGAGTCTTGTATAGCATCAGACATATATCAAGAAACCAGCATAAGTAATTTAGGAGTTTCATCCAGAATCAAACTAAACTCATAATTTGGTTGACGGCCATGCAAATCTTCAGTGTATAAAGAGAAAAAAAAAGACTCCTTAGTTGTCTACGGAACAGAAACACTAAGCCCAGAATAAGAAATCCTCTTCTTGTATGCGTTAAGTTTGCCTTTTAAGACCCTCATCCTACCAGGATATGTAGGCACTTAAGTTTACTCAGCTAAGAAATTTACTTGTGCATTTTTGACAATTTTCCTACTGGAAACTACTTATTTTATGTGTGGCAATATCCACTTGCCGTCCCTTATCTCATAGACTTTAGCAAATGCTGTAAACATAAAAGACAGTTTCTATTACACCTGCTCGTCAGGAGACAGACTGCACATTATCACTATGCTAGATAGACCCTGGAGCCTCAGCAATGCAAGTTCCGCCTTTGTAACAGCAACAGGATTTCATGATAAAAAGCAGGCACAATGACTGGACAGCCAAATTATTTCTGAAGCATTTTCTCGTTCCATTTTAATAACTGTACAGTTGGTACAAGCAGCTCTTGAACTCACACTGGCAAAAGAGAGGCCTATTGAAAAATGGAGCAATTCAGTGAATAAGTAAGGCAAGTCTCCCACAAATCCTGCACAGGTATAGAGAAAGTGCAGAATACTGGCAAACTTGGGGACTAGGGAGCTATGCACTTAGCTCAGAGCAAAATGGATCTTAGTGAACAAAGTAATAAAGGTCAGTAACATCCATCATACGTATACAGGAACATAATTTCAGCAATGGATTACAGTACAAAATAGATAGTAATTTGTTTTGCAAACTAATTTCATCCTCTGTTAATAAGAAGGCTTGTGAGAGCATCTACAAAGCTTCTCCTGAAAAGTGAAACAACTCCACTGGATTTCAAGTTTGTGAGATGCACAGACTTGCAATCGAAGAGGGTGCTACAGGAGATAAGCATAAGTATGAAAAACAAAAAAATCAATGGGTAGATAGAAAGGAAGAGACGTAAAATAATGCTCTCTCTGAAGGAAAAGTACCCACCATACATTGCAATTGTCAGTCACCAACTGACTTAGGCAAACTGCAGACTAGGTACCACTGTTGCCCTCTGAGGATTTCACAGTGAATATGGAGAGGAAGTAGACAGAAAAGATAAAGAACACACCTGGGTAAGAAACAAGGCTTCATTAGTTCCACTATTCCTGGAAGAAACTTGTCTTGCAATCACTGCTTACGAGATTAGCTAGTCACACTCCACCGCAAATTATATTTCTAAGAATGCCTCATCTCAAGTCCTAATAGCACTACTATTCAATTCTATGATCAGCCAGCATTACATCAGAAACCTTTTCTAAACACTAGTGAGCCTACCCAGCACACAAAGAACAGCTGAGACACAGACAGGTTACGTCTTTATTACGGCATCAGCGGTGCACCAGACACGCATCACAGATCTCTGCCTTTGCCCTACTCGTGAAAGCTGGTGTCTGCTGAACATGCGGCACAGAAACGGCTGCAATTCAGCTGTGGATCCAGGCTTTATTTCTTGTCCCATGAATGATTCACAAAGTCATAAAAATGGAAAGGAAATTATATTTATTCATTCTCACTAGCATAACTAGTTTGCAATCTGGCAGTTGACTTCTGTTTTCGGTCCTGGCTTTCTCTCAACTGCCTAAAAGTTACCTCCTTTATCATTGTTCGAGGCTACCCCTTCCCTTGCACATTTAACTGAAGGGTCTGGAAATGCCTTCTTTCCTTCCCCCAGTAAAATTCTTCACCTCCTACTGCTTACTCATACCACCGTATCCTACTCACTCTAGTACCCCAGCTGATTTGTGTAGCGACAAACCATTAGCTGAGAGTATGCAATTATTTTGCTAGAGGAAAATCCAGGAGAAAGCTTCTATTTACACACATTACAATTCTTCTTTCTTTATGTTTCTGAAACAGCATTATTAAAAGTCTCTTTCTTGCTTTTACTAGGTTATTCGCAGAGAGGCAAATCAACTGAACTAAAATCCCTTCTGGCGGGAAAAAGAAAAAAAAGAAACCACAGAAACAGGGCAGAGGAGAGCAAATGAGTGGGGGAATGGAGAGAAGTAATTATCTGAGTGTTCAGCTGAAGAGTATGAGCTAGCAAGGTTCCACGTTACACAGAGATGGATAGGACTGCACTAAAGACAGGCTACAATCCACTCCAGCTGTTTTCCCCCCGCCCTTTTCCTGTTCAGTCACATACTCCCTGCAAGCATATTAGATCCTGTAATTAACTGAATGCAGAGTTCACTTCAGTCCCCCTGCCCACCTGCTTGCTTCATCCAGGAGCATCACATATTAGGGCAAATTCTTGCTGTTCCAAGTAATGAACCTGCTCTTTAATGCCAAGTTTAGCTCATGCTGCATGGAGAGCATGCAGCTACTGACAGCAACTCCCTCATCATTCTCTTTGTAGCCCTTCTGCCACAGGACGCTTCTGGAGGGAGAAAGAGGACGCTATGCAAAGGTGAGGGAACACACAACCTACCCAAGGCAGAAGCCACTAAGGGTGAGATCTGTAAATCTCATCTGCTCCAGGCTCTCTGGAAGGTCTCTCTCAGACGATGTTTCACCTCATTTATGCAGGGCAGTACAGCAGTTTCCAGCCCTACCTGCTGTGGGGAACTTGTGTTTTCCAGGACGGCGTTTCTACAGCTGCAGCCTCATGCAGGGCCCCTCCTTCCCGCCCAATCCCATTGACCAGACACAGCAGACAGTTCCTCTTACATCAGTTATTACATATTGGGGAAAAAGAGAGTTACATATCTTATACATCACGACCCTGTCTGTTAACGTTTTTATAGCTCAGTGCCCAATTCCCCATCTCCTCTCTGTGTTTCTAGGTTGCCCTGGCCAAATTCCCCTCTCACTTACTTGATGCAAATCAAGCGGTGAGTGGAATTGTTCTGGATGTACACAAGACGAGCTAGACTTTGTCATAAAAGCGATCCGTCTGGGTCAGACTAAAAGTCTAGCCCTTTATGCCGCTGCTTAAGGAAACAGTGTGACAGCAGGGCATACAGGAATTGATCCTCCCTTGGCAGGCCAGGAACGACCCAAGGTTGAAAGCTGCACCCGGGGAACCGTGTGTTACACAAAAAAATATTTCCTTTTTTTATTTTAAGCACAAAACCCTACAGCTTCATTGTTCTGCCTTGTGAACTAGTTCCTTTTTCACCTTCTCCAAACCATTCATCAATGTCGAAGGATTCTCTCCATGGTCACCTCTTTTCCAAGCTAAAGAATCTGAATCTTTGTAACCTGCCCTCAGAGAACATACCACGTCTCTGACCGGCCGACGGGCCTTTCCTGTGCGCAGTCCAGTCCTGTGCCTCTTCTGGGGCATGGCAAGCAAAACTGCAGGGAGCATTCAAAATAGAAGAGCAGTATGCAATCATACAGAAACAAAGATGTTTCTTGCCTTGGTCTGAGCTCTTCCTCACAGTTCCTGAAATCCTATTTGCTATTTTGACTACCACCAACCAGACAGTTTCAGAAGACTTCGAAATTACTCAATTTTCTGGCCATTTTCTCCACCTTTGCCTTTGGCACCTTCCAGAACTACTCCCTCTACATTCTCTGCATGCTTTGAGCAAATAATTGAGGGCTGAGTTGTTCAACTGTTAATCTGCAAGGGTAAATACCTGTATCCGTTCAAAGGCAGCAGCTTTCATGAGAAATAACCCACAATAGGATTGCTCAGTCCCAACCTCCGAGTACCTCCTGTGCACAGAAAGTGGAGTCCTTGCCTCTGAGATCATATCATTTGGACAAAAAGAGAGACACCAGAGAGATGGGACAGAGCACGAGAGGGTGAAGGTGTCTCAGCAAGGACAGCAGAGAAAGTTGGCACCAGAACCAGACACAGTATCCCTAACAAATCCAGAAACTCAATACTCGGTGCACTGAGCAGTAGCCCTCCGACAGCTCTACTATCGCTGCAAGCTAGCTGTAGCACTTCCAGAGTCCAGTGAGCAAAATAAACACTTACGGTGCTACCCAGACACGTAGGTCTGCACTCACTAGCAAGCCTCCACAGATGATGTTGTGGACAGAAACCTCTCCACGGTTATCAGCTGAACAACCAGCGCCAATCTGCAACTCTGACACCAGCTGGCTACAGTGCCTTACTCTGAGCTTCCCCTGCTGCTCTCCTGCTGTAACCCTTGCGACACAGCAATCCTGGGAAGCACGAGAGCCTGGCTCCAAACTTGCCCTGGCCTCATACACTGAGTTGTAAATGAGAGGAACAAAGCTACACAACCCCCTTGGACGTTACCTGCCATGCTTGGACATCTCAGGGGAAAAAAGGAAAAAAAAAAAAAACAACAAACAAAAAACCCCAAAAACCCACCTCTCAGGAAGAATTCTATTTTATAATTTCCACTTAAGCGGCAAACATGGCATCTTACAACGTCACTACAGACTTTGTCAGTACTTTCCAATAGTATGTTAGGAAATGCATCTAATGTTTTCAACTCTTGTCATTTGCTCACTTCCCTTCTCTTCTTGGTGGTGAAAGCACATGAACTTTCAAAGCACCATTCCTTCTCTTTGCCCATACATCACCACCACCTGACAAGTTTTATGCTTATGATGGGATTCAGTTGCATTGAAACAGCCAGTTTATATTAATCAATGTCCTCCTGGAACTTCTGAGTCTTCCAAGTATTTTTAAAGGATGAGGCCAAACACTCATGGAATTGTATCTAAATTGGTTGACCTGAAAGCATTTCCGAGTCTCCAGGTACACTCTTATCCTACAACCAAATTTCATCCAAGGGAAATGCAGTGACACACCAAGTCTATACTGTATCTTGATTCCTGCCTAATATGGGTTCATTTCTAAAAGCAGGGAGGGGAAGATGACCATATAACCTGCAATCATATCCACTCCCCACTCAGTCTAAATACACCCAAGGAGACTTCAGCGGGGTGACATTCTTCGTTGCCACAGCTTCATTTTGTGGTCTCCAGTTCCCACAACGGATTGCACCTTCTGAACTTCAGCTCACAGTCTCCCTATACGATGCCTGAGGAGCATAGTGTACCTATTCAAAATGATAACTTGCTGTCCAAAACAGACTCCTGGCCTTAGATAGCTACGTTACTCCTTTGGAGAGGGATCATTGACTATCTGTCTTGTTAAAGACAGATGCAATGAATTGTGACTTTTTCAAATGTAGTAACCCAGATAGGAAAGCTCTAGGCAGTAGTTCAAAGCAGAGGAACACAGACTGCCACCAAGCTGGATGCACACTGGGGGCGTGGGGGGAGACCATGGTGGCATGTCAAGAAGGGAAGCCCCATCTTCTGAAGTTGTGAGCAAGAAAGAAGGGTATAATGTTACGGAAGGCTGCCACATGAATGTGGATGGGAGAAGACCCAAGTTCCAGTCCGGAATCCCATAACTGCTGATGCACTTTCGCAATAAACAGTAACTAAATAGCATAACAGAACTGGTACCAAGACCAAAGGCTGGAGTTCAGGTCTTCCTCTCCCCTGTCTTCTGTGCACCTCCACCACTGGTCTTATCCATCTCCTCTGCTATGATGTGATGTGACAGTGTCAACTGGAGAGGCAGACACGTATCTCAGCCCTGCGTCCAACTGGCAGCTCTTTCTGAGCCACGTGTCTGAGTCCCTCAGGCTAAGGAGTGGTTGGAAACTATTGAGGAAAACAAGAGCATTGATGGAGGCACAGGGTATTTTTGAATGACAGGGGTTATTACTTCTTTGCTCCACAGGCAATTAAATGTGCTGAAAACCCATCTTTTAGATCAGATTCTCTGGAAATTTAGATGTGGAGACACCTAGTCTGAGCCTGGAGCGGCTGTAGGAATAAGGCAAAGTTGAATAACTGAATATTTGTCAAGAGAGTTGCGCTTTTGGGCACACCCTGAAATAGCATGATAGGTACCTACGCTGAAACCTGCTTCAAAGCTGTCCTTCGGATGGTCCTGAACTCGCTTTAACATTCCTGGCAGAGTTGGCATAGCAAGTTTATGAGCTCACCATTTCTCACGTCTCTGAGGACAAACACATGGCAGCATTCAGTATCTGTTGGAGTTGGCTAGGCACTGAAGGCTTTCCACCCAGGCATATCACATTGCTGCAATTCAGAGGATCACTTTGATAGAAGTTGGTTACAGGCTGCAAGTAATTTCAGTCTTGCAGCAGTTAACCTTGATGCCACACCCCAGAATGCCCTAACCTCCTTTGAGTCTCTAATCCCCTTGAGGATTACCAAGGGTAAGGCCAGAGTCATTGTAATTTTATGTCAGCAAGACTCCATTTATTCGTAAAAAATATTCTCCCGTAGGTAGATCCAGGGTCTCAACAGCACGAGGTCACTACAGAAGAGCCATAGGACGGCAGAAGTTTACATAAACTTTCAGGAGGACACCAGCAACAAATATATGTATGCACTTGCCAAAGCCTATGCACAGCAGGAAAGGCATTAGACCAAACTTCATTAAACGCTTACTATGAAAGAATTCCATGATATAATTAGCACTTTTTTGCTCAGGAATCTCAAAGACACCACAGGTCAGGGCTGCAGGGGATCCATGAGAACTGTGCGGGATTACCTGCATGTATACGTTATCTGGTGGGTGCTGTCAGTCTCTCACTTTCCTGTGCAATAAGCACTGGGAGGGAAGAAATCACCATTTCTCTCTTCCCTTTTACCTCTGCTGCACAAGAGCAAAAAAAAAAAATTTTTTTTGAGAACACTGTTGCAGAGATCAAAAGCCTTTTTCTACTGGCTCTGACCTAGTTCTTTCATTCTTACTAGAGGGAAAAAAACCCACTTAAAGGAACATTGTCAAAACTGTTAGGTCTAAAAATAGACTTACCTTGGCAATGCTCCCATCTAGATGGGCTCATATTAAGGAGTGCAAACTCACTTTCCCCATACACACACCAATTCTTTCATCAATCAGGAAGCACTGGTACTATGCAGCCCAAAGGACCTCCCAAGTCCACATCATCTCTTTTGGGACACTCAGGTATGTATTATATATAACTAGCAAGGAACTGTAGTATCCTCCAAATTCCTATTTCATATTTGCAAATCCATCACTGTCAGCTATCCCAGTAATAAATTTGGGATATTTTCCTTAAATAAACTGCTGGACATTTGTTGCCATAACTAAACTCCAGCACTCCATGCTAAGACAGCATTAAAATAACCAAATTGGAGGACGATTTCAACAGTTTGTTAGATAAAATGAAATCAGAATTCTTCAAGTATCCTCCACAAACTAGAACTTACAAAATATTTTCACTTCAGCCACACAGAGCATTTCTGAAAGCAGAAACAAAGAGTCTCTGGGTTCGTGGCCGAGGCTGACAAACGGGCGGTTTCCACAGAACAATAGCCGTGGCAGAGCTGGTGGGGCAGCGGATGTTGGCTCCGGCCAGGAACTCCCATGCTCCAGGATCCGTGGTTCCCTTGTGCCCCAGGGACCTCTCCACTCCCTGCTAGTTGCATCCCAGAGCCAGCCACTTGTGAGTTCGCACAACAAGCCAGTTGGCCCAGCCATCCAGAAGCCTTGCTACACTCTATAAAAAGGTCTGAAGACCCAGGACGCCCATCCCAGCCAAGAACCCAGCCAACTACTGCAGAGACTGCAAGGCCAGACAACCTCAGCTTAAACCAGGTTTTCAGGGCTTTCCTTATTTCCAAGCTTGCAGAGCTGATGAACAGCAGGTTATGCTCTCGAGATCCCAAGCAGCAAACCAGGAAAATGTTTTTCCAATGAAAACAAACAAATCAAACAGCTAGGAAAAAAAAGCAGTCTGTGTTTCCTGAGTCCAAGACATTCTGAGTTTAGAAAATTGGCATTTTTCTACAAAACTATCAATTTAGAAGATTTGATGGCAACTTTACTTTTTACTAGAGTAGGATCCACACACTGTGGTGATCAGAGCCATAAGGGACAAGTAGCCTCTCAGCTTCCCAAACAGAAGCTGTAATGACACGTTACCTGCCAAAAGTCACAGTTCATGAAAAGAACACGGCTCGCACCCAGGGCTCCAACACAGCAGACGATGCATTAAGATAAAAGCATGCCTTTAAGCACAGTCACACAAAGAAAGATAGCTCCAACAGAAAACGATGGCTAATAAGAGGCCTTAAATATGCATGCACTACGTTCACACAAAGTCGTCACAGCCACACAGCTACTTGTGCTGAAAAAGTATTCATCTTGCTGTGCTAGTGTGAGGGTAATACAATTATGCAAAGGCAAGAAAGTTGAGAGAGAGAAACTCAAAAATGGGAGGAAAGCAGAACATACAGCCAAGAAAACCTGTTCTGAGAGACCACAGCAGGATTGCATCCTGAGGGAAGGAAATGGGAAGAAGGAGTTAAAGAAAAAATTCCCATCTCAGGAGAAGTGAAAGGCACTGCTTCCCAACGCTTTAGCAGAGCTTTCCTTCATTAATATTTACAAAGCTTTTAGAGGTTCTCAGATGGAAGGCACTGCAGATATGACAGGAATTATTACAGACCTGAAAAGATCTAGCACACAGACTGAGAAGGACTTCAAGTGAATAAAGGAGGATGACATTAGAGAGCACACTGAAACAGGGGATGCTGCTGGCATACGAACCATCTGGTGCATGGCAGTCCATTTCATTTACTTACTTACCCACTACCGGGCACGCATGCCCAATTCATGTTGCTAAGTTTCTGCCACCGAAGAAGCAATGCTTTTATTCAAGACCACTACCTTTCCTCTTTATATCATTACAGTCTTCAAAACTGCCATTCAGTAAAGCAGCCTGTGCGTAAGAAATTTGTTTGACTCACGGAGAGGCTCATAGCTTAGGATGGACAACTTTGGATGTACACAGACACCTTTTGACATATAGCGGTTTTGTTTACCTTTATTTGAGTTTGCCTAGGAAGCTGGTTTTCAGGGATGTTAAGCTGCCCACTGCCTTTCGTAAGCCCAAGTTTTTGCTGGACTATCATTTGCGCTGCTCACTTGGGTACTCAGCAAAAGACAGCTTCAGCATGATTTTCAGCAATAAAGCAAGTGGTCTGTGATGGAACTGTAGATCTCAGCATATCTGAGAAACACAGCTCAAGGCGGTCTCAAGATGAGCACATCAAAAAAACCCAACATACCCCAAATTAAGCATAGGAGAGGGGTCAGATGGCTGGTTTTCACACCGTGGGCTTCTGAAACTTTCCCAAGGGCACAGGAGAAAGCAAGATGGGACACAAACCCCAGGATTCTCAATGCCTCGCTCTAAAGCGCTAGAAAACCAAGTTAATTTTGGAAGCGGACAGCAGGAAAGTGGATTTGCCTTTTCCCATACACCCAGTCACACCTCTCCTCCAACTTCTGAAAGCCCCAGGGAAAGGGAAGGCTGCCGCAGGAGCCCAGCATCTGTTGGAAGACCTCAGCAAAGCGTCCACCTTTCCAGCTCCTGGTAGGCACCACCTCAGCGCCCGGGTGCCTCCCCCAGAGCCGGGCACCTCACGAACGCCTGACAGCTCCCGGCTCCCCGGGAGCCGGGCACCGCGGCCCCTGGGGGTCTGCATCTCCTGCGGGGGGAAGGAGGGGCCGAGCACAGCCCGGCGCCGACAGCTCCGCGCCCACGCGTGAGGAGGGCCGGGGGCTGCCTGCGCCTCGCGGGTGTCACGGCCTCAGGCCACTTCGGGCATCTGGGCGGCACCGGGGGACGGCGGCGCCTGGGCTCCGGCGGGAGATCGGCGGCGCGGCGGGGAGGGCGCCCGGGCAGCTGCGCGGGGCCGCCGGGGCCGCTTGGGAGGGAGGCGGCGCAGGTCTGCCGCCCCCGCCGGGAGAGGCGGCACCTCCGGGCCCGCCGGGAAGTTGCCGGACTGAAGCCTCCGGCTGCCGCAGGCTGCGCGGGCAGCCCCCGCCGCCGACAGCCCCCACGGCCCGGCGCCTCTCCCGCGGGCCGCCGCGGCCCGACCCCGCTCCACCTGGCCGGGGGGCAGGCGCGGCGCTGGGGGCGGCCGAGCGCCCCGCGGGCGAGGCCAGTGCAGCGGGCGGCACAGCGGCATAGCGGCCCCGCCGCCGCCGCCGCCGCCGCCACAGGCCCCACCTGCGGGCACAGCCCCCCCCCCTTCCTACCCCCGCGCCGAGCCGGGCCGGCCCCGCCGCGGCGCAGGTGAGTGCCCGGGGGAGGAGACAGGGGAGGGACCCCGGGGGCGGCGGGCAGGGGACGCGGCACCCTTACCTTCCACCGCCATCCTCCCGGCCTCGCATAGTGCGCCGGCCGCCGACCCGGCCCCGGCGGCGCTGCCCCGGCCGCCCCCCCGCCCGCGCGCGGGCTCCGCTCATCTGCAGCCGCGGCGATCAACCTGCAGCGCTCCCGCTGACAGGCGGGCGGGGCCGCGCGCCCGCCCCGCGGCACCCTGGGAAATGTAGTCCCGGCCGGGGCGGCCGGCCTGCCCCGGCCCCGCCGGCCCCGCCAGCCCCGCGGAGCCGCTGGGCGCCGCCTTCCCCTGCGGCCGGGGGGGGGGGCCGCAGCCCTCGGCGCGGGGCTCGGCGGCGGCGGCCGCCTCCGCGCGTACCTGCCGAGGGCGGGGGGCAGGCGGGGGCGCCGGGTGGGCTGTGGGAGGCGGGAGGGACGTGACCGCAGCAGGTGTGCGAAGAAGGGGCTGAGCAGGTACCCGCCGACAGAAGAGGCCATTGCACAGGTGCAGGGGACATTTCCCTCCCTGCGACTTCAGCCTGGCGGCTCCGGGGGCGTCAGCCCGCCCGCTGCTCTCCCTAGGCGGCCGCCGGTTTCCCCCAGGGAAGGAGAAAGGCGCACAAGGAGCATCGGGGGCTTCCCATCAGCGCCTGGGCCCGCAGTGAGGCCCTCGGACTTTCTCCATTCACCATCTCTGTCCTGTCCCGCTCTGACAGACTGTCCAAAAAATCCAGAAGAGGAAGGCAATTAGGGACACGGCAACTGAGCTTTTACTTCAGCTCCTCACAAGTCTTAACCAAACAACCGGGCACCCTCAAGACCTGTCCTAAAATATTTGCTGTCCAAAAAACAGCGGTGGGTTTGTACCCTTTTCAGTTCAATTTTGAGATATCAAAGAAGTTTTGAAGATTTTTCCCCTTCAGAAATACCCATTTTTTATTTTAAATGTATCAACAAATACATTTAAAACATTTATCAGCAACCTACCCAGAAAGAGTCTGTCAGTTCCTTCACTCACCAAAGTTAAGTCATTACTAAAACCGAGAGGAGCAGCAGACAGAGTATACAAGGGCAAATACAGATAGGGCATGAAAACATTTTCACGTGTTCTTTTTGTTTGTTAGCAGTGGTTATTGCAGTTAATAAGTGTTATTCAGGACAGGTCATTTTTGCAGAACAAACCTTCATGAGTTCAAATTAGAGTGCAAATTAGAGTGAAAATGAACAAGGTCTTCGTAAACCCCAGGAATTTTGACATTCTTGAAATATCTAAAGCAACTAAAATAAAATGGGGTCTTCATTATTTATTTTATGACAAAAAAAAACAGAGCCTATACAGAACGGCCTTAAAGCCCAACTCTCTCCTGAAGCCTTCTGTTACCAACTTTGCCCTGAAGACCTCACTTGTTCTGTGCTCTCATATGCATTTGAACTATTAGCCTTTGTGTTGTATATGAGTCAAGATACAAGCTCCCTGGAGCAGCAGCCGTGTCTTTCACATGTTTGCAAAGTGGTAGGCATACTCACAGTGCATTATAAGTAATAACGATTGAGAGGATATACTGGTATTCCCAAGCACAATACAATCACACACCTGATCCCATACGCTGGGTGAAATGGGCTGATATTCACCTACTTTCTGTCAAGAAAATAGGGTGTTCCTAGATTTCACAGTTTTCAAATATATGTAATACACACATACAACCTTCAGCAGTTTCTTCTCAACATCACTATGTAAACTTTTGTGATTTTGATGACATTTTGTATTAATCATTAATCATTTATTTAATCATGACGATATTTGGAGGTATGTTAGAGTAATTACCTGGTTAATGCATATGTGAAGCAGTGCTTTCTTGGTTAGAATGAGTTAGAAGCCATAGAGTGAACAAATCTAGGCTCAGAGTTCAAGCGGCATGGATGTGGAGAGCTGGAGTCCTATCCCCATTAGTATGCTGAATTTCTGACTGGTAACTATGTTTCAGCTGTGGGCCCTGAGGACATCCCCAGTGAGTACAATTTTACTAAGCCCTTTAAACAGCCCTGTAGTGTTTAATTACGACTTTGTGGCTGCTGAAGAACAGCAAAATTATGGCTGTGACTAGATAGCAAATAGGGCATGACAGATGTTAAAAGGTGTAGTGTTTGATACCTAATGTTACATGATAGCTAGTGAAACCTAGTATTTAACAGTATCTAAAAACATCAGAAACTTCTCAAATTCTGGTCAAGACTAGGCAAATTGTAATTTAAGGTATGTCACTCATTAGAGAAAAGAGGCTGTAAATTGATTCAATTAATCTAGGGTAAAGTACAATCTGTTTTGAGAAGAGCTTTCAAAAACATCAGTGAGAGCGAGCTAACTTTCTAAAAACACCCTGCTAAATTACAGAGTAGAAAAAGACCAGCTTTCTCTGCTCAGAAAGAGCTATCTATCTCATCAAGCTTCCTTGCTTTCTTGCTTCTCTTTTTACCTTGCCTCTCTCCAGACAGGTTTCTTCTAAACTTTCTCTTAAAAGTGTAGCCAACTTCCTTTAGACAGACTCGGTTTGTCACAGCCAGAGTCAATTTGCTGTGTACTTTGCTCTAGGTCACCGGCTGAAATAAGCAATACTGACCAGAGGCACCTTAGCCATTCGAATTATTCCGAGGTAGGACTTCTGCCAGCTAACATTAGATGAAAGTACAGCCATCAACAGCATGGCTCTACTAGAAGAGTTCTGAAGTCTAAACAGGATGTTAGGCTTGTATACCTCCCTCCATTATCATCTGTCATCATTTTTCCCTTTTTATCCCCCTTTAACCTTACAGAAATTCAAGAGTCATTAAGCTTTAAGCATCCCTTTGTGCTCTTAAGTCCTTTCTGTAAAACATAGTGAAATTGTCACTCATCTTCATCTAACGACCTTGTTGGTGAGGTACTTCTGCCATATCATTGTGACTGAGGATTTTCAAACATGATTAATTATTCTGGGTGCCCAAACACATGCACAGAGCCATCTTTCAGGGACAGTAGAAGAAACATCTGAAAATCATTGACCTCAAGTCAGGCACCAAGTGTCTCCGGTGGCGAACAGCATCACAGCCATGACTGAACATTTTTGGCTGGGATTTGCTTAGCTGAATGGGCCTAGGCTGTGGTGGTGAGATTAAAACCATTCAAGGTTTGTCATCAAACTCAAGTGTGACAGAAATAGCCCTATCACAGGACCATCCCACCTGCCGAACAACTCAGTATCTGGACTCTCGCATTGCCTTGTGTCTTGCTGGGAATCAGTACATGGAAATGCGTGGGTTTTTTCAAAGGTAACCAGTGATTAGTGCATTTAGATTGGGGGAAGGTGTGGGGGGAATGTGCGTAGGACTGTACTGATTTGATATTGATGGCGAATAAGAGTGGGGTTTCCCATTTCAGTACCTCTGCCAGTACTGAGAGCTGGAAGAGGCAGAGGGAAGGGCTGCACAGGCACACTCTCAGCACACACCCTAGGCCACGAGCTGCACTGGTTTAGTAATGAAAAACAAGGAAGTTTCAGCAGAAATTTTACGGACACTACAGTGTAGGAGGTAGCTGGAAGTTCAGGTGTGAAAGCAGTGAGTAGAGAATTCCCGTGCAATTCCCCTCCCTTTGTCAGAGCCCGCCACATGGCTGGAAAAACAGCCTCAGGGATACTGGGTGCCAGATGTGGAGTGAGAGGAGGAGGGCGGGGAGTTTCTCTGCGTTCGCTTCTTTGCTGTAGGAGGTGGTGTTTCCTGAGAAGACCTGCGGAGTCTCATGCAAATATCTGAAAGGCACAGGGAGAAAACACTGGGTACATTGCTGATTTTTTTTCAGTATCCAACTTCATGTTATTAATGTTCTGTGGGGTTTTGATTTTAAGAGAAAAAGGTGCTCTGTAACTCAACTAAGCATATACTGAGAAAAAGGGGAGAAACCGAGTTTAGACTTAAGTCCCATGCACTGATCCATGGAAACAGGTTCTTATTCTTGCGTGGATGCAATCCCACCATCACAGAACGAACCAAGGTATGCTACATGTTAAAGTGTAAATACTAATATTCAGAAGCAGTTTTCTGGGGTCTGAGAATGACTTCAGAAGAGCTGTTAGGCTGTAGTCTGCCCAAAACTATAATAAACATGTTTAAAATATATGTAATATGATTTCAACAGTATGCCATTAAGGCACTGAAAAGCAGGTTTTAATAGTGTAGTAGTGTAATTGTATAATTAATATTCTTTGTCTATACTATTGCTGAAGTCTACTTTGAGTATTGTTTATCTTACACACCTGTATTCCCTTATTTTCAAAAATATCTTGCATGATAATCCATGATACTACAGGAGGTGCATTTGGGGGTCTGTAGGACACTCAGAAAAGATCATAGGATGTCTTCAAGTTGTATTTTATCATTACTGTTGCAATTTCTGGTGTTTTCTCTTATTCTGTCTGTTCAGTAATCGATTTTTTTTTTTTAATAAAAAAATATATTCTTAAATAGCCAATGTCTTCTGCTCTTAGTTGCAAGGAAAAAAAATGGAATGTGGGTGTTAAAATACTCAGAAGATCCATAGAATTTATTATGTTTTATTTCATATGATAGAAAACTGGGGAAGGGAAGCAGATGGGTTAATATGATCTGTACATGTCTGGGGTGGACAGCAGTATATACAAATGTCTATCCTGTTACAAGAGTGAGGTTAATTCCACTCTCTGGTAACCCTTATGTCTTATGTCATGCACAGAAAATGGTACTGACTTTTGCCATCATCAAATGATCTCATGAGTTGTATATTTTAATCATTGCTTAGTGGTAAACTAAAGAGAAATTTTATGCAAATGTGGAAACATGCCACACGTTTTCCTCCCGAAGCAAGTTTGTGACAACTTGCCCAGGAGGACAATCCAAAATCAGCAGTGGGGCTGTGTGCATAGACCACAGCTGTGGCTGCCTTGGATGACAGCTTTTTGAGTCAGGCTTTTCACAGCGGTGTGTGGTGCGAGGTTGGGAGAAATCAGGCATAAACTGAAAAAAGAGAGGTTCAGGCTGGCTACAAGGAAAACCTTTTTCATCAGGTGAACAGTCATAGATTGGAGCAGGTTGGTTGCTCAGAGAGGTTTTGCAGTCACCATCCTTGGAGATTTCCAAGCCCAAACTGGAGGAAGCCCTGAGCAACCTGCTCTTATCTCACACCTGACCCTTGCTTGGAGCAGGAGGTTGGGCTAGAGACCTCCTGAGGTCCCTTCCACCCTGAATCATCCTGTGATCTGGTCAACACTTTTAGCTACCCTGGGCTAGCACTGCTCTATAAAGCAGTAGTTTATGTTCCTGCTCTCTACTGCTATCATTAGCCTCAAACAGCCTTCCTTTGCACTGAAAACTAACCTGGCACAAAGCCTATGAAGTGTTACCCCCATCAGTTACCTGTTCTCATTCACCAGTGACTGCCCAAAAGCATGTGGTAGCACAAGGAATTGGGCAGTATGAGGTGGGAACAAGCAAGCAAGGGTAGTGTCACCAATGCAGAACTTGGCTGTTTCAGTGGTAGCCTCAGATGAGTTTGGACTGGAGATCTGAGAGCAGTGAATGGGATTTATAGTTTCCTGAAAAATGCTTGGGTCCCTTTTCTTCAGAGAAAAGTAAAACATTGAGCCTTACCCCATAAGCTTTCCTCATAGAAAATGAACGAACCATACCTAATAGAGGATGTATTTGTAAACAGAGCTAGAGAAACAGTCTACCATAGCAGGTCCAGAAAGAATCTACCGTAGCAGGCCCATGTGACCAGTTGGTAAACAGTTGGGTAACTTGTTTAAACAATCCTGATTTCTGCTATTATTTGCTGAACTGCAACTTGATGTAGGCTGGAACAATTCACTGCTCTCAGTAACCCACAAGCACAGAATCACAGAGTCATTGGGGCTGGAAGGCAGCTCTGGAGATCATCTAGTCCAAGCCTCTGCTCAGAGCAGGTTGCTCAGGGTCATGTCCAGTCAGGTCTGAATATTGCCAAGGGTGGAGACTCCACAGCCTCTCTGGGCAACCTGCACCAGTGCCTGATCATTCCTCACAGTTTCTTCTTCTATCTAAATGGAATTCCCTGTATTTTGGTTTGTGGCCATTGCCTCATTTCTTTTCACTGGGCACTGCTGAGAAGAGTCTGGCTCCATCTTCTTTACTCCCCCTCATCAGGTATTTATACACATTGATGAGATCCCCTCAAGCCTTTTCTTCTGCAAGCTGAACAGGCCTGGCTCTCTCAGCCTCTCCTTTTATGAGAGACACTCCAATCCCTTAATCATCTTCATGGCCCTTTGATGGACATACTCCAGTATCTCCATGTTCTCCAGCCTGTCCAGGTTCCTCTGAATGGCAGCACAACCACCCAGTATATCAGCCACTCCTCCCAGTTTTGTATTATCAGCACACTTGCTGAGGGTGCACACTGTCCCATCATCCCAGCAGATCATTAATGAAGATGACAGAACAGGATCGGCCCCAGTATCGACCCTTGGAGTGTACCACTAGTGTCTGGTTTCCAAATGGACTTTGTGCTGCTGATCACAACTCTTTGAGCCCAGCATATCAGCCAGTTTTCAGTCCACCTCACCAACCACTTATCTAGTCTGCATGTCATCAGTTTTTCTAAGAAGGTGTTACGGGACACAGCATTGAAAGCCTTACTTGTCCATCAAGCTAGTCATTTCATCATAGAAGCCCCTCAGGTTAGTCAGGCATGATTTCCCCTGTGCAAATCCATTTTGAACATGGATTCCATCCTAATGGCATTCCCATCCTAAATATTGTACATGGTTTCCAGGATTAATTGCTCCATCACCTTCACAAGGCTCAAGGCAAGGATGACTGGCCTGTAGTTCTCCAGATCCTCCTTGCCCTTCTTGAAGATGGGAGTGGCATTTGCTCTGTTCCAACCATCAAGAATCTTCCCAAATTACCATGAGCTTTCAAAGGTAACTGAGAGTCGTCTTGCAACAATGTCAGCCAGCTCCCTCAGCACTTGCTGGGTGCAACCCATCAGGTCCTGTGCGCTTATATATGTCCAGTTTGTTTAAATGCTCCCTAACCTCATCCTTATCCACTAAGGGTATGTCTTCCTTGCTCCAGACTTTTCCACTGCTCTCAGGGGCCTGAGATTCCTGAAGGCTGGTCTTACCAGTAAAGATGAAGTGAAGAAGGCATTTAGTACCCTGGCTTTTTCCATTTCCTTTGTCACTAGGTCCCCCGCCCCATTCAGCAGCGGGCCCATGTTTTCCCTAGTCTTCCATTTGCTGCCGACGTAACTGTAGAAGCTCTTCTTGTTGCCCATCATGTCCTTCACCAGATACATCTCCAGGTGGGCTTTGGTTTTCCTAACACCATCCCTGTGCGCTTGGACAGTGTCTCTGTATTTCTCGTGGTTATAACAATTTTCTTCTTCGCTGTTTTGAGGATCCCGGATCTCTGGATCTTGGTTTGCTGTGGAGCTAAGTCAATTCTGCTTCTGTAAGGTCCTTATTTTGGCAATTCTACGCTGATTTTCACTGGCTGGGCATTCAGACCACTCCTACTACACTCACACATTAGACATTGATTGGTGTGTGCACTGATGTGTGTATTGTGGAGCCTCAGTGTTCTCAGGTTTGGGTAACACACACATGCAGCTCTTCCTGATGGGCAGCTAGAAACATTTACACTTATGCAAAATAGATTTTAAATTCATATTGGTAGCTTTTGTCACAGGTGTAAATAACATCTGAGAAACAAAGCCTTAGCATTATCATAGCTCTTCTGGGTCTCCCCAGAGAGAAAGACACGAACCTGTGCAGTGTGGGACATGTGCATCTGTACAGAGCTCGTCTAGAACACGATCTGTGTATGCACAGGAGGGCTGCTGCACGCTGAGCACAGTGCACTTACAACCAGAATATTTCATTTGAACAATCACAGTGGCCCTATCACACTTGGGCAAAATTCCTGGGCAAATAGAAAAAAGGACATATCTGGGGAATTCCCGATGTACAGAAGCTCCAGCCATGGGGAATCTGGAGCATAGAGCTTGGGATTTGACCTTTAACAACAGTAATGTTTGTCACTTATCTCAGTGCCGGTAGGATGAAGCTATAAGTAATAATCAATACTGCATGGACTTCAGTGCAATAACATACCTAGTGTGATCCTCTGAAGGTCACAGCTAAAAAAATAACCTGTCTCTTTCTTTAAAAATCTTTTATATGTGCTGGATTTTGATGGGAGCAGTTGTGTTATTGCAGATAATAACAACTTAATAATGATCAGAGTTGATAATGTCTTAGCATGATGACCTTTACCTGCTTATGAATGACTCAGAACAGTGTTGAAAAATTCAAGTGGTTGGCGGTGATTTGTGAGCATTTATTAAGGCAAATCAGGTAATTGCATTTAACATCACAGATGGCTTGTATTTTCTAAAGTGCTTTTATTTCAGTGCAATAAGATGACTCAGAAACTCAGTGGGATATTATGACCCTGATTTTTCATTGCCTTACACCTCATATAGTGAAAATTCCCAGTGCAGAGGACATGTAGGTCCAGTATTGAAGGATTTGACGCTGTTACTATGCAAACATCAACTGTTATCAGCAATGTAAAGCATCACAGCCCTATCCCCTTATGTTACTTTTCCTCATCCGTGTTATATTTTGAGATCATTCATACAGCGTTACTTTATGTTTTCCATTTGTACTTTGCATGCTTTTACTACCCAGAGAGACAAGAGAATTCATAGTGACCCAACAGAACATTAAATTGTCCCTGGCATCCAGGAAAGAACACCTACTCCACATTCCTAAAAGCCTTCCACTTATTTCTGAGCAGGTTGTTTTGTTTTGCTTTTTAATAGCAAGGGAATTCCACATGTATTCCAAGCACAAGAATTCAGAGCGCTGCCTCCATATGGGCAAACATAACGTCTGCTATTTCTTGGCAGAGAAGCAGCAGCATAGGTCTGCTTCCTCTTGGCAGGGAGCAGGAAGGGTAGCACTCATCTCACTGAACTTTTATCTATCAAAGCATCAAGCACTCAATAAGACGACATTTCCTAGAAGTCACCAAGGGGAGGAAAAGCAGCATTCATTGAAGGTGCTTGTCATCCTCTCTCCTGACAGCAGCAGTAGCACAGATGACCAGTGAGCTTAAACACGTAACTCAGAGAGGACCAAGTTTACAAAGCGAAATCCTACTCTCGCTGCCTACTTGCTTTATTTTCATTTGTCCTTGAACAGAAATGCTCACAAATAGCAAGTGGGCACCCACCTCTCTGGAGCTTCAGCCTTAAAACTAGGGTTATTTCCTAGGAAGCGTGTTTTGCCACAATGTGGAACTCAAGAGAGCTTAAGAGACAGTGAAAACTACTGCTATTTGCAACAGCATTACAAAACTATAGTATTTCTGCCATGAGGCACTGTTGTATGCCAAGAAACACCACTCCAGAAACAGCATTACCCAGAGAATCTGACGTACATCTCTGCTGGAGTTATGACAAAGAACCAATAGTTTCTCTCACTGACATTTTCAGCACCATACAATGATCTCCAGTACAGGCTAACAACAGAGCTTACAGCCTAGCACAGACCTCTACCGTGTAAGCTAAGGGACTAGAAGCACTGACAGGAGGCAAGATTGTAAATTACACAAAAACAACGGGATATAAACATGCACAGGTTTTATCTATGCAATTGCATAGCTCAAGCTGCTGGTGCAGTGGGGATACATCAGCTGGAATGACAACAAGTAATTAACAGCTCTGTCCAGCCACTCTGCTAATCTAATCACTCAGCACTGCTAATCAAATCACTCCAGTAGCTGGAGTGGTGTTTCCCTGAATGCCAGCGCTTGCTAAAACTAAGCTAAGCACAAATGAAGTCATTCAGGTGTATTAACTTAAACTAATGATTGCAAATGAAGACAAGCTTTGGGAGTGCCAAGTCCTCAATTCCTACTTTCTCGCACCCACAAGCATCGTTCCAGGAAAGTGAATGGCATTTTTTTGGATTTGGTTGGGGTAGAAGCAAGGAGAAGATCCAACTGCAATATGGTTCAGTTGACCCACAACTCAGGAAAACAGAAATCTCTGTTCACACTGGCTGAAGTGGCTGTGCATGGGTCTTGCTGTCAAGGCCAAGGGTAGGTAACAGACTGCTGAGGGTAGTTAAATAACCCTAATAATGCCCTGTGATACTTATTTGCCTGTCCTAGCAGGGAAAAAGACCAGTTTGGGGAACAGCACATAGCTACATGCCCAGCTTAGGCACTACCACTGCATGGGCAGGAATGGGGATGTGAGAGGTGTTGGTTTCTGGGGAAAGTTCACCTTTTCCACTGTCACCCAACAGCAGAAGCAACAAGCCCAGCTCACCAAGGCTCTTTGAGCTGTCACTCCAGCTCTCTGGCCCTTTTTCATGCTTCCCTGTGGCCAAAGCAGCCTGCTGTCTCCGTCCCCATGGTTATGTGGAAGTGAACACGGTCTATTTGGGGACAGGGGGAGGAGGTTTCTCCAGTGCAGAATTGATAGTCAGATGGAGGAATGTTAGTGAGAGAAGAACATGAAATTTTTCAATTTCCATCTGTATGACTGTAAAACCTCCCACAATCCCTTGACATTTTGCTTCCTTAACCCAGCATTTTACGGTAACCCCAAAATCCCATTCCATTGCAAAGTTGGATTTTGCCACCCCAAAGATAAGCACAAAATAAGCTGTAAGTTATTTTGTGCTCATCTTTGCAAGTGGCTTTGCCTGAGCTGGAAATTTTGGAAGACAGCAGTGCCAGACAGCATTGCAGCCTCAGTGCGTTACTTAAGTGCCCTCGCAGACATTACAGGGCTGTACCAAACTGGGTGAAGGTGTCCCCAGGTGCCCTACTCTGACACGTTCCAATGGAGAAGCTCTGAAACATGCGGTGAGCCCAGAAATGCAAGTGGTGTTTGTGCCTCTGGTGCGCTGATGTTCCAGCATCAATTCAGCTGTCTAAACACAAGTGTCTGGTGCCCTTTGAGATTCTTTCAGTGACATCTCTGACAATCCTTGTGGTGGACTTCTCCATCATAGTCTG
The DNA here is from genome assembly GCF_047370975.1 of Nipponia nippon. Lineage (NCBI taxonomy): Eukaryota > Metazoa > Chordata > Aves > Pelecaniformes > Threskiornithidae > Nipponia > Nipponia nippon. Next base: position 15,205,795 of record NW_028262290.1, on the reverse strand, counting down.
GCTTCCTACCGACCAGCAGGAGCTGGTGTGACTGTCCTCTTGGGCTCTGGGACGGAGACTACAACCAGCAGTTGTGTACTTACTGTTTGTTGTCCCAGGTGCATGGAAATGCCTGCCAGGAATAACAGACCGGGGAATGGCTCAGTCCTCTCCTCCTCAGCCCCGCGTGGAAGGTGCTGGTAGCCTTCGTCCTTGTCAGCCTGCACTCTACCCCGCGTGCATCACGGAGCAGCCGGAGGCCATCCTAATCCCCAACGCCGGGGCAGCACGGTGCCTTCAGTGTGGTCATTCACCAGCAAAACCTGCTGGAGGTCACGGTGCACAGGGGCACGGTTCTGAGCCATGCTAAGCCCCGATGAATACGTCCTGAGCGCAGGTGTGCAGACCAGGAATGAACTGCGGTCAGCCATGGGGATGCTATTGGTTCAACCCACGCGACGCAAAGAACTATAGCCTGACTGGCGTGACTACTGAGGGCAGTAAGCAACCGAGCACTGAGCTTCATGGCTTTCATAGCATTTTTTCTCCAAGATAACAGGCAAAAGTATTCTTTTACTGTGTGTCTTACAGGTAAGAAATCTGTGCTTTCTCCTAAGATTCCTACTGTAGGTTATTTTTAAGAATGTAAGTTGTAATGAGTTCATTATTTTTAACACACAGGAAGAAAACAAAGCACAATGTTTTATTTACGCTTTTATTTTTCTATTTTATTCCTTTTTTTCTACTAGTTTGAACACATCTTTTGCATGCTTATAGCATCAGAAATCTGAGTTATTACGTGACAGAACTACAGATTCCAAATATGACTTTTTTACCCCTTTCCCAAAGAACAACAAAAGAAAAGATTTTGTAATACACAACAGCCTTGTAAGGGTTTTAATGCTTCTCCTTTTTCCTCTCTACTGCTCCAAAAGATCTTGTTGAAGAGTTTTCTTTTAATTGAGTCTGGAAACCATCCACTTTTAATGAGAACTTACCGACACCTAATTGCCATCTGCCTCCTTCAGTTTCTCTCATAAGACTGCTTCATTTTTCCTTTGTGCTCTGAACTGCTCCTCCGTTGCTGCTGCTCTTTGTACTCCAAGTGAATTCTTAAGTCTTCTTAGCCTAAGTTTTAAGCCCTTTATTCTGTATTTTACCTCTGCCTATTCCAGAACTACGCTAAAAAGCCTTTAGAGCTAAATACTTATTAGCTGCAGAATGTAGACACAAGCTTCCTACCATAACATGGATGATGTTTGCTGGTGTGCGTGTTTTACAACAGTGTCTTTTCTTAGCTGATGACACCATATCAGAAAGGCAAAGCAGTACACGGCAATACGGTGTGAGAAAAGTACTGCAAATCTCACGAACACAGAAAGACGCGATATCTTCCGCAACATGAAATCTACCCTTTTGCTGAGAGCCTGCACAAGAACGTGCCTTTAATAAGGCCTCCAAACGAGCTATCAATACTGCTTTGTGGTGGCCTTCTGCCCTGTGGTGAGTTCACCCCATGTCAGAAGCAAGGAATCTTTCGCTGACTGAGGGCTGAATAGGTCTTTCAAAAATGTTTGGCAAGCCACATCTGAACATGCTCTTACTGTTATGCCATAAAAGGGTTTATAGAAAGTCTCCAGTGAAGATTTTCCTGCTTTCCTTCAGTAAACAGTTTCTTTCAAAATTCTACTGATGTTTTCAGGTTCTCTGGTTTGCCTGAAGGTAAGCTTCCAGTGATGCCCCTGCATCGTGCTTTGCTCCCTTAAGAAGAAGTTCAAATCCTAAGACAGTGAATTGTGATCCTTGGTCAGATATTGATTCTCTGAGATTTTCTTCCTGGCTGAAAACAGTAGAGAGAAAAGTGAGCTATAGTAGCAGGTGCAATTTGTGGCATTAGTGCTATTTCTGGGCATTTCCTAGCAGGAGGAGAGCAGAGCAGCAGTTAAATGGTGCATCAGCTCATGGGCCTGCCATGTCAACCGTGCCGTGCTGAGCCGTGTAAGTCAGGCTGGAAGGGCAGCGTATTGGTCACTGTTATCTTCTTAGGAATTCTGTAAGTAATTAAATATTTCATATTAATTCGAACTAGAGCATCCAATACACACTCCACTGTCAGGTCTTTCTTCTGAAAATGCGTTTTGGCATGAGGCAATTGTACATATTTTGCCTGTCATTTTAATGGAATAACAAGATAGTGAGTAACTTACACTGCACAACTGCATTTGGGGAAAATTCCTTTGCGATCTCAAATTAAGGTGCTTAGGATTGTTAGGCCATCTTGTTGCCAGAAAGCCCCTTAACTTTCATTGAATCAGATGCGATGAGAAATTTCTTTCAAGTAATTGCACTAACCATTCCAGTACTCCCAACAATTACTTGTCATTGTGCAAACACCTAGTAAAGATAAAGACCTGTGAAACATCTGTCCTGTGTTCAGTTTCTGATCTGCTTTTTATGTCAGTAAAGACCTGAATTTATGCCTGTAAATTCAAGCTATCTCACTGACCATTAGGCATTTTATATCTCTGTTCATTTGAATCCTTCTGTTGTTCACAGAACAAAATAATCTGTATGCTGTTTGCATCTATGGCTTGAAGGGTAGTTTCTCTATTTTTATGTACAAGAGTCTTTCAACAGCAATATACTCTCTCTTGGTTTTATTAAGTGTTCTTGCCTCAAATATAGTGGCCTTACTATTATCCCAAAGGGCTTAAGTAAGCAGAGCTCTGACTTCATCGTCTGGGGCATCAGGAATCAGTAGCACAAGATGAAATAAGGCAGGTGTCGGGCTACTTATGATCCAGGATTTCGCTGTTTCTGCGGATTTCTGCAAGGTCTGCCCAGGGCGGGCTTGAGATTCTCTGAAGTGGTGCTGATCTATACCTCAAGCAGACATAAGGATGAAGTTTCTTTAACAAAATGCAAGAAATAAGCCTATGAAATAAACAGCATGCCTGTCATTTTTCTGGCAGTTCTAAACATCGATACCTGCAAGCTTTTTCTTTGTAATGTCAAGATTAGATTCTGATCCTGCTGGAAAAATTATATTCCTAAGAAAAGATTACTTTCTCCATCTGAAGTGTCATCTGACAAAGTTCAGCTTCTGTCCTGCTGAGCTGATGCAGTATAAGATGATCTGTGCCTCTACTGCTTATGCTTCTGTATTCTTTTCAAATAAAATAAAAATCATCCAAGCAATACTGAATTTTGGACTAGTTATTCAAAAACATGGACACCATTTCCAAGAAGCATTCAAACAGTTGTCCAAAAAGGCTGTGCAATTAGTTAGATTCAAAATCTAGGACAAAGAGGACAAAGAGGAAACACATCTTATACGTAAAGCCAAGAATTTATTGTTTTTACAATTGAAATCTTAGTAGATTCATCCAAGAATCACTATTGGCCCAGATCTAAGTATTGCAGAAAAAGAAAGAAATAATAATAAGAAAATGAATATTTTATACAGAAAGGAAGTGTTAATAATAATAATACAGTTAAAATTGTTATATACACATTTCCCAGTTCCTACCCTTTCTCCTGGTGTTATGCTTACCCTTCCACTGTCCCTCTGGGTCCTCAGATCCCTGGATTCAGTCTGGTGCTTGTGGGGGTGTTATGGTGAAGCATCAGCACCTGGAGTCCTTTGCCAGGAGTATTATGTTGATGGATTTTTCTTCTTCACTCTAGGATCTCCTAGGACATCATCTTTGTATGTTTTCTAACACATTTTTATATCTTGCTCTTTCTTCATTGGTCTGCAAGTCTATGTTACATCCAAGTTTACTTATATGTGGTGTGTTTTACATATGTTAAATACTTGTTCTTTTTTCCCTTGTTACCCCCCAAAACTGGTTTTATCCAGCTCCTGGTCTGCATTTCTTTAAGTGATGGTGGGTGAGCTGTTATAGCTGCTGAGTCTCCAGTTCCAGCCTCTGCCCCATCCCTTATCATCCCCCACCTGTATCCACTTCACAGCATCCTGTATCCCCACTTCTCAAGTCCTCTGCTGTCATACCAGGCCTGTATTTCTTTGTGCTACATCTTTATGTTAGAAATATAAATATCTTGTTCTACACAGACTAACTACTTGTTACAACCGTCTATATAAAACCATTGCTGTACCACACAGAGATAAGCAAAAGTAAAACAAATAAGGCGTAGCCACCTGGTCAGAACAATTGCTGTTGCAGCTAAACCAGGTGATAACAAAGCTCCAGGCAGCACCAGGCAAGCTCTGACAGAGCCAGTCGGACAAGCCCTTCTCCTGAATGACAATACTGTATTACTGCCCTATAGAGTTGCAAAGTGCCATCCTTGGAGGTCTTCAAGACCCAACAAGGCCCTGAACAACCCAGTCTGAATTCAGTGTTGACCCTGCTTTGAGCAGGAGGTTGGAACAGAAGCCCCTGAGATCTCTTCCAGCCCACATGGTTCTGTGAGTCTGTACTGAGGCAAGCTCATATAGACATATTTAAAATTTAAAAGTTTACCCCCTGTAATAAATGCTGGGAGGGGGTCTGTTATGCCCAGGTAATATATCTTGGTGTTACTCATTCAATCTGGAGTATATTTTTGTACCGTGGAGTTTCACAAATACCCCTCTAACTCTAGTTTCACAAATACCCTGCTAGCTCTATACAAACTTGAATCCTCTTGGTCACAAAGGCCTCATCTGATGCTCTATGACTTTGTTTTCATTGACTTTGTTGTCATTGCAGATCATATTTTGTCACTCACAAGGTTCAGTTTCTCCTAAAACTTTACACAATTTTCTGTGATTGATCATCTCTTGCTGTAAATGATAGTTGAAGTAACTTCTGTTACGTGGGATCAGAATAAGCTGAATTTTAACTCTGTGAACAAATCCTTCAGCAGAATTTCCTTCATCAGTGACTTTCATAATAAATGAATGCAATCTGCACTGCATTAACATCTGATGGTAACGAAGCCCAGTTGCCATTACGTATTTGCATATTTATTGTAGCAGTACTGGACCTGTGTGCCTTTCTGGTAGAGAATTCAGCAGGTACACAATTCATACCCATAGTCACACCTACATGCAAACAACCACTCTCAAGAATTTCATCTTCACGTAACAAACTACACATAAGCTGGGCAAGTCTTAAAACATTGCAAGTAAATAGTCTTATGATATGGAAACACAACAGAAACACTGACAGTCAATGGTGTTGTGTCTTCATTGTATTTGAGATTGCTTCTGTCCAAATGCCAAAGAGTAACCACAGGCACTTCAGGGAACTATCACTTGGGTGGTGCACACTGATGTGTGTCACCCAAACATGTCACCACTGTTTTTTTGCAGTGTTCCCATCAAACTTTCCTCACAAGAACATGAAGCTATATAAAGAGGATTTTGCGGGACGCCAGCAGCACCCTCGTTCCTGCTGTGCCTTTGCCTTTCCCAGAGCTTGGGGGTTGTGTCTGCAGTACCGTAATTTTCTCTTGGCCGTACTTTAAGCCATGTTTGTACTGCTCCTACAGCTTGAACAACATGACCTGTGCATCGCCTGCTCACTCACTTCTGCTGTCACCAGCTCAGTCTGACTGGCAATGACTTTACGCTTCTTTAATGTCAGAACTCGTTCAAGCAGTATGAGCTCTCTGCAGCAAGATCGAGATGTTCTTCTACAAGCAGGTCTCTCAGGGTTTCACCTGCCATGTTTGCAAACTCACCTGTGACCACCACTTGCCATAAAGCAGCAATGCACAAAGCAGCAGGTTCTCTAACAGCAGCAATGCAGTACCACATTTATGAGCAAAAGGGCTCGGAGCCTCTTTCCTGCATTCCAGCTTAGTTCATAAGCTGAATGGGTCTTTTTCTCTATTGAAAGATTAATGTTATCTATTGTAACTATCTATTTTTCAAATGTCCAGGAATTCAAGGTTTTCTCAGACTTTGGAGAAATGGTGCAGATGGATTTAAGATTTGCACTGATGTTCTTTTTGCTAAATCATTGGGCACCTTGACAGAAGGTAAATCCAGGTTTTACAGTGCTTATTCTAGAAGCATAAAAGTACTGACATAACATTGCTGCAGCAATTGCACGACAGAAGGAGTCTGACACCAAGCACACAGAGGGAGGGCAGCTAGGAGAAAAGGGTCTGTGCTTCCCTCCCTGCCCAGGAGTGCCTGATCAGTGCCCTTCGCAGCAGGGCAACACCAACTGCACCTTTTCAAGGGATACTAAGTGAGTATCTTCCACCATGTAAAACAGGAACTGCTGGGCTGTCTTTTCCTTATAGATTATCTGATTTATACGTCCAATGGCAGCTATTAGAAAGCTACAGTAAAACATGAAGTAACGTAGGCTTTGCTCCTCCTGCAAGAGGAGACTTGGCTCTCTGCAAGAAGCTGGATGAGCCTAGATGACGTTTCCTTCCATCCTTTAGATCTGAAGGACACTGCTCGTTAGTGAAGACAGCTTTTCCTAATTACACTGAAGGGCTCTCGTTTGCTGTTCTTTCACATTCACACTCTTCCTCCAGAAAGGAGGAGAGGATGGAAATACCAGGCGTGTAAGAACTGCAAAGCACTTACTGGGCTGCAGTATCTGTAGGAGGCATTTGCCAACAGGGGTGATTGATAGAGCATCTTTTCATCTTGCTGCTTGGAGAATGAGGGAGAAGTAGAAAAGAGGGAAGCATTTCTATGAGTCTCCTTGAACAATTATATGGGAGGGTGCAGACATCGCTTACTTATTGCTTAGCAGAGAGATGACAAGGGTCAAGAAATGCAGGGGTAGGACTGTAGGATTAAAGAACGGGTATGGTTGACTGGACAAAATTGGCTGGGGAACAGGAAAATATAAATCCCCTGTTTGACCTCTGGCAATGCTTTTTGCTAATGTCTACATTTACATTTACTGCTGGATTGCCTCCAGTCCCTCAGTGAGTTGCCATCGAGGAGCTGTATGACATCACTCTGCATCAATATATGGTATTTTTAGTATGTTTGGATATAGTTTACTCTTTCAGCTATGCATCAAAAATCTAAGCCTGTTGGCCTTATCTAGAAATGACAGAGTTGGCTTTTTTGTTTTGTTTTTTAAAGACAGCCATCTGTCTAGCTCAAACCTATACAGAGTTCCCACAGGCAAAGTGTTTTTAACTATTTCAATTATAGTTGTATCAACTGTTCTGTAATTATTGCCTTGTAGCTCTTCCCTGCTGTATCAGCATCCCCTTTTCTAGTCTCTCTTTAGAGAAACCATGATCTTGTTCCTGTCACCCAGAGGAAGAACTCTCCATGTATTTTTTGCTGAGGAGCAAAACTAAGTGTTTGTAAAGGTATATTTTCAAGTGGTACTTCTACCTACTGCTGTCTAAATATCCTGCCCAAGTAATAGTTATAAGCACACTTCTTCCTCAGCAAACTCTCTCCTTCGTTATAACTCAGCGAAAAGCACATGTTTTGTATTCACAGTCCCTGTGAATCTATTTAACTAATTCTCATTTTCTCTGAACATTTAAATTCAGAAAATAAAATGTAAATGAATTAAAGATAAGTCAGATAAGATGACCTGCTGCTGATGGACCTGATTCCACATAATAAAGTATTCTCAGTTAGGTAAGTAACCTGAGGATTTTATTTAGTGTTCATCACTTTTTATGTCTATATTTCTTTGTATCCTACACAGTGTTTTCCACAAATGTTTAATAACCTCATTTAATACCATATAATTGCACTCTGAAGTCACATGTGATTAAGTCTTCCATCTCTGCCTCAGCAAATACTACGTTTTCCTACCTAGACCATATAAATTTGAAGACTGAAAGTCATCTGACACAATCTAGCATCTAATTTCCATTCTTCTTTCACTCAGAGCAGTGCATACACTATCTTATTCAAGATAACACGGTTTTCAGGAAGGCTAATATCTCTTTCTCTAACTCTGAATAAAAATTGCATTGGGAATGCTCCGTGGCAACATTTGTAATGAGAAGTGAATTTTTGGAGTAGAAATAATTTTAATTACATTTGCTTTTCTCCAGAGACTCAGGTTGTCCTGTCTTTGAAATAATCTAATATATTTTGCACCATGGGGCTCTGAATATATTTCACTATGTTATTAAGACTGTTATTTAGTTTAATACTGCAGTAACTATGAGTTGGATTGGCCCATTGCCTGCAGAAGCTAATAAGATACAGAACCAGGGAAGTATTGCAAAGTTGCTTTCACAGACTTCTCCGTAAATCTCCCCCTTTAGGCTTATAGATTTACATGAATATGGGGTTGGCAGAGCATTTGACTTCCTGCTGATAAAAGGAATGTAAGATTCAGAGCTACTCTATGCTCCTGAATTCTCCAGCAAAAATCTGCATGGACTCCTAGGGAAACAGAAGTTCACCTCCTTCTACTGTGGGTAGAAGAAGACCTATTCTATAGAATGGGTGTTTGTAAAACCCAAGCATTCATTTACTGGAATAACTATTTATGAGTATAAAATATTACAGGAGGGCAAAGATACTGAATTTTGTCCAGCTGGTTGGTCCTGAAATACTGCCAATGTATATTAGCAATTTCTAAGATAAGTAGGACTGGGACATCTGTCCTCTCAATTGTCCACCTCAATAATAATGCCATGAGCATTGTGACCAGTTTTGTTAACCTTTCTAATATTGTTTCTCTCACTAATCATACCAGCAAGTATCTGCATGGATATAGCCTACAGTAGTAATTAAAGCTGTGAAGCTGCTTGGCATGCAACTAGCCTAACTGGTACCCATCTCACAGCACCCATCTGGCATATGACTGTGGGGTCCATGCTAAGAACATTGATAATTACAGGTCTGGGGACAAAGAACAACTGGAGTGTATCCAAAAATACAGACTGGAAGGTGCCTAGTGTGGCACGCGCTTCTGCTAGATCCCCTTATGATGCACTATAACCTTCTTTGCTATTCTTGATGTATCCTTGTAGCATAGCAAAGGCTGACTTCCATCCACCAAGAAAAACCTTCTGCATTAAAATATCGGTAGCTTTCCAGGATACACAAGCCATCTGCATAATTTTAGGAGGCTGCCCAGCCTCTTCTTTTGCCATGTTCCAGTAAGAGAGGAGTTCGAATGCAGTATCTGAGCTTCTTATTTTGCCACATCTGATTTTTCTGAGAATTGGGAGCTACTACAGCTTTAGGATGTATTCTTTATCCTATGGATTTTCAAAGTCCTTGAGGCTTGGAAAATCTAAACTTAATGGCATTTCTACAGTCCAGCACTTCCACACAGAGAATGCTTCTCCTAAAAAAACCAGTCTTGTCATTGCTAGTGTCTCTCATCCCCCCAAAACAGGTGCCAACGATACCTACACATTTATGTGTGGTGTCTGTAAAATTGGATGGGGATTGTGCTCTTTTTAAGGAAAGAGGCTTCTTCTGTCAGTACACAGTTCTTCCATGCTACCTATGGCACCTTTCTGGGGAATCTTCGAGAAGATGGGCCCTCCCTAAAGGTTGCCTTGGTTAGTGAGATCAGTCATCTTCTGAGCTTAGGACACATATCAAATGTCTTTTGTACAATGTCTTTAGAAGCCATAACTGTCAAATGGCTCTTGAACATCGTTATGTGAAAAGAACAGATATTACAGGAACACAACTTAAGCAATTTCTGGGGTGGCAGCCAACCCACCCACCCATTCCCCTTGCTACTGACTGAACATCTGTACGATTGCAGAATTGAGGGACAAAGGAACAAAGAATAGTAAAGACCCACATGGGTCGCTCAGTTCTGTTTTGTCCAGTTGTGAAAAGCATGCAACAGCTGTTAATTTGTAAAGTTTCTAATCTACATGAGGCTATACCCTAAAGTATAGGAATGCATCCCGGTGTTTTAAAACAAACTTCAAGTCTATATTAGATGAATGAAAAGTTCCATTATAATGGGCCATAGGAAAAACAGAAGAATTCAAGGACCTCATCAATGTCCCTAGAAGGAAAATATTAAATAAAACTCTTAGGTTATGCTAGGAAGTGGTCTACTACCTTGTGTTACAGAGAGGACAGAAGAAAGAGCAACGCTCTAATTTCCCCAGACCACCAGTGTGACCCCAAAACTGGTAGTTGTTTTACTGTGGGGGATGGGAACAGGATATACCAATCAATCATCTAAGAATTTAATGACACTAGAACAACCACTGTCTTCCATTTACATTCTCTTGGGTTCAGCAACATCTAGAATGTCATAAAAATATGAAATATTATTCTTTCTCACCCATTCCACCTCAGAAGTTGAATTATATTTATCAAGGATAACAACATTTTCCTTTCTCCTACTAAGAATGATCTTCATAAATAAATCTAAATATGATATATACAATGTCATGTATGTCATGTACAATTATACAATATAAGTATGATGCAAACAAACAGCAACACATACTTCATAGTTTCTTGAAGATACCAAAATATCAAGTACCAAAGACTAATATCACAGGCTTCATTTTCCATCTTGAGGCATTTTCAGTTGCCAAACAACTGTTTCCTGAACTTACCAGGTTCCATCTGAAAATGAGTTCAGACTCTGGGTCTCATCACTTTTTTTGGAAAACTCTTCCTGAATATAATTCCTGAGATGTTTAAAAGTATTTTTCTAAATTTTTACGCTAGTAAATACTCATTATTGATTCATAGCATTTGGTCTTAGGCCAGTATTATCATTTCACCTAAATGGTTCTTCTCCCTTTTTAACAATTTCATCTGAAGATGAGGAATTGTCAATCCCTTCTGAACCTTCATTTGCCTAAGTGAAGTAAACCATGATCTTTTCATTTTTACTCAGGACATGGATATTCCATTTTCCAAAGCCTTCTGTGTTCTTATTCCAACTTAGGTTTGTTTTTCTTGAACGTAAGTGAGTAGAACAGAACACGATCTTCCAAACAAAGTATTTCAGTGTCTTATACAAAAAGTTGTTCTTGTGACCCTCTGCTTTCTTGGTGTTGATGATATCTCTCAATTTGGTGTCATCTGTAAATTTCTTTAGCAAATCATTTGATTCTGCCTCCTTGGCCACCAATACATTAAGCAGCATAGGTCCCAATACTGATCATTGAGGCAGTAACCTCTGCCATCCTCATAACTCATTTTTAAGTATGACTTAGGGCAAATTTTTCCTTAAACAGCTCTCTATCCACCTCACATTAATCCCTAATATCATCAACTTAAATAACAATTTCCTATAAAGTGTTGTAAGAAATGCTTAGCTTAAATCTATCTAGATTATATCTGCTGCAGTACCTTTGTGTCAGAAATCACTGATTTTATAAAAAATATATATTAGTCTGCATTGAGCTATCTTTGATAAAACCATGCCACAATTGAGTCTACTTTCTATTGCCTCTCCGCTCTTACTTATGCATTCCTCCAAAATCTGTTCTAAAATTTTGCAGAGAGTCAAAGTCCCATTAAAAGGCCTAGTGTTGCTAAGAATCATGTTTTCCCCCTTCTCTCAAGTTAGGCACTGCATTTACAGCCTTCCAGACAACACTTACATTTTCACTAAGTCCCTCCTACTGGACTTGCCATTTCACATTCCAGTTCTTTTAATGGTCTGGGCTAGGAATTTCCTACATCCTGGATTGGTTGACAGCCACCTGAACATGAGCCAGCAGTGTGCTCAGGTGGCCAAGAGGGCCAATGGCATCCTGGCCTGTATCAGGAATAGTGTGGCCAGCAGGACCAGGGAGGTGATAGTGCCCCTGTACTCGGCACTGGTGAGGCTGCACCTCGAGTACTGTGTTCAGTTTTGGACCCCTCACTACAAGAAGGACATCGAGGTGCTGGAGCGTGTCCAGAGGAGGGCAACGAAGTTGGAGAAAGGCCTAGAGCACAAGTCTTCTGAGGAGCGGCTGAGGGAGCTGGTGTTCTTTAGTCTGGAGAAGAGGAGGCTGAGGGGAGACCTTATTGCTCTGTGCAACTGCCTGAAAGGAGGTTGTAGCGAGATGGGGGTCGGCCTCTTCTCCCTAATAACGAGTGTTAGGATGAGAGGAAACGGCCTCAAGTTGTGCCAGGGGAGGTTTATGTTGGGTATTAGGAAAAACTTCTTCACGGAAGGGGTAATCAGGCATTGGAAGAGGCTGCCCAGGGAAGTGGTTGAGTCTCCATCCCTAGAGGTATTTAAGGGAAGGGTAGACATGGTGCTCGAGGACATGGTATAGTGATGGACTTGGCAGTGCTAGGTTAATGGTTGGACTCAATGATCTTAAGGGTCTTTTCCAACCTTAACGATTCTATGATTCTATGATTTTATGACATTAAATGGTCTAAGTTTTGTTTCCATCATGGAAATTGGAAGCCCTAATGCTCTAATTACAGATTTACATTTGTTCATATTGCAATTTAATATGAAGAACTCAACCTCTCCATAGTTATTTTTCTAGCCATTTTTTCTGCAAGAGCTTCACACCCACTGAAAGAGAGTCCAAATCACCACCGCTTCCTGTTACCATTTAGTAAATAAATCACTATTCCACCCTGTTCAGACCTTTACTGCTAGCAGTTTCCAATCAATTGATGTTGGGAAATTCAAGAATTATACAATCATATAGAATTTGCACTATTAGTTATTTCACCTGTTGTTCTGTACAGAGGGTAATCCACATTGCTGTCAAAAGCTGCATTTTCATAAGAAGTCCCTTATACTACACTTGTAGTGCTTCCTTTACCATAGTGATTTTCCCAAAGACATTCTGGTTTAACCATAGCATTGCACCTTTTATGTTTTTACAGTCAAAATTTCTACTAATTTTACAGAACTTTCATAGCCCTGCAGCTGCTACAAGCCTGTTTTAGGCTGCTGTACATAGTCAGTCTCCAATTTAAAATATTTCAATAATATTTTGTAGCACATATGACAAAAGGAAATTGGGCACTGATTGCTTACTAAGTCCTCATTTTCTCAGGCTTTAACGTAAAAGTTGCATTTTGTTTGGCATTAAATGCCATCGTCTAGGATTTTTATGATAAAATACCATGTATTTTCTATTAGAATCTCCCTAGAAGTTTTATAAACTCTATTCATTTTTCATTCTCACACTGTTTTTTTTTTTTCTATTTTGGGATCTATAACCTTCTCTAGTGACAAATGGTTTCAGATGGAGTAGTCATTTTAATTCATACTCATGTAGCGCTGAGCAAATCAAAGGATCAACTTTGATCGTGGTTTTTGTGTTATATAGATACAAACCTAGTAAAAAATGGCCTGAATCCATCTCACGTTTCCTGCATGTTGGCAGTGAGTCCTTACGCAGGAAGCACATTTAGACGTATTCTCGTCTAGCATTAACTTAGGTGCCTAATGAAGCTTTCTGAGAAAAACTTTATTTCAAGCACCCAACAAAGTGACTTGATTTTCAGAAGGGCTTCACTCTCGGCAGCTCACTGAAGGGCCAGCATGGGTGCAGCAGGGAGAGTCTTTACCCATGAACTGTGCCTTCTCAAATCTTCATTTTGGGTGTTCAATAATTTTCATTGTTGGCTTAAACTGCATTAAAGAATCCATTTAATAAAACCCCAAAGATAAGAAATGACGATTCAGCCCCTCCCTGGGAGCAGCAACAGTGGATTTGACATAGATGACATACAGAAGATACACATTTAGCTATAGATAGTTCTCTGATCTCTCCACATATCTCTGCTGTTCTAAACGTGCTTGTCATTGAATGTTTCCATGTAAAAGTGGGAAACATGATTTCAGGTACTACTCACCTTTCCCACAGCAATTCATCGAGTTTTTTCCCCTTTGCCATCTCTTTTGCTTACCTGAGTGCTGAACTGTGCATCACGTCCACTTGCCCAGCTGCAAAACACCCTGCACCTCCTGGCCTCTCAACCACATACGTGGCTTTTCTCTCTCAAGGAAACAGGGAAGGACAATGTTGACCTCTGGAAGCACAAGAATTGCCCAAAGGCTGGAACTACTGATCACAGGATTAGCTCTAGCCTAAAACTACATCATCCAGGGTGGTTGGTATTCCTGAAGATGCCTCATGGTGTGGACATCTGCAACATTCCCAGATTCGTACAACTATGTCAATATTGATTCTTCATCCCACTAAAACAATTATTTCATTTAATTAGAGCTCACCAGAAAAAGATTTCTCTCCAAATGAAAATACTGACTTTATGGAAAGTAAAACGGAAAGGAATAACAAAAATGGTTTTGGTCAAGAATCAATTTTCAACTTCAAATTCCTTAAGAAAAAAATAGGGTATGGCATGAAAACACAGTGACCCAAGGACCTATATTCTAGATGTCTTCTTTCTGATGCTTCCCTGTGAACCAGTCTCCTTGGCTGAACTTTGACTCTCCAGCACTGGTCTTCCTGCTGAGCCCCATAGTGCCTACGAGGAGACTGGCAGGCTGGAGTACTCATCCCAGGGTGGCCCAGGGTGGCCCCAAGGTGCTCAGCCTGTCTCCCGGGACAACTCCAAATATAGCCTGCGTGTTGGGCCACAAACCAAAACCTTTTCAGTCCTTGGAGATTAGGATGCAGGAGTGAGTGTTTGTGTGTGTTTCTGTACGTGTGAGGGTTAGATCTGTTGTTTGTTGATTATTTTTCAGCTGAGTATTAGAAATACTTGAGATTAATTTGTTTATGATTGGAGCAAGATTGAGATTACTTATTATTAAACAACATTGCTGGATGTCCACAAGAATCCTGTATTGTCTATCTTTCCTACATAAATAATAATAGCTATTTTCTCTGGCACTGAATATTACATGTCAAAGCTAATCTTCAGTCCCCTTTGCTTATTTTTTCAATATTTTTTGCTGATCCTTTAAAATAATACAGAAATACTTTTCAGCATGCTAAGTGTCTGCTACCTCTTGCAGGCAGAGTTAATGTCTCCTTGGTGTTTTCCATTAATCCCACAGTAGTAGAGTTTCATTCCGTTCATTTGTAAAATTTTCTTTCTTTCTGCACAACTATGTGAACAGTCTGCATTGCAAATCATTATTTCTACATTATGCATCTTCTACTGTAAGAAATTATCTTCTGCAAGTGTCCTTCTAGTGGCTGGTTTGTTTAAAAACGTTTCCTGAGCTTTCTCCTCCAGCTCCCCCCACATGTCATCCTCAATCAGAAATATCTCAGGGAAGGTGGAAGGACATTAGCCAAAGGGAAAATCCCTCTTATCATTAACCATAATAGCTCCATGGCTACGAGATTCAACAACAGGAGCTTGGCTTTTGGGGCACAGGCTCTCGTTCAGTTACCCCCTCGTGAAAAGCGTCAGATAAGCATCCCTGCGGCTGCACATTGCTCTCGTTGGCAGCACTTGCAAGACCCAGACCACCCTGATCATGGCTCTGTCATGTGCACACCCTTCAAAGTAGGGGGTGGCCTCATCTTAGCCTTTTGGTTTGCCAATGTATAGCCAATTACAGGATCAGGAAACTATATTAGCATCTAAGTATGATTTTAGGAGGCCTTAAAAATTAGCCTTAATTTTATATGCCTTAAAAAAACCATTGAGGCACTATCTTCAATAGCAGTGGCACAGCTAGAATCAGGAACCCATTGATGCTACCCCAAATTGACATGTCCTACCGAAAAAGTGTTAAGAGAGCAAGTAAAGTCAAAAAGAAACAAAAAAATATTACTTTCCCTTGAGAGAACAAGCAAGCGACAACATCTCTAGTCTATTTTAATGAGCATGTGTTACCATTACTATTGAGCCAGTGTGACATAGGCACTGAGCTGGTGACAGGTCACAGACCTGGAGTACAGTCGTCTCAGGCACCATGAGAGAAGAACTGAGCATGCCCACACGTCTTCCCATGCGATGTCTTAGTGTGTGATCTAACTCCATCAGAGCTCAGTGACAGTTTTTGACAACCAGGAATGGGGAAGAAGGTCCTAATGGCTTATCAGAACCATTAAGAAAATTGGATAGGTGGAACTAGTGCCTCAGAGCAAAATGATGTATCACTGTATGACTCCTGAAATTGCCAACACTACTCATTTATTAAAGATGCAGCATTCCTGTTACAGCCCATGAAGCACTTGCTAGCACTGTCCATTTCAGGCAAATCATCACTAAATTCCTTAATTCTCATTCTGTTCTGCTAATGAGGATCCTGTGTGTTTCTACATCTGGGGTCCCTAATTAATCAAACACTTAAACCACCTAAGGGCAAATTATCTTCTTTGAGAGGGAAAGATGCAATCAAGGACAAAAAGGTCCAATCATTTTGGCTATCTTCTTCCTTAAGTGATAATAGAAGAGAAAACAGAATATAAATGGAATGTCATTTTGCTTTAATTAAGAAAAATGAAAATAATTGTGTATTCTATTTCCACTTGTGACACTTTGTTGGATGCTTAAAGTACAATTAAATGGGGGTCAGACAATTTCAGAAGTGCAGATTCTTGGCACCTGTGCTGAAGAGAAGACAGCTGTCTATAATAATGATCATCTGATATTCTTTCATTTACAATCTTTGCATTCTGTTCTTGTTCACTTCTTTTTCAGCTTGAATTTTTGCTTATTTATCCTATTTTTAATTCAGGTTAATATTCATATAGTTACCTTTTTTTTTTCTCCTTCCATTCCCCTTGTTTTCTATAGACTCTTTTCCTTCTTTGCCTGCTCCACCTCTCTTTTTGCCTCTCTTACATGCATCTGTGAAAGACCACAGGGGAGACCTTGTGAATAATCAGATCTAATTTTCATAAAAATATTTGGATGCAATGTTAGGTGATGCTGGATAATGATCGCGCTCCTTTTTGCATGGCCTTTGGAAGAGCTCAAGCAATGCAAAGGATTTGACCTTGACCTTGCTACCTGAATGGTAATGAGTACATATAGATATTGCTTGTTCCAAGTCATGCAAAATACATGTGCCAGACTCTATTCACACTCGCTGTTCAGTAGCTGCTTGGGTATAATTTATTCTTGAGATGACAGAATGCAGTTTACAACTTGTATCCTGTATACCTAATGAGACAATTATTCCAGCAGAGTCTGAGCTATTCAGCAAAATTGACACAGAGCAAACAGAAAGACTGCGCTGGAAACGAAGACCGAGTTTGTTTAACCGGAGGGGCTCCCGGTTAGGCTGTCGTTTGCCTGCACGCAACTTCCATTGGTGGAAAATGAGGTGTCACACGTTTGCCCTGAAAGATGATTCAAGCCAGTTTCCCAAGGCTGTCTGCAAAATATTTGGACTTTCAGAAGATGTTACTCTCCTCTGAATATTAACTAGGAAAGTAACGGTGAGTAAACTGAGGAGGGGTGAGGGGAGAGAGATGGGTCTTTCCAGCTGGCACAGTGGGAGTGCTGTGTACCAAAGGAGGGAGACAGCCAAGAGACAACACTGAAGTTGTAAGCAGAGATGGCTCAATGTCTTCCAAAGCACTGTAATAGAGTATGTATATTTAACACATTATTTTTAGTTTACAAATGTTTGTTGACAGGAGTGACAAATATAATGTGCGTATGAGAATGAGGAGCAGGAATGAAACATTCTGTCTTCACTTGAAATAGTCTCCTTGTAATCCAAACAAACACACACCTGCAAATTCCTCGCAAGTCAGCCAGCTGAAGCTCAGAAGATGACTCACGTTGCGCTTGGCTGGAACACTCGCTAAGGTAGGCCTGTGTGGACACGACGTTTCGTGCAATGCCACGGGATGTTGAATAGCTGGGAGTAGCGATGTTGCAGCAATTTTAAGCATGAACTTTCTTCTTTCCAAGCAACTGAAAAAGATCTGCCAGCAGAGTTATTCTTAAAATATAACGTGGTTCAACATGGGCTGGGGAGGAGAGAGAATTTAAACATAACTGCAGGTCTGGATGTGATGTTTACTGCTTTGATTGAACTTCTCAGGGTCTCTTTAGTAATTCTGTGGGTCACATTCTGGGTGGCAGCCCTTACTCACTCCTAATGAGGTCAGCACAGGTTTTGACCATAAAGCATAAGTATCATGTGTTAATAATATCAAATAATGTCTATTAGCCTTTAGACAGCCAGCTTCCAAGATGTGCCTAGCTGGCATTTCTGCATGGAAGTGGGAGTGGAGAAGAAACCACAATATATGATACCACAAATCGCTACTGGGTGCAGAACCCAAAGCATGGGGAAATGTATAGCTCAAAAACACAGCGGTAAAGACTAAGAAGGGGCTCATAGTTCTACATCTTTGTCCTTTTTCATTATAATTTGAATATACTTACTCAGTTTCAAAGGATAATAGTAGTCTGTAATTATTCTTTAAAATGACATATATTTTTAGTAGGTTTGAATTATTCAGAACATCAGAATGGGTTGAGGACACGTTGTTCAGTGAGCGGGCATGTCAGCGCTGGGTGTTTGGGTAAGAGCGGGGTGGAAGGTACCTTTGTCACCGCGCTCTGTGGGGTGCAGAGCTGGACCGGGACAGGCGGGCACAGCCATATCGCAAAGCAGGAACCAACATCAGTCTGTCATCGAGACTTTAGGGGGGCCACAAAATCCCGACCATCACAAGTCTGGTCCTCAGACTAATAGTTCTGTCTGGATGGCCGGCAGTCACAAAGTACTTACTTCATGTCCAAGTGTTGGAGAGCATGTTGAACCTGCATTTCACTTAAAAAAAGAAAAAGATTTAACTCCATGCTAATTTTTGCATTGACTCAATGAGGACTAGGATTTTACCATGCTTTTTATCAGAATGACACTATGTAGACCAAGACATAGTCATTACCTTCTCAAATATGTTCTTTGATTTCTTTGACGGTTTTGTGCTCTTCAAAGAAAGGGAGGAGGGAAGATGGTGTTGGCATTGGTACTTTTTGCTGGAGAAGAACTCAAACCTAGACTGAAGTTTGGAGCTGGTGCTCTACTCAGTCCTTCTTTTTCTTCAGAAGCATACATAAGAGTAGAGAATACTTCTTTTCCTTTGCTTTTCTGATGTTTAATTTTGTTCCCATGGTGACAGGTGCTTTGTAAATATCTGAGAGAGACACTCTGTGCTGTGAGGAGAAACAGTTTCAAAATGCACAAAATTCAGAAAGGAGTCCTGCTCTTTTTGTCCCTTCTGCACAGACACACTATATCTCAGAAACTGAGTCCAAGGTTATAAAGAACATATACCTGTCAATCTTAATTGCATTTTTTGTGTTATCTTTGACTGGATTTGAATGTCCTAATCAGAGGATTGTATTAAAGAAAACAAGATCTAGCTAAGCAAAACTGAGGTTCCAAATTTGATCTTGTCTGCATGGTGAAAAAAAAAAAAAAAAAAAAAGGGATAAGATTCTAACAAAAAAGAAATCCAGTACCTTTTCCCTAAATGAAATGTTACATCTGTATTTTTTGGAAGTGGAATAAAAATGTTATCCTTCACTTCTGGTTCTGCAACAAGGGTGCACAAGACATGGGGACAAAAAGCAAATCCGCTCCAGTTGTCTAATTGGCCAGAGCTGTAGCTGAATGCCAGCCTGACCTAAATGGAACTGAAGGATTTTCACCAACCTTTCATCCTTTTGTATTTTCTAAGGTTAATCTTCCTTCCTTTGTGTTGCTCTCACTAGGCTGCAGCTGAGGGAACAAGAGGTACAGCTGAACTCGGAGCATCCTTCCATGTCCAGCTGATAAGGAGGTGGTTTGCTTGAGGCTACAACTAAATGACCTATTCATAATAGATGCTTTTCAATTAATTTACTCTTTTCTCTTGAACATCAGTTTGTCATGAAGAGGCTAGATTTTATAAATAAATTCCTTGTCTAATGTCATTTGATGAATGCTTCAAGAGAAAATAAAGTAACCGCCTTTGTATTGCTTGAAAACTCACTTCAAGGCTATTTGCTACTCGTTATGGCATCACTGCTGCAAATACGAATAAGCAGATGGGCTTGTCAGGACCACTCTGATGTTGTCACCTGAAGGGGACAGAGCAGCAAGTAGCATCTACTTTGGAAGGAAGCTTGTGAGTTTCTGTCACTACAGCCAAGTTGGTCCAAGTTTTCTTTACAACTCCAAACTCATGACAGATGATGCACCCATCCTGTTGTATTTTACCTCTGTATGTTAGCATGCAATACAGCTAGTGCAAAAGTTAGAGCAGGGCTGTGTTCTGCCTCTCCCTTTCCCTGGGATGGCCACCCTTCTCCCTTTTCCCAACAACTGCCAAAGTGGAGATGTTAAAGGTGTAAGTTGGAGGGATAAAATGCTCTAGCCCACCAGTACAATCAGATCTGCTGCAGAGAGGCAGATCGTCAAGAGAAGAGAGATCTGAGGATCCTCAACCCTCATCCAAAAGATCTGTGTGATATATGAAAGGTTGAAGGAGGGGGCTGTAGCATTCACAAAATAGTCAGAGTATCATTTAGCAGTGGGCTCGATTTATGTGCAATAAGTTGTTTTATACCAGTTGAACAGATATAATAACAAATAGCAACAGAAGAGCAAAAAGCCTGGAAACATGATGCAGCGAGTCCTGGTTTGCTATGTTGGCCCATGAATTTCCCCCGGTACCCACTCAGTTCCGTGGATGAGAGGTTTTGCTGCTTCCTCCCAGTCGCCACTCCTCGGATTAAACGCCTGAGCTCTGCGACATATGGCTGCTCCGATCGCAGTGGATCTCGGCTTGTTTCCAACGTGCTGTAACTCCAATTTACCAGAATGGCACTTACAGATGTCCAGTTAAAATGTCCTGTTTTATCAGGGAAAATGCTTTCCCAACGGTACTCTTTGCCACTGAATAGAATTCAAGAATCATTTTGTCTGTTATGACTTTTATTTTCATAAAGAATGCAGACATGAAATACTTAATGCGATGTCCTAATTAATGCAAATATGCCAAAAACCTTTATTTTCCAGAGAAAATTATATTACACTGTTGCATTTCCACATTTCGTGGCTGCATATTTTATATACTGTAACCATGGTTACCGTGTCATTAAAGTCTATTCAGAGGGAGTTGGGCATAGCATAGAGCTATCACAGAGAATGATTGCTTTTGTAAATTTAAAAGAAGCTCTGCAGCTAATTACTGTGTGTTTGTGTAAATTGGACCAATGGAGAGCACAAAATTTGGAACAAATTATTGTAGAGTCTCAAGCAAATGGAGGACATTTTTATTTGATTTAGGAACTTGCCTTCTGCATCACAAGCCTCTTAAACTTTTAATTGTGTAAGGCTGAAGGCACACACTGGCATACTGCTGATAGCAAGAACGCAGACAGCCCTGGCTGAGAAGGGAGGTGAACGGTCTTAAATGGGAAGTACTGGTGACGGGCAGAAAGCTGGGGAAAGGGTGAAGCATGCCTGGGCTGTTCTGATTTTGCATCTTTTGGAAATTTTAGAAGCAAATTCAGCTGCTTGGGAATTTTTCAAGCTGTCTCTTGCATACAAATGAAGTATAAGTTTCCTCCACGCAGTGCACTCTGTACGTGGAGAGTGGGGCTCTCTCTTCTGCCCTTTACTGCCCAGCACTGTAGCAGCAGATGCAAAGTAGGGTCTTGCATTCACACTGTTCCTTAATCTTTTTTCAAACACTGATATCCTCGTCGGAAAACATCATATCCACAGCCACATCGATGCCTAGCAGTCTTTATATCGTATAGGAAGCTGAATATGACAGCTGATTATCTTCCTACTTCGGATGTTACAAGTCACTTTTCAGCATGCCCCCCAACTTTTCAAGAGTTGCATGATTTGTGGCATCCTTATATGTTAATAAGAATTTCCCCTTCATCCCCATACCTCTGGGCTGAGCAAATACAGTTTTGTGTTTTGTTTCACCAGCCTTTGAAACATCTGCATGGGCCACTGCCAGCAGCCGGTTTGAGTGACTGTACAGAAGTGAGGGTACGTGGGGTGACAGCTTCCAGCAGCGAAGCAGTTAATGGCCTGTCCTTGTCCTGTCTCTGCCCCTGTACTGCCACACACCCTCCATCTGCCAACAGCCAGGGGCAGCGATTGACAACTCTGCTTTTGGCAAATTTTCTGATTTTCATCTCTTATAATATTTGGCAGATATTAACAACTACGAGCTAACTGCTCCTCATGGACTCAGAAAATCTAACACTGTCCTGATCCGAGCTGATGCTTGTTTTGTGTTGCCTTGTGTTGTTTGTGTAATGCTGGGGTACAGCGGGCATTTTACCTTCTCCAGGGTCTCAGACAATAAGCAGAAAATCAACAGCATCTTTTCCAGGTGCTGGTAAGCATGAACTACACCAAGCCCAGCAGAAACCTCTTCACTCACCTTCCCCATGTTTTGAATTCTAATACAGGAGCTGTGGAAGGAACCACCCTGGCCCCAGCAGCTTCAGGGAACATACTTCGACAAATGAATGAAGCAAAAAACTTAATATAAAATCCTGAGCAGTCACTAACCATCCTTGTCTCTTCACCATTAGCCAATCTGATCCTTAAAAGCAGCTCTGCACAGCCTGGCTATCAGTACGCAGTGTGGGTAGCCCTGGCCAGAGAAGATGCAAAATCTGGGTTTCCCATTGACCACTGCTCATTTGGCCAGTCCCAGTCCGGGGCAAGCAGCCCTCAGACAAACAGCCGCTAAAGTAGGGGGAAAAAAACCCTGCCAGTGCTAAAAGCCACTTAGTCTTGCATAATCTCTTTGTACAAGCACATCTGTAACAAATAATTAGGCTGTTTTGATTGCAGGGCTGTTAATTGCATAAGACCAGTAACACGGCACAGACTGTGTGCGTGTGTCCGTCCTCGCTGACCTGATCACCAACAGAGCTGCAATTTTGAGGTTCAGGCTCTCTGCCAACCTTTTCTCCACTAAGTGTTCCTGCTTTTTTTGCCTGCATCTGTTAACTTATAAAATTTATCTGCAGAATACCTGAACCCTTACCTAGGATAATACCCTGTCAGAAGGTAGGTAATGGCATGGTGTAGTATAACATCATTATGTAGCAATGCTATGATGAAATATCTAGGCAGCGTGTCAGGAACATTGTATTTATCTTTCTGTGGTGTTTTTGCATCATTTTGGGAAAGGCCAAGTATGGCTGGGATGATGTGATGTTATCAGAGGACATTTCAACACCTATTTTGCACTCAGAGAGTTAATGCTGGGAGAGACAAGCACTTTAACTCCAACCTCACCAGCAGCAGGTGATCCTGCACCTCCTCATCTGTGATAGTTCAAGCAAAACCAGTCTCCAGCCTCGTTTGGAAAGTGTGGGCATCACCAATATGCTTAGGCTGAGCTCCGGTTCCCTCTCTTGTATCGCTCCCTGGCAGGGTATTAAATACTCACTGGTAATTCAGCATGGAAACACACTACATCTCAGTTAAAAGCCTTAGAAGCATACACGAGACACACATTTCTGTGGGGAAAAAGAGGAAAACTGCCCTCCTGGCAAATGCAGTAAGCACATAATCCTCCACGTGATGGTGGCTTGCAGCAAGCACAACGCAACAAAACTCCGGAGCACTCCACTTGCTACCCCAGTCTGCTGCTTTTGTTCATGGCTTCTGCTAATCCATGTCACGTTTCCCATTAAGTTAATAAATGCTCATTTCAGAGAAGCCCTTGCATTTTTTTTTAACGTTTCCAAAAATGAAGCATAACCAGAGGGTTCCTGTTATGTAACATAAATATTTTATTATCTTCCACATTACTGATTTGCAGAAAAAAAATCTAGACTCACTTTTGGCCTCTTCCATTAGATAGCCTTGAAAAACATGATGCCATATTGCACAAGTTGTGCTTCTGTATAACCATGGAATATTGCATTACGTATACCTAACCCTTTGCCAAGCTGATGCTTGAAAAGACAGGAAAAATGAAAGTCTACATCTTACAATGACTCCTACTGCTTTTTATCTAAAACTAATTGTGCCTGGCAATGTATTCTTTCTGCATCACAGGCACTATTTTTTGATATTTCAACAAAACAAAATTGTAATTTTTGCTAGATTCATCTATTCCGTATCACAGAGCTGTAAAAATTAAATTACAAATCCTGTGGGTCTTGGTCTACCCGGGCTAAGCGCTGTGGCATGGAGAGCTCTGCTGGGGTTTGCCCGGTTGCTGCACAGACGCAGCTGCTCGCATGGGGCTCCCAGTGTAGGAGTGTATGCAATTAGCTTTGTTGCCACAGTCACTGGACTGAGTGGGCATCTCCACGCTTTTATTAATTTGATGGGTCTCAGTCCCAGACTCGCCACGTAATTTGTGTACAAGCATGCTTGTGCTTAAGGCACAGACATAGGGTAATCTGGGAGGGCTGAGGAGAGGAGAAGGAGGAGGAACCCAGGCACACACGGTGCTTTAGCATGGACCCAAGCTCTTGTTCATGCAGTTCAGACAGGTTTGGTGCTGAGGAGGGCATACACATCACAGCCCAGCCTGCCAGCAGCCAGCAGCTTTTCTGGTTTTCCTCCCCGCTGCATGGAAGCTTCGGGAAGCAGCCGCCAAACAGTGTTTTGCAGCTTGTTCTTAACCTCAAATGAGAGAAATGACCTGTACGTTAGTGGGTAAACTGCCATCTTTGCGAACATACCAGGCTTAATCAATACAAGCAAGGGTAACAAGCAGGACACCCATACCTTTGGCTGCAAGAGACACATTTTCCGGGAATCAGAAACAGATAAGGCTAACGGATAGCCAGTTTCTCCCAGCATCATCTTCCTCAAATCTTCTCCAAGTGTACTTTGGGCAACTGCTTTATTTCCATAGGATTTCCAATTGCATGGTAGTCCTCTCCTGAGTGTCTGGGTCTCTACCTGTGCATTGGGCAGTCGCACAAAGTGCTCACACAACAGTCTGGATGCATCCATCAAGGGCCACCGCGCATTCAGAAACCCTCAATGCATCCACAGCATCAGCCTTCAGCGCATGTGCTGCAAGGCTGACCTCCAAAGGGAACAGCATATCTGGCATATGTGCTGTTTGGTGATATGCAAAAGGCTCAGGAGGTCTCAAACATCAGGGACCAGACTGAGGAAAACCTAACTAGGTTATGCAGCAGTCCAGCCTGGGGCTTGCTGCAGAAAGAGCCAGAGGGGAGCGGGTTATCACTGCAGAGTCAGCACCATCAAAGAAAAGGTACCAAGTTGTATAAGAAAACATGCCTCTTATTAAAACACTTCATGTACATAACAGGGAATCACCCAACACAGTCCTCGTTGTTCAAGCACTA
Source organism: Nipponia nippon (assembly GCF_047370975.1). NCBI lineage: Eukaryota > Metazoa > Chordata > Aves > Pelecaniformes > Threskiornithidae > Nipponia > Nipponia nippon. Next base: position 15,180,687 of record NW_028262290.1, on the reverse strand, counting down.
CTTCAGGTTATGTCAGCCTGACATAATGAAGCTCTCCATTTAGTAGATATCAGGACTATTTAAAGTTTGTGATAACATTTACAGTTGACTTCATTTTTATTTGAATTATGTGCCAGAGATACCAGTAATATTTTGGTATTCTTGCCAAAGAAAAGCTTTTAATATTTACAGACAGACTTTGAACATGCCAGCTGGCTGATGCGAAGAGTTTGAGTTCTCTTCAAAACAAAATTATTAGAGTCATTTACGTAAGTCTCATTGACAGTTTACTTTAGCTTTTATTTCCCAGACATCAACATTAGCATCTATGATTTATTTTGCAGTCTTCTGTGGGGAAAAGGAAAGCCCTCACCTCTGTATTCATATTAACATTTATATAAATCAGCCAGTAATCATTTGGATCTAAGAGCCGCATGCCACATTTTAAACAAGATGCAGTTGAACTCCCAGGCACAGAGCCAGTAGATTGGGCCATCCAGGAACCGCACACGACAGGCCACCAACCACAAGCCAATACTCCAAAAACTTTTGGTGCATGGGTTAGGCAACGCTAGGTCCCCTGAAACATTTTTATTGGGAAATTTCATCTGTTGATATTAGATCCCTGCTTCTTTTCACTAAAAGATTAAATGACATGGCATAGCTTCTTTTCTCCTGCTCCTTTTTGCCAGCTTTTAGCCCCAAATCTTGCTCCTTCTTTAGGCTTTTCACAAAACCAAGCACTTAGCCCTGACTCTGCCTGGGCTTCCTCACCTGTGCTGTGTCACTTTCTGCTTTTTTTCTCCTACCCCTCACTTCAGACAATTCTCCTGCAAAACCACCAACACAGACGTTGCTCATATTTTGAGTGGACCTAGGTTTTGAGTGGTGGCACAAGCTTGTGTGGATTCTGCTAATGCTGGTCAAAAAACCTGCCTGTCATTTAAGACAGCTCTAAGAAAAGAAGCTGCTGTTTTGCTCTACCTGCAATATTGTCACATTCAACTCAATTGTTACACATTAGAATGAAAGAATTATCATCTGGCTTATTTGTTTGCAAACTACCATGTATGATGCTGCTTTAAGAAGGGAGTCATGGGCAGGCAGGAGGTTGTTCCTTGTGCCTGGCAGCTGCCCAGAGGTGAAGCCAACCCTCTACGATGGGGAGATGGTGCCTCCACAGTGAATGATGGATATGGTCCAGTGGGAGAAGCTTCCACACCACACAGTCTTTTGGTGGATTTCCTTCTCTGGATCTTCATGGTGCTCGAAATGATTAGTTCCCGCTGTAGTGCTGCAGCAGGACTATATATTTTGCACAGCAAACATCGTGCCATGAGGTCCAGCTGACGCCACAGGAGTCTGGCCAAGCGCTCCCTCCCAGTCGGGACCCTGTTCATGCTGCCAGCTGAGCTGGGGTGTCCACACTGCCGTTAGCAACTGCTCAGCCGCAGCTGGGCATAAGGAGGCTTTAACTCCTTTTCCCCAGGAAGTGAAGGATTGTGTAAGAGGTGGTGGTGAGCTCACGCTTAGGATGACAGGGCTGCTTCCAACAGAGCACAAACAACTGACCCCACCACCAAGAACAGCACAGTGATATAGGCAGGTTGCATCTTTCTTGGGGGTTGTGAAGAGGCTAATGCTGGTTAGAGTAGCCCAGAAGCAACACTAAGTCACATCTGTCCCATAGCATATGCTTAACCCTTTGCAGGGTACAACACAACCAGGGTACATCTGTACAACAACCTGCTCTGCAGCAGCCTCTGCTCCTTGAGCTCCTGCAAATGTGGGTCTGAGCTGGCAGACCCTCAGTCCCCAAAATAGGGAGAAACCCCTCAATCACTACAGTGGAGAGATACTCCTATCTTTAGAGAGGGGAAGGGCGTTGGTGGACAAAGTAATACAAAGAGAACGGAACAGTTACACCAGGCTGTGTCCACAGACAGCGGCAGAACAAGGCTCAGGAGAGCCATGTGCTTCATATCTTGGAGCCTACAGCCTACCCAATCCCACTGATGACCACCTCTGACAGTCTCGGCTCTGGCACCAAATGCACATTAGCCCCTTGGGCTCCCTGATGCATGCAGACAATTTTGAGTTACAACTCTTTTCTGAACAGCCATGCCACAGTGGAGTCCTAGCTAACTCTTTTCTTCCTCATCTTCCTCAAGAAAAGAAGTGGGTCTGAAGACTCCTTGCATTCCCACATGGAGGAGGCCTCTGAGAGCTGCTGTAATTCTGGTGACAGCTTTTAGGACCTTTCTCTACAAAGAGTACTCCCTACTCCATATATCGCTGAAAGTTCGGGGCACTGTGTACCTTAGTAGCACTGCTGAAAGATCAGATCTCTTCAAATACAAAGGCATACATTTAGGGCATTAATTCATATTTCTTCATTCTGGTTTGCACTGGCAACTCCTAAAAGAAATGCTGATTGAACCCTGACTTAGTAAGTGAAAAAAATAGCCGTGTTCCTTTAGCATCAAAACCCCTTTTGAATGTGTGTCTAGAATGACTTGTAAAGACTAAACAGAGTTTCTTCTCCATTTAGCAACTAATATTGTCGATGCCTTGTGGAAATATCTGGAAATTGTATTAAAGGAAGAAAAGAAAAGGTGGAGGAGGAAGCTGTATGTGAAAACATTCTTTCCGTGATCCATATCTGAATGTTCCCAGTCAACAAGCTCTCAAGTCTGCACTTGAACTGTGCATCAAAAGAAGCAGCCAATGTGTATTCTCTTGTCAAGCTCATTCCAAACTGATGCATAACAGCCGTGTACTAGCCAAGGTCATTTCAAAGGTGTTTACTTTGACTGCAAACTAAATTTGTCTCTCTTCACTCAGAGATAAAGTCAGTAACATTTGTAAACCAAACATCATAATGCAAAGGTCTGACTTGAAGCTGATGCTCATGTTGGAGATGGGATCATGAAACAGCTGCATAACAGTGATATTTCCCTGGAGATGCTGACCATGAGTATGAGATGAAGGCCAAGTTCAGAGGCAAAGACTTGGGAAATGTCTCTGCGGCAAGCTAGTGATACCTCCCAGGGAAATACTAGAGCCTCTTCAAGGGCTGCCCTGCCTGCCCATGGGTGGGACTCAGTGCCTGGCCTGACGCCCTTACCTGTCTCTTCTGGCCTGGCTTCATGTCACTGCCCATGAGCAGACCCATCAATGGCCCCTTCCTAGAAGAGAGAGCCCTGACACAGCCTGTTGCCAAGGCACGTAAGATCTGAAGCAGCCTGAAATCAGTCTTGAACATAGTCTTTCTTAAGCTGGGTCTGAGAAAGCCCTCAGCTTTGTCAGCCCCTGAGAGCAGCCAGCTTCAGGTCCGGCAGGTCCTAGCTAAAGCACCTCAGTTTCTTAGGAGACGCAGGCTTGTTCTGTGCTTCTGATACACCGTTTGCAAAAGGTGTCTTACAATCCATGGTGGCTATTAGGCAGCCAAAGGATATGCACCATGTCCCTACAGGCTGGAAAGACTCAGGTGTATGAAAATGAGAGGGTACAGAGACCGGCACAGGCAGCTGGCTAGACAGGAGACCAACTTCTGCCAGTACCAGTGTGTATTACGCACCTAATCAGGGGCAAACACAACACTGCTGTTTCATCTGAACCTGTCTTGGTCCTGTGTATTTGGTTTATCTTCTTTGTCCTTGTGTGACACATAATATGAATTTTACTTTGTCCAATCCGGTTGAATTTTTAGCATGCGTTTACAGTGTTACCAGGACAGTGTGCATGGCTACTTTAGCAGGCAAATAATTTTCCAAATTGCTTGAACTTTCATTTATTGTTCCTGTGATGATAGTGACAATGAATTAACAACAGAGTAGCACAGCCTGTGTAAATAAGGACAGTCATCTTCAAATCATCGCATATGTCCCACATCATGGCATTTTTATGTTTTGCAACACGAAAATAAAAGAGCATCTAACTTACCTTAATGCTGCTAATGGAAGACGAAATGAGTTCATTGTAGTTAACTACCAGGTTCTTGACATTTCTGACCAAATGCAGTACAGGATTTCATTTCCACTGTGGTACTGCAGCTGCTAGCATTTGCCTGTGTCTAATCAAGCAAGAAGTTAACCTTGAATACCAAACACAAAATCTATAAACTAAAAGCTAGAACTAACTTGATTCCCTGAAGGTCACAGAATTTAAATAGAATGGAGCAAACCCATCTGAAAATAAAACATTCCGCATTATTCCAGGCGTATAGCCATATGTCTTTGATACAGGATTTTCAAACTGTTTATTAACCCTTTCCAGAAAATTGTTTTAAGTAGTAAAAGCTTTGAGTCAAATCTGGCTGTGCTTATTCAGGGTTTAATCAAGCCAGGCCAGCTCCCCGGGGCGAGGATGTCATTGGACCTGTGTAGCAGGCAAGAAGAGAAATGAGAGTCTTTCCTCCTCCCTTGCATGAGCGCAGAGGTTAACGTAATCCAATTCCTTGTGCTCCAGTAAATGGCAAAGAGAAGGCAGAAAAGAACAGGCTCTGCAGCACGGGGAAGCGAGAGCAGATTCCCCTTGACCGAAGGGAGCACAGAGGCCTGGCTCATTGCATAGACGGAGTGTTGTGCTCGCTGGGCTTGCTCCATGCCTATGGGAAGAGCTCACCGCCCCTCCTTCCCACTCTGCCCACCACGGTACTTACAGCCACGGTCCATCATCCCATGTACAGGAGTGGGAATTCTGACTGAGAAAAGACTGCTGACTCAGGTCTTCTGAGATTCACAGGATAAGATTCAAAGGATATATTTAGCCGCACTGCCATTTCTTTTTCCAGAATCTCATCTACAGACCAAATATTTACTGTTCCTCTTCATAAAAATTTGAGGACATTTGAGATCCTGCACTCTGGTTTGCAAGGACTTACTATGTTACCAGCATATATCCTTTAGTTACAGAGCAGGTAACCCTCAGCCACTGATAACACATTACAAGGTCCAGGTTAGGCTCTAGACAATGACATCTGCATCTAAATTTGGGTGTCTGAGCTCCCATTTTGGTCAACGGAGCTCTGGGGCTCAGTCCGGGTGCCTGAACATCAGGGTCCAGAGGTGTTCAGTGGAGCAGCTGAGACATCTGCATGGGGCTGGTGGATGTGACCCAAAACCTGCGCACCCTGAAGAGGCAGCCGGGTTTTCTCTGGGCTTCAGAAATGGCACTGGACACTGCAGCGAGCCTCCCCCTGCCCCTCTCACAGGCTGTGCCGCAGGCTTCAGAGAACAGCGCCGTCTTTGTCAGGCAGCTGCTTCAGTCTTCCACCTCTGCCATGCTGAATGGGAGAGGGGAATTTCTCCTTAACCCACTTAGCAATCAATTTAACACCCTCAAATATAATGTTTTGTGGCCCATTGAATTTCCTCCTTGGAGCCGTAACTGCTGTCCTTGCTTTTATTCTCAGGTGGAGTGTCTCATCTTTCACTGAAGGTTCCTGCGCTACTTGTCGCAATTTCATCTTCCAGGCAGCTCCACAGTGAGCCTTGTGCTAAAAACGTAATCCATGGGATTTAGTATAATGCCGCTATCATAGGGGAAATATGAAAACGGAGTCCAAGTTAATTAGAAGTGCAATAGGATCCTGGGCATCGGCAAGGAGCTGTGTCCATGTGTGAAGTCAACGGATCAACAGTTAGTTACAAACGAGACCAGGTCTCACAGACTGACTCGATGCCTCCCATTCAGCATGTTCTTCTGTTTGTAATCTTCATTATCAGCCCCTCTACCTGGGAGCATAATTGTACACAGAGCTAATGGAAATATTTCACTGGAATTTTCCATTTTAAAATTGGTTTCATTTTTTATGCCTGATGATACTATGTTTTGGTCAATTATTTTGGTTTTCAGAAGAAAATGCTTTTAACTAAAACAAGATTTTATTTATTTAGACTGTTTTCATCTCCTCCGTGTGCTTCTTTTTGTTAGAGTCCACCTCCACGCAGTTCTTTCTGTATGTAAAATTCCTCAGATAATTGCTTTAATTTTTATTCCCATAGAAAGAAATCATATTTTATGACAACCCGGAAGCATAACATCATCTTTTCTGATGACCTTGAATTTCTTACGGGCAACAGTGGAAGAAGCTAAATTAAAATGTGTCTCTCCACGTGTGTCAGTTACTACTTCAGAGACCCAAATACTCTGTGTCTTTATCTGTGCTAGCCACCTTATACAGGCAGGATCCCCCGCATTCTTTGTTCCACCCCCTACCAGTGGTTACCTGCCTGGTTTGTCCCTTTTCAGAGAAAAAATGTCAATCTTTCAGACAAAATGGGCCGTGCAAGAATGGGAGATAATTTCCCAGTCATGCTTGAGACCGTATTTTTCACTTAAAGTCACCGTAATTCTGATGGGCATTTCTCTGGGTGATATCATTTCAAGAAGTACGCTGCGAACCGGGAGCATGCTGGTGGCTTGCTGGCGTGGTCATCATCTCAGGGAGTTTGTTCCTGGCAGAGGGAGGGAGCATCAGGAAACCCAGTGGTGAATACCTACAGCATAACCTGCCAAGGGAAAAATTCATCTTATTATTAATTAAGAATTGTCTATGCGTGCAGCAGGGAGGTTGCGTATTACCTGCAATTTTTTTCCACCCCATTTGATTTAGTATTATCCTTATAATACGTACTCTTTCCTTAAATGCCGCTAAACTCTTGACCTCAATATTGTGTAAAAATGAGTTTCACAGCTTGATTATACATTGTGAAAGACAAGACATTAATTTTTACTCTTTTTCTTTTGGTTAAGAGTGTTCCTTGCTGGCCTGAGTGTGCATGAACATTAGAAAATAATCTCCTGAGCAACCATTTCTCAGAATTTATGACAACACTTGTTACTTGCTACCCTCCAAATTTCACCTCTGTCTTCATTAGAAAGTGTTCAGACACTGTTGTGTTGCAGCTGAAACAAGGTACCACCTCCCCATGTAGCATTGCTCTGCATCTGTTAAGATTTTTGAAATTATGTCTTCAGACAGCCTTGACTGAAGTGTTAATTGCTCAGACCCTGACTTCCTCAAATCTAGTTAAAATTATTCTTCCCCTAACCTTCCCACGACTATTGTAACATTTATTCAGATTTTTAAAAAGAGGTTAGAGCAAAGATATGAAGTTAAACCAAAACCAAACAAGAACATTGATAAATTGGTTTGTCAGTGGCACTTTCTGTCCTTTACCATCTGAGTTCCACGTGGTTTGTAGCATAAACAAGTTTTAATTGAGTGACAGATTGTTATTTCAGTACTGAAAAATCCTCTCCCAATTTGGGAGAGAAAATGCTCTGGTAATTCTTATTAAAATCAGTCCACAAACCATCAAGGCCAGAGGCCTTTTTTGATTGCGTTTTCAGAATAGCCATCTGGACCTCCTCTGGAGATTTGAGCTTGAGCATGGTCTCTATTTTTTATAGTCACTTTGCAGAAGCACACCCTGTCCAGAAAACCCAAGACCTCAGGTGCAGCTGAGCTAATGAATTACATGCAGTGATGTGCTTTGAGGGGTCTCTTAGGAACCCCTTGTTAAAATTCTACCACCAGCCCAGAGGCGGGAGGGATAATATTCCTCCTCTACTGAGGTCCACTGGATTCCTGCTAAATCAGCCCTGTCACAGTTGACTTATTCCTCATGCTCCTGAAAACCATCTGAAGGAGAAATTGTTTTCCTCTGTAATTACTTGCTCTACTTAGACTGGACCTGGATCTTACCACATGCAAATATCATTTATTTATTTTGTGATATTCTGTTATTGACCAGTATCGGCAGCGCAGTGCTTGCAGAGCAGAAGTGTGCAGAAGTCATTTAGTGATATTATTAATCATGTTAGCATCTGAAGCAGTCTCCCATCCCAGTGATTTCGTATTTGGAATGGGAAGATAATAAGTATTTTGGCAAGGGGATAATTAGCCAGAAGGTGGCCTCTTTTGTCATTACAAGACTGATTCCAAGGACCACTCACATCAAGGAAAAAAATCCCATCAGGTCTAGAAAGCCTGGACCAGGTGCCTGTAGACCCACAGAAAGACAGCAAGTGCACCGCGGAAATGGCATACCATGGGTAACGCACTCCATGTCATCCTCATCACAGCAGCCGCGGGTGCATTTTAACCCAGCGCAAATGCAAAACAATTGGAACTCGGTTAGCCTCGATGCAGAGGGTTAAACTAGCTTAATTTTTTTTACACATTTGCTGCAGGCTGACAGTCCATATGCTGACATTACTTGTGGGTATGAGATATTATTTTGGCAACAGTGACTTTGTCCGAGCCCAGAAAGATCTTCAGAAACTGCCAATGCCTTCCTAAACTGGGGAGTCTCAAGCTGATTAAAGAGGTGTCACCACAGTAGGAAATGTCTCACCATTTTGATCCTCTGCGTCAGGGAAGCTGGAAGGTTAAGCCTGTATTATTTTTTTATTTTAGGTTTTCATGCCACAGTATCAAAGTCAGTTTGAAACCACTGATTCTCTCACTCTTGTTTTTCCATTTTTTCTCCCCTGTATTTTCAAGAGATGTTTTAGTTCTCCAGTGTTTCCCTTTCTGCTGTTGTCAGCTCTCTCCTCAAGAGCCTTCTGTCCTTTAAGTTCTGACAGGCTGAATCCCAGCTTTGGTTCCCCAGGGATTAGTATTGCTAGCTAGACCGTCTCCATTGCGTACTGATGACCTGGAAGAAGGCATGTGCGTACAGGGAATAAAGCTTTCCGACGGTACAAAGCTGGCTGCAGGACTGTCAATACAAATGAGGAAATAACTATGCCCAGAAGGCACTGAAGAGAGGACCAGCCAAGGGCAGAGCAGAAGTACAAGCAGGAAATTGAGCAAGAGCAAAAATGATAGGTTAAAACCTGGGGTAAGTAAACAGGGTGGAAAGATCGGGAGATTTGGATGCAGATTGGCAAGGAAAGCCCCATTCGGAGGGAGGAATTCAGAAAGCCAAGTGAGTTGCTTGGGCACTGGACGTTTGGGCTGGGAAGAGCCCAGGAGCCCAGAATAGGATTGACAGCATTGGACAGAGGAGGAAAGAGGTGGACAGACCACAAGCTAGCCAACAGGAACAACAGCAAGAACACCATGTCCGACACCACGCTTCCTCTGTGGAATTAAACACCTCCCTTCTGCCCTGGGACAGAGTGCTGGCATCCACGGCCAGAACTGCTGCCTGCACGTCGGCAGCTGTGGGCCCAGGGCATGGGTGCTGGAACACGCTGTTGGTTAACAAAACAATTTTGTCCAAGCCAACCTGAAACCCAATATTTCATTTTCATTTTTGCTCAGTAGAAAAACAATTCTGTTTTTTAAGGAAGTTTGTATTTTCACCATAAAATGCTTCTGTTTTGCCAAGAAAATATTTGTTATTAGATCATTCCAACTTGAAGTTCCCACCCTGCTAGGGCCCAAGTTGTTATAACAAACTTCTATCTGCCAGGTCATAGATTTGTTAGGTCACAGTTACAAATAAATACAGATTTCAACTCAGTATTTTTCTTGAGAATCAAATCATCTATCACAGTCCTTTCCTACAGTGCTTGACAATTTTCAGGTGGTGTATAAGAGTGAGTCATAACTCAGCTCTCGCTTGCATGACAGATACCTAGTTTTGAATATCTAGGTTAACCCAGATTAGGATGGACAACAAAGTACAACATACATTACTATAGCCTGGCTGGCTTTGCATTCCTTGAATGTCCAGGTGCATTATCTGTTGAGACACACTAGGATTTTCCCAGTAAGCTGAGAAGGTCTATAATACTATATTACCAGGTTCTTCATTGTGGGAAATCCATCTTGAATTAAAGCATATCCAAACTGGGGTCAGCAGGCTTTGTATGCTTGACTGAAGAAAATTAATGGCTGAGGCCAACACAGGTGAGAGCCCAGATTCAGTGAGCAGTGAAAGGTGTGCCTGCGTGTTTCAAGAAATCTATTCCCCAAATTTCATAACACTAAAGGAACATTTGATCTAGTTGCATGAGTCTTTACAGTAAAATGTTGCAAATAATCTGCAGGTCACAGTTATTTTTCAGGTCTGTAGGTGAATATAGTGCTGCACAGCTCTGGGGGGCTCTGCGCACATTGCAGTTCACCATGTTTCCTGGGCCTTAGTTGCTGCTGGTTTTAATCAGTGCCCCCCATGCTTGGCTGATGTGTCACACTCTATACATGCTGATTTAAAGCTATGTCATATCAAATAAAGGACAAATAACTTGTTCAAGATCATGTTTAATCAAACAAAAGAAATTAGCTATAGGTTGGCTATTTTGGATAGGTAATAATATCACTGACTTTTTTCCTTCACTATGGACATTAAAAGGAATTCTATTTTTAAAGAATTTCCAGCAAACTGCTGCATTCATTATTGATTTTCTTTCTACAATTGTTTAAACATCAATATGTTTCTAACCAACCACTTCATGAAAATGCAATCTACCAGAAGTTATTTTTATCTTACTATTCTTAAGTAATTTATTTTATATCTCAATCGCATGGGAAAGGTAAAGAGTTCAGGGAGCAGAAAAGGAAAATATCTGTGTTCTTGAATGTCTAACCTTTAAGATTTGAATTAGTTAAGATGTCTTTTGCCTCTCTCTTTCGTTTTCTCTTTTCTATTGATATGAACAACACCGACTCAGATTTACTGCAGGATATTTTGAAATGAAGAACAAATAATGAGTGTTTGTTCAAGAGAAGACAATGTCCCAAATTCATTCTACAATAGCCAAATGTTAACAAAGGTATTTCTAAAATGGTTGGTTCCTGCCTTTCCACTGGCTTCAGACTAACCTTTTGCATAAATGTTTTGCTGTGTGTTCTTCTGTACAGCAAAGACATTATTCCTGAAGAGCTTTTTACTCTATGCTCTGCAGTTACATATTGACATTTAGACTCACGAGTCCTAATTAGCACAACTGATTTTCCTCTGGGAGTTAATATAAATGATAGCAGCAAAAAAAAGTGCTGCTGCATCTCAGCGTTGCAGTTGCTCTGTCACAAAGCTATCTTAATAAACCTTTTAATTATGGACAAGCTGCCAGGTTGCTTAATGCTTCCAAGTAGTCAAAAATGCAGTGTTCAGCATCAGGACGGCTCCTTTCTCCTGGATCACCCCCTCACCCTGGTAGGAGTTACCACCCAAAGCTGCCCCACCTCTGGCAGCTCCAGGCATGGTCCACAACAGCTTGTGGTCAGCTTTATCAAAAGGTACTGAAAGATGCAATACATCCAATTTAGATTAAACTCTTCGGGTCAATGTATGTGCTATCTGCATACAGGGACTCCTGGGAATCAGGATTAAGACAATCAGAAAGGTTCAAACACTGCTATTTATAGCCATTCACAATAAACTTGGTAGACTACCCCAACACATACACAAAAGGGAAGAAAGGGAAGAGACAGAGAAATGATTTCTTGAGGAAAAGTGCAAGCAGGATATAAAGCAGAAATATGCTTGTCCCCACAGGACAATATTAAAAGGTCCTCAGTAATGAAGAAATTTGAATTAGTTGATGGCAGATGGCACCAGTGTTGAGAAACAAGAAGACTCGGTTTCCCAGAGGTCAGTGGCAGTTTTGTTACTTTCTTAAGTGATGGCTAGAGTGGCGTTTTCTCCTCAAAATTGGTCTCACACGTAGCTATAGAGAGTCTTCTTGTACCTAGCAATGAAGTCAGGGCGCACTCAACTGAAGAAAGCAACGCGTTGCTGCCCCTACCCTCATCTATGCCCATAGCCTTGGGCCGACTGTAGCAAAGTTGACAAAAATGCCAAGCAGCTGGACTAATGTAACAAGAAATTCTATTCATAACAAGAAATAATTGATCTAGTTCTCTCCAAGGAGAAAGCTTTTATGTGCCAGCTTTAATTTCTACTACTGGGAAGGAATGTCCTACCAAGCCGAGCGCCAGAGTGCATCCTTTGCCTCAAGCTCTCAGTTTCACCTCTGCTGCCTTATTTTATTTACAAGTGATTTGCAACACACTTTTATCTCAAAGTATGGTGGAAGGATGCATATGGGGACTCTGATGAAGAGCAAGATCATTACAGATGGTCTGAAACCACCATTCATATATTTTCCAAAAGGTGCTTGGAGGGAACATTAATAAAAAGAGGGGATTGAAAGTGGAGGTTTGGGTACTTGTCTTCTGTATGGAGAAGGATCTGTAGGGTAAAGTCTCAGAAGTGAGTAGTTAAGTGGTTTTAAGATAGCAGTTAATCACTGTTAAGAGTCTTTAAAATCTCAGTGGGATATTTTAGCACTCATCTACATATTTTTTTTTTTTGTGCAGCTTTAATTAATTTAATCTGAAATCAACCTAATTAAAAGAGTGCAATTCCCAGGAGTGTGCACCATTATTCCAATAAAGTGAATCACCTCTGCTGGCATAGGGCAGTTTTATATACCCCTCTTGGAAATAGTTAAACTTTGTCACAAAAACTCAGCATGTAAATAACTGGAGAAAACTGGCTTGAAAAGCCGAAGCAGCCTCTGTGGATAGCACAGATTTGAAAAGGAGGATCTCTGGCCACAACACAGAGATTGTCTCTGCCTAGATAACAGGAGTTATTGGCAGACCTGACAAAAAAAATGGCCAAAGAGGCAGATGTAAGCAATTCACTGCTCTTGAAATGTGGATGTGGATGTTATTCAAATCTTCTGTGTTACCTCTTCTCAAATACATTTTCTCTCTATTTTTAATAACTCTTGTGATATTTGGTTATTTCACATTGGTGGTTCCAGAGAAAATAGAGTCCTGGAGATGTACTAAGGGAAGAGCTGCTGAGACCACATCCCTAACTCAGGACTCAGACAAGTAAGTGACTTCTCATGGGCTAAGGAATTACTGAATGAATTCCCAGTGGTTTAAAAGTACACATGCAAAGTGACGTGCACATCTGCTACTGAGGTTTAAGTTGAAATGCTCTATCTCATGTTTGCTATGGGCTAAGGACATGCACACAGCTAGCCATCAAAGCTCATCATGCCCTAAATTGTTAGACCACTCCTGTGCCTCAGGCCTCAGCCTCTAACAATGAGGACAGAAAATATGCTCATGTCTACCTGAAATGTACACATATTAACTTCACATATTACCACCACAAATCTCGTAAAGGAGCTGTCATTGGGAATTACCATCAAATGGGGCGTCTCTTGTAGTAAAAAGTAATGTTTATAGGGCAAAAAACATCATTTCTTAAGCCGTGCCTTTTGAAATCAATTGACTTTTATTAAAACCAAGTGAAAGCAGTATGTCAAGAAGAAATGTAGGCAATGGTTGCAGAAAATACAGCAAGAATGCTGGAAAGCAGGAAAAGAGAGAAGTGTTGTAAGTTTTCAGTGTGAATCTTCAAGAAAGGGGCCAATATGGTCATAGATATGTCTAAATATGTCAACAGAGGAGCCATGGGTCTTGGGATTTTCTTCCGTTCATAGTCTTACTGATCAGACTGAAACTGGAACATACTTGTACAGATTTCAGAATGGATGTTGAAAAGTTGGAGAATATATTGGAAGGAATAAAAATCGCCAGAGCCCTAGAGATATTCCTTACAGTGACAACTGTTAATAGGCTCAGCCAGTTTAGCTAATCAGAAAGAAGACTGAGAAAATACGTGGTTGACTTTCTACCAACTAGTAGAAAAGAGTAAAAAAAAGACAGAACTGTAGATAAAGCCAGACAAATGCAAATTAGAAATCAGTAATAAAAATTTAACTGAGAGGGTAATTAGTCCTTGGAACAAATTGCCAAGGGAAGTCATGGATTCTTCACCTCTTGATCCTTCTTGAAGGGCTTCCTTTTCTCAGTGAACTCAGTATGAAGATAATGGTGAAATCCATCAGGAAATAATCTGAATCTTTTTCCCCTGAAACTTTATGAATGTGTGATGGAGAGAAGCTGAAAGTGTGAGCCAAATACAAGCATTTGCAGCAAAGCAGGTCACACCAGGCCACTGGCACTGGAACGATGGTATTATTTCTCCAGTTTTCCAATGCGAACAAACAGCTGAGATTATCTCATGCTGCTCCATCCCCTCCAATGATCCACGCTCACCTCGGCCAGCCACTCGGGTCCCAGATGCTGATTGCTGTAGGAGGGAATATTTATGCCCCACAGAGACAGCTTTGTGGAGCTAGCGGGAGACAGCATGCTCTCAGCCCAGGTCCAGGGACTGACAAATGACTTTTTGGGGAAGATGAGCCCCTTCACTGCCTCTGGAGAGGAGGCTTAAGCTTTTGGAAGAACGCATCTTCCTGCCAAAGATGATAAACCCAACAGAGAGCAAGGGATGCTTTCTGCAGGGAGAGGCAAGCTGCGGTGTCCGCTATGGATGTCTCGCTCAGATCTAAATTACTGGTGCTTAAGACGCTGCAGGTTTGCAGGCAAAGCTCGGAAATCAGCTTGAAGCCACCTGCAAGAGCTAACAAGAGCTGAGCAGCATACACCGTGGGCACGCCAGCGGGTGTGAAGACGGTGCTGAGCTCGGCCTGAGGGCACGGGCAGAGGGACCAGAGTGGCTCACGCCACAGAGGACTCACGGCAAGGAAGGCTCGGCACCCCTTTCTCCCAGCACCTCGCAGGGACCGGAGCTGGGATGCCAGAGACGGCTGTGCCGGCGTCATGCTTGGCGCAAGACCTCCACCGCCATTGCCCCCCGGATAACGTGCCGTTCCCACGCCTTGTGCGCAGGGAGAGGCCTGGCACCCCGTTTCCCGTAGCCCATGCGGGCCGCGGGCCTGCGGGCAAGGGGAGATCCGCTGCCCACCCGTGCCGCGGGAGGCGTGGGGAGACGGCGGGCGGCGGCGGGCGGCGGCGGGCGGCGGCGGGCGGCGGCGGGCGGCGGCGGGCGGCGGCGGGCGGCGGCGGGCGGCGGCGGCGCAGGCCTCCTCGGCGCGGCTCCGCGGCCCAGCAGATGGCGCTCGCACCGCACGCTGCCGCCGCGCAGCGCCCCACGCCGCGGGCGCGGCCCCGAGGGGCCCCCGCCGCCCGGCCGGGCGCTGCCCACCGAGCACCCCCGCCGCCCGGGCGGCAAGGCAGCCAGGCCGCTGCCCAGGGCTTCCCCCCCACAGCGGTGTTGGGAGCCACGGCTTTACACAGGTGGTCGGCTTTTCCTGCAAGGCATATACGTACAGAGCCCCACAGCTCTACTACAGCTGTACTCACAGCTGCAGCTCCTGGGGTGCAGGTAGGGCCAACCTGGCTCGACAACCTCGAGGTCGGTTGCCTGAAGGGAAGCCCCCTCCATCGGCGTTGAAACCATGGATTTCTCCCTGCTGTTTTGCAATCGTCTTTCTGGGAAAGGGGAAGAAACCTTCACAGCCCTGAACACCCACCCGTCTGCACGGAACAGCCCGGGGCTGCCGCCGCCTCCTGAGCTGCAGAGGAGGAGGCTGGAGGGCGTCATTAAGGCTGAGGGAGAGTTTCAGGCTTTGAAATCAAGCTGATAAAGTCACTTTTATCCCACACCCAAAAAAATCCCCCACTTTAATTAGAGCGATCTATGACTTTTATTTTACCTCCAACCAATCTCTCTTGAGGGACAAAGAAATAGGGTCTTCAGAAAATAATCACCCTTGCCATGCACACAACAGCGAAGCAGGCGATCTGTGTTCCCTCCTTTTTGTGGTGCCAAGAAGGTGAAAAGAAAGGGGAATAACGGTCCTGAAGTCACACAGTCCCCTCTTTGCACAGAGATGGGCACATGCCACAATCCCAATAATTAGGGTAACAGCCTAGGTGCCCTCCTTGGCTCCAGCTTGCTTTCCAGTCCGCTCTCCCTCTGCTTATCAGCCCTTTCTCACTGCATGGCATCTGCCCAGAGGTCCACAGCATGGCTGATTCATTTCGCTTAAATTCCTCCATCCTCCACCCTGACCCCATGCCTATGTGAGCATCTGCAAAACTACCTCATCATCTCCTGATCAATTCTGATTTCCCTTAAAAGCTCTTATATTTCCAAAGACCTATGAAAAGCTTGACAATACGTAGACTAATGGTACCTGGAGATGATTTTCCAGTCACACTGACCAGTATTTTCTTATTGTTTCTTTGTACTCCCCGTATGTCTGGATCCATCTGCTTTCTGTTGTCTAAAATTTGAGTTATAAGCTCTTTGTGACAACAATATTGTAGACATATCCCTGTTCCATGTTTGTACACATTTAACCCAGTGGAGCTGTGGTCCCTGAGCAGCATTTTTGGGTCTACAGTAATAAAAATGGTTGTTATCGATACTATGCTGCCCAATACTATAAATTTGCCTGATGCTTCTAATTTTAAATCCCTATCCTGGTTATTTATAACTTTGTGGATTTTTATGCTGGGTGTCTGCCTCTGCTTAGATTTTTTTTGGAGGGTTTCAGCAAAAATGGTTATGCTATTTCCCAGAAAAAAGATTAGGAAAAAAGACATTGTTTTGCCAATGTTAATGAATTGGTTGTAAGAATTCTTTTTTGGAAATGCTAGCTTCTCCATGCTTTGACTTGAAGGCTGGCAGGCTGGAGGCATCCTGGTGCCAGACACATAAGCATTTGCCCATATTTGGCTGGATTGTAAACCCTATTCATTAGTAATATGGTAGAGTTTGGCAGATAAATTCCTCAAAATTCCTGTCTGTCCTGAGCATGTGCTCCCTCTTTTGCATGCCAACTGCATTATCTCCACAGAATGACTTGAGCCTTCTGCATCCTTACCAACCCAGGATTTCCTTGCAGATGCTTTTAAAAGTAGCAGCAAGCTGGCACATGACTTGTGCCTCCTGTGCCCACCCACTGCCAGATCAACAGAGAGCAAGAAACCATCTAACTTAAGTCCAGGCAAGAAAAGACGAAGATCTCGGATATGTGGCTCGAGACAACCAAGACTTTGAACTGGAAAAGCATGGTAGCTGGTGGGTTTTGTCAAAAAGAAAATAAAAGGAGAAACTGCTTGGACAAGGAGACCAGAATCTAAAATCAGTAAGGAAGAACAGGGGTAATATGAAAAACTGTGAGACTGGCAAGATCAGAACAGAACAAAGGCAGGGATGAAAACACTCATGCTGGCTAGATGAAAAACCACAAGGAAGGATGAGTGCAAGGACATAGGTCACCTTTAGACTCTGTTGGGATGAGGAGGTAGGTGGTTACAAAAGAGAGCAGATCAGATGAAAAGCCAGTCTAGACGAAGAGAGACTGAGGAGGGAGAAGTGATTGAGCAACCTAAGGAGAGAGTTAGGAATGGGAATTAGTGAGAACTGATTTGAAGAGGGGAAAGATTGAAACAAAGACCCCAAGTGGGAAGGGTGATGGGAAGCAGGCTCACTAGATACAGGACTGATTTGGAGAGGCTGGGCATGGAGCCAGGATTGTGTCCATGGAAGAAAAGAAGAACAAGGAAATTGGGGATGAAAAGCAGAAACGGGAGATCGCGGATGGGAACAGAAAGTTTAGTGTTATGTTGAATAACGTTTGAGTATGGGACTTCCTATGCAGACAGACAGGAAAGAGAAGCTTTGAGATAAGAAAGGACTAGAGGGAATAAAGCAAAAAAGGTCATGAATGTGTCAAGGGAGAAAAGAAAAATAAGAAAAGAAAGACTTGTGAATCAGCACACATGATCTGTGACCATCAAGACTTGAAATTATACCCAGTTGCTCAGACTTCCCGTTTGTCTGCATCTAAAGATTATCTGCAAAATTTACTTTCAGACTGTCTCATGTTCCCTTAGAAGCTGGTCCACCCAGAAGGTGACAGTCTGGTTTTACTTTCTCTGGGTGGAAATTCCAGCCCTGTCAATGACCCCTCCACGCTGTCAGTACGATTCCACATAGAGGAATTGCTGAGAGGATTTTGTTGGCTTTTCAAAGAATCTTAAAAATTGCAAACAAACCCCCCTTCATATAAAGAAAGCTAGCTGCAAGACAGGCTCTCAAATGTTAAGAAGCATCAAAATTACAGATGCTGACTGTAATCTTAATTTAATGTCCTTCTGCATAGCTGCACGCTGAATGGCTCTATTTGGCATTCATTTTCTTACCTTCATTTCCAACACTCAACCGCATACAGATGTATACATACAGGTCGGACTATAAAAAGTGAATAAGCATGATAGAATAGTTTTACTCAGCTCTAGTTTATACTGTCGATTATAGAACACAGTAGTGTGTGGTATTGCACCTGTATTTAGAAGTTCACATAGAAGTACTGTGTCTGTCTCTAAGAGTGAGGAAATCTTAGGAAAGTACCTGTGATAACAGTTTGCAGTTCTAGTGTTTCTTTTGGGAGAGGACATTAACAAGGACCTATAGTCTAGAATCAATTTGTATTCCTCTATTAATTTATATCCCCTTGAATCTGGCTTAGCTTTTATATGAAGACACTGGAAATATTAGGCAGGAGCATTGACTTTGATGCATCAAATTCACTGATTACTTTCAGCTTCTACATCACTGTCATTTCTGATATGGATGATGAGTGATGGACCGCTTTGATGAGCTTAAGCCCTGGCTGAGATCTCACCACTCATGTCAGGCAGGATGAATTGGGTGGGGAAGGCAGCCAGAAGAGCTGGCAGAATTTATACCAACATTCCTCCTTGAGAAAGCGTGACTGACACTTGTAGGATGGAGTAACACAGCATTCAGCACATTCCAGTTGTCTACCTAGACTCTCCAGGAGCAGCTCTGGCCAAGAGCAATTTTTATGCTTATGTCAAGGCAACTATGACCTTTTCTGCCAGATGCAAACAGTCATCAACATTTTGGCCACCCAAAATGAGGTTGCTGTAACACTCCCCTGATGTGGAATCATAAATAAGATGAAGGTTATGAAGAATGCTGAGGCCTGTTGAAAGGAGCTATATATTAAAGGCTTATGAACTAAGTGCTGAACCAGAGTGTAGGTCCACCCTTAACTGTATTTCTCTACACTCTGCATTTTTCTTGCTTTTTCTTTCTACATCTTCCATTTACAGACTTTTCGCATGACTCTGCCAAGCTGAGGAACTCTACAGATTCCTTAGTGAGGGACCAGGACATGCACATGGATGTGCTTGCTTCTTAAATTCATGAACATAGACCTTTTTATATTCTGAGATGTTTCTTTCATGCCTCACAGACATCTTTAGTCGCCTGCTGTTTGTGGACTACAGTTCCCAAAAGAGGCATTTCAGAATGGGAGAAAGGAGGATCTAGCACAGGCCTTGCTTCTAGCAATGATATCACGTTCTTCATTGCAGTGTAGGAAGAAGTATTTCTGGTTTCTCACTGGATGTGAAAGCAAAACACACAGCCTCATGTTGCTCTGATTGGCCTTCCTGAAAGATTTGAGGATTCTTGTCCTAAAAGAAGCAGGAATGATCTGTGTAGTAGGGAGATAAGCTTTGTGAGCAACTGTGTGGTAGAAAGGAAATTTAACAAGCATATAACCATGATGTGGAAAAGTGGTGGAGACGTGGGCTAAGGGTTTCAAGTGCTATATGGAAATATGAACTGCAAACTCAGCTTGCTCAGCAAAGACTGGGCCTGCTTTTGCTTTGCCATATGGGGACCAGGTTAGATGGCTACCAGAGCCTCAACAAACCTCCCCAGTTTCTCTTCCAGTGTTCACAAGAATTCCACAGCCTGGATGCAGGGGATGCCACCAGTACATGGACTCCATGTCACAGGAGGGATAATGGTGGCAACCTGCAGCCAGAAATGTGCTGCTCAGTGGGCACAAAGACACTGGAGGTGTTGTTAGAGCCAGTAGCTGCTGGGCAGCACTGCCACCACCTCACTGCTCCCTACATGCCCCTGCATGCTGCTCAACAGCTTACAGGACCAGAGACCAGCTGTAGTTGGTGACACCTGGAAGAGGCTGCAGCTCCTTATCCCGTGTCTCTGGCTGCTGCGTCTCACAGGTGATAGTTGTGAGATGCGGTGAGAAAAACCAAGTGAGACTGGCTGTGCATCTTAGGTTAGAGTCTATTTTCAAAGGCACCTCAGTGACAAACTCATTACTGTGGTCCCAGAGCAAAAACCTTTCAGAAGGGTTTAGGCAAAAGAATTCCTCTCAAAGTGCTTTGCAACATATAATACATGAAAAATGGAAGTTTGATAATTTTGGTGGTGTAACAAGAAGTTACGACAAGAATGGTGACAGGAGATGTAGCTGAAGGTGTCTGTCCTTTTTGACTTGCTTGAGATGTGATGATTGCTTGGATGCCAGCCACTGTAAGTGATATGGCAGCAACCCCATCCTCACCAGCATTTTTTTGTCATTCCACCAGAAGATGGTGATTGGTTGTTTTCTTCCCATGTGGACTTTGTAATAATGATCTGTCTTTTTCCTCGGAAAGCTGGATTACTGGCCTGAGATTTTTCTGTAAATTCTTTGGGGCCACATTGAAAGACCCATATACTTATCTGAGAGAGCGTGGGATGTCCTAGCGGTTGCAACACAGGACAGAGAAGGGTCCCTAAGGGGACAAATGGGTATGGGACAGCATGCATCAGCAGCATCTGGACAGTTTTAGACATTCAAAAATTAAAATAAAGATTAAAAGGTGGTTTAGCTGATGAAAACTAGCCTGTCAGTAATCGCAAGCTTTTTTTCCCTGTATTTGAGTGACAAACAATGTAATCAGACCACAGGAAACCAGAGGATTTAAAATGCAAGAGTTAAAAGCAGAAACAAATGACACAAGGCTCATGTTTACATGGTGCAAGACAATATTGATGCCTCATGGATTCTGAGGTAACTCTGTCCATGAAAAATACAGCAGGCCAGGGGCTTTTATTTTTCTATGGGAGGGTACAGACCTATTCGTTATGCAACTTAGACCTAGGAAGTGGTATGGGGTTGGTTTTGGCTTCTTTGACATGGTTTTGGATAAGATTTTGGTATGTGAGCTTAAACGGAGCTCAGATTGCAAGCTTCAAGAATTCATCATTTTTAGTGGCTTGCAAAAGTGGTCCAAAAATGAGATCCTGTGGGACAACTGATGTTTGAAGAAACGCCGCAATTAAAAATGAAATAGGGAACATGAAGTAGCTATTGGAAAATGTGGTTCATTTTATAATATGATTGAATAATAGAACAAACACTTATGAACCCGCAACTAAGCCTGAAAGTGTGGGACACGGTTTTAGATAGAAATAATATGCAGCCGACTGTTTCAGAAATAAGTGAAGTGGTGTAATTGGTGAGGTCTTGAAACGTGTGTGCTGCCAGTTTTTAAATGCACTAGGCAAGCTTGAATTTGTATTTGTTTTGACTCAATCCCCTGAAATAAATTTGGATCAGATATTTAAAATCCAATTATGCTATCTGCCATATTTCAAATGCTAAAATAAACCCCCCAAAAGGAAATAAGGTCTCCTTACTGCTTTCAAGTGGGTATTAGTGCTGGGAACAACCGAAGAACACTATCATCTTGGTATCCTCTCGGTTAACACGATGGTTTCACTTCACTTTTGACTCCCACTAAAGCAATGGTATATTGGAAAAAAAACACAGGAACTTCTTTCTCCCCAGTAAAAATATACATGATGCTCATTAAAACCCAAATGGGTTGCCAACGCACCCACATGCTTTACGGTTTGTGTTGTGTTTTCAGAGTAAAAACTTTTCAAACATTTGAAATTGAAAAAACAAATTCCAATTTTTGTTTTTTCTTTTTTGGTAGTGGAACTCAAGAAAAAACAAGGGACTGGGGCAAATTTTCCACAGCCTAAAGTGTCCTAGCTTGAAGTAGAACAAAATTTATCAGGTACATTGCTGCTTCTTTGGGACCACTGGTTCTCGTATACTTTGATAATACTGGAACTAGAAAAACATGGAAAAAAAAGGCAGGTGTTTCCTCCCTTTCCTTTCTTTTTTTTTTTTAGCTTTGCTCTCAGAGGAATTCAGTGAAGGTCCTCAGGATCTTTTAAGCATGGGCGTTAAGAGGACAGTAAGGAATGCACACTAAAACCAGCCAGATACACAACTGAAGTGCAACTCCCAAAGGAGAGTCACATCCGTTGCACTCTGCCAGCTTGGCAGGAAGACCTGGAAGAGCTCTGGGGTGTGAGACCATAAGCTATTCTGTTTATCCTTCCCAGTGTACTTGGGAGTATTTTGCTGTTGTGTGAGCATTCATCTCACCATTTGTGGGTGATGTGATGCTTGGAGGCCATCTTGGGGATAGGGATCACGAAACGATAGAGTTTTTGATTCTTAGAGAAGTAAGGAGGGGAGTCAGCAGAACTGCTACCTTGGATGTTTGGAGGGCAGACTTTGGCCTGTTTAGGAGCCTGGTTGACAGAGTCCCTTGAGAGGCAGTCCTGAAGGGCAAAGGGGTCCAGGAAGGCTGGACATTCTTAAAGAAGGAAATCTTAAAAGAGCAAGAGCAGGCCGTCCCCATGTGCCGAAAGATGAGCCAGTGGGGAAGAAGACTGGCCTGGCTGAACAGAGAGCTTTGGCTGGAAATCAGGAAAAAAAAAAAGAGTTTAGGACCTTTGGAAGAAGGGGCAGGCAACTCAGGAGGACTACAAGAATGTCGTGAGGTTACGCAGGGAGAAGATTAGAAGGGCCAAAGACCAACTGAAACTTAATCTGGCTACTGCCATAAAAGACAACAAAAAATGTTTCTACAAATACATTAGCAACAAAAGAAGGGCTAAGGAGAATCTCCATCCTTTATTGGATATGGGGGGGAAACACAGTGACAAAGGACAAGGAAAAGGCTGAGGTACTTAATGTCTTCTTTGCCTCAGTCTTTAATAGTCAGACCAGTTGTCCTAGGGGTACCCAGCCCCCTGTGCTGGAAAACAGGGACGGGGAGCAGAATGAAGCCCCCATAATCCAAGGGGAAATGGTCAGCGACCTGCTACGCCACTTAGACACACACAAGTCTATGGGGCCAGAAGATCCGCTCAAGGGTACTGAGGGAGCTGGCGGAGGTGCTCACCAAGCCACTTTCCATCATCCATCAACAGTCCTGGCTACCCGGGGAGGTCCCAGTGGACTGGAGGTTAGCAAATGTGACGCCCATCTACAAGAAGGGCTGGAAGGAGGATCCGGGGAACTACAGGCCTGTCAGCCTGACCTCCATGCTGGGGAAGGTTATGGAGCAGATCATCCTGAGTGCCATCACACAGCACGTACAGAACAACCAGGGCATCAGGCCCAGCCTGCATGGGTTTATGAAAGGCCAGTCCTGCTTGACTAACCTGATCTCCTTCTGTGACAAGGTGACCCGCTTACTGCATGAGGGGAAGGCTGTGGATGTTGTCTACCTGGACTTTAGTAAAGCCTTTGACACTGTTTCTCACAGCATTCTCCTGGAGAAACTGGCTGCTCATGGCTTGGACGGGCATACACTTCGCTGGGTAAAAAACTAGCTGGATGGTTGGGCCCAAAGAGTGGCGGTGAATGGAGTTCAATGCAGCTGGCAGCCAGTCACAAGCGGTGTTCCCCAGGGCTCAGTATTGGGGCCAGTCCTGTTTAATATCTTTATCAACGATCTGGACGAGGGGATCGAGTGCACCCTCAGTAAGTGTGCAGACAACACCAAGTTGGGCGGGAGCGTTGATCTGCTGGAGGGTAGGAAGGCTCTGGAGAGGGATCTGGACGGGCTGGATTGATGGGTCGAGGCCAACTGTATGAGGCTGAACAAGGCTCAGTGCCGGGTCCTGCACTTGGGTCACAACAACGCCATGTTGTTGTAGGCTTGGGGAGGAGTGGCTGGAGAGCTGCCTGGCGGAAAAGGACCTGGGTGTGTTGGTTGACAGCCATCTGAACATGAGCCAGTGGTGTGCTCAGGTGGCCAAGAGGGCCAGTAGCATCCTGGCTTGTATCAGAAATAGCGTGGCCAGTAGGACTAGGGAAGTGATCGTCCCCCTGTACTCGGCCCTGGTGAGGCTGCACCTTGAGTACTGTGTTCAGTTTTGGGCTCCTCACTACAAGAAGGACATCAAGGTGCTGGAGCGTGGCCAGAGAAGGGCAACAAAGCTGGTGAAGGGTCTAGAGCACAAGTCTTCTGAGGAGCGGCTGAGGGAGCTGGGGTTGTTTAGCCTGGAGAAGAGGAGGCTGAGGGGAGACCTTATCGCTCTCTACAACTACCTGAAAGGAGGTTGTAGTGAGGTGGGGGTCAGTCTCTTCTCCCAAGTAGCAAGTGACAGGAGAAGAGGGAATGGCCTCAAGTTGCACCAGGGAGGTTTAGATTCGGTATTAGGAAAAATTTCTTCACCAGGTTAAGGGTTGGACTTGATGATCTGAAAGGTCTTTTCCAACCTAAATGATTCTATGATTCTATGATCTCATATGAAAATCTCATATGAAAAATTATTTTCCTCGTGATGAAAAAATAGCGATAGCTAATTCAGTGTATGAATTGTAGAGGTTTCACTCAGACTAAGAGGAGCTCCTGACATTGTACTGCATTGAATTGATTGCTTCAGCTTTCCCTTAATTCTGTACCGTGAGTGGAACAAACTATTTTCCAAAATTTTTAATTTTTAATCAATTTTTAATTTAATTGCTTTAACTTGGGCTCAGCGGGAACATCATCTCATAGCAGCACTTTTCCAGTTCTCACAATCCTCTCCATAATAGCATTGATGGAAGTCTGGAAAAATGTGAGGTATCTCTGGATTTAAGTATTTGTATCAGATTTGGACCTGTCTGGCCTCAGTTCTGCTGCTGTTTGCTTTCCGCGCTTGGCTTTGTGGTGATCTTTCTGTGGATGGAGCCCCAAGCTGAGAGCACCCTGCTTGGTTGAGGTCCTACCCCACCCTCTAGGTAAATAATCATCTCACTCCAAGGTCTCCTATGATTTATTTGGCGGAGGTGAAATTCTCCCACCTTCTTTGGACTAACAGTCTGAAATGTTTTCTGTCACGTATCCACTTGCACTGTCAAATTCATTCCTAGCTCCTGCATCCTGCCTGCTCCAGTCTGGCCCACATCTGCAAGCCATACTCCGTGTCTGGGCTGTAAAATTTCCTTTCTTTCCTGGCATTTCTAATCAGGCGCTTCCTCAGCTCCAAGAAATCCACTTACCGTGTCCCAGACTTGAAGAGACCAACGGCCCCAGCTTCCCTTTGGCTGCCAGTCTTGCTGCTGGAGCTCTTCCTGCTTTCCTCTTTCTTTTTTGCCCCTATGACCTGTGGAGCTTTTAAGTCTTGTACTATTCAGCTAGGGTCTTAGATGTCAAACAACAGGCCATTGCTAGTATTGCGTTATACCTAAAACATCATCATACCCTTTATTTGCCCTTTTCTGACCACTGTGAGCTGTAGGGTGGAAAGTGGCAGTGCTAGGTTAATGGTTGGACTTGATGATCTTAAGGGTCTTTTCCAACCTTAACGATTCTACGATTCTACGATTCTATGGTTCTATGAAAATATTTTTCCTTATATTTCTAAACATTGAAATAAATAATGAAAACAAGGTTGGAAAGGTTGTCATCCTCTACCAGACTTTCCACTCTGGAATGATTAATTGTTTCTTGTGTTTATTCCATAAGAAATCTGGGCAGAGATTTTCTGCAGCCTTCTTCCAACACCTCACAATCAAATGCTTCAGCCATGTCATCTAAGATCTGTGCCACCCACACCACTGTCCCAGCTGCCCCAACACCGCTTTCATGTCATCTTCTTTCCTATACCATAGTCTTTCTCCTAAAGAAATGATTCTCCTGCAAACTCGGTGATAGTCCCCCTGAAAGCCAATGACTCCAGAACTACATTTATTTGAACCTTTTGTACATGCATAAGGATCAACCTTATGACATCTTTTTTTTGCTGTGTCTTTTAATTCTGAATGAACAGGCAACAAAAACACAGCACCAGTGCTGGCAGCCTATAATCCCAGATAGCCCCCTTGATGTTAGCACTTCCTTCCAGATTTTTGTCATTGTTGGACCCAGGCGCAAGGAGCGGGTTGTCTCATCGTTTGACCTTCCACATCTAAACATGTGGGTTGGCATCCAGCTAATTTTATGCAAAATTTGAAAATTCCTCAAAGTAATTTCATTTTCTTTGGAGCCAAGCCAATACAGCCTTTCCCTCTGTTTGTCATGCTCATCTTGAGTGCTCAGATCATTTTTTTGCCATTTCCAGAATGGAAGGAAGGAAGGAAGGAAGGAAGGAAGGAAGGAAGGAAGGAAGGAAGGAAGGAAGGAAAGGAGGGAGGAATGGAAGAAGGGAGGAAGAAAGAGGGTTTGATCAAACTGTACAGTAACATAATGCATGCAATAACTCTTCAAGGGTATTGATCCACTTCTGGCAATTTACACTGAGCAAGAGTCAGACCCTGCTAGCTGGCTGCACTCAAATATTTTGAAGTGATGTTGAAGGTTGAAACTTTTTATGAAGGGTGAAGGAGTTTTCTACAGTGACTTGACCAGGCTTATCTGCCCAGATGGTGTTGAGAGTGAACATGCCTGATTTTAAAGGTAGGGCTTAAGTGGTCATGGATTTAAGAACCTCACAGCTTTGATGAAGCCTGCTGCATAGAAGTACCTACATCATACACATGTATTTCATACCTTCCTATTTTTTAAACTTACTTTACTTCAAATACCTAGCAGGAACAATTCCCATGTTCCCAAACTTATTTTAATATTGATACTATTTTTTACCCAGATAAAAGTGAAGGGTCTTTCTGATCATTAAGAAGAATAAAAAATATTGGCACACATTTAAAACCTTGGAGCTTTCAAGTAATTTTAAATCATGCCTTTAATAAACGTGTGATTTCTCCCAGCTGACTTCATTATCTGAGGACTGCCTTACCTGAGCAACTAACCAGAAGCATTATAAAAAAAAAATCAGAGTTTCTGCACTTCTGACTCACCTTTTTCTGAAGTTCTGAGGATGTGCCACAAATGTGAACATCCACAACACTATCACATCATCACCCAGGCATTTTACTGCACCCATTTCACAAAAGGGCACTGACACAGAGAAAGTGAAAGTGACTTGCCTGGTAACAGTGAAATCTTTTTGGGGGGGGTGATAAAAGTACAGTTAATCTTAATTTATTTCACTGTCAGTAAAATAATTAATCACATTCTTTATCTTAAAGCCGTTACTGATTTTAAAGGGACTACTTTTATCTTTGCACTCGAGCAGCCTCCTGAGTTGTTAGCAGGATCAGGCTTCCGCAGTATAAATCCCTTAGGAGAGGGTCCTGTACCGTTCTTGCCTTGCACTCGCTTGGCATGGCAGAAACAATAGCTGGGCCCTGGCCAAAGGCTCCTGGCTTCCCATTTTTGGCTGTGTGTGAGACCTCACCCTCTCCACAGGGACCGGGAACACTATGGAAGTGAGCAGCGAGGGATCTATCAGGAATGCTGTGTGTCGTAAACACGGCCAGCGCTCCCGGCAGGGCTCACAGCCCTCATTCTAGGGATTGAAACAAAATATTTCTTCATCACTTCTGAATTTTAGAGCAAATACAGAACAAGCACATGGTCTCTCCAAACCTCAGACAATTTACTTTGGCTACCAATACACCCACAGAAAGAGTTTTGCGATTTATATATTTATCCTTTCCTTACTTAGTATTGATTCTAAATAAAGAAGAAACCATGGTTGACGGGAAACCTATGAGTAAGGACATATGAATTAAAGAGTTTGTTTTATCTACCCACTTTCCTTTTACTGCTGCCAAAGAAAAAGTTTTCTTCTTTGTAGTAAAAGTAATGGTGCTCTGCATATAATCACTGTGATATAGGTGAAGTAGAAGCTTCTTTTTCAGATATTGAGTACTGAAAAACTATTAAATTATTATTCCTACTCCATTATTCATATTTCATTAATCTTATCCAATCTTCCCAACAAGGAACATGTACTGACAAGCATTCATAAAATTCACCTTTCTTATTTGCCTATCACTACAACCTGTCATGTTATACATCTAATGTATTTAGTTTAAATTTGTCAGATTTTATGTCTGCAGCAGAAACAAAAAGGAGACGCTTCTGTGACAGAAAGTTTCATGGAGGAAATTCATCTGAACAGACAACACTCATGTTTCTAAAGTTCTAATAATTTTATTTTACATCCATATGCTTCTATCAGTGGTAAAATGCAGCCATTTTTCCTCAATGGATAAGTTTAAAACAATATTTTTGTTATGTCTGTGGAGAACTATAATAACCTTGAACCAGCACTCCAGATGCAGGTTGCACTATATAATTAGGTACTCTAGATAAACATTACTGTAGAAGTTAGAACTGAATGAACTTTTAAGGAATGGAAAGAAAGGGAATTATGATCCAGTGGTAAGAATACACTTCGGGCGATGGTCATGTAACAATGTTTTCCTGATGATAGTTTTACCCATTTGTTTTAGTAAATAAGAAAATATGCTTGGAAAAAGAATTAGGACCTATTTTTTATGCATGCTTACTCCTTGTTTTCAAGTTTCAACATGATACGTATTACTGCAAGATGGGAAGAAAAAGCAGTCCAGCCCATAAGCACTTGTATGCACCTAGTTTTCAGCTTCCTTAGAAATTGCATAGTTGTTTAGTTTCACTGATATAATTTCAACATTTGCCACTATTTTACTTTATAGAAATGGCCGTCAGGCATATGTGATGCCACAGGAAGATGCTAGCGGGAGGCAGAACCAGCAGTACTTTTTATATGTGCCAAGTTCTCTGTTCTCCATCCAGGGGTATGAAATATGGGTAGCTGCTTCTGTGCCACTGTGGCTTTGGGGTGCAGGTGATAAACTTGCTCAGTTGGGAAATGGGGATGATGTTGTGGTTTAACCCCAGCCAGCCACTAAGCACCACACAGCCGCTCGCTCACTCCCTGCCGGTGGGATGGGGGAGAGAATCAGAAGGGTAAAAGTGAGAAAACTCATGGGTTGAGATAAAGACAGTTTAATAGGTAAAGCAAAAGCCATGCACGCAAGCAAAGCAAACCAATTCACTCACTCCTTCCCATCGGCAGGCAGGTGTTCAGCCATCTCCAGGAAAGCAGGGCTCCGTCATGCCTAACAGTTACTTGGGAAGACAAATGCCACCACTCTCAACGTCCCCCCCCTTCCTTCTTCTTCCCCCAGCTTTCTATGCTGAGCATGAATTCATATGGTATGGAATACCCCTTTGATCAGTCGGGGTCAGCTGTCCCAGCTGTGTCGCCTCCCAACTTCTTGTGCACCCCCAGCCTACTCGCTAGTGGGGTGGGGTGAGAAGCAGAAAAGGCCTTGACTGTGTGTAAGCACTGCTCAGCAGTAACAAAAACACCTCTGTATTATCAACACTGTTTCCAACACAAATCCAAAACATAGCCCCGTACCAGCTACTATGAAGAAAATTAACGCTATCCCAGCCAAAACCAGCACAGATTAATTTAATGTTATATTGCTCCATGCAAGTAAAAAGGGTTAGAACTCTTGCTGTGGCATTGCCAGTCGCATGGGCACACTTACGTTGAGGCCAAACCCCCCGCTGAAGTCAATCCTGCTGATTTCCAGAGGTTTTGGAGGAGGCCTCATGGTTAAACAAGGCTCTGTGAGAGATCTATGGTACGCAGATGAACGGTCCTTCCGTGTGTCCAGACCAAATAAATAAAGAGGTAATTTTTTACTACTTGGTGTGAGTCTATAAAGTTGAAACTCAGTTTAAAAAGTGATTGATTATTTCCTCCTACGCCAAAATAAAGCTGCCTTAATGGCAGCTCCAAACTGGCTCATCGTGTTGATAATAAGGTGGTAATGGAGGGCATCTGCTCCTCACCAGTGCTCATACTCTGCATACCATTTTCCTTACTCATGCCTTCATTTTAGTTCTGGGAAAGTGGCCCATACCTAAATTGGACATGAAGGAAATGGGTGCCTGCAACCAAAATAAGACTGTAAAAGGAGAGAAACTTGAAAGTTAAAAAAAAAAAAGGAAAAAAAAAAGGACAATGCTTGTGGATTAGACAGTGCCAGAGGTATTGTCACTAAACTTGCACAGCCAACGTAAGAGGATTTCTGAAGTGGATATGAAACTTCCAGTTTAACTTCTGTGAACTCTCAGGGGAGAGCTGGTCCATGACATAGATCTAGGACTGACACATACTCAGTTCAGTTTTGGTGGATGTTTAAGGATGGATGTCTTATTTGAATCCAGTGTGTTAACTTGTACTAGTTCCACCAAGAAATTGAATGGCCTATAAACTACCTCAAGTCCCCAAATTAATGGAATCAAAAGGATATGTTTACGGCTGAGTGCCATTCCAAGATCTTTTTCCAGGAGAAGAGCGGTGAAGTTGGGGGCACAGCACACAGCTGGGAGCGACCACCTGTCTGTCACAAAAACTTGAATAACTTACCCAGCCAACCTCAGACAGATACACACAAAAGCAGGAACATTAGCTGTAGAAATTATTATAGCAATCACCAAAGCTGCGTTGGTGCTTTCCTCTTCTTGTACAGTAGGTGGCCTGGATAATCTAACATCTCCCAGGTGCCCCACAGTGCTGGCTTTCTTGCTTTCTTCTTTTTTTTCCCTCTTTTTCTATTTTTTCTAGTCAGATTACTTGGAAATGGATCCCTGAACCTTGATGTATGTGGTCCTTGATTGATGATATATAAAGGCTTTCTGAAATCATCTCTTCTATTTTTTCCTTCGGAGCAGCAATTGTCATCTGCCAGGGCCCAAATTTGCTTTAAATCCTATCACACCACTGCCAGGAGAAACAGCAAAAAATATCATAGGTTTGGAGTCTCTGAAAATCTTTTTCAGATTCTTGCTGCAGTGACAGGAGCCTGTAATGTTCATTCCACCCTTAACCCTGTCCTTCTCTGAGTCATGATTCCCTTCAAAGGAGGTGATAAAAAGAAAAGTATAGAAATTGCCTTTAGATCAAAAAGCAACTTGAGAATCTTTATTTCTCCTGTGGGAAATCCTGTATTTTCAAGACAGGCTCATCTGTCAAACTAAACTATGGTGGGATTTAAATACTCTTCCTTAGTAATTACATTTCACTTTCTGCAGTTTTGTAATTAGTTGTTATTTCTAATATGCAGTGGCTGCAAAACTCTACATGCTCATAACTCAGGGTTGAGGTCCTGAGACAGGACATTTCTTTGTGTGGAAGGGAATCACAAGTGTTTCTGTCTTTCTAAATCATAGGTTTGGTGAGCGGGGAGCAGCAATTTGTCAGTGACTGGAACAGTACAGCCTGAAGGTGAGTTGCAGAAAAGGTGATCTGGAAAACGCAATTTACATTAGTGTTCAAAAAAGCCCTTCATAATTTTTTAATAGACACTCCAAATATCCACAGTACAAATGGTTGGAGCATAAGTAACCATAGGGCAAGAAGCAAAGTCTTGGCAAAGACTTAGAAGTGGTTACACAGGGGGAAGTCTGTTCCTTAGGACAGAAAAGAAATGAATTGCAGTGTAAAGCCAGGGATCATTTCTGGGACCAGGGGTACCTCGGGCACTGACGATCTGCGGGAGGAAGCAGCCAGCTAATTAAAGTCTGCTGATGACTAAGTTGTTTTCAGTAACAAAAACTATGGAGGCTTGTGAGATGCTAGATGGATTTATACCCATTGGACATTTCCCACATGATTAACTTGTGCAAATATATTGATGTCAATGTGCTTTAAACGGAAACACCTTCTCCAGTACATATAGGACCCAGAAACTGCCAGAATTTTTTACAGAAAAGCTCAAGGACTTTGTGACATCCTCCTTGATGATCTGACAAGGAGACCTGTGCCTTTGCTGCAGATCAAAACCAACACTGAATGCCCGTGTGCCTGAAAGAGCGGGAGCACACCTGGGTCTCTTGCACAAGAGTACATCCCCAGCCGCAGAGCTGGAAGGAAATGCCTGGTGGGGCAGAGGGATACCCTGGGCTGGTGGCTGCCGGCGCGCACCGCACCGCCTGGGCTTACCCACGGCATCCCCGCAATGGCACCAAAAGTGGAATCATCATAGCAAACAGAGAAACCCAAAGAGCCACAATGTTTGCCTGCAACTTCACTGTGCAGGTTGTGACGCCACGGTAAGGTCAAGCGAACTAGCCGTCCGTTTGGCTGCCTGCCCACTCACTCAGGTAAAGACCCATCACCTCAACCTCAGACTTCAATACCACATTTAGCTGGTGTCAACGGGAAACAGCCTCTGACTGTGAGGTGGTGTTGCAGAAGGAGGCTATATATAGGTGTGTACTCAGAAATGGTGTGTACTTTTGGAAGGCAAGTTCAAGGAACTGGGATAAAAGTTTCCACCAAGCTAGGAGGAAATGGGGAAGCCTGCAAACTGGTCTGAGTCAGGCCTTCAGGGAAGCCTTGGGGATGCAGCCCGCCTGGATGCTCACCTCATTTTTCTTGCTCCTTTGTTGTTGTCAGAAGAAGGTTTTTCTCCACAAGAGGTGGCCCTGGAGCAGATGGCTCTGCCCGAGCCCTGGCAGGGCCGCCCCTGCCAGCGGGGATCCCAGGGTGGCCGCAGGGCTCTGCTGCCCATGGCGTCCTCCAAAGAGTCTCGCTTCCAGTGCTCCTCCTTTCCCCACAGCCCTCTGACTACCAGCCCTTTTGGTATGACCACCCATCTCCTTTCCACTGCTCAATGATCGATTTCACAGGAGTTTCCATTTCACAGATTTCCAGTTTGTATTGCGTCGCTTGTATCTGGAGTTTCACTCAACTGGCGATGCAGCCTATGCAGGGCACTTATTAAAGAAATCTTTACTAACTCCTTCCCTGCTGTTCTCACAAAAAATAGCAGAATGTGAAATATAAACCCCTGTTTAGGCTTCATAAGTATAATGCTTAAGCAGTGGTAAAGCATCAAGAACATCTGAAATCGCTGAAGAAGCTAAAGAAAACAGACAGGACTTGTTTTCCTTCATAGATACCAATACATTTTCATTTACTTCTTTCTATTAACTGGGTTTCCTTGACTGTGTCCACAGCGATCTCAATTGTAATTATGTAGCAGTTAACCTGTTCCCCATGCCTAACATAACCCATAATTAGTTGTCTCGTGTCCACAGTTTATGACTCAACTCCATGTGGTTTTTCTATATCAAAGGCTTGGTTACCAGATTTTTTTTTTCTTTACCACAGTACTTGTGCCTGCACTGACAGAGGGCAGCAAAACCTGAGCACATCTGTTTTGTTTGAGGACAAAACCACCAGAAAACCAGACAGTTTTATGAAGATCTTACTTGGGTGCTTTCCAAATACTACACAATCTTGTAGGAGACACTGTTTTCTTGAGGAATGGCCCGTATATTTATATATTCAAGTCGTCACTTGGACATAGAAGTAAAACCTTCTCAAACCAAATACTATCTATGTGCCTTATCTGGAGACAAGGGAGACAGAAACACACAACCTGGGATGGGGATGAGCCATTTTTCTCCATTGAAAGGCAAGAATTTTATATAAAGAATTCATAAACCTCTACATTAATTATGTTTCACTGTCTCTTAGGGCTCCTCATGTGGATGGATAAGATCATTCCGTACGAGAAAATAGATTACTTTGATAAATAGATAGCTTTGCTGAATAAGAATGAACGTTTTAATAAATGTTTAGGCAAGTTTTCCATTTGATTAATTTTGCAGTGACAAATGGGCAGAAGAGGTGTGCATAAAACAAACAGGCCATTTAGAGTAATACAAGAATACAGCCAACCACTATTCACGAATGGTTAGATGAGAGCAATTAAATGAACTGACCCTAAATGTTAGCTCTATGGTCTGTGTAGGAAGGCAAGCTTTCTGACCACCCTGGACACTGCATGCTCAGCTCAGCTGCTGCATCCGAGAGGTGGCTGCAGCAGAAGAGCGGTGTGATCGGCACTGAACTATGTCCTTTCCACCAGACTGGAACAGATACTGCTGGGAAAGTTTCACGTTGTTTATCTTTGTAGGAGGGATGTATTTTCCCTCGTTAAATCGCAGCTGGGGACGTTATCTCAAAGCTGTGATGTAGCCATTGCCGAGTAGTCCTCATTAACGAGTCATGTGGTTAAAGGAACAGAGAAGTTATAAAGCTCTGACATCAGATAAGAAAGAAAAGTGCCCTGGGAGGGACTTCTTTTTTTCCAAATGAGTTGGCGGTGTATATGAGATTTGTTTGTTGAAGTCTCCCATTTGATCATCAAGGCTGTGTGGTTTTGTTCAAGAAGATGATAAGCAAAGTCTGATGTATGCCTTCGATGCTTTTACAGAATGGGCAGTCTGTCTTTCCCTGATTTTCCGTTTCTTGAGTGGAGTTCTTCTGGCAAGGCAGCAATGAATACAAAGTCCCTTGTATAATTTTCCTGGCAGCAAGGAATAAATGATGTACTAATGCTTTGGCTCTTGAAGGATTATTAATTAGCACACATGAATAACTGAATTGTACTTCAGTAGAAGGGGAAAATACCATGGCAGATGATTCAGTTAACGTGGCCCAAATTATCTTACCCCAAAATATTTATAAAAAGTTTAACCCTGGTGAACTTTATGTGAGTTTAACAAGATCAGAGCCAGGACCATAGACCTCCAATTCTTCCAGCTTCTAGCTACACTTCAGTAGGACCAACTCAGAAGCAGTGGTCCAGAGGGGAGGAATTATTCAGGTGCAAAATCTGCTGCACATTTCGGATCCCTTTGCAATGAGGGAGGGAGATGGCAAGCTGACCAGACTTGCATCGAAGTTAATAGTAACCAGAAGGACGGACCCTTTGAGTTTGACCTATGGCCAGGTTCTGACAGAAACCTACAGGCAAATTCCTGAGAGCTGCATGTAACTGAGCAACAGTAAAATCAGCCATGATTCTAATTTCTCTGGAAGAAGCTACTTCTATTTTTCAGTTAGTTTTAGTATCTGTTTTAATAAAGCAACCACACAGTTGCTTTTATATTTAAAATCTGAAGTGAGGGATTGCTGGTGCTCCAACTTTTCCCATCTCCACAAAAGGAATGTTTACTGTCATCCTCTCTCATAATATGGCAGTGCAAGGCATCCATGTATGCATAAAGGACAGTGTACATTCTCACAAATAACAATAGAAAAAGGACTTCCTTATGTAGAAATTTTGCAATTGTGGCTTTTAAAGAAGTATCTAGTTCTGCCTGTTTCCTGGTTAACAAAACTGAAAGTAGGACTTTCCATTAAAGTAATGACAGCAGGGGTTCAAATGTCATTATATAGTTTTACATCAGCCCTCTAATATCTGCTGTATTGACTCCTACTGGCTAAAATAAATTTTATTTATATCCAGGAGAAAACCTATGACAAATTAGACATGACTTTTAGAACTTCTTTCCAAGGGAAGATTTTTCTTGTAAGGTTTCCTGTTTGTTAGATCATCACATCACAGAAGCACAGAAGCACAGAATCACAGAATGGTTGGGGCTGGAAAGCACCTCTGGAGATCGTGTAGTCCAACCCCTCCGGTGAAGCAGGTTCACCTAGAGCAGGTTGCACAGGATCACATCCAGGTGGGTTTTGAATATCTCCAGAGAAGGAAACTCTACAGCATCTCCAGGCAGCCTGTTCCAGTGCTCTGTCACTTCAAAACAAAGAAGTTTTTCCTCATGTTCAGATGGAACTTCCTATGTTTCAGTTTGTGCCTGTTGCTCCTTATCCTGTCCCAGAGCACCACCACTGAAAAGAGTCTGGCCCCATCCTCCTGACACCCACCCTTAAGATATTTGTAAGCGTTTATAAGATCCCCTCTCAGTCTCCTCTTCTCCAGGCTAAACAGACCCAGCTCTCTCAGCCTTTCCTCATAAGAGAGATGCTCCAGTCCCCTAATCATCTTCATAGCCCTCCGCTGGACTCTCTCCAGTACTTCCTTGTCTTTCTTGAACTGGGGAGCCCAGAACTGGACACAGTACTCCAGATGTGGCCTCACCAGGGCAGAGTAGAGGGGGAGGATAACCTCCCTTAACCTGCTGGCCACACCCTTCCTAATGCACTCCAGGATACCATTGGCCTTCTTGGCCACAAGGGAATGTTACTGGCTCATGGTTAACTTCTTGTCTGCCAGGATTCCCAGGTTCTCCGCAGAGCTGCTTTCCAGCAGGTCAGCCCCTAACCTGTACTGGTGCATGGTGTTATTCCTCCCTAGGTGCAGGACCCTACACTTGCCTTTGTTGAACTTCATTAAGTTCCTCTCCACCCAGCTCTCTAGCCTGTCCAGGTCTTGGTGAATGGCAGCACAGCCTTCTGGTGTATCAGCCACTCCTCCCAGTTTGTGTCATCAGCAAACTTGCTGAGGGTACACTCTGTCCCTTCATCTAAGTCATTGATGAATAAGTTGAACAAGACCGGACCCAGTACTGACCCCTGGGGAACATCGCTAGCTACAGGCCTCCAACTAGACTCTGAGCCACTGTCACAACCCTCTGAGGTCTGCCATTCAGCCAGTTCTCAAGCCATCTCACTGTCCACTCATCTAACCCACATTTTCTGAGCTTACCTATGAGGATGTTATGGGAGACAGTATCAAAAACCTTGATGAAGTCAAGGCAGACAATATCCACTGCTCTCCCATCATCTACCCATCCAGTCATGCCATCATAGAAGGTTATCAGATTGGTCAAGCATGATTTCCCCTTGGTGAATCCATGTTGACTACTATGGATAACCTTCTTTTTTTCCATATGCTTAGAGATGACATCCAGAATGAGATGTTCCATCACCTTTCCAGGGATGGAGGTGAGACTCACTGGCCTGTAGTTTCCTGGGTCCTCCTTACCCTTTTTGAAGATTGGAGTGACATTGGCTTTCCTCCAGTCCTCTGGCACAGATATTTTACAAACAAAACCAAACCAAACAAAAACCAGGACCCATAATTTTTCAATTGGAAAAGGCTAAGAAATCAAACCAGCCAAGAAATAGTAAGAAAACATTTCAGACATAAAGGCAACCAGAAGGCAGAAATTACTGGTAGTTCATGAATTTTTACATAAAGTAGTGGAACATGAATAAGACTATAAATTAAAAAGACACATTAACATGAAAGATTGTGGGCAGTAGAACTTAGGCTCTAGGAGATACTTTTTCACTAAAATAGAGTTTGATGTGAGCTTGGAGGATGTATTTTAGCAGTTGTGTTTTCAGCATTTGCAGATGGCATTTGACCATGGGTGTGGATTTTATTCCTTTGCGGTCCTGGAAATGAAGGACAAGGTACAACTGAAGTTCATAAGTACGCATTGCATACCTAACCTAAGTCATTTTGTCCCTTTTCTGTGGGTCAGTTTTCTTATAGGGAAATGGAAATAATGTTTGCTTTCCTCACAGGAGTGTGGTGCATCTTTCTCTATAAAAACACCTTTATGGTCTTCATATAGAGGGCACTTGAGAGTAAAAGTGTACATAGAAAGAGTTCATGAGTTGGATCCAGCTCTCCTAACTTAAGCAACTAATCTGTGGCTAAATTTTGGAATCTAATACCTTTTAGGTGACAACATTCCCTGTAGAGTAAATGGAGAGAAGCAGATTTCTGAAGGCCCCTTGGATGGAGATTTTCCTTGCTTAACATTATACATCTAGATTAGACAGAAGAATTTTCTTCTGAAAACCTTCCAAGGCATCTCCTTTACTTCATGGACAACTTAGGCACTTAAGGAATAGCTTTTTTAGATGCTAAAATTGTAGCACAATTTCAAGGTTTACTGGGTGTGCAGGATGGATCTTACCTAGTGTTTTCACACTTAGAAAGAGAACTGCTAAGTCTTTGAATATTTGTCTGTGAGTTGGGTTGATCACAGCAGAGAAATGAGAAGCAATAATACCTGGGGTATTTTTTTCTGTATTCAAAGCCCTGAAGTGAAAACCTTTCATTTGAATATTCAAAGAAAAGCTTGAAAAAAGAGCAGCTTGTTTTATTTGATCATTGAACTCTTCATTTCATAGGTGGCTGCTGCAATAAGCAAACTCTCCCTGTAATTGTGGTAGTGCACAGTCACTGCTCTCTCAAGCTGGTTGGCTCATTTGAGATGCGAGTCAAAGCATGATGCCTGTTTTAGCATTTAATCCCAATAGTTTAGAACAACCACAGTCTTATAAGCATATCATCTCAGTTCCCTATGAAAGTTTTAAGGATTTTCATGGTCATCCCAGTTTTCAAAAATGAACTTTTCAGGCCACCAGAAGCTTATATGAACACCTCTTTGTACATCTCCTCTCCATATTTTCCACCTCCCAGATTAGATACTTCCTGCTGTGCTGCCTGTTGTAGAGGTCAATACCATCCAACTTCTCACTTAGCCCTCTACTTAGAGGTCTCTGTTGGCAAGTCTGGCTTTCAGCAGTGACGCAACTTTATTATAATAATGCATTTTAATTTATGGGCATCCACGCCTGAAGGATACTGGGCGTCTTAACAAAAGCAACTAAAAATTAAATGACGATAAACAAAGGCAAAAGGCCTATAAAAAGAGAGCTTGGAAACAAGAGCTTAAAATCCCTGCACAACAAAACAGGAAAGGAAATGAGAAAGTCAGAAGCCTTGCCTGCAAATGTGTTCTGGCATATGCGGGAGACAGTGCGTTTCCGAGGCGAGGGAGGAGACCATCTCTTTTGACCTTCCAAGTGGCATGGATGGTGACCAACACCATCAGCCTGAATTGCTGAGAAAGGACACAGAGGTGCTGGAAGTGGCTTCCTCTTACCTCAGAACAAGGAACTTCACGGGAAAAGCCACGCTATTCTTGAAGTTATGTTGTCTCTCTTCACTTCCATGAAAAGCTTCATTGAAAAAGCCTCTTCTCCTCTGGGTTTCCTTCCATTTGTTTGAAGAGATGGCACCTGATCTCTCACATGGCTGCAATGGTCCTACAGCATCTGAGTTTAAATTGGCTAATTTTGGAGAATAACTAGCTATACTGTATATGCATACACATAACTAACTACACTATGCATATATAACTAACTACATTGTATATACACTAACTACATCAGAACCCAAAGGATTTATAGTTTTAAGAAAAATGCAGAAGGCATGTTAACTTAGCTTTATTTTTGTCTCTTCAGCAGCCTTTTTTAATCAGTCATTATTTCTGTGCCTCAAGTGGCCGATTTGTGAAGTGAGGATACTGATCTGGCCTGATGGAAAATACCATAGACATGCTAAATCTCCTCTTGTTTGCTTACCTCTGCCTGCAGCAAATCCTAGTCTCGGCATGGATATCTGCCTTGTGGCACGCTAACCACTGCTGGTCTGCCAGGGTCCCCTCCAGCACCTTTTGGGGTACATCACTGCTCTTCCTCGTTCTATTCAAATTTCAACAAAGCCCTTGACTGGAGGTTTTGTTCCCGCTTTGGAGGAGCTAATAGCCATTAAAGAAAAAGTCCGCTGAAAGAACTTTAAAAAATGGGGCTTTTGGTATTTCAGTCTGTAATTACAGCATCAGTTCCCTTTTATGCTTCTGAATTACAGAGAAGTAAGCTGCCCTGTTTTCTGATGTTTTATTATTTTAAATTACTCAGTGGCTTTGTGGGGAAAGAGTAACTGAATATTTTCGTTTGTGTTACATAGGCGACGCCTTCCCCATTAGCTCTTGTGATTCTTCCTCACTCCCTAAGGTTTGCTTCAGGGGGAATGGAAATTAATTTGCTGCAAGAGAAGTGGTAATAAAGAATGTCCCCTTTTCGTGGTTTAGTCAGCTTGAAACAAACTCTTAAAAATGTGCACATCATTTTTAACAGAGGCTTTGCATTAACCAGGATTAAGCAGGCTCTATTCTTGCTTCAAAACATAATTTTCTGGGTAGTCTTGCAGCATGATTGGCATGGACCTTGGCACAAGGAATTAAATGGGGCCCTCAGGCCAGCCAGCCACAAATGTCACCCCCACCTACCCCTACCGGCTCGTCCAAGCTTGGCACCCAGACACCCCTGCACATGGGCCTCGGTCCAGCTGCGTCACTCATGCAGACACTGCCGACTCTGCTGGAACCAGCTGCAGCCTGAGGCAAGATGTTGGGATGTTTTTAGATGTTATAGGGATCACTGATCTGTCTTTCAGCAAAGGTCGGCTGCATTTTAACTTTCCCTGGAGCTCTTGCCTTCTGCTATTATTTTCCCTCCATCTCTCCAGTTTGAGAGTGTCTGCCTTTCAGGTTTTTGCCTTTACACTAAGGACGTGGATTTCAGCTGATTGCCCATGACAGACCATCTCACAGTTTGCACCAGCGCTCATCCCTCCAAGTCATTGCACCACCACAGAAGGTCTGGGTGGCAGAAGCTGGCTTGGCAATGAGACAGTGAAAAAAATTCACAGTGCCTTCATGTTTAAATACTTAATCACTGCAGCCAGAAAATGTCCCACCTGGGGATCTGCACACTGCTGGTAGAGCACATGGCAGGTTTCCTGAGCATCCATCCTACCGGTTCACCAGACTGGGTAGAATAGACTAGAATAGGCTATTTCAGTTGGAAGGGACCTACAATGATCATGTAGTCCAGCTGCCTGACCACTTCAGGGCTCACCAAGTTAAAGCATGTTGTTAAGGGCATTGTCCAAATGCCTCTTAAACACTGACAGGCTTGGGCCATCGACCACCTCTCTAGGAAGCCTGTTCCACTGTTTGACCACCCTCTCGGTACAGAAATGCTTCCTAATGTCCAGTCTAAACCTCCCTGGCACAGTTTTGAACCATTCCCATGCATCCTATCACTGGATCCCTGGGAGAAGAGATCAGCACCTCCCTCTCCACTTCACCACCTCAGGAAGCTGTAGAGGTGGTGCAATGAGGTCACCCGTCAGCCTCCTTTTCTCCAAACTAGACAAGCCCAAAGTCCTTAGCCGCTCCTCATAGCACATGCCTTCCAGCCCTGCCACCAGCTTTGTTGCCCTCCTCTGGATGCATTCAAGGACCTTCACACCCTTCTTAAATTGTGGGGCACACAGTACTCAAGGTGAGGCCGCACCAACATTGAATACAGTGGGATGATCATCTCTTGACCAGCTGGTTATTATGCTGTGTTTGATGCACCCCAGGATGTGGTTTCCCCTCTTGGTTACCAGGGCACACTACTGACCCATATTGAGCCTGCTGTTGACCAGCACCCTCAGATCCCTTTCTGTGGGGCTGCTCTGCAGCCACTCCTCTCTCCACATTTATACTTGTGCTCAGCATTACTCCATCCTATGTGCAGAGTCCGGCATTTGGACTTCTTAAATTTCATCTGATTAATTGTATCCCAGTGCTCCAATCTATCTAGATCCCTCTGCAAGGCCTCTTGTCT
The DNA here is from genome assembly GCF_047370975.1 of Nipponia nippon. Taxonomy (NCBI): domain Eukaryota; kingdom Metazoa; phylum Chordata; class Aves; order Pelecaniformes; family Threskiornithidae; genus Nipponia; species Nipponia nippon. The sequence goes on along the minus strand of NW_028262290.1, from coordinate 15,139,552 downwards.
CTCAAAAGAGTCAACAGCACCTCCCAGTTTGGTATCGTCAGCAAACTTGCTAGTGGTGCATTCAACTGTGCTAATGGTGCATAGAACTAGACATTAAACACAAATCTGCTCAAACATCGTGCTGTCTGCCCATCTTATTGAACCACTGTTCTCCACCATGCATTTCCTAATTTTCAAAGCCAGTCCTCTACAGGCCTTTGTAACCAACAGGTCATATATGGTGTTGCTCAAATGCAATCATGGGCCCGTAGCCATGAAATTGTGCCTATTCATGATTTTTTTGCCAGCACGGGAAATGAGCAGCATAGACTTGTCAAGTAAAGAGTTGTCTCAATTTTCTGCTTCGTTCAAAGAAAACATGAAGCGTTTCAGAGATTCTAATTTCTAAAGAATTTGTATAATAACTCATGGATTAATATTTATTTATGGATCTGTAACTGTTTTGATTCATTTCTGCTGTTTTTTACCCAAGCTGTTCTGTTGTACCTGGAAGATGATCCAGCCAGACCACTGACTTTAATAAGGTCTAGGATTGTCTTTGGACCCCAGACTTGCCAGATGGCAAAAATGAACATTTTCCACCACTTTCAGATTTTAATTTTGTTGGGCTATAACACACATTTGAATTTACGAAAACTACTAACTCGCTTATTTACGGTCAGGCCTCCTTATTCTGTTAATTTTTTTTTTATTCTAAATTTTCTTCAGTTTATTGTACTCAGCTTACTGCAGTAAGTGTAGATATAGAGACACGTACTCTAAGTCCCACTTCCTCCCAGAACTAACTTAATATTGCTTTGTTTCAGCCTCATAGAAACAATGCTGGATGAAAGCTAATCCAATTGTTGTTACACACAGGTCAAGAAAATCTCATAGGCTGTGGAATTCCATTTTTTCTGGGATTATTAGAATTGTATTATGAATGGTATTTCACTGTGTTGAATCATATATTATCTGTAATGTGCTTTTGATTGCCTTTGTATGACTAGATATGTGGTTGGGCTAGTTTCATATATTTTGTTGTTGTGGAGTGGAGCAATAAAATGTGAAAGAAGCAATCATTCTCTATGGTATCTTCAATAAAATTTGATTTTTCCTTTGAGATCCTCAAGGAAAAAATCACTATTCTCTGTCCATCTGGCTTGCTACAGCAAAAAACAAATCCAAAACACCTTCAGGTCATTATGGTCCATTGTTGAAACACTGGGATTAAATTTTGGCCCAAATAGCAATTGTTCAGTCCCTTGTAGAAAACAAGAAACAAGAGAGAGGTTTCACAGCTGTAGGTAGGGGGAACATTTGAATTTTGGCCTACAGAGTCTGTAGAGGTGAGCATTCCCCCATGGTGATCAGTGCCTCCATAACCAGCACTCTGCAGAAAGGGGTGATTTTGGCTGCCCAGCCCAAATGTTCGTTCACGCTGGGCCTGTATTCACCCTGATCACATGTTCACGCACCCAGGCTCATCCCTAAGATGGGCACGGTGGGATGCAGACCTGCTGCACACTGGGGAGAGCAGACACAAGCAGGGCCAAACAGCAGCCCTGTCCTGTGGTGGCCCCACCGAGCACGGTGCTCACTGTGGGCTGTTTTGGCTGAATTGAGAAATAAATGTTGAAAAGGCTATTTGCTTGGGTGGTGCTTCACTACTCATCCTCATATTGATGCCAGGGGAGGTTGCATGGGTGGGCAGGATCTCCAGTGGTGATGCAGAGTGCAGCCCGCTCTCTGGTGCAGGGTGAGAGCCAGTGGTAGAGGAGGCAGCTGGGAGATAAGAAATGTTGCAGAAAGACAGATTTTGGGGGGAAATTCGGGTTAGTTTATCTGATTTACCACTATTACCACAAACTCAGATTAGTTTGTTTAGATTTTTGGGCCTGGGGATTTGGTTGACAACAAGCATGTATGGAGGGAAAAATGAAGAGGAGAGGCATGAGGTGTGGGGGGTTCATCTGGGCTTGGGGATCGATTCTGCAAGTAAGTACCTGGGCTACAGACCCAGGGAAATTGGTAGGGCTTGGACACCAGTATGTGGTTGTTCCCACTGCTCATGGTGTCCCCAGCATGGGGTTAGCCAGGGCTAGCTGGCACCAGCTAGCTGGCACCAGCTAGCCGAGGCCAGGGCAAAACTCAGGCCAGCAGTGCCAGAAACCATGCCCGTACAGGGCTGGGACACATGTTGGCACCTGCCTGAGTGGAGCCCAGGGGCTGAGGCTGGGCCACTGGCAGCAGCAACAGCAGGAGGGCTGAGCATGGCCCAGAAGTGCAGGGTATGCACTTTGATTTCTGAGTGTGTGTTCTTCATTGTTCTGGATGTTTTCATTGCTTCTGCTTTTCCTCTGGGCTTTTGCTGTTGAATTTGTGTCAAAGGGACGTGGGAGTGAAGGGGAAATGCAGCAGGCACTGGCAGAGAAAAATACCTCTGAAGAATGGCCAGCCTTCTTGGGTCTGATGTGGAGCCATGTCTGCTTCTACTGCCGCCTGGAAATGTACATTATCAGGCAAAAAATAAGTCCCTTTAGTGACCTTTTTTGAGCTCACAGAAAAGGAAGTCCTTGCTATTCTTTCATGGTGCCCTGGACAATGAATCATCCTCCATTTAACAGGTGACCTCCCCTTCTGTCCATGCAAGTATTTTACCGTTTAGCTTTATTAGACATGAACAGTTGCAGTTTTGATGCAGGGACTCTATACAACGGTTCTTGCCTGTACATGGTGCTCTACAAGGTGGTGACACCTGCATGACTGCTAGTGGGGATGTGGGTTCTTGCCATTTTCCCCAGCTGAGTTAGGAACCAGATGATTTAAGTATGACATCATGGTGGGAAACAGGGCAGAAATTATGAACTTCCTGTACTTCACATCTCTACAGCTTTAATCTTGCTAGGTCAGGTCCAGGCATTGCAGTTAGAGGTATCAGCTGAGGTGTCACCTTCAATCTAGCTTCTTAGACTGAGTTACCACCTGGATTATGAGGTTCTTCAGGACCAACCCAGGTAGCCCCAGATACAGTTGGGGAGCAATTGCTTGACAAGGGATGGTGCGAAGGACTGGTCATAGATTAGACACCATTTCCATAGACAATACAAATTTTTGGATCTGATGAGAAGCTGAATAAGATGTGGAAAGGTGAGAAACAATACCTGTGAGAGGGCATTTGTCTAAGGGGGATTCACACAATCCAGTGAGGGGGGGAAAAAAAAAGCCAGCTGACAAAGATGCTGGAGGATGGGAATGTACAAACCATAAAAAACCCCTGTTTATCACCACTCTATTTTCCCAAATTAATTCTGGGTTCCTTTTTCTCCTCAATAGCATTTCTTCTGTTTATAGGCAGGCATAGAGCTTGTGAGAGGGGAAGTATAGCCTGTTATGATGTCTGGGGAAAATATCTAATTTTCCCATGTGTTTGGGTGGAGTCTTAGGGTGTTTGTTAATTTTCACAGAAACCCTTTGGTATTTGCACCTGTCTGTGGTTATTCCCAATGGACTGAACATATAAAGCTCTTGAGAAACATTCAGTCCCTTCAGCCCCTCTGGTAGAGAGAGGAAGTGTGGAGCTGGGAGCCATGCTATGCTGCTACCTGGAACATGGAAAACCACGAAAATAACTTCCCTTTCTGGGGTATTTTACTCCATCAGTTGCATTCAGAGTTACTGTACAACACACAAATATGTCTTTGCGTAGTCCTCAGTTAACGGGCAAGCTGCGTAACTCAGTGTTTCAATGTCAGTCTCATGTTAGGTTCATTAAGGTTAAAAGCTTGCCATATCCTCTTCCACCGTTGTTAAGTCCAGGCATACTGCAATGCAAGAAAAGGGAATGATATGAGGAGGGGACTATGCTATTATAGGGGTTTTAATTTACAAAGGAGGGCTTTCTGAAAAAAGGATGAGACAGGTCACATATACATTATTAACACAGCACCTCCTCCTCCTTTAGCATCTTATCCCAATGATTTCAGCAGTGCTGCTGGTGACTTACAGTGAAAGCGTAACTGAGCCCATTTGTATTTCAGGACATACAGTGAAACAGGGCATTTAGTCATGTTTGGGGGGTGCAGCTTCAAGAAATATCATTCAGTCTTCTTGCAATATGATACTTAGTAATAGGTGAGTATGACATGCCATTAAGAAAACCAGCATTACTCTCCATTATAGTTTCAAAATACAGTTTAAATTGATGTTCAGAGCAGTCTCTCATCACTGATGGAAGCCACAGAGTGGGAGAAATTGTCTGGTGCCAGGAGCGTATCTTGATTCCAGTGTGGTGCAAGTGTTGCCAGAAAGATGCACCTTCTCCGTCTTTTCAAAGAGAAGATTTTGGCACGATATGACATCGAGAGAGAGAGAATCAGATGGAAGAAATAAATACTTTCTTCCTGGGAGAAGGGTGATTTGTTTTGCAGGATGGCTCAAACCTTTATGCAGTAGTAATTGGCATAGTCTGTGACCACAAGTTTTGGCTATCAAGAGGACAAAGAAGGAATAGGCAGATAGCTTGATTCTTCCAGGTCCACAGAAGTAACAGAGCTGTCAGCAGCTCAGAAAATGGTTTTATTCGTTTTCTTCTTGCTGTAGCAGTTCTGTTCTTTCAAAGAGTCAGACAAAGGGGATGAGATAAACAGAAGTGGCAAAGGGAGCATGGGAGAAATGAGCAAAAGCAGGGAATTGCAAAAGACTCCAAGTCATTGTTTGGGATCTTCTCAGGAAACAAAGCCTGATGTCTGTCTTCAGCTTAATAGTGGCTGCAGGACCCACTTGCTTCTCCGAGCATTCAGGTATGGATATTTTAAGGAGATAATGCAGTGGACAGTATGGTGGAGTCAACAGATTGTGTAGCCCTTCATGTTAAAGGAAAATTTTGTGATGGTGAGTAGGTGGATTATAATTTGCATGTGAAGAAAATTTAATAGACTTCTGTTTTGCTGTTGTAATAAATGGCTCTGCGACAAGCTATTTGTGTCTCTGTGCAGGCATGTGGCGCTTTGACAACAGTAATCAGTTCTTTACTGGCAGCTGATTACAATAGTACAAGTGTGAAAGGTAGCATCATGGCCTCTGGATGGTTTGGTTGTTGGAAGAGCGGACTGAATTATCTTTTGGAAGGAGCTGAGAAACATGCAGACACAACCAACTCAGACTGAGACGGGCACAATAAATTAAGCAATGCTACGTTTCTTGAGGGCATCTCAATAGAAACTAAATGAACATCACTACTAATTGGCAGCTATGCCATTCAGTTCAATTAAATTTAAATCAGTTCTTTGTGAAACACACTGTTTAAGGATTTCCTAACTAAAAGGACGATGTTAGTAACATCAAGGCTGACATAAAAGCTTTGTCATCACAAATACATCTAGCTCTTGGCTCTCGGCGTATGCCGTTTCTGAAGTCTTGCCTTCTCAGGCAGGAGTAATTTCAACTGTAGTCTGTTTTGTTGCTCACTTGAGTTCTATTCTTGCATAGAAAAGACATTAAATCACAAAGCGGTAGTGCATGGTGGGCACTATCAAAGAATATTGGGGAAGGTTATATTGATAGTGTAGAGATGTGTTAATACCATCACTTTGCACAGCTCAAACTCTATTTTGCATGCTAGTCATGCCCACAGAGGTCAGTTCATGCAGAATTATAGGGGCTGTTGAAGTTTTTTTAATGTTCTTTGCTGAAATGGTCTACCATAATTCAACACCTTGAAGCCTAGGGAGCACACATGAGATGGGGCAGACTTCAGTGAAGTCTGTATTTTGTATTCAGACCACGGACTTGAAGCTTGTTCTTCCCCATTGTAAGTGCCTTCATGCCACATTATTGTCTTTCTTCAGTTAGGGCTCTGTCGGTCTCTGCTTTCAGAGCTATTTTGCTTTGTATCACCAGTGGTATCTTTCTTGGAGCCAAGAACTGGACTCTGGATCTCTCACACCCCAGGCGTGTGCCTTGACAAACAGGCTGTCGTGGAGACTGAGCAGGCTGTTTTCACTGGAAATTCCAGGTAGGCGCTGTGAAATTCTTCCTGAGGAAGCTGGCATGTGTGCTCCCACTGAAATTGGCTGATTTTGACAAATACACACTTTCTAACAAAATGGAAAATTCCATGCCTGTCCTGTGCTTGCAGAGATGCCATTTAAGTGCAGTTTGCTTCAGTAGACAGTGCAGTAGTGCCCAGCACCTCAAGAAAATGAGAAGAAAAAACAAAAAACAAAAACCAAAATGAAAGTGCAATGCAGATGCAGCATTCATAACACACAGAGCCAAGAGCATTGTGGTCAACCAGCCAGACAAGGCGACAAGGCACACCTTTGTCTGAACTTCATGCTCACTTCTGATGAAGAAAATCACATAGTGTTGGTCTGTTCCCACCCTTATTTGTCAGGGGTCCCTTTGCAACTGTTTGGTGACCAGATCCTTAGATCTTTCTGCACCAGGCAGGCAGCAGATCCTTCTGCCCTCCCTTTTTGTTTTCCCAGTTTTCTAATTTCTGATCCAGTTTTCTTTGCTCTGCTTCTCTGTCCCCCTCACCGGAGGCTAGCTGCTGCTTGGGTTGGGGGGCATCCATGCACTGACACCTGGAAACCAATTTTATGTCAAAAGAACACGTGGGGAAAAACAGTTTCAACAGACAGTCATAGCCTTTCTCCTCCATACTCCATCTCTCTCCCGTCCATTTTCCTCTTCTCCTGCCTGACTTCACTGCTCTAATCTGCAAATTATCTTCACGGGCTATTCAAAGCACTACAGCATAAGAGCAAATAATCAGAGGACTGTTTAATTTGGAAACAAATAAGAACGGACAGTCAGGTAAAGGACACCTTATTTGCTTTCTTGCAAGAACAAGGAGATATTCAATCATATTTAAAGCAGTGTAGTGTAAATCTTACCAGAGGGAAATGATTTTATATTATGCAGAAGCACTAATGCACAGCCACAGGATTTAAGTAAAGCCAAGGTCAATAGGAATAATGAGGGGAATTCAACATTTGTATGAGTAATAAGACCATAAAATTATGTCTGATGGGAATTTGTGTTTTGTTAAAGAAACATTAAAACAGCATGTTTTTAAAAACCGTCCAGGGGTGTTATTAAGTACAAGTCATAAAAAGAGCTGGTGAGAAATGAAGAAAAGACTAATAGACAGAGGGGAAAGGGGGAAGTGATCTAACTTTCTTCCAATATCTGAGCCTGTAGGCAGGACAGGACAGAGCTCCAGACTCCTCGCATCCCCCCGGTCTGCGTGTGCCGACCGAAGAGCTGGCCCGAGCTGCGTGGTTGCTCTGCGCTGTCCCATGGCTGTTGCGGAGGGCTTCGGTCTGGTCAAGGTCACACTTGCCACGGCTGGTGGAGTGGGAGAAATCCCTACCACCAGATCAGAGCCCTTGGGATTTGGGGTCACTTTGCCAGACAACAGGATTTGTCACATCTTAATAAACAGAAATTTCAACAAAAGCTCCACGGTGTTGCTTTCTGTAACATCTTACAGAGCTGTTTCAATTGAATTCTTAAACCATCTTAATTCTTGTATTTAATTTATTCTCTGTGTAAACAGATTGGCAAGACTTAGCTGCCTAATGAGGTAGAATCCTTTCATCGTAAATCTCTGGAAGCTTCTACTGTCTGGAAAAAAGGCTTTTGTGGGGAATTATTTAATTCTTAATTCATTTTTATCACTACTTTATCTTAATAAAATAAAGAAAACATGAAAGTAGTTTAAAGATATTTACTGAAGTCTGTTTTATGTAAGTAAATGAGGGATTTTCTTGTAAATTATGCTCACCAAAACTGAAAATTTGAGGGTTATTTAATAGCAGAATCAAGACAAACAGCAGTGTAATTCTGAATATACCTAAGTGTGTACTTCTGAGTGTTGAGCTGAACGCGTTAGATCTACATTAGAATTGCAGCATTTGAACTGGAGAGTTATGGACTGCAAAGTTTAGTGATCACTCCAACTGAGCTGAAATTTCACATTAGTAAAAAAGTGAAAAGCTTAAAATACAGCCAGGCTGTATTTATCTGTCTGCTTTAAAGCAGCTTTTGCGCATGCGTTAACGAAGTAGACAGTGCCGTCAGAATAACAATCATTGTGAATTCTGGGTGTGTAACAGGAAGGAAATAAAAATTTTTTTGTCCAATGGAGAAAATAGAAAGATTTGCCCACCCTGATGCTAAAAATACAGAATAATTATCAGCTGAGGCAAGTGCACTTCTGACCTAAGCATACATGCACACCATCTATTTTCAAGTCTGCTTTGTTATAATAAACAGAAGAATTTTTCCTGAAGTACAGACTTTAAAAGCAAATGCAAGTGGCTTTCCTGAAGAAGAGAAAACCAGTCCCAGAGAGGTAGAGGAAAAGGGATTCCAGCCGCCTTCAACACCGTGTTGTACTATTGCTTCCACAGCAGGACGAGGGCTCTGAAACATGTGCCACAACCTCTGTGGAGATGGTTCCAGGTGATATGGGCCTCGGTGACATAGCCCTACACCATTTACAGCCTCTGCTCCTTCTGGCCAAGGTTCAACAGGTTTCATCGCACGGACATACCATGTGGCATTCACAGAATCGCAGAATCACAGGATGGTTGACAATGGAAGGGACCTCTGGAGGTCACCTGGTCCAACCCCCCTGCTCAAGCAGGACCACCTAGAGCCGGTCGTCCTGGACCGTGTCCAGACACGTTTCAAATATCTCCAAGGCTGGGGACTCCACAACCTGTTCCAGGGCTCAGTCACCCTCACAGTAACCAAAGTGTTTCCTGGTGTTCAGAGGGAACCTCCTGTGTTTCAGGTTGTGCCCATTGGGACAGTCTGTCTGGTATTCTGCTATTGTGAAGGCTTTGAGTAATATCTCAGCTATTAATGGAAGGTGATTCATGATTTTTGACACACTGTAGGGCAATAAACAGCTTTTCTGATTTCCTGAGTGGATGCTAAACCTTCAGAAAACCAGGAGTCGTATCATAAATTAGTAGGTATAAAGTCAATGCATATTTATCTTGTGTATTTTTGGTGAAAGAAGGTGAAACTTGCTGCTTTCTTCATTCTGCTTGGATTCTGGTTCAGTTTGTCAGTATGTGTCACTTCTGCTTTCTTCCAGATTTTCCTTCTCAGGGTGCAGTCGTGGTCTTCACCTTTTAGCATGAAGGTCACCAACAGCCCCCTTAGGAACAGCTCTTTTATGACCAACATAAAACCAGACACAGAAGTGCAGAGCATCTAACACGCATGAGATGTGCCTTGTGAGAGCTAGGACACAGCATACTACACCAAACCGCTTCTTTAATTATACTGTTTTCTATTTTATATTACTTACTCCTTCACCATTGCCTACTCCTCTTTCTGAATCCCTCTTTTTGTGGTCCTGCTCTCCCCTACTTCCCTCAGACCTCTTTTGCTTCTCAGCCATTTTATAACGGGAGATTGTTTAGCCCTGGAGCTGCTGCTCAACATGCGCAGTTGGATCCACTGCCTGCAGAAGACACATCTCACACTGCTTCTTCTCCCTGTCCATGAATTCAATGAGGCTTCAGACTAGAAATATGGATTTTGTTCTTTTGCCACACTGAGGAGCGGATGGGCGGGAGAGAAAAGGGAGAGGGTCTGATGTACTCGGTCATAGGCACTGGGGTAGAGCTGAAAGCTTGGACCCTAATCAGTGTTGTTCCAGAATCAAAAGGTTGCTCAGATCCAGTATAGAGGGCTGGGCTCAACTCTCTTTAGTGTGTTGGCTCTTCTGAAGCCTTTCCTCTTTACATCATTCCTCATCATCTCTTCCAGTGCCACAGGAACAAGGGCAAGTTACAGTCCCCCAGTGTAAAGGCCCTATTTGATTTAGGGCCATATGAATGCTAAAGCAGGAACATCAGCAATTATTAAGAAATTAAGGGCCTTTCTTCCAGAAAGGGCTAAATAACTGATTTCCTCTTTGCATGCTCTTTCCAGAATTTCCACAGAAGTCACAATTACTCATTCGTGCCATGAAGGGAGCTACACTTCTGAGTAACAGACAATCTTATACAATGTCAAATAAAAGTCGCTTTCACTGTTTGTTGAACACGAATCAAGTAATTTTTGTCTGAAAAAAAGTAATGGATAACCCAGGTGAAAAAAAGCCAAGTAAGCATGTCTGTCTGTGAGCTGTTTTGAAGGTAATCACTTCAACACCCGGTTGTTGCTCTTGCTTCATGAGAAAAGCTCCTTTTAATACCTTCTGCCAACTCTCTTAAAAGTTTGGCTTCTCTTCTGAAGAGATGCAGGAGTGCAGGCAAAATCCTTCTTACTTTGCAACTTGGGGCCCTATTTGTTTTGGATGTGATGATTAGTGGGTTTGATTTACTAATCTGACTTTATTAAGGGGCCGTATCCCACAAAGAACAGTCTGCAAGGCAGCGAAAGACAGGGACGTGCCAGGGCAGAAAGTGGGACAGGGGATCTATACAGGTTGAATGTACCATAATGTAATAAATTGGGGCCTTTTTAAAAAAAGTGATCTAAGCCAAGGGGAAAACAAGATTCGTTTTGTTCCCTACCATCCTCTCAGGCAGAAGATGGAGGCAACCGATAGAAGAGGGCTGCTGCAGTCAGGAGTTTAGAGATGCTTTCAGTTCCCATTTTCTCTAGTCCATCGTCATAGCAGGCACTTTTAGGCCAGTATTTTTTGTCCTTTTTACACAGAGGAATTAAGTAGTTCTGTCCCTGCCCCACAAATTGTTTGTGACAGTGCCTGCTAAAGGAAATGTTTTCTGCATCTGTTTAATCTCAGAAAATATATTCACAATATATATATATACAGTGTAAGATGACACTTTATTTTCTGTCCCCCAGCCTTCTAAGCAATCAGATCTAACTATTTGTTGTATAACCATAAACACATGATTTAATTATTTCTGAAGGTTTAAATACATCTTTTTCCCTGATTTTACAGGCATATACAGCTTTTGTGTGAACTGGAGCCATCCCACTTACTGCAGTCAAGTGGGGTTGACATCCATGTTAGCTCAGCTCAGCTCAGCTCTTTTAAGCTTAGAAAATAAAAACAGGATTATGAAAAGAATTGATTTTTTTTCTTTTTTGTTTTAATTTAAAATGCTTTAAGTTGAGCATATTACATTTGCTTTTGTTTGATTTGGGAGGGGGAGAGACAGAATCGCCTGCTTGACTTCAAATACATGAGTCTCTTCAGAAGGAAAAGCTTAGTTTAACCTCTGGCTTTGAATTCGAGAGTGCTTTCAAATTTTCCCATGTGAATGACCTAAACCCTTTGACTTTCGCAGCTGGGGTTCCCTCAGCCCTTCCTGGCAGAGTAAGGGGAAGTTTCACGTCGAGTGAAATGCGTCAGCCCCTCTGGGCTCTGCCCGTCCATGGCTGCAGTGGGCTCTGTAAGGGAGGTCGCTTTGTGGCCGTGGGAGAGGAACAGAGCATCGTGCCGGACAGATGCCGTTAGCGAATAACCAAGCCAAAGCTCGCTCTCTTGCCATGTTCAGGCAGACCACGGTGTCAAATCTTTCTGAGCACAAAGGCATTGCACTGAGCAGCAAAATGTGAAGTGTCAACCATGGTTGACAGAGACAATATGAAATACTTTGCTTCTCCTCTTGTAGCCTACTGGTATTATTTTAATCAAGCATTTAAAAGGAAACTAAAGGTCTCAAGGTAACACTGGAGAAGTGACCCATGGACTTAATTTGAGAATTAATTTTTTTTCCCTTGGCATTTGCCGTCAGCAAGCAGGCACTAACCATTTCCCTTGAGCTTCCTGCTGTTTCCAGTAGCAAGTGAGCCTTGGTAATAGGAGTTCCCAGATTGCTGCTCCTAGTGGTAACCCCTGTTTTCTCCTCTAGCTGGAAATGCATCTCCAGGAACTAGATAGCTCATTTGCTCCTCTTTCATATTGTCCGTGGCCCCTTTCTGCTGGTGGAGCTGCAGCAGTGTGAAGAGAGAGGTTGGTTGGGGATAGGCTGCAGACCCCAGTCATTCGCTTATGCTTTCAGTAAGTAAAATAAAACTCCAAATCAAAATACACAGCCGTGCACCACCAGTCCAAGCACGACCAGAATCAGGCATCCACTGAAGAATTAAATTTCTCTTCACAGAGAAATTCTCAAGAAAAGAGGAACCGAAACAGGGTTTGCAGAAAATCTGCAGAGACCAGACTGAAACCAGACAGATTAGCATAACCCAGAAAGTCTTTGCGCTATCAGGTGCCTGTCTCTGCGGGCTCAAAATTCCCCTTCAGCACAACCAGCAAACGCTTGCCTGGGAGGGAGAAGTGAAAGGCCAGTAGATCTGAAATCTGAGCTTCCACAAGAATTTCTCTGGTTGGTGCTCAGCATTGCATTCGGGGGATTAAAATGGCTGCGAGACAGGCTGCCGGGTGGCTGGGCTGGCTCCCAGGGGCTGCGGTTATTGCTCGGGTAATCCCGCACAGTATAGCTGAACTAAAACTAAGTTGTATTCATTTCTCCTCAGACCATCTTTCCAGAAGCAAGAAAATTTTCTTACTCTGCATGAACACCAAAATAGCGTTTTTCCTTATAATTCTTTGTCTGAAGACTGTAGCTGTCATACTGAAAGTATTTCCTTTTGCAGCAATGACTATCTATGCTGGCAGTGGCGCAGACTGGCTCTATTTCACTTGCCTGTGGCAACTTAATTTTTCAGTAGCTCTTTTCTTTAAAGCATTTACAAATCCAACAGAAACAATAAGCCTTGGACATGTGAAGAATACCAGACATAAACCTTAAATCATAATTAAAAAGAAATGTAATAAGTAAGACACAACTTTTCTTGTCTGACATGGGGCTGAAGATTGCCTTATACTTTGGGGCATAAGCTGTTTCAGTGTAGTCACGAGTGACACCACACCATAAATCAGATGCCCTCCCACAAAGGGCAGTTCTAAAATGTCCATTATAAATAAATGTTTAGTCATCCTTTTCAGGTTTTACTCAGAGAAAGGAGGATTACATGGTTTTCAAAGTCTGGTGGAAAGAAAAGGAAGACTTTCTTCATGGCTTGGGCTAAGAACAGAGCTAGATGCCCCACAATTTAAAATCTAATATTGAATTTGTATTCCTTAGGCACAACACAGAGAACCTGAATAAAACACATTCATGCAGCTCAGCTAAACTTATGTATGACAAATGAGTCTACACTCGCCCTTCTTACAGTATGTCTTCAATCATAATAAAGCATAAAATTATTTTTTCCTCCTTCTTGCTTTCTCAATTCTATAGTTTTCTTCTTCCTGCCTGAAAAATGCAGCTGTCCTACTTCTTTGTATCAGAGCTCAGTATTGAGCCATCAGTATCAGTGAGTCAGCATCTGTTTCCACAAGATTCAGTACTTGGGATTTTTCAGGGAAACACTGCCAATTTGTTATGCCTCTGTGGCAATTTTTTTGGAAAACACCTTACACTTGCAACACAAAAAACCACTTGTCCTGGTTTCAGCTGGGATAGAGTTAGTTTTCTTCTTAGTAGCTGGTAGAGCGCTGTGTTTTGGATTTAGGATGAGAATAATGTTGATAACACACTGATGGTTTGGTTCTTGCTGAGCAGTGTTTACACTAGTCAAGGACTTTTCAGCTTCTTGTGCTCTGCCAGGTGCATAAGAAGCTGGGAGGGAGCATAGCTAGGACAGCTGACCCAGAGTGGCCAAAGGGCTATTCCATACCATATGACATCATGCTCAGTATATAAGCTGGGGGAAGAAGAAGGAAGGGGGGGACATTGGGCGTGATGGCGTTTGTCTTCCCAAGTAACCGTTACGCGTGATGGAGCCCTGCTTTCCTGAGGATGGCTGAACACCTGCCTGCCCATGGGAAGTAGTGAATTAATTCCTTGCTTTGCTTTGCTTGCATGTGTGGCTTTTGCTTTACCTATTAAACTGTCTTTATCTCAACCCATGAGCTTTCTCACTTTTACTCTTCCGATTCTCTCCCCCATCCCACCGGCAGGGAGTGAGCGAGCGGCTGTGTGGTGCTTAGTTGCTGGCTGGGGTTAAACCACGACACCACTGCTGAGCATTGTGTAGATGATGGCCACGGACCCATTATCTCCCCAAAGGATACCTTACCAAGAAGGTAGGAAACTGCTCAGGAGGTGGGGAAATTACTCGAAGCCCTCCTCCAGTGTTGGCAGGAGGTTCCTTCCAGGCATCTCTGAAATGAACATTAACTTACTCTGGAGCAAGGGTAAATAATATCTCCAGGACTGAATTTGAAATCCAGTGTTCTCCTACAAAAGAGAAACACAGGCGGTTATTAAAGAATTGTAGAAATTTTTATTCTTATTATTGTAATTATTTTAATTTACTGTTTAATTAGCCAACTCTGGAAGTATACATTTATTTCTACAGTTAAACTTTCCATGGGAATGGTATCTCTGGGGCATGAGAGCAAACCCAGGAAACTGCTGATTAAGTACTTCCCGTGCTGAATGGGCTCGTAGGTATTTCAGCCTTAAGCACGGCTAACCAAGCAACAGGACTGATGCTTTTTTTTGTATGTGTCAGATTTATTGTTGCTCCAGCAAAACTGGAGCATGTGTCTTATAATACCTGCACCGTGGGAGCAATGATGATTCTTCACAGGACTGTATTTTCCTAGCTTAAGGGTTTTCCTAGTCATTACCCTTCATATAACCCAGGCTTTTTGGTTGTCAGAGTCCTTTTATTCTGTATTCTGTGGGTGTTTGAGTTTGTCCTATATCCTTCAGGATTACATTGCGGGATGTCGCAGTAACCACCCTCTGACTGTGGTGTCAGAGGGAGGAGGGAGATTTGTGTGGGAATAGGTGCAATTTCTGCACTTCCAAAGCAGCTTGTAAATACAGCGTAGCACAGAGCAATAGCATGGTGCTTTGCCGTCCCGTTCACCGCTGATGGAGACTTTGCACTGACCAAATTTTTTTTGTAGGGTCAGTTATTTAAGGTGGGGTGACTCTGGGGCTAATGCTGCTCCTTGCAGTCTCAGTTTGTGCCTTGCAGGTTTTCTGCATGGCAACAGGAGGATGACAGCATGGCTGGATGGGAAAGGGGTAAAATGCAGTGTAACAGAAGAGCCATTTACTCCACCAGAGCGGAGGAGGGAATTGCATCAATAAACTGTGAACAGCAAGAAAGCAGAAACAGCAGTGACAGGGCTATTGTGTGATCGGAATGGTTTTAAGGGAACAAGGATGATGGGACACGAACAGTCAGACCTGTGCGTGTCTTACCCAATGTTGTTCTTTTTGAAATGCCTCTCTTTGTGCACGTAGAAACCCTCTACAATCAGTTTAACTGAAGAGAATCCTAAATTAACAGTAGCTGACTCGGAGTTTGAATTCACAGTGCTGTACAGAGGGGTTTTGATACTTCCTTGGGCAGAACTACAATTAAACCTGGGGCC
The DNA here is from genome assembly GCF_047370975.1 of Nipponia nippon. NCBI lineage: Eukaryota > Metazoa > Chordata > Aves > Pelecaniformes > Threskiornithidae > Nipponia > Nipponia nippon. Next base: position 15,124,161 of record NW_028262290.1, on the reverse strand, counting down.
TCCTTACAGACTCTCCCAGTAGTGCACACTTAGTCCTTCAGACAACTCCCTGAAGGTTGTGCTGATTGCCAACAGGATTGCAGGGAAAGATTCGCTTCTTCTAAGAACTTTCTGCAGTTATTCTGAGGTTATTATGCTTAAAATAAAAGATTTTTTTTTCCTTCATCTTTGAAAGAAAAAGGGCAAACTTGTAGGCCTTAAAATCCTTCCAGATTTGTGCAGTTGGGTAAAATATAGCATTTGCCCCCCTGCTGTAAACCCCTAAGTTAGGATAGAAGAACTCCTCTGTGTGTTGAGTAAAACTTCACAGGGTCCCTGGAAAAGGATATGCTGTATGCCAGGGAATTATTAATAAAAACTGAATATGTGGGGTAGTTTCAGGTTTACTGTCACATTAGGGTTACAAAATTAGCTACAGAATCAACTGTTTACTCTGGCTGATAAATGAATCCACCCCTCCTTGAGTGAAAGATATCTTTCCTGCCTCTGAAGAATGGCTGGCTGCCTGGGCTCTCCGGGATAAGATTTCTGCTTGACGTGTTTTCCTTTTTCCATTGACTTCTGTGGAGTCACTCCAGATTTGTGCAGACACAAACCACGGGGGAACCAGGCCCGTGGCCTCTGGTGGCACCCAGGGGGTGAGCAACGCTGCTGTGGAGATGCAAAGCGTTTTGGGTGAGCCCATGTCGCCCCTTGCATCCACCGTCCCCGCACGGGCTCGCTCTGCACCCACCACCCCCATGGCTCCAGTCCATCCTTGGGCTGCAGGGATAGAAAACTGCGTCCTCACCACGGGGTCAGTGGCCAAAGCCCTCCAGCCCTTTTTTTTGGAGGCTGAGCCACTGTACAGGTGGTAAATGCCCGAGTGGTGGGTTATGTGGGGAGGAACATCTCATAGCCTGCAGATGCAGCTGCTTTCCTCAGAGACTGGGGAACAGGAGAGAGAACATTGTGGGTCCAGGCCATAACTTTCTGTCTGAGCAGGCACTTTTTTCTCTGCCTGTTTAATGCAAATGCAGTCCCTGCCTGCCCATTTTTCTATGACTGTTTAATACGCGCTCGGCCACTGGCGTGGCCCTGTTCCAGGCTGGAGGCTGGTGCATCCTGCCCTGTCTCCAGGCTGAGTCAGGGCCCCTTCCCGGCAGCCGCTGGGTAGGAGCCCCTGAGGCTGGGGAGGAGGGAGTCCACCCCTGCCGCCACCTCCCTGCCCATGTGTGTGCTGTTGGGCAAGGAGAGGTGGGCACCAGCGGCTCCAGGTGCGGCAGGAAAGTGAAGCAATTGTCTGCACCCAAAGGGATTACTTGGGTGGATTGCACCATGAGGGAGAGCCAGGCTACGAGAACATGTTTCAGAGAGACACCTAAGCCAGTGATGGGGTGGGGAGGGAGGGACCCAGTTTCAGCACACAGACCTTTGCAGCAGTTTCCTTGGTGGTGCTGAGTTTAAAATGTCCAAGTTCCTGCAGGGTACAGAGAGAGCCTGGGAGCATCACTGGGTCACCACTTCTGCAGCTGGGCATTGAATTGCTTTGGTGCTGACATCGCTTGCCTGTGAGCATCCTCTGTCAACACAAAATCACCCAAATACTGCTACGGGGTCTTCGTCATTAGCTGCCAAAGAAATCTCTTATTTCCTGAGTACTTGGGTTTTGTGATTGTTTCAAGGGAGAAAGTCTGATTTTGAGGCACAAAGTGTAATTTTCCTTCATCGTTCCTCTGGCTTCTTGAGGTTTCAGCATGTCAGTCTTCTTAGACTTTCAAAAACACGTCTCAAGAGCAGTAACTACCCATTCCTTGTATCTCTGTACTGGCTCCCAACCCACGCGGTGTAAAACCAAGCTGCTCTTCTCTACCTCTTGGAGCCGGGAATAGCCCAGTTTCCCGCCGGCTTCACTGGCCTGCCAGCCACTCTCAGCTTATTTTGTTGCAATCCAAAAAACACACCCTTCTTCAAGCATTGACACATCTCCGGAGTGTGGACACCCTTCCCGAAAACGTGAGTCTATGTTAGTCTTCCCTAACTCCAGCCAGGAGAGAGAGGTTCCTGCAAGCCTGCTGATATTTAGGCACCGAGGTCTTTGACAGCTCTGTCTCTCCCCTTCAAAGAACGCAAAGACCTGATCCATCTCTTACTGAGTTTCCGTTGCATTACATGGGACTAATCATCCTTTAGGATGTATCATTTCACTCATCTTAAGTGCCATAAGCAGAGCTGAAGCGCAACACAAACACCAAACCATCAACACTATCAATAGACAGATATCTTTTTTTGTGTGCTGACAAAGTTCTGCACATCCAGAATGATGTATGTCCTAGTTGCCAGAAAGTTTATTTATTTATTTAAAAGTGGATGGAGACTTTCCTTCTTCGATAAATAAAAAAAGGAGAAAAATGTTCTCCTGAAAGTTCTGTCCTCACCGTTATTGAACCACGCCCTGTCCTCTTCATATAAGAAATATTGCCAAAGCCACAATCTTTCATCATGTGGTTCCTTTTAAATAACCTCCTAGGTACTAAAGGTCAGGATGATTTTAAAAAAATAGCCTGGTAGTATGAAAGAACTTTTTTTAAATGCGAAAAGACAAACAGAGGAATCCTACGCAAACTTGCCATAAATACAAGGGATGAGGATGATGATGAGTGGAATAAACTACGTTCGCATTGCGTTCACCTGCTTTACTTTGTCTCAAGTTTTGTTCAGTTCAAAACTCTAATATAAAAATAGAGTTACTCAATACATTGCAATTCTGGGTCCATTCTTCTAGCCCTTTCCCATAGATTTGTCCTTCGACTCCGCTGGGAATAGTCACTTACACAACAGCTACAACCTTAGCTTTGTACATATTTTTATCCCTCCTCACTACTGAGCTTATTGCCAATATTGGTTCTACCATCTAATTAAGGTGAAGGAAGAAAAACGTAAAACTCTTTTTTTTCAGTTATTTTTGTCCTTTTTTTTTGCTTCTTCACATTATTTCAAAAAAGAAATATTTTGGAGGGTAGGTATTTCCTATATTTGACATTTGTCCAAAATTGAATAGTTTCTGATAGTCTGCAGAAACTGCTGGTTCTTTTTTTCTATAAATATTTGCTTGTTTCTGAGCCACAGTTTCGAATTATTTTAAGGCTGAAAATTTGGGCACTTTGGAGGTGATTCACAAGCAAACCTGTGCCTTGGAGGTGGCAATGTTGACCCGTGCCAGGACGGGCAGGATGGGTGTCTGAGGGCGATGAAGGGTTTGGTTGAATTGAGTTCATCACCACAGCCTGTCGAAGCTCCCAGCACAAGTTGTATTCAGGGTGTGTGGGGGGTGTGAGTGTGAGCGTGTGCAAGAGTGTGTGCGTGTGGTGTTCGGTTACAGACGTGCGCATTCCTAATCTATTCTTTGAACATTCGTTATCCAGCTCTCAAAACTTTTAAAAAGCTATCTAGTACCTGGCTTTATTTTTAAAATGTTCTGTCTATAGCAGACTATACTATTGATTGGTAATTTTACTATGAGAGCATCCATGAGTGACAGTCAGGGACCAGGAATCTATTTTGCTTGGTGACGTGCACAGAGTAAAAAAAGATGATTAAAGAGCTTAATATCTAGTTTCTTCCTTAATTCTCTCCTACTCCAAAACATGGTGTATTTTCTGGGACCCAAGAGACTGCCTCACTGGAGGACAAGTGCGTATTAAAAAACGTCTAAAAACCAGAGTCGTAGAAGATTTTGAAATCGTAAGGTTCTGCTTTAAACCCCTGGTAGTTTTTGATAACTGAGGGTTGTTTCCACTCTTTGAGAGCACGGCTGGACAGACGACAGCTGAAGAACCTGCCTTAAAGCCCATCTCACTGGCTCCCTCAAATATTTCTGCAACTGCTTTTCCTTTTTCTCAGCGAAGGAGAAGCCAAGACGGCAGGACAGACCCTGCCCCTGCCCAGGGGCAGCAGAGGCAGCGCAGGCAGCGCGCTCCTCTCTCCTCCCCGTTCCTCTCCTCCTTTCCACCCCAGGGCAGGGGCGGCCTCACCGCTAGCCGGGGGCTGGCAAAACGTTTGCCTTCCCCTGGGTCTGGTCCACAGCCAGGCCGGGAGGAGGGCAGGCGCTGGTACCCCGGCAGGTCAGGGTACCCCGGGCACGGCATCCCTCTTGGGGTCACCCCCAAGGCCCGGCTCTGGCTGGTTGTCCCCAGCCCTCACGCCTCCCTCCTTCCCCCACCTCTGCCCCTCCCCAGACACGGGGACCCCTCTCCCACCTGCTGCCCGCCACACAACTCCTCTTTCCTCTGCAGCCTTCCCTGAAAAACAAACTACCACCCCAAACCCACATTTTTTCCAAGCAATCCTCCCACTTTCTGTTTGCCTCACCCTCTCCCTCATTATCCTGGGTCTCGCTTTTGTTTGTCTTGGCTATTTTGGGCTGGAGGCTCTTTGGGGAAGGGAATACGGTTTAAGTGTCGCCTGCTCAGGACATGAAGTGTTCGATTCCTTCCAGCTGAGCAAAGCTGAATTGATAAATGAGGCATAAACTGGCTGAGAAGCGTCTGCCTGAGCGTGGGCACCTGGTTAGCTGAAACAGCTTTAACAGGTATAATTCATTAAACAGGTGTAACCTTATGTTTAGGAAACAAAAAAATCCTATTTTAAAAGGCACAGGTAATAATAGTTTAATGCTAAAGTTTCCCAGGAAATGCAGTCAAGGCTATACCCTCCTGTAGGGAAGTATAGCATGTTCACATGGTAGCTATAGCATAAACTACACTCTGTGGCTCTGAGCACCTTCTTCAGTGGTGTCATTCATGAAGGACCACAAACACTTAGTATTATTTACAATGGGAGTTACATATAATTAGTTGGAATGTGGAAGTATAAATGTATAAATTAAAAACAGTACCAGGTACCAAGAAGCAACTGTGCTTTTCTCCAGCCAATAGCTCTGTTAAAGTGATTCCACTGCTGCATTTTTAAACTATATTACTACTTGATACTATAACTATACTACCAGTTGCTAAATCCTTGTATTAAACAGAGCTAACGTCGAAAGGATTAAGGTGGGAAATCACCCCAAACCTCCACACCTGGCAGAGTCATGGAAACATCTGGTCTCTTCTGCAAATTTGAGACTCGGTTGTTATGATCTTTTAATTACAGGTGAAAACAGTTCCTGTTGTAAAAGTATGTAAATTATTTCAAATTAATCACCACAAATCTAGGGATTTTTTGTGTGTGTTCAGCACCATTTCCCAGCTACACTGATAAATGAGATGCTAATACATAGCATGTGAAATATAAAAGGGAGTTTATTCCTTTTGATATAAAAAGTGATGTGAGAATTCAGTGAAAAATGAAACTCAAAGATTTTAAAGCAATATGTCTCATTTGTACTCTCTGTAAGGACAGCACTTCTGATGAGCACCTATCATATCTACCAGGAATCTCTTTCTCATTCTTTGCTTAAGATCCTCTCATCTGTAATAGAGGAATATTTGTCATACAAAGTTAAATGCTGATGGCTTTTCCTTCCTTTACACAAGGGAAAAGAGTACGTTGAATACTCAAGCTCTGTTCGCATGATTTAAAGAAAAAAACGAGTACAGTTTCTCTCTGCAGCCACCGAAGCCTCTGGCTTGCGCTGTGAATGATCCCTGGTCCTTAAAATTATGTGTGCTTTTGATAGCAGCACTCATACACTCCCTGTTCCCTTTTTTGGGGGCCCATCTCTTCGCAGGTGCCTCATTCGGTAGCTGAGGGCAATGGTAAATGATTGGCTTTTTTTTTTATGTGACCTCTCCGTGCTCCCTTCCTTTAAACACAGTGGCAATATGTGAGGCTTTCCAAGCGCGTCAGGGCCATGCATCATCTTTCCTCCATGAAATTACAAGCTGTGGTTAGGGCAAAGGTTGTGAGCTCTCCAAGAATGACACCGGGCCAAGAGCGATGCTGGGCCAAATGCGTCTATGGAGTTGTAATCGGTCGTATGGCAACCGCCTGGGCCCTCTGAAGAAGAACCTTTAATGCTTTTTACCTTCTTTTACACCTGTGCAGTGACCATGAAAATCCAGTGCTGGTCAATATTTACTTGGCTCATGTATTAACTACCAGACCAGACAGGGAGTAGCAGGGAGCCAAGCCCAAGATAAGGTGCAAAATCCATATGGTCTGTCTTTGTTATTAGTTCCTACTTCAGAGTCAGGAGTAAAACACCAGTCAAAAAGTAAACTGAAAAATTTAATTGTTTTATAAAATAAGATTATGAAATTCTATATAAAAATCCAGCTTCTTAAATATGGTACATTCACTTCCTCACAGAATATTTAAATATTCAGGTCACTTACGCTATATTTTCACCGTATTTGAGTTAAAATCATTGGATAAATTAAAACATCCCTACCAAAAGATACCACAACTTATACAAATAAAACTAAGCAATAATACTTTTTTAAATACAAAATGTAAAGAAATTAATAACTCTTGGAGCATGCTACAAAATTTTACCAGAAAAATATATGGGATCATTTTTGTTTAACTAGAAAATATACAGTGTGCTTTTCATTTCTCTTCCTAAAATTCAGTCTCATACAATTTCCATTTAACTTAATAAATATGTACAACAAAAATGTTTATTCCTCAAAGAATATAAATAGCAAATACTGTAGTAGAGCCTGGTCCGGCATTCTTTTCTCATTTAGTGACTATAGTGGGGCTTTTCAACTCCGAATGTGCAAAAATGCAGAATCAGGCTCTTAGTGTTACCAACAGGTTAATAGCTTTTACAAAAGTGATTTTATTAAAAAAAAAAAAAAACAACTCCAAAAACACTGCAAAAGACTTAGAGCTATTCCAGTCAGGCATTTCTATAAATAGTAAGACATAACGTAGGGAAACAACGTTCCAGTTTAATTACTGCTGGCAGTAATTAGGGAAAAATAGTCAGTGGAGAATGAAAAATATCTTGAATTAGACACATCGTACTTTCACTAATTTAAGTTGGTTCCCTATCATTTCTAAAAGAAGTTTCTGGTGTAATCTATACATTGTAAATCTGTGAAGAAACTTAATCACCTTCTTCAGACTGTGGATGGTTCGTTTCGGAAAGTGGTATGTTTTCAAGTGCTTCAGTCCATACATTAAACCTTTAATGGTGTCTTGGTCACCATTCTTTATTCTCCACAGATTGAGAAGCTTCAGAACTTGCTGTGTAGGTTGACATAGTTTCATTGTGCTCTCGATATCTTCTTTTCCCACTTTCTTGCCTGGTAAGCTTGCCATCAGTGTGTTGAGATGTTCAAAGGTGAGGTTCAGGTGGCCGACGTGCTTTAAGACATTATTTTCGCAAAAGTCGATATCTATAGAAAGTGAAAAGAGAGGTAAGTACAATGCATTACAACTTTACCATGGCCTGCAAAAAAACTTCCAGAATTTCAAGGTGAATATTCCTTCCCCATTTTTTTTTTTTTACTTCATTTCAAATAATCCTCTCAGCGATGCTTTTTTTTAGGCTCCAATTATGAAATGCACTTAAGAATTTAATTAACTTTGCAAATACAAACAGCCCCAAATTACAAACAAACTTCATAGCAAGTATTTATTGCTATATGCTTGTTTCATCTGTCCTGTAAAATGTTCTGTGTATGTGACAGGACACCTATCACTGGTTCCAATGAATGAAAATTTTGCTCTTCTACAGAAATGTCTGGGCAAGCTTTGCTAAAACAGTCATTTTGGTTTTTGAAGTATTCTGGATACTTCACAGTCTGACATAAGCATACATACTAAAAAGGAGAGGGGAAAAAATATTTCTGCAGCATTTTTCAAATCTATTCTGAGTGGACCAAAGGTTGTTGGAATGTGGCGGTTGTTGATGGTGGCTTACATGAAAAGAGTTGGCCTGACTCTCATAAAAACCTTGGTGTTAACATTGCAGCACTGTTTCACCTTTGACATTTGTCTTGGCAGATTCGGCACAAAGTGGTGAATTGGCATGACAAATAGGTACCGTAAGGGAAAAAGAAGGGAAAGCCTATCTGTGTGTTCCTCACTCCCATGCGTCCCTATTCCGTGAACAGATGTCCTAGTCTGAGCTGTCAGTCTCCACTTTATAGAAAACTAATTGCACTCTCAGTTGCAGGCATCCAGCTCCTTCTAACCTCAACAGCCACTGCTCAGATATAACAGTGGGAAACATTTTCCCCACTTGATCAAAATTCTTCATATGTTGTGCAGTCTCAAAAGGGGATCTTGGCTGTGACACCACACACGCTCCCCGGGGGGCTGCAAGTCTGGGAAGAATTCAGTCCTCAACTGAGCAGGAGAAGCCGAATTCTCTTCCTGCTTCCCCTCGACTTCACTCTGCTTACTGCATCAACAAATCTGTTAAGCTCTCAGATCCTCCTGAGAGCATAACACATCACCAGGAGGCATTTGATTCCAAGCGATTTTTAAAATGCCATTTAGAAGGTTGCTTTTAATACATGTGCTATCAAAATAAGGTACCTTGAATAATCTTCTTGACCATATCCTGTTCTTTGTTTTGCTGCTTCCATAATTTCATAAGCTGGAAGGTCTGCTCTTGAGTACCGTGCCTTTGTTTGATCCTTTCGATATTTTCTGTGCTAACCCTCGTCCCAGGCAAACTCTCTGCTATCATGTTCAGCCAGTTAGGTGTGAGGAAAGTAGGAACGGCAAACTTGAAGAAAGCCTCCTCGCACAGGGTGACATCTGAAATAAGAAAGAGAAAAAGAATATGTCAATTGTTCTGATCCCTGTTACCCTGCTTGTCTCTGGAAAAAAAAAAAAAAGCAAGAAGCAAGGGTGATAAAAAAATGCTTAAAAACCAAACTAAGAAGTGGTCTTTATAGTGCTGTTGCTCTCTGTGCTTGAGTTCCATTTGGTCTCACCTACATTAATTAAAACTCTACTGTGGCCATCACCATAGCAGGCAAATGGCTAACAAGCTAGATATTTTTATCATAACTGCTGATAGATTAATTTTAACTGTAATTAAAGGTATGTTTCCAGAACACTCTTCCTTAATATGATACATACCTATTCCACATTTTTGAGGCGCCGTATCTGTATTTTCCTGACAGACGTTGTCACGAACTGCATTTCCCTTCAATGCTATTTTGAAACCCAGCGCACTACAGTTTGTGTGCTTTAGACAGGCTGCTTTGGATGATGTTTCATTTGAGAAAAATCCTTCTGGACATCTCTTACATACAGTGTCACTCTCAGGGGTACCTGTGGAAACAGGAAAACAATGCCTCCAATTACATATAACCTCAACTGGGAAAAAAACGCTAGAATACAAAAATAAAAGAAAATATTCCTCCCAAAATTGTCATGCTTCTGCTTTTCACATTTCTGATCTATGAAGGAATCACATTTAGAAAAAAAAACCCAAACCACTTTAATTTTTAAAAACAAAAATGATTCTTTAAGAGAATGATGTTCCTGCTGGAGTAATAGAGTAAATAGTACTCTTACATACACCTGTTACCAACTTTAAAATCAGTAATTACTGATTAAATCAGTAATTTCATAAAGTAATATCTTTAAATCAGTAACTACTTGAGTCTATTCAGACATTAAATGATGTCTGACCTTCATCCGCCGACTATACAAATATTTTGTAAAATAATTAAATGGCACAAGAAACTGCTCTAAATTGTAATATCTGCCCAGAACCTTACTCGAATGGGTTACTTTAGTTGTAGCTAAAAATATAACCCAAGAAAATATCAACTAAAGACCCTCTGAAAAGTACTTTCCTTGATCAAATATTAAATTATACAGGAAAATAGAATTTCAGTAACATTTTTGAAGTTTTTTCTGGGCTTGAATAAAATATTCTTTAAAGCAAAGAAAGTAGATCATCCAATATAGCAAAAATATTTAATATACCTACATATGTTTTGCTTGGTGTTTTACTTTTATAAAGAACAGTTTTACTTTAGAATCAAATATATGATACAACGAGAGAATGACAATATGTGGTTCTATCACATTGACAAGGAGGAAGAAAATTAGTGCATGGAATCTGAAACAATGCAAACAGTCTAACCACCAGTGGCAGGAAAATAACAGCACCAATAAATGCTTTATATTCACTCTTAATTCATCTTTATTCAGCCAACGTTTAAGCAAGTGCCTAAAGTCTACTATCTAATATCGCATTATTGAACATGAACTTCAGCACATGCTTAAAATTCCTTGGAAATAATTGGCAATTATATTTGAATAAGAAAATGCCTCCATCTAGTGTATTTTGGAAGTATTTACATGTGGATGCTTATTTTAATGCTAGCTTTTAAGTAAATTTTATTTATTTTAGGCATTTCCTTAGAGAAAAAGAGTACGAATCTCCAGTTTTCAACCAGCCGTGAAATAAAGAACAATACTTGCATACACCCAACCTAGCACTTCTTTCATCAGACAGCAATGAAAACAAAGGAGATTTTTTTAGTTGTGCATCTGAAAATCAGAGACCCTGTATATTGCCAAACCCCCCAAATCCTCCGCTTTCCCAGCCAGCGCCCAACCCGCAGCAGCAGCGTCCGCCCTTGCGTTTTCTTGCACAATGTGTGCTGCCTGGGCCGTACGAAACTCCAGCCAACACCCGCACCTGAGCGGGCAGCAATTAGCTTTGCTGAGAAGTCTGAATTTCTAGCAGCTTCTCCTGCTACAGACACGCTGCTGCTGTGTTCCAGCAGCGAGGAAGGGGAAGAAAGGAGAGTCCCTGCAAACGGTACGTCGTTCTGCTCAGATCTTCCCGTATAACTTTTGTGGCGCAAGAGGGAAATACACCGGGTAATCCATCAGCGTTCTCAGGGTTCAGCATAAAGTCACCTCCAAGCTTTCCCAGCTTCTTCTTCTCTGCTTATCTGGCCTCTCTTGTTCGGGGCACAAACGGCCGCAGCCCGGCTGCCCGTCTGCCGCTCCCTCCAATTCACCTGGAATCCCCCGTTCTCCCCGGGGAAGCCGCAGCCGCCGCCGGGGAGATAGTGCAGCCTCGGAGCCGCGCTGCTTCCCCAGCCCGTTGCTGCTAAAAACTCTGCCACGTACAGGGCCAGCTGCAGCAGAAAGGAACAAAATCTTAATCTACACTCACAAAAGGGGACTACCAGAGTAAAGTGATCTGCCCAACAAAATCATGAGCAACCGGCATTGGGAAACAGATTTCTAATGCTTTAAGCTTTGAATGAGACACTGGACCACACCATCTCCCTGTGTGGCAGTGGAAGTGTATTTTTCTACACTTAGGTTTTATTTCACCTGAATTTACACAGTTACAAAGTTCAAGGCTATCATATGGCAGAAAGCGGGAAGACAGTATGGTCCACGCTTATTAAGTTCTTAGTCGATGCCCCACCTCAAAACCTGACTATTGACACAGGGGGACGCAATTATTTTTACAATGTTTTCATTCCTTGTTTGAGGTCTGCTTGGGTTTAGCTGGTTCATTCTGATGGTCTTCTGGAAACCAACTTTCCAATAAATTACACGATTCAACAATTTATCTTCTTCCAAAGTTTGTTTCATTCTGAACTGAGGGATTCGAATTTGTCTGCTAGAGTTTCCCTGTGCTCACAGGGATGCAGCAGGCTGGTTGCTCACAGAATTTATACTTCTTTTTTTACTTCCCAAATAGGCTTTCTGAGAACTTTGTTTCTGTCCCCTTTTGACTTGCTGCTGAGGTACGGTGGAACCTCATTAACCCAAGCCCCTGGATATAATGATTTAGGTTAATGAAGGTTTATAATATGGAAATGCAGTAGCTGCCAGTGGAAATGCTTAGCAGTGGCAAGCGCATCGGGGTAGTGCTTAGTTAACCAATTACTAGGGGAATAGTGAGCAGCTACAGCAGTGACATTACTCCTTACATCAAAGTCATTCTCCAATGAGATGTTCATAACACGAGAAAGGACTCCCGACCTGTCATTCAGCATAGCTCTAAAATGTACGGGCCAGCCCTAGTGTGTCTCACTGTGTATCAGTAATTCCTAGGGAAGTAATGCTGTAGTCTGGAGATTGGTTGCCTACGGGTATGTGTTTGAGATGCTTTGATTTTCTGTATTCCCCTCCTCAGTGCTCTTCTCCAAGCAGTTATCAATCTCTGGTACAATGACAGTTTACAATTCTTTCAGGCTGTATTAAATACTGGAGCTAAACTGGGCCATGACATTTGCCAAATGATAATTGATGTATTTTGTTTTGAGAGTAGAACTTATTATTGGTTTAACCATTTATGTTGTCTTCAATGAAGAATACACTCTACTGATAAGCGTCGCTTCGCTCTAAATCCCTACCAGACATACAGCACAATGCCGGCCTGCTTGACAAAGAAACGATTGTTTGTTTGATAATAGTAACAGTTTCCCTAAGAGTTCCACTTAGGATGCTGGTAATTAATTATTACCACATATTGCTGTGATGCTAGAGCTATATTAATATTGTTATAATTACACACTTGGTGTCAAACACGTAGTGTTCCTGGTGTTTGTCAAGACATATAGTTGCTTGAAACAGCAGATTTCAAAATGAAAAACATTATTATTTATCACACACACAAATACTACATTCCAGATAATGTTCCTTTAAAAGAGGCAATCCGTCATGTTTCTCATTAGAGTGCAATTTGCTACATTTGCTACTGCCATTAAGTTATATATTACAGTAGGAGCAGGGTATTCCACTGAGAAATGTTCCTTTGGCTACAGTCCAAATGATGCAGACTAGGAACAGGTTCAATTGGCTTTACAATTTACTGTCCTGTAATTTCATTTGGACGAGCCTCTTTCCTAATCTTGTAACTGCCACGAGTTGTCGACGTGCGGTAGAGCTCTAATTAAGTCTGTGCGTATTGACAAGTGATACCTACCTGGCTGTGCAACGCCAAATCCAGGAGGACACTCCGTGTGCTTTAAACAAAACTCAAGCTCCAGGTATCTGCCTTCGACGCACTCGCAGACGCGGTTCTTCGTGCTGGTGCACTCCTGCTTGACGTACTGCAGCTCTTTGCAAACGGCGCTGCAGTACTGGCACTCGTCGTTGCTGTTCCACTCGTCGGCGTAGTACTGATCCGGGCACGGGGCACACTGCGTCGGGCTGGTGGCTGTGCAGTGCTGCTTTACGTAGCTCCCAGGAGGGCACTGGTCACACAGCAGCTGACGAGATGTCCCTGGGTCGTAATGGGGATACTTGGGGGGCGAGTCATCCTGGATGGTCCACTTAACAGAAATGTCCAAGAGCTAGCAACAGGAAAATAAAACATCGCTCGCTTTAGTTCTGGGGAGCACCGTGGTCACAAAGAAATGTACATTTTAATGAGTTTATGAGTCTAATCATGTCGCTATCTTCAAAAAAATATTTGCGTTAGAAATTTGTAAAATATTAGCCAGCTTCTGGACTCTCCCATGTCTATCTGAGAATGGGAAAATTTTAGGATATTGTCAAGCAAATCTTCCCGACGTAAGTACTTCCTTGTTCTTCCAGAGATGTAGATCCTATTCTTCTCTCATTTACACCCTTTTAGCATCACTGGGCAATGACCTTTTACCGCCCGGCACCAGAGAACCCGGCCCATCGTTTCACTGGCAACACGCTCGATGCACAGCAAGGGGGGGATTATGCACTCCTGTGTTCTTAAGTATCAAGTACATCAGATGCAAAAGAAGTAGTATCTGAGCATACAAATCTGACCAGCGTGCTGCACCATCACCACAGATACCTTTAAAGGTGATTCCTTACAATATTTCTTTTTACCAGCAACGAATGACTAGAACAATATAGGTTACTTTTTAATGCCTTCTATTTGATCTTGCACTGAAATGCAGAATCTCTGGGGATAAAACGTGGCAGCTATGTCAAGTATGAAGATGCAGCTTCAGACAGAGGTAAAGAATGCTGCTGTTTATGAGGGGTACATTAAGGACTTAATTGCATGAGCTGGAAGAAGCCAGGGTAATGCTTTCGCTTCCTATCTAAAACCCAGGCTAAGGGCTGTCGTGAGGACCCAGTTCAGTACCGGCAGTCAGTTCATGACTGCTACACACCTTCCTGCAGCAGTCTGCTTTGCTGGTGCGACTGGGGTAACTGAAAACTGGGTTCTGTGATTCCACCAGCCTATCAAAAAAAAAAAAACCTCGTGGGTTTACTCCCTACGTACCACGCCGAGCCCCACGGGGTCTGCTGGCAGCTCCCCACTGCGAACCCGGCTCTGGCCCAGCGCTGCATGACCAACATGCCACTTCTCTTGTAAAACTTGTACGTTTTATAAAGATGAAGTAAACTGACTCTGAATGAAGATTTTTTTCTATGTATCCATTCAAATTATAAATCCAACTGACTTGCCTTTGTTGCTATTTTAATCCCAGTCAGCTAATACAGAGTTGCCAATTCAATTTCAAGAATGTATTTTCCTCTTTTCCAATGCAGATGTCCCCAAAGTGTAAGTGGAATTAACTCTTTTTATTCATTCAGACTCTATATTTCCTAAAGAGGCTTCATCTAAGTGCCTCACTTCTGCCACAGCACGGCACTTCTTAAGCGATAGTCTTACTAAGGCTGGAAGGGACAATTTAATCATTCATTAACACAAGTCACAGCATCTGCACCACGTAATATTAGGTGCCTAAATTAGGAACTCTTACTGCTTAAGAAAATGTTCTTAAGTGCATTCTCCTGCTGCCTGTCTATGAATCCACTTTTTATACAGCTATACTTAGCCTGAAGAATGAAATGCAGGTAGTATGGGTATTCCCCACAGCCTCTTCTAGTTACCCTTGACTAAGCCCTGTAACTTCTCTGATCTGGGATTTCTACAGGTGGAGATCCCACTTTTTCTTGTGGTCTCAATGCATAATCTGTTCCGTTGTGAGAAATTCCTTATTACTCATTGAAGTTTGATGTACTGCTCCATTTTTCTTAACTGACTGGATCTTTTTCATTGACCTATTTAACAAGAGGGTGCAGCACATTTTTTAATAGTGAATGGCTTTCCATTGATGAAAAATGCACCCACCCTTGGTAAATCTACAGCTATTACTCTAGTAATAAGGAAGTCATGGTAATTCCATTAATTGTTGATGTGAACAGTCAGGTTTTCTTCTATGTTTTTTATTCAGTAATAGATAATACAGCATTCCAGAGTCCAAGACTCGCATGGGCACACGCATTCCCTTCACAGAACGTAACAGACTGCAACATGCGGCACAGATGCTACAAAGACAAGCATCAACCCACATTTCATGCAGATGCCTGTGGAAACCCGAGACAATACCCAATGCAGATGAAGATCTTGAACGCTGATGAATACTTGAACAAGACGTGTGTGAAAATGATTAGGGACAGCAACCAGACATGCGGGCAGCACGTCCTCCTGCAGAAACGCCAGTTTTCCTTCTCTGCAATGCATGGCTCACAAGAATCCCCAAGCCGTCACTGCAGCAGAATCTGCTCCTCTGGGTTGTGCCTCTGCCCTTGGTGACACATTTTCAGGTGCTGAATGGTTACATGGACCATTTCATGACTGCTCAACTCCCCTCTGCAACATGCAGGATCAAGAACAACAAGATTTTCTCTATTTTCCCTACTCAACCATTTACATTGGAAACCATATATGAGGCAAGTGAGAAGTTTTCCTGCAGGGGATGATTCAGGATTTAAAATAATTCAAGTTCAATAATCAGGGTATGAGAGCATGGGGTTTCGTTGGGAAATATGGAGGCACTTGCTTCCTGAAGAACCTACAGCTATGTGAAGCAAGCCAATAAAAATAGAAAACAATTGAACACAATTTGAGAGGGATTGAGTTAAAAAAATGAGCAAAAAAATACTTGAACAATACGTGCATGAGACCATGTGAAGTTTAGCCTTTGGAAGTACCAATAGCTATGAAATACTAACGGCAACCAGAATACTATTAATCTAAATGAGCATAACCAATAACCATAATAATAGGATTAATAAATCAGCATCAGTAAAAGGATGATCAGTCTTTGCATTTGATTTTTTCATTGTGTTTTCAAAAGAAAAGCACGTCACACCTGTCTTCCCTTCTTTCCCAGAAACACACAGTGTAGCTGCAGTAATCCATCCATCCATCAGTGGCTGAGCCATACGTATGCAGGATCCAACTCCTTTATTTAGCTTTTTTTTTTTTTTTTTAGCATTTATAAAGCTATAAATGCAATCAGTATTTCAGTATTTTACCAGAACATTTTATACATTATTTTCAACATAGAGCTAGATTACCATTACTATTACTGCTTGACTGCTATAATCCTATTAGTACAGTGAGCTGTGCAACTTATTGCCACTGGACGTTGTAAATGGTTGAGTTCAAACTGTTACTTGACATAGTAATGAAGGAAAATAATAAAGGGCTATTAAACATAAACATCACCTTTTGATCAGGAAATCCCAAACCACAAATTGCTTGAGTCTGGAGGAGTGTTTTGGAAAAATATCACTATTTTTCTGCCTTTTTCTTCCATCTCCTCTATGCATCAGTTATCAGCCCCTGCCATAGACAGCATATGGGGCTTTTTAGGGCATTTTTTTCTGGATTTTTTTTTTCTTAGACCCAGTACAGCCATTGGTAGGTTTTGAAGTACATTTCTAGACTCGAATCCCCAATACCACACTTCTTCATACGACTACAGTAGGTCCCTTAATAAAATTTAAGAGAATAGATCTGCAAGATCGTCTTCTGTGCAGACTGAAAACACCTAGCACACGCGAGTATTCTGAATATTAACATGCAACCTGAAAATCAGAAGTTATCCTTGAACCTACATCAAGTGCCAAAGTGAAAGCAATCTATTTTTCAGATGTTTTGCAAAAATGCAGGAAGAATGGTGGAAGGTAATTAAGTATAATTTTCACTAGTTTTACTGCAGTAACTTGGCACAAACAGAATTAAAAGACTCTTCTTGTCCCACAGCTCACAGAATAAGCTAGAGGGGAACGCCATTAAATTGTCCTTTCTCCTGGCCTAAGACACACTGAATTTGTGCTTACGTTAGCAAGTTGGATCACCTGTTACAGCAGATTTGTAGAGCAAAACAGATGGTGCCGAGCACCTGACATCCACATTATGCATGATTCAGAGGGGGTATTTTGGACTAACTTCAGTCTTCTCTCATGGACTGAGCATGCATTAGTGGTTACAGTACATCTGGCGTGTCTCTGGAGTCCGTCTCTGGATTTACTTTCATCAATCCAGTTTACTTTTGTAAATCCACTTTGTGCACTCCAAGTCTGCTCTGATGTGCAAACAAAATACAGTAAATAAGGATGATCAGGAGATGCCCTTCAAAAGCATGTTCCCAAATCAAATTAAAATGGTAATTAAATGCATTTTATGTCATTCCTGACATTTCTCCTCCTGAACTATGCTATGACCAACTTGGTAGCAGATTCTCAGCCACATAAAACCTCTGATTGACCTGAATGCCCATACTTAAAGGTGGGCTATGTATAAACACTTGAATCTCTGCTGTAAGAATTAGCACTATTCGAGCACATGAAAATGCCATAATCAGAACTTACTAGTATTGAACATTGGTCTTCCCAAAAGCTTCAGAGAAAGCAGAATTTCTCCTATAATCATGCTGGCACTGGCCTGTTTTGTTCTTGCTGGAGAAGAAGGCACTTTCCAGTTTGTAAGGAGGAAGAAACTAGAAATCTGGCTTCAGTTTACTGGAATCAGAAGTGGGGGCAATGAGCATGTTCACCCTTTAACCCTTAAGAAACCAAAGCTGGAGTCTATCAGTGCTACACTCGGCCAAAGTCATGGATTTGTCATTCAGAAGATTGCATAAAATTCTGTTCATCCTTATTTAGGAAAGGTTAATTCAGCCTGGAAGAGGTACAGAGAAAGTTTAGAAGGAAATGGAGAGCTTCATCTTGAAGAGGATCTTGACTCGTTCAATAGCTTGGCAAGTCAAAACAGTACCTATAGATTCAGTACAGGTAGACAGTGAACACACGGAGACAGAAGAACTTTCTCCATTAAAGGATAATGCTGGCAAATGAAAAGGGGATTCTCTTGTCAGAGGAAGTTTGGGAACAGCCTTTTACTGAGAAGCAGGTGCAAGAAACCCAAGTAGTTAAATATAGCTCTCGATGCATTTCTGAAAGCAAATATGCCATTTGGTTTCCTGGAAGAGCTGGGGAACGGACTGAAAAGATCTAGGCTGTTTCTTTCAGTTTTAAACCCTAAGCAAATCCTTTATATTCCACCACCAATGGAAGCCAATGATGATACTCAATATCTTGTTCATCTCAACAAATTAACTGTTAGTCTGATTCAGAGTGCACTCAGTTGCAAACAGTTTTCCTAGGGGTAGTGAAATGCAAGGCTCAATTTGAAAAAACAATCCCAAAGGTTGGGTTTTTTTGTTCTTTGAGTTTGAAATGCTATCAGTAACAAAATAATTACAACAAAACAAGAACAAAACAAAATCCAGTATCACAAACTACATCTATCAACCTATTGGGTGAAATTCAGTTCTAGTGTCATGGGCTCAAGTTCTGAAAGGACTGAAAAATTCAGTCCTCATCCACCTCCCTGGGCACCTCTCAGGACAGCTGTCTCTATGGGAGGAACTGGGATGAACTGGAAATACTGAAATACAAGTCTAGTGTAAGTCAGTCTCATGCACGTAAATATTGAGAACTTATTCAAAATGAGTTACCCAAGGTTAAAAAGCAATTCTTTGATTGTGTCACTCAACACATTAGGCCTGAAGCTGTATTTTTCCATACCACCTTTATGCCAGCATACACAATGCTAACATGAAAGGCTTGTGCAGTCCATTTATTTGAGCCCTTAGAAGATGCTTTTGAAAGAGAAATAATGTGATTGTAAAATTTCATTTCAGATCTTAGGCATGAAAAAAGTACACGCCCTTTTCTTTCATCTTTAAATGTAAGGCAAAGAGCTGCTTGCTTTTTCTTGTTGAATTAAAATGAACTAGAAGACAAAGCACATGAAGCAAAAATCCTTCAAGCATCATCCCCTTAAATCACTGCTTTGCGAGAGAAAAGAAAGTGGCTTTTCAGCATATGAAAATATTATATAGCTTGGCTTTGTGGTTTTGGGTTGTAGACCAAAGGAGAATGTTTAATTTGCTGAGAAAGATAAATCTGTTTCTGTTTTGCATTCCACAACTATTCCGAAGCATATTTTCCTGTGTGATAAATAATCATTCAAGGCATCTGTCAGATTGCTCCTAGTGTTTGCCTTGGGTTCAAAGTTAAACCTCACAACTCTCGTACTTTGCTTTCTACACAAAGTATTTGGACAAAGCTAAGACAGGAGAATGCCTCACTGAAGTCACGCACAGAACCCAGAGAAATCCCAGTGGCAAAATACAGCACTGAGTGATATTAACGAGGTCCTCCTAATCAATTGCTTCTCAAATCAACACAGTATCTCTAGATCCAGTACATGACATGTCATGCTGGATCAGATCCACAGCCATCTATCACAAATAACCATTGTAAAATATTTGTCATCTAGGGAGAAACGACTCCCATCCATCTGGGAGATACTCAGCTCTCGTCATCCTCACCTTGCTGTTCTGGGGGGCCCCATGCAATCACCGAATGTAACCTCTGGGCCAACAGCCACGCAGCACTGCTTACCCCGGGAGTTGCTGCAGGCTCACTTAAGAGCACAGCCCAGACAAAGCACCTTTCGGCAGACCGCAACTGAGCATCGAGAACACAACAAAGCTAAAATGGAGTCGTTTTTGCTGGTTTGAGCTCAGTTTATAAAGCTGTTCCACCATTCTGCCAACTACTTCAATGCAATCCACTCACTGCGGACATAACGGGACCTACTTCTGTATGGAAGATGCTTTATAAAGCGGAGGCTGCTCTTTTACATAAGGAATATAACTAGTGACTCTCCTGAGCCACCTGCATTCGAAACTGAGGCTATCAACCACTGTCTTCATTTCTCTGTCAGTAAAGCAATATGTCAACAATTCAAATCTCGTAGAGACTTTGTAAGGCACCATTAGTTGTCATTCACAATGCAATTTAGGGGTCTAAACTATTGTTTCATTTTCAGTGGTAGGAAAATGACATTCAGCTGAAGCAGTTTTGTATCTTATCAAAGAAGTGCTAAATTGAAAGTCTTCGTTTATATGACTTACATTTGCCTGGAAGCTTGTGGAGGGAGAAAGCAGAAACAACTAACTAGCTGCTCACCCAAAGATGTGTCTTATCCATAACTCATATTTTGGGACATTATTCACCAGAGTGACAGTAAGATTCAGAGGTAACCCAAACCTGGGACGTTACCACCATGGCTACAGTCTGCCTTTGCACTGCACAGAATTACTAACAACTGACCATCTAGCTAGAGAAACAGTATGTCCAGTATTATGTGCAAACAGGTGTTTTTCTCCAGGAAGACCATCAGAGTAGCAAATCTACTAGCATAGAAGTTAAATACAGAAGGAACAGAATTAAAGTTTTTGTAAGATTTGAAAAGTTGGTGTTATTTAAATTGTGACAATATCTTTTAAAAATTCTTCTGGTGACCTTGGTGTTTTATTTTTAACCAACACACATGCAGACAGACAGAAAGTAAGTCAGACAGAAAGATAACTCCTACCCTCGCGGGTTGCAAAGCCACTGCTGCCTACACACAGCAAACCCAACAGGCCGGCCAGAAAAAGCATGTCACATGCACCCAGAGATCCAAAATAGAGAAAGGTCAAGTTTAAGGGTCAAGATAGTTACGTGACAAGTAATGAGATCCAGCTCTGGGGAATTTCTTTCAATTCAGTCCGATTTCATAACGCTTGTCTGTTTGTAAGCAGTTTTAGTGTTCCAGCAAACAACACGTACATGCATGCACCACCACGGCAGGTCCCCTTTCTGAAACCTTAGCAAAGAGGCCAAGGCTGAAAGTACATCATGTCCAAAGAGTCTTTTTTAGGTATGGTGTCTCCAAACTAGGTTTAAGGTATGCGAGCCAAACACACACAACTTTGAACTGCTGTTGTGCCTCTTACAAGTGCTCTTATAAAACAGATACTAAAGCTACTTTTCTGAGCTCTAGCACATCTGACAGTACTTAAACTTCACTGACAGTACTTAAACTTCACAATAACTTTAAATAAATTGCATTTAAATAACAAAAAAAAAAAAAAAGAGTTGAATGATGAAGCTCTCTGGTATGTACTCCTTCCACTGACTTATTTCAGCTCAGGGACTCATCTGCCAGAGGATTACGCTGAACATCCCCAAACACTATTACTTTATGAAAGAACGTGAACAGGCACATTACATTTAATCAAAATACTGATGTGATTATTTTATGACAGCCACAGATAAGACGCCAAGCTGGTAACAGGCTATTGCTGAAATTCCCAGATTAACTTCCCATGCTTTCCTACAGACAAAGAAGGTACATCACCATACATGAGATGAAGAAGTTGTCCTGCGTTTCAATTTGCTGACCACAAGACTGACAATTTTTGCTTCCCTTGCACCATTAATTACTTTGGTTTGTTTCTCAAAAAGCTCTTTCAGAAAGTTGCACAGAGAGTAATAAACATGCATTACTCATCGGATCCTGGAAATCTCGTTGCATTTATAAAAAGCTTTCAAAATAAATGGATCTCAGTTCTAACGCTCTGCCACAACATTAATGCCACTGTACTCACCAAAACAACCCAGGAACAAGCTACCACGCAAGCACGCATAACAGCCTGCTCTGAATATTATTTTTTAATGTTTTTCTTTGAATGTTTTCTTATCCAAAAGATGAATAGCCTCCAAATAGACGTTACACAGTATCTGTCTGTATGAAGGTTTTAATTAATCTGACATCATATACAATTCCCTACGGCTAAATGGATTAAATGACATTTTGAAAGATTTACTGCACTGCTAACATCTCTAAATTTGCATCTGTAAGTAACTTGCTAAATCACCAAGTAAACAAAAACTTATTAAAGCAGGGGCTTATACCAGATTTAATAACACAACTTTTTCTGTAATAGCTACTGACACAGCTACTAATCCATCACTTTCTTGCACATGAAGCTGAGTTTTCTAAGCCAAAACAAGCACCACACGCTTGTACTTTTTTTGGAGTTCACAGTGGTTTTCCCGGGAAAGAGAGCCAGCCCAATATCTGAGATACTGACCAGTGCCACTGTAGCAACGATTACAGAGGCAGGCAGGGATGGAGCTTTTGTAAATCAAAACCAAACATCCCAGCCTACAGTTTCTAAATTCATTCCTAGATACAGTGTTTTGTGTCAGCCCGGTATGATGAAGCCTTACAAAAGGAGAGAGGAAGATAGGAAAAAATGCAAAAGAAAAGCAGATCATGCCACTACCTTAAGAATGGGATGAAAATCCCTGCTGCCTCCCTGGAGCTGGACATGTCCGTCGCACTCCAAACCTCACCAGGAAAGCTCAGCGTGATGAAACGAAACGGATTTACCAAGAAAATGGAGAGAGGCAAAAAAAAAAAACCAACCAAAAACAAACAAACAAACAAAAACCCGAAGAAAAACTGTATGTCTTTACAGCCTGATCTCTGAAGCTGTAATGCATCTTAAAGCCTATCTACCTCTCTGAAGGGACTTACCACAAGCGTGCAGCACAGGAACTTGTTCATTGTGGTCGGTGGAAGAAACCTCAGCGAGCTGGGAAATCAGGCAGAGAGTCAGCTCCCGCTCCAGTCTCCTAGCAGCCTGCTTACATCCCCCAACATTAAAGACACGATATATATATAGTCCCGGTGTAACAGGAAGCTTTGGCTCAGCTTTGATCACTCATTCCCTACCATGACCAAACTTTTCTCTCTCGCTCGCTCTCTCCCCCTCTTTTTTTTTTTTTTTAAAGGAACCTGTAAAACTTGATGACTTAATGGAACCCTTTGAATGCTCTAACCACAGACTGGAAAATGCAGGAGGGAGTGTCAGGGGCTGGCCAGGGGAGGGTTTAATTGGGCTCTGTCTGGCTGTCTGTCTGTCCCCCCCTCCTCTCCCCTGAGCAGCTGGCTTGCCCGGGGAGGACAGCAGCTCCCTCGGGGCCCCAGGCTCATGGAGACACGGTTAAAAATCACTGCTGGAGGCTCTGGAGGCTGAGCCCTGCAGCAACACGGCCGCCCACTCACAGGGCCCTCGAGCACACGCAGGGCTGCCATTTCCCGGGGAGGAAGGGGGCTCCTTTTGGCTAGGCTCCCCAGGGGTTTCCAGGAACGGGGCTGGCTGGGAAGCAAAGGACATGGATGGGGTGGCTGAGGGGAAAGAGGATCCCCGCCAGTTTCCCTTCCCTGCTGTGGCAGGAATGGGAAGAATGGCCCCGCTGCCCCTGCCGCCTGCCAAGGCAGGCTGGTGCGACGTGGCGGGTGTCCAGCTGCCTGGGCCGCCCGCCGGCCAGCACCAGCCCCAAGGGGCTTTGGGAGGAGGAGAGACCTGAGGGAACCATACGGGGCTTTTGCACCTGCGGTTGTGATTTTCCAGTGACATTCAGTGTCCGAAAAAAGGGAAGGCTTAGTGTTTTCAGCAAGCCCTTGTCCACAGGAAAGGCCCCACTCAGAGGCCTGTTCCTCCTTCCCCCGCTTGCCATGCGGTGCTTTTGGTTAGAAAAGGGCATTTTTCTAAAACCGTAACGATTAAACCCTGCTGGTCTTGCCTCCCTGGATTTCTCAGAGGGCTCCCTGGAAGCCCCGGGGAACCTGCGTGTACCAGGCACAGAGCTGAGCACTGCTTCCCAAGCAAAGGTGCGGAGAAAGGATTTCTTTTCCTAACCTGCAGATATTCAGAAAGTGATGATGGGAGGCTGTGGGATCCTGGGGTAGAAGCCAAACCCAGATGTACGTCCAGTTTTCACAGATGGTTTTCTCTCCCTTTTCGCAGGCCAGACCAAAACCTCAGCTCTGGATATTCCAGCTCTCGAGCACTTGAAATCTGGGGCCCACGTTGGCTCTGGGTTGTATAGTTTTGCCCTTTTGAGTCACAAGGCTGCGCGGGATTGGCAAAAGAGTGAGGTGGAAAAAGCCTGCATATTTTTTCGCAAAAGTTCAGCTACGCTAAGTCAGGAAACCATCGTCTTCAAGAAGGACAGCCTTGCGCATTCCTCCTTACACATCTGTAACCGTTTGAACATCCATCAAGTATAACCTAGGATTGAAACAGATGCTCATTACACTCATCAAGATGATAAGAATTCAAGACACTTGAATTAGTGATGAGTTCTTTGTAAGAGGTGATGTGAAAACTGGCACGGAAACCTTAACACCCGAGGGAGTATTGCTGGCATCTGTTGGGTAGTAGTCACCACTCAATTACTATTGCATCTTGAATGGATGCTGTAACTGTTCCTGTAATCTTTTCACAGCCTTTTAGTACTTCAGCATCTATTCGTAGATACATTTATGGACATACTGCCCAGACAGACGGACAGTAGTGCTAATAAGCAGGATCTACCTCTACATTTCTGCTTTTTCATTGAGGGGTAGGGGGAAGGACTGCTTTTTGAAATGGCCATCTTTGACCATGTAAGGGTAGCTATGCGTGAGCACAGTATTCTCCATATAGGGACCAACTTTAAGTGTCAACCAGAATGCTATAGCAACTCCATCAGCAGAAGTTATTGAAGCCAAACTAGCTTATTCCCTCAGAGGCCAAGAGCTGGACATGACAATGTGTCCCTTCTCCTGACTGGGAACAGCAGGCTCCGGTGTCAGCCCAGAGGTCCCTGGGAGATGGGTGAGGCTGCTTGCTTCCCACTCAGATACAGCAGAAGGAAAAGCATCAAACCTATAGCAGGCTCCCTGTGGTTAATTAAATTTCAGTGGGCTTTGGATTGGGCTGTGTCTTCTCATTGCTGGTGCCAGCCATAAATACACAACAGCTGGCTCTCTAGAGAAATAAAAATGTAGCTCATAAGCCTGTGTTTAAACAGGTTAATGTATATAGAGAATATTGTTCATACCAGAATTTTCTAGAGATTGAAATATTTTATGCTGTGAAACAGACCAGAAAACAAATTAAAAAGCCATTAAAATTCTTTAGCTGAAAATGTGGCTATGGTTAAGAAGTGGCGTCTTCTTCAACACATCTGTTTTCAGTATATTTGTGTTCAGAGTCAGATTTGCCCACCTGCCTGAAAAGACGTTTTACTCCCATAAGCAGTGAAAAAAAATGACACAGGTTAGTGAGAAGAAAACAGATCCTCCTTGAGCTCATTCAGCTAAATGGAAGGGGGCCAAGGTGTATCTGTTTCAGTGAGGACAGCAGGTTTGGACAGGTGCTAAGGAGACCATCATCTTAATGATACATGAACATGAAAGTTTCAACTATCTAATCTCATTGGAGTCTGTGGGGCTGGCTGTGGATGTTAGGAGGGAACTATATAGTTGTACTTAGCATGTTTGATCTGAAAATCACAAATAGACAATAAATACAGGATCCCACACTGCCACTTTTAGTGTCACTTCTCAGAGAAGAACTGTGCTTTAACAAGGTTTAAACTGCAGTTTGAATGTTTTCACAAGTGCTTTACAGCGTTGCCACTTTGCCTTTGGGAATTAGTTAAGATATGCTTTGCAGAGCATGGAATCATAGGACAAGGCAGTAAACCCTGTAATAAACACTTGTCCATGCTACAACCAAGCTGTTCGCAGCAGTGTTTAAAAGAACCACGTTTGTGACTACATGCCATAACAGGGAAGGGACACAGCTTGAAATTGTTTTTTAACGTGTCCCTTTAATTATTCATTATCCATAGTGTAGTTTACAAGATGTAATAGGAAAAGAAACTAGAAAAAAAAAAAAACCATCAGGATTCCTTCTTTTGCTAACAAACCTAAAGTGGTGAATATAGGCATTAAGCAGTCCGTTCCATGTTACAGGAATATGACTAGCTTGTTTAAAAATCATTAGTTAAAACTGATGCAGAAACAGCCCTCTAGTTAACAGAAATGGTTCATTGCAACTTGTAACAGTACATAAAACTGGAGAAAAAGGACCACTTTCATTGGGCAGACCGAAAGTTACTGATACCACATTGCTTTCAATTGGTAATGACATGCTTTTGGTAGGACATCAGCTTATTGATTCAGTAGCAGTCATATTTCCAGACAGGTATTTATCTTTCCCTGGTTTTCATCCTCACTATTTGTATTGCTGTCCTGGATGTTATGATTGTTATAAATCTATTTTTGTTCCCATGCATCATTATAATCACCAGGTCTATAAATGGCTTTGCTTTTTCAGCCTGTCTGCTATCTGGAAAAACTCACAAGTCCAGACCAGTGAGTTGGTGCTGGCAGGTGAACACTGCGTAGCTGAGTCATCTCAATATATCAGTGTGATGTTTATTGAGCCCAAGCAACAAACAGTGGGAAGACTGTGGCTTCAGGCTTGGGACTCAAAGTTCACCACACAGTGCATTTAGAGAACACTCAGAGCTTCGTCATTAACAGATTTCTGTCAAACTAAGGGGAAGAGGGATCTCAAAAAGATCGATTGCCTCTGAAAGCAAACATATTAGTAGCTGCAAGAATGAACAAATCTGGCATTCTACCATGCTGTTACAGCAGTCCTTAGAAATTAATCTCTCTATTTAAATTGTAAATGCTGATGACCTGAACTACCCTGGGAAAACTTTGAAAATGGAGGCTTAAGGAAACCTGATAATCTGCGGACAGTGCAGTGGTTCAGGAAGCAGGAAAGTATGTTTCAGATTTTACCGAAGCAGGTGAAACCCCGCTGTGATATTTCCCCATCCCTTTTCTCTCATCTAACTCAGAAACCCTGGGGAACAGATTTCATGCCAACATATGCTGAAGGAAGAAAAAAGGTATTTAGCTAATAATGTTATCAAAAGAAAACTTACACCTAAGTGGTTATCTTTGTTTTAGCTGTGTGGCTTGTTTTATCTTGTAAATGGTTTTGCCTCATTTTTTTTGATTGAGACCTTGGCTCATTTTGTAAATCTGAGGCAGATACGAGGTGCTAATATACCAAAAGGAAAACCTCACTTGTCAAACTATGTATCCAGAGAAGGAAAGACGGAGCTTGTCCTATCAAAACAGAACTTGATTTGGATTGTAGGATTTGAAGGTTGCAACGATGGAACTGAAAAACTAGAGTCACAGAATGTGTATAAAGTTACCAGCCATAAACAATTAAATACAAACATCTCCAACTTCAAAGTGAAGAAAGCCATATATTCTTTGCTGTTTGGGCTTGCCTACCTAGGGAATTAAGTCAGCTTGTGAATCTGAAAAGTGCTGGTTCCCTACGTGGACACTCTTAGCTTGCAGGTAACATTATATTCTCTAATCCCCTTTCAAAGTGAATCCATACCACATCGCTCATCTGGATTTGTGAATTTTTCAGGTTGTGTAAGCAACGTGAACCAAGTAGGATCAAGACTCCTACCTTTCAGATGGCAGTAACTGAGAGTAAGCCCTGTACCTCTGTATGGGGGCCACCAAACTGCTGCACTGTAAATTTGCATCCCAGCCTGCTTCACAGTCACTCCGACCTACAGGCAAACAACCTCAAGCATAAGGGATGCTGGAGGGCTGGGAACTGAGAAATAGCGGCTTCATTTAGTCATTCCCACCTTGGCTTTTTTGGCCTTCAATTTCGTCCTGAAATTTTCTTCTTTTCTCTGTGGCATCAGGAGGCTTCTTGCATTGATTCAGACCCTTCAAGCACTCAGAAAGTTTAAGGTCTTCTGAAAAACTCAGTCGTAAACCCCAACCATTTGATAAGAAGGAATTCATTGTTCCCAGAATGAACATTTCCAGTTAACACCAGTACTCCAAAAGAGACAGCACACACTTTACCGAAAGCTATGGAAACTGGAACTGAAACAAGACAAGCTTTAGCCAGTAAGATTTTCTGGCTAACAGGTTTTTCTTTTTTGTCTCTACTAATTTGCTTGCTACTCTGTAATTGAAGGTCACTGGTTAAGGAAAATGGTCCCGTTAGCTCATGAGGAGCGGCTGTAATTTCATTGCTCTCAGTCTGACTTCATTGTGTATATTTGGGTGGTATTAACATAGCACCAATTTTCCCTCCTTCTGGTTTTCCACATACGCAAGGATGTCAGGCCAGCAATGATGCCGTGCTCGGCCTTCAATGAATTTTGCATGGACATCTGAGGTTTTTTTGCTACATGATCAGAATGTAAATCTCTCAGACACTGTGTTCAACTGTGAACCAGCTATTGGCTTGTGCAGCTTGATGGACAGCCTGTATCATTTACATCCAAATGGTTTCACCACCTGTGGGTTGCTAGGCTCTCCCCTTCCAATCAGGAAAGCAGTGAAAGGCAGTTATCATCTACGAGAAGAAGCTGGCTGCTCCTTGGCACAGGACCTTGGCTGCTTCTTGTGGCAGTAAACCTCTACAGTACAGCAGGGACTTGGAATGCTGAAGAATCTGAAACACAGGTGAGAGAAGAGACTGGAACCTCAAGTGCAGACTTTACTGAGATTGGACAGAAAAAGCACTGTGGGAGAGTGCAGCCTTTTAAGGAAATCAACCAAAGTAAGAATATTGGGGATAAAAGCAGTATTTTCCAGCTGCAAATATCAAGCCATCTGTATGTCAGTGCTGTGAAGTATGTAGATAACATTACAAATCCAGTAATTTCAGACACATATAGCATCGCTTTTGCCCTTATTTCTAAGAAGTTTCTGACCTTGCCCTCTGGCATACCATGCTCCTTTGAACTTCTCCAACAGCCTCTCCTTTTCCCACTGAACTGAGTTAAAGCATCTTGTCCACACCTTTGAGAGAGACATGGCCCTTTCCCTTCCTAATTATCTTCACATTTCTTTTCATGTGGTTTCTGTTTCCTTCGCCATGCCACTGAGGCCAGCCTCAGCTTGCCCATTTTCCCACAACCATCTCTATGTCTTCATGAGTGCTGTCCTATGCTCATAGGTCACCCTTCCTGAATGAAGTTTGAAGACTCTTTACTTTCTAGTCCATCCACACTCTTGGGGAGCAACCCAGAGCCTGTGAGAAATGAGCGTCTGAGGGGCAGGCCAGGCTAATATAAAGGAAGATTTTTTTTCAAATGTATGTAATATATGTGTGTATACATATTATAAAAATTGAAGGTACTTCTCTGCCGTCTACTTGCTGTATTTTTAAAAACATTTTAAAGTTTCTTAAGAAAGTATGCTGCCTTCCTCGGACTTTGTGCAGCACCACCCACAAAAAGCCCCGCTTATGACCATACACAGAAACAATCACAATAAAGTAACGAAATGAATAATGAACACCCGATGTTTCCTCCCCAAAACGGCTATCAGAATTTATTTGAAATTCCTTGTACCATGTCAGCTCCGCAGCTTTTGGCTTCAAAGGAAGCGCAGTGGTGCAAGCCAAGAGAAAAAGGAGGGACCTTCGTGAAGTAGCAGAGAAAGAATATGCAATTTGTGGATGATGGCAAAAGTCACTCGGAAAGCTTGCCACGTCCCTGCAGAAATAGCACACGCTCATGTACTAAATGCTCTGAAGCACCTTTTAGGTACTTTTGCTTGTGGCCAAACTTCAGGCATAATAAAGCTTTTGTCCTTTTCTTGGCAGAGAAGGTTGAAAACCAAAAAAAGGAGGGGGGAGAAGGTGGAAGGAATTTCAGCCTCCTCAGGAGATGCATTCCAGCCGGCGTGGACGGCGCTACATCCTCCCTGGATGTTCCAGCGCATTCCTTTGTTCCCTCTGACCAGACATTTTCTTTTGTTTAGTCCATCAGTGCCCTGCAAAGTACGTTTTACCTCCTCGACAATGTGGAGTGCATTGCACAGTCCTTGTCTCCTAGCACTGAAGTTTCCCCAGATTTAGCATTTTTATCACATGATGCTCTTTACTCACTGTGTTAAAAGAACTATTAATTCTTGTTATTAATTTCTCTTATTCTGCTCTGACAAGTGAGCTAAATTAAGCTTTGGTGGAAGCCAAACTAACTGTCAACTTCATGCATATTTATTCTCCATCACCATATGCACAGCAGGGTGGCACCCTGAGAGCAACGGCACAAATTCCAGCGCTTCCCCCAGCAGGGACCAGGGCTTTTAAAGGGATTGCCCAGAGACAAGTGACTATTGTCCACAAGGGAATGCTGTTGATTTAAAGGTTTTGCATCTACCATACCGTGCCTCAGTTAGCACCATGGGTTTCCTGTATTTCATGCAATGTGCATTTTAAGCATTGGATGCTTGACTTCTCTGTACGTATGTGTGTGTGCAAGATGCACCTCTTACTTGAATCCACCTGTATTCACCCTTCTGAAAAATTCTAAGCTTCCCTCTCAGCTTTCTTCTAAGCTTGTCTGCCCTCAGTGTTCAGGAGATTTTGCCTTTGATGCTCCCCCTCAACTTTATAGCCTCTGCTCCTTTTTATTGCATGGGGATCTTCATATACTTTCATATTTCTAGAGTTACTGGAAATCTTCTGGCCTGCTATCGAAGCAGGCAATACCGCTTTGTGCTGTGAGATGAGTTTGCATATTACCATGTTCCTTTTGAATCCGGATTCAAGAATCTTACTACTAGGACAAATATTACGGAAGGAGCCTAGTGTCAGTGGTGGTAGGCCATGAACCAGGCTTGTCTCAGTGAACAACAAATTAAAGGCTCCTCCCTCTGAGATTTTTTTAGCAGGAGCAAAGCAGAACTTGCTTGGTAACGCGACGTATTGCGGGCGATCCTGCCCACTTGATCTTTCATGAAATTTTGCAGTAAGTGTTCCTGCAGCTATGGTTTCAACTTGGGGAACCAGAAGCATGGCTCCTTGGCTAGGTCTGCTCTTGGACTGGCTTAGGACTCAAGAGTCTAGGGAAGCAAAAAAATAAAAAGAGAGGAAGTGAATGTTCACCCTGTCAAAAAGGATTAACAGAGAAGAGGTGAACATACTTTTTCCTATGTATAGGCAGATACTGCAAACAAGAAAGAATAATAGTAACTTTAAAGTGCCCTTTCATTAAAGAATTCAGCGCTGCTGCTTTAAATTGTTGATGCTGACTACACAAGGACAGCTAACAGTGCTCTGATTTGTTGCGAGAACTTCTCTCTACAATGTAAAAGCCTTTCCCTTCTCTGCTTCTGCCATCTTTTTTCATATTGCTATAAAAAGGCTAACAGTAAATGTCAATGAAAATGAAGGCAATGTGGAAATACATAGAAACTGCTGCTCTGTTTTTTTTTTCCCTGTGAATTCTTTTAAATCATTTTGATCTGCATCCAGAGGAGTTTATGGAGGCACAAAACAGTGCACGTGGAACAGCAGGCAAGAATGTGGAGTGAATACTAATGCACTCAAACACCCTCCCCCAAGCTCTCTAAGCCTGAAAAATCCTTCTGCAGCATAGCCACCAGTTCCTGTAGGGCTTGCTTATATCCTCATGGAGGAAAGTCCTTTAGTATTTAATAGAAAATTATTATCTTTTTATACACTTTTTGAGCTGTTAGATTTTAATACAAAATTATAACCTTGCCATATAGTAGTTTGGGAAAAAAAGCCCTACAGACTATCATGAATAAATTCTAAAAGGTTTTTAGGGCAGATTTTGCTGGAGAATAATACTTTTTTATAGTACCTGCCTGAATACCTCTTGTTAAATACAATGGGATTTCTTCACAATAGCAGAATCTTGAACTAAATAGATTTCTACATATAAATTTACCAGGACAAATTTTGGCCTGTTAGTGCAAGAGGAGAACAGAAAGGGGCCACCTGTGAAAAACAGAAGAAAACTGAGAAAATAGAAAATTGACTTTTTCCCCCCTGAAATATAACATCAGTTCTGGAAGCCTAAATACTTAAATTATTTAAACCTATTCTGCACAAAATGCCACAAAAGGCCTTTCTTTTTCTTCTAATTTCAAAGGCCTAATTGCAATCTGACAAACAACCCAGAGATGCCAACTGAAGTCAGTGAGGTGCACAGGACCCAGTTTGGGGCCAGGCTGGTATCAGAACATTTTTTTTCCACTAAAGCATTAATTTTGTGAAAGGGACCATGTGATGTCTGGCCTGCAATAGCAGAAGACTGCAATCAGTTACATCCCCTTTTCTGCTACCCTCCGCCTCAATATTTCTTATAAATTGGGGGTTCATTTTTCCTCCCATTTTGCCTATAAAATGATTTTACATTTTCAGAGTGGAAATACATTTAGGTAGCCGCCCAGAAGGACAGACATAAAATTTCAGCATAAATGCACGTTGGATGCCTCTCTTCCGCATAGACTTGAGCAACTCCAAGGACAAAGCGGCTGCTGTTCCTACTCACACGCGGAGTTTGAAGTTGCAAAGGGATGAAAAGCATCATAGTTCCATAACTAAACGCAACAAATTTACTATTTATAAACCTTGCATGTGGGTGGCATGGTCTGTTTGCAAATGTTTGCTAAATTGAATGTTCGGCCTTGTGCCCACGGGGACTGGGACTGCCTGGGAGGATGGACGTAAAAGGAGAAGGGAGAAATTGCACATTACTTCCCCAAGGCCATTTCTCCACAAAAGGACGGGGGGCCCAGTGTAAGGCTCTTGAAAGAGCTGACTTCAGTTCTCCGGCGTGGCACTGCCTCACTCACGCACTCCCAGCAAGGCATCCACAGTGATCTCCAAGTTATTTTGGCTCTGCAAGCAGAGATGGGATCTGACTATCTTGCAAGATGGAGCCTGTCATTTATTTTTGCCTTGTTTTTTTATTGTGTTTGGGTAAAAAGCCATAAACTGGGATTGCTAACAGATTAATACCTCAAATTGGGATGCAGTTGGATTCTCCAGCGAGAAGAGCTATATAATTACCTTGGGTAGGTAACTAAGAAGTGGTGCTGACAGGCCTTGGCATTTAGTGCGCTGACTGTGACAATGGAAAGATTTATTCAAAACTACTGCGCCAATTAGAGTCCGTATTTTATTTCACTGCAATATGCTTCTTGGTGTTTTGCTTTGTAGCTTATTTAGCAAAATAAGCTCCCTGTTGAATACATCAGCTGACTGTTAAAATGAGTCAAAATCCATGGCCTTCCACAACAGCACTGCACAGAAAAGAGAAAAGCAAACTGAAGCCAGACATGCAGACGAGAAAGGTGGCGAAGGAGATTCATCAGCCACTCTGGCAACAGCAAAAGCCAGACAGTGGCGGTGATCTCTCCATCTCCTCTCTCCCTACCATGTGGTGGTAGGGGCTGGATTCAACGAGAAGGGGAGGGTGAATCCGTGCATTTGGAGCAGAACCCAGATCAAGGACCTCTGAGCACTCTTGACTGGATTTCCAGTGCCCCACACTGAAGAGCTGGTTTTTTTCTACGCCTTATCTCCACCTCATCTTCAAGCAGCCTTCCTGCCTTTCCCTCCCCTCACCCCTCCCTCCCCAACATTACCCCATCTTCCACCCAAAAAGGAAGAGGCACAAAGTTATTGTGTTGCTTGCTGCTACTACCTTATTCATTTTCCTTGCATGTTGTGACATTTCTTTTGGGGCCTGTCTTGACTATTTGCATGTTATATTTCCCTGTTTTACACTGCTCACAATGGGACTGTGGCCTCTTGAATGTTACCCAAATAAACAAGAATAAGATAAGGTCAAGCATGAGGCAGTGGCATCCCACACAGCAATTAAGAGCAGCAGGCGTTATCTCAGACATCAAATCAAAAGAGGTGAGACTCAAATAATGTGCGGGCCCCCCCACACCAGCTAGTTTCATTGTATGCCAGGCCCTCGTTCCTGAGATATGTAAGCACATGTTGAGCCCTAAGTGTGTCAGGAGCCCACTGCTTTGAACAGGGTTACTCACACTATGAAGTACCTTCTTGAACTGGAGCTTCAGTATTGAACTGAACAGCAGAGAAAAAAGCTTTTAAGATCCATTGAAAAAGTGCTAATTCAAACCCCATGTAAAATGTGGGCTAGTCTGAACCAACTACATCATTTCTCAAAAAAAATATACAGCTGTCTTGGCAAAGCTCACTTGTTATTGAATTCATTTTTATACTGCAAGTTACGGGAAATTAAATAATACCTCACATTTTTCTTTGTTATGGAAACAATGTGAAAATATTTCAAGTTAACAACTGCTAACACCCTTTAGTAGTCTTCAAAACATAACTAGCAAATTAACATTTTTATTTATGATGGTCCTAATTAAAAATCACAGATAGACACAACTTCTTTCTCCCGCCAAAAATGGGAAACCTTTTTAAGTAGTGCATATCAATGAAAGAAAATACAACTAGATATAGATCAAATAACATCTATATGCAAGCAGATATGGATCAAATAACATTTTTATTTCTTTTACAGCCAACCCTCGTGGAGGTCCTTTGCTTTCTCACATGCTGGATGGTTGCTTGGGGCATGTCACTCTTTCTGAGCCGTGTACGTTTGTCCACCGTTGCATTTGTCCCAATGACTTTTCTGTGAAATCACGGTTTGTGGTACCTCCTAAGGGTATTCACAGTGAAAACTTTGTGCATCATTTTAAGGGTGTTGAAATGACTGAAATACAGTGAATAAGAGACATACAGGAATTTCCCTCACCAGCAGGAGATGAAGTAAACAAATAAGAAAACACAATTTCATCACAAACCCGCGGAGGTCGGAGTTGGGTCACCATGTCAAGCAGTATAGAAAGAATAGCTTGGTTTCCATGTTCATTAAATACTCCTCTCTGCTGAAACTGCAAGCAAGAATGCTAATTAGCACTTGCCACTACATTGGACTGACATTGTGAGATGTCTACATATTCATCTGGCTAAAAATCTGTAGTTTCTTGTGACCTAAGTTATTTCTGAAGCAATTATTTGGAGGTAAACAATTCTGCTTCCTCTTTTCAAAACCTCTTTCTCCATCTTAAGCTGTTCTAATTTTGCAAAAAATGCACAGATAATTCTTCTAAAAACCCAGGTCATTTATTGCTACAATAATGTATTGCATGTTGCTCAAAGGATCACATGAGAGCTGTAAAATTTTGCACTGGAGCTATTGTATTGGCTAGATTAATCGCATCGGCCAGACTAAAGGACTCCAGAGCCAGAGAGGTCGTTTTGCTTAGCAAACCTGTCCGCTTGTGTAATACAGATGATGCAAATGCTCTGAGCTGACTTAGAGAAGATCATGTGGAAATACATCCCATTTTGATTGTAAAATCACGCCCTGAAACCTTAAGGTGTTGTTCCACTGATTAATTACTAACAGCATAAAAAAGAGTGTGTCTTATCTTGTTTGCATAAATACAGCATCAACTTCTCTTTTATGCCATGCAGTTCACAGAACTGCGCTACCTCAGTATTGAACCCAGCAGCTTTTGTCCGCTTTTTCCAAAAAGACATCTAGTCTGTATTCAAAAACATCAAGAAGTGGAGAATACACCAGTATTCTTGGTATTTTGTTCCAATGGTTAACCACCACCAAAATTATTTCCTGACTGTTTATTTTCAGTATCTTCTGATTTAAATTATGCAGGCAGTTCTTCCTGATGTCATTTTGAACAACTGAAGCCTCAGTCCAACACCTATTTAAATCAAGGGAAACATTCCTATTGATTACAAAGAATATTGAACCAAGCTCTGAATTATATATAACACTTCTCTGTGGTTTATGAGATGAATGTTAAAGAAAGTCTCTCTTAATTTTCTAGCAGAAAGAGAGCATGAATGATAGAGAGAATGCTGCCCTCTCATGGTTTTATGGATGTGTTCTCATAACATATTAAAAATACAAAAATAATATTTTTAGGCTGCTACATGCTGATCTGTTCTCTTTTACATATTGCATTGAAAGGCAAACTTGTAACAGGCATCACTCCTGCCACGATAAATGATATAAAAGCACTGAAAACACAGCCCATTAATGGCAGACATGGAGGTAATGAAGCACAAGGAGGAAGGGACAAGCTTAGAATCACTGTTTCCAACCAGCTTTGTAAGCTGAAGCTGACAGGGATGCAGCTGGGTACTCATTTTGTTCCCCCTGCCTGAAACTGTAGAACCTCACATGTTCCCAGGACGAGGAGGCATCCGTTCTCCAGGTGAACTGTTTCACACGCCATGCTTTCCCTGCTGGAGAAGTCCCGGGCGCCACTGAGCAGGAGGTACAGGAAGAACTTCTCTAGTTTAAGAGCAAGTCAGTTCAGCAGTGTGCACCCAAATTAATGGAATCTTTTTCCCCTCCAAATGAGTAATTGCCTGTGCATGCATAAAGGAACAGAAA
Source organism: Nipponia nippon (assembly GCF_047370975.1). Classification (NCBI taxonomy): domain Eukaryota; kingdom Metazoa; phylum Chordata; class Aves; order Pelecaniformes; family Threskiornithidae; genus Nipponia; species Nipponia nippon. The sequence goes on along the minus strand of NW_028262290.1, from coordinate 15,087,951 downwards.
AAGGTACAAAATGACTGCAAGCAAATCAGGCTTTCCTACACATCCTTGGTAGCTGTGGAGCAGTATGGAACGTACCCAGCGTCATACCCACTGTATGCAGGGCCCAGGGCAGCCACATACTAACCACAAGATCAGAGCTGACATTGGCCTTCTGTGCCCTCCATGTGCACTCTCTGCCCAGTTGATAATTTGACCTTTATTGTCTTCATGACCAGTTAAAATTTTACAATGAAAAACATGACATCAAAGGAGAAGACCCCATGTGGTGATCTCCCTGGAAAAGGATTCCTGCAGCCTATTCAAAGAAGCCTTCTATTTTTTGGTAAGAGCTGGATATCATACCGTATAACCTCAGACCATGAGCTCAGTCATGTCCCACATTCTGCAGAGTCCTTCATGTGCAAAACCATGAAAGAAACCACATCAAGATGTGCAGACCATTGAAATCTTCAAGTAAACATTACCCACATTTATCTATCACTTCCTTAGTAGGAATAACCAAATTCTATCTTGACTAACCGCTAAAATATGTTGAATTAGAAAAAAAATGCATAAAATAACTAGTTATATTTAAACAATTCATAGGCCAGAATAGACCATTAGGTCATGTAGTCTTGTCTTCTGCATAACACGAGTCATTGAATTTCACCTCATTACTGCCAATAAGTTATGTTTGACTATAACATAATCCTCCAGGAAAGCACTGGTGTGAAAATGTCAAGAAAGAGAATTTCTCTCTTCCTTTGGCAGTTTGTGAAGGTTAAATCTCTCTCATTCTTAAGTGTTTGCATATTTCTCCTTCACTTCTCACTGGAAGGTATCTGTCTGTCTGTCAGTCATCATTTTATAGCCTCGTTGACAAAGTAGATCTTAATTTTACAGATGGATCTTCCCAACAGGTGTTACTCAGAGGATTTTTTTTTTAATGGAGACTTTCCAAAGAAAATAATGGCTTCATCTCCACAATGGTATTTCTTAATAGTTATGGGTGTAGTCACGACAACGTAATGTAAAATAAGCTTCTGTTCCAATGTGGGGTGGTACACTCCTGAAATTATCGTACTGAAAGGGGAACTTCACCCTTAACACATTGTGAATTATATGACTTGACTTACCCATTTTCTCAAAAGAGCACTGGGAAGTTTCAGTCTGGCCATACGAAGGCTAAAAAATGTCTTGGATACCAAATGTGAGTATTCAACACATTCCAAAGTACTTTATTTCGGGGCAGGTTATAACGCTGTAATGGGGTGAATGGCAGCAGAGTAATTCTGGTTTCCACTTGGTCTCAGGGAGGAAAACCTTCTATTGCTTCTCTCACAGTCAACCAGATACATCCGTCTGAGCACAGATTGGATTTTACTGTTCTTGAGTGTCCTAGAGAAAGTGAGAGTCCAGGCTTCCCCAGTTACTTGTCTCTGTCTCTCCCTGGTGCCAGCATCGTATGTTATGCTAAGCAATTTTAAAATGTCAGAATAAAGGTAGATTAAAAATATACTGTAAATGTTTTTTTCTCCTCCATTTCTCTGTAACAGTTTTCTGAGCTTCAAGAGTCAACTCACACATAAAACCATATTCAAAAGATCATTTGGACATATCCTTGTGTCCCTTCTCAAATCAATTGCATCAGAAAAAAACAGGACAAGAAAAGCTTATGACTCTTAATATTGCTGTATAGACCAAAACAGGGTAAATATCTGCTTGGTACATGTCTACACAAGAAGATTCAGACTGGCTAAGCAAGCTTACCTCTTTAATCCCTCTCAAGAGACTCAAGTGGAATAGGTGTCTGGCAAAGTTATCAGATAAGGCCCACTTCGGGGAAGATCACAGACCTCAAATGTCCGTTCCATGAAGAGATCTGATGGTGGCAAATGGAAAGAGATGCACCTGTAGAAAATCCACAAATCCAAAGGGAAGTCTTCACAGATTTGCATCCTCTCTGATCCGTATGATGGTGTAAGAGGCTTGTGACTCATTCAGACACGCAGCTTGCTAACAAGGCTATCTGGTTACCCATGTACTCCGGGTTGAAATTATAAATCTTTCCCTAATAGAGGGTTACACTGAAATATGACCAGTTTGCATTTCTCATACTACATTGAAAATGCATATTTGATGATGCAAGTTAAATAATGTTTGTCAAAAACTACCCTGGCATTTTGATTTACCCAGTCTGCTGGTAAATGTTCTTTCTTCCTCTCCACAGCTATGCTAAATACAGCATGGCACATTTTATATATTCAGGCTTGGAAAGCATTTAATTCTTTACATCATGCATCTTCAGAGTCTTAACCAGAAATATACCTTATCAAATACCTATATTTATGCCAGTGGCTAAACCTAATGTTACAGGGAGCTGCTTCAGAAGATCGTGCAATCCTAGCAAATGATACGCAAGCTCTGTAGCCTGAAGCTTTAGAGAAGTGTCTGACGGGCAATATTACAGACTCTCCAACTTCCAGCATTATGTGTAGCTAGGCACGACTGCTATTACCAAAACCCAAGCTGATAAGGAGAATAAATGATGTTGCTCCAGAACATATTTTCAGTCAGTATCATCACAGGCCAATAAAGTTTTGGGTCTGTTGCTCTGGAGGACACACAGCTACCCCTGAAGGGGCTGAAGGGTAGGTGCCATGGAGCGATCCACCGCTGTACACGAACGTAAGCTCTGCGCTAAAAGGAATGAAGAATGGGAAATGGCATTTACTCGTAGTTATCTTTGGGTGCACTGAGCCCCACTTTTCCCTCACTCTTGAGCATGGTTAGGTGCCAGATAGCCCGCGGTGGAGCCTGCATGCCAGTTGTACTAGACTCAGGTCCTCTCACTGTATTTCAGAGTTGCTGCTTTTTTCTGTGGAAATCTGTTTACTAAAAGAGCTGTGCAGCTAAAACAGCTCCAGAGCTGCAAACTAGAGACTTACCATCTCCTTTACATCTGTTTTGTATTATCTGTGCCTTGGGCTTGTTTTTCACCCATACCTCATCCTGCCTTGCTAGTATGGATAAAGAAGATGATGACTACAGAGATTACAAGATTTTTATTGAGAATCCCTCAAGGGTCATTTTGAGCATTTTTGTAGCTATTTATCTACTCAAAACAAAAACCAAATGGACAAATGAAAGAGAGAGGAGTGAAACATTATGTAAAGAAAGGACTGAAAGAACTGAGATGACTTGGTCTGGAGAAGGGGACAAGTCTTCTAAAAAAAGTTAAAAGTAACAGCAAAATTAGTCGTTCTCTACCCCTATTGAGCAGAGAAGAGGAAGAAATCGAGTTAAAAGACAGCAAGAGAGATGTAGGCTCCATTCTGGAAAAATACTTTCTGCTTGGAAGACAGTTAAACACTGGAAGAGATTGTGTGCAGAAGCTTTGGCTTCAGTGTCATTAGGGTTGTATAAGGAGAGGTTAGATAAACCTTTGTCAGCTACAGCTGATTTTATCTGGAGACAGCAGAAGGTCTCCACTGGCTTCTCAGGGTCCTTTCTAGGGAGCAGCTGCAGTCCTGCACAAACTCTGTCAACTTCTGCTCCCCATCAACTGACGCTGAAATCACAAGAGCTGCAGTAGGTATGAAAGCCTCAGCAAAGACCCAAGGCAACATTTCCGAAAGGTTGAGGGAGAGGCTTTCCAAGTACACCTGAAGACTTTAGGCCTATTATACCCACTGCCACCACACTGGGAGAGAGGGTTCGCAGAGGTGGAAGGATGAAGTCATGTGGTTAGAGGACATTTGCTGTTCGATGTTTACACCAGCAGGCAGGAAACCAAGTTAATGACCTCTTGGCAGAGTTACCAGGGGAGAGCTTTTTATTTATCATTCATATAGACATATTGCTGTTTTCTCCTGCTGAGACTGTGTGCCTTTTCCTCCGAATACAGTTCCACCAGTCTCCTATAAATTCTTGTACTGGGCGGCAAAGATGTGTTGTGTGTTAGGGGCACATCAGGAGAGCACGCAGTCTGCAAGAGAACTTGAGCTGGGGATGTTGGTTTCAAAAGGAGATCCACCCAGGAGCTATTTAAACCTGTCTCTTGTTTTTGCCAGTAACACCAGGAAGAAGGCTTACACATATAAAATCACTTTCTGCTAATACTGGCCAGAGGCCTTTTTCAGGAAACAGAGAAGAAAAATCTCTCCTAGTAGAGCTTCTTTTCCTGTCTCCCTGATAGTGCTTGCCTAGCAGGCCTAAGAAGCAGTAAGCAGGCGCAGAACGGATTTGAAATGCTTGATTAGATATGGGGGAAGTAGCAAGGCTCAGATTTTCAAGGAGCTCAAAGTGCAGGGCTGAGTTTGGGGTCTGTTCTCCACAAGAAAGTGGGGGAGGTATTAATGCCAACCAGGTGAGGAAGCGCAGGGGAACACCCCTATGGACTCTTATCACTATAAAATTAATGTATATTCACTTAAATCCTTTCAGCAGCTTTGCAATGGCAGGGGAGCATCTTCTAATAGACCATTTGTTCAGGGGAGGCCTTGAGAGGCTGAGAGAAACCCAGGTGCGCATCTGGAACAATAATCTTGCCCCTGGCTACACCAATCCCTTCTGGGGAACCAGGAAGCAAGTTCAAGGATGGCTGATGCTCCTAAATACACCAGAGTGCTTTTACCTAAGCAAGGGGCATGCTCTGCCCGTCCCAGGGGCAGTATCAGGTACGAAACTTCCCAGCAGTCCTGTAGCGTCTGTCATTCTTAGCCGCCAGTCAATTTTTCTAGTGGGCCTTTTCATCTTTTCCAAGTGCTTTAAAGCAAGACTCAGCCTTTTGTTGAAGTCAGACGTCCCTTCCAACCATTTCTAGGATTTATCTCATGTGCGCTGCAGACGTGCTGTAGGCTCTGCTCCAAATCATGTTTCAAGGACCATTTGTTTTAGTCATTTCTGGGTTAGTCTGTACCTCCCAGCACAGCCTAGTCCAGGCACTTGCTCTCCCAACACAAAAGCGACTCACTGTGCCAAGACACTGTCGTCTCCACCCCTTCTCTCCTGGGTGAACTCACTGTCCCCAAATCATTTAATCTTCCCACTTGGCTGCAGGATAGCAGCTGCCTCTTCCAATGAAACTAAAGCCACTGGCAACCAAACCTTCATTCCTGGGAGAAACACCAAGAACAGTCCATCCGTCTGTTTCTTGATCTTTTGAGGCTGTTTCTACCAAACAGTCAGAGATGGGAGATGGAAGGAAATGTCCTCTTCAGTCACAGGAAATTTAGGGGGCAGGCTTGAGGAGAGAAGTAACTCAGGGAGGGAAACAATTAAACATAAAACAATTGAATGAAATGACACGAAATCAAATCAAATCAAATCAAATCAGACGTTCAGTGCTAGAATCTGAGTGGCATTTATGAGTGTACAGGAAAATACTAGTGTCCGTGTGGTCTCAATGTTTTGTGATTGCAGTAAAGCTAATATGGATTCAGTCCGATCTCTAAAATCCTGCCACGGCATGTTATTGCTAATTCTTGAAGATTAAAGCAGCCTCTGGCTCTCTCTCAGTGGCCCAGTATGTATTGCAGGCTGCCAGAAAATAAACAAGCAGTATTAATTGCCCTCTGCAGTGGTGTTTCTTCCAAGAATGGCTGGCAGTATCGCTGTAGCCATTGCAAGTTCTCGCCAATGGCCACAACTAAGAAGTGGATGGGTAATTGTGGCCCCTTTTTTCTTGTTTCCTACATTTGCCATAGGTATATCATACCACAGTGAATTTGGTATTAAAGATATTAAGACTGCACCATGTCAAATGTTCCTCTTCAGACATTCATCATCTACAAGAGAAGTATTGAACAAGGTACCCAAGGTTAAACTTTGCAGTAACTGGCAGGGATTTAAATTCATTAAACAGTGGAATTCACACTGGAATCACAACAGCCTTCTCCTTTCTTGGGCAAAGTTCTGACTGATGACAGAGTTTTCCAGTAAAGAAACTCAATGGCCCTTCAATCTTTCCAGTTGAAGACTCTCTTAATTGCGAATCAGCGTAGAGCTGCATTCCATGGAACTGGAGAAACAAATAAATACAAATGATGCATTCCACTCCATTTTAAGAGGGTTTTTTTTTCCTTTTTGTTTGTGTTTTTTTTTTCCTTTTAAATCAGTGTAGATATCAGCTCAGATACAAGTTCTCCGCTTTCCCAGTATTCTCCATAATACATTCCTTACAGGAAAACCCTAAGTGTGGTCTTGGATTCAGACTTTTTTATGCTTGTGCTCTTTCCAATACTCAGGGGAAATAACACATTTCCAAAGCTCCTTCAATATTTATATTTTAGAGGTAATAACTTCTGTATGAGATCATTGCACACACACAGCCTTTTCGCTTTGAGGCTATTCATGTAAGTTATAATAAAGACGACATGGTTTGCAAACTGCATTGTTTCCAGACCCAATGGTTATAATTGCTCACGCTTTGGTTAGTACTTTACATATGCTTTCTCTGATCTTTAGATGAAGCGGCAAGAGGATGCATCAGGTGGTGTTGACATAATTTTATGATGACAGAAGAAGGGAGGCTTGCAAATGAGATCTGACAGCTCTGAGAAGTTATGTGGGCAGAAGGAAGAATATGGATCAGAGTATTGCATTTCCATTGCATTTTATTTAAAATGTAAGGAAGAAAAAAGAAACTGCTGAGACACCTAAGCTGTTAATCATTGCCGACTACAGCACATGCAAAAGTATAAAAACACTACTTTGCATTAGATTAAAAAAAAAGGTGCAGCATTTCTGCAATGTAACTGATCAGGCTGAGTAAATAACTCATACGTACAATATACTTAAGAAACTAGTGTTCAGTACGTTCTGTGAGAAGGAACAGCATTACCTTATTATATTCTGCTTACGAGATACCTGTATATTCTGGAAAAATGTTTGCAGGCCCTGTTCCTGCGAATTTGAGCCTAATGATATTTAATAGCTGCCTGAGGGGGACAACAGGGGACAACAGACGCTGCAGATCTGATCAGCTCATTTCCTGGTCCTTAGGCTCTGGGTTTGCCTGTGCTAGTTTCTTGTCATTACCACTGGAGCTAGGATTTGAGCCGAGGGAATTTCTGGAATTCCGTGTTCATGAGTTATGTACACACTCTCTTTGCTTTTCGGTAGTATGTCCTTTTCCTGATTCATGGCTTAAGACCAGTGGTCTAAGTAGAGAGAGGAAAAAAAGGAGGGTGTCAGTCCAGCCTCAGGAGGAGCTGCTGCCTCATACAAACATAGCAAGGCAATGGCTCCCAGCTCTGACCATATTCCTCTCATAGCTGAGCATGTTCTGGCTTTGGAGAAGAGGATGGAGATCCAGCACACTGGACATCACTGGCGGGACCGCAGAAGCACTGCTTTGCTCAGCCATACCCTGCCTCTGTGCAGAGCGGCCAGCCCGGCTGAGCCCGCGCCGGTGCTCAGAGCGCAGCCTGGAAGCCTTTGACGGCCATGCCATTCATTCAAGCAACGGCAGCATGCCATGCTTCTACGGACTTGGAGCACTGCTTGGGAAGATTATTCACTGCAGGAGTGGCATGAGGATATTTGTGGCAGCAACTGCTTTAAGCACTTGTTATTTATAATGAGGGCACTGCAGGAGGGCAGCCTCGGGCTTCCTTGCAGCTGGAGTTTTCTCCAACAGGAGAAATGAATCTCCTAAGTCAGAGGAAATGGTTTCTGGTTTCTGTTAGTTTGAATCTCAAACTCGAGTTTTTAAAGAGAGTTACCTAAAATGTTCTGCTGTGAAGAGTCAAGTTCTCATACAGATGTTCACCCTTTTCCTTTCCCCACTAATTTTTGTAGATAAACCATTGCTTACAAGAGCAGGCAACCAGAAGGTATGTTACAAGTCCTGCCTTGTCTAGATTGTTTATCATAATGGAGTCAGTAGGTACTGGCAGATCCTCAGATGCCCCAAGGCTCTTCTTCTCTTAGAATTGTTAGGTTTTTTCCCTTTTCCCTCCCAGTGATACAATGGTTGTATTATCGGACGAGGACTCAAAGGTTTCTTGCTGCAACATTTTCTCTATATGACCTTGGGGAACGTAAGGAAGCGCTGAGTCACCAAATAACTCTTCTATTACTATTGAGGAAAAAACCAAAGACAAATCCAAACTTTCCTTCTCCCAGATTTAATGAAATTAGGCAAAGGACGACTTTATTCAGGTTCTTATCAGGTCAAGAAAGACTTTTGGTTGGCCTGGTTTGGGAATGGAGCTAAAGGGATTAAAGTAGAATGCTGTTGTGGGGAATTTTAAAAGGTTAAAACTGTAATATATTTATTTTAAAATTATAAAGGTATACATAGGCTCAAACACACAGTGTCTAGCAAGAAATTCTTATGATTTAAAAAGAAAGCCTTTGAACTAAACCCAAATCTCTTGCAGCAAAAGTGAGAAGAATTTTTGTGTTCAGCAAAGGAAATACTTTGTGCGTTTTTCCTTTGTGGAAGCAGCACAAAGAACAATTCGTACTGAATTGAAGTTTTGTGGTGTCTCAACTTTGTTTAAAACATTTTGGAGAGTCCAACTTTATACTGTCTGGTAAAAAATCTATTTTTTCCATCATTTAGCTGACACAGTGTGGGCTCCTTTGAAGGATGCAGAGCAGCCAGAGCAGTCAAAGAGCAATTGCCTTTAAGACAAGAAAAGGCTTGATTCTTTCTCAAAAGGCCTCATCCCTTGTTTATTGAAATACAGAACATTTCTTACTCCCTTAGATGAATTCTGGGCCTCAGAAGTCCGGTAAATAGTTTTGTGTTTTAATATCTAAACAAGGTGAATGAATACAATTCACACATTTAGTGACAAGCCTCCTTTGCAATGAAAGACTCCTAAAATGCAATTAAATGCATGATTTTGACTCCAAGTGATGCAGGAAAGCTGCATTTAATCCATATATGCACCTGTGGCTGGATGGGCACCTCCAGTTATTACTTCTGCTCACAAAAACCACTACCTTGGCTGAGCTCAGCATTCAGAAGCCATTCTCCTGCCTAGGGCTGTTCAGGATTCATACAAAAAGAAACTGCAGCCATAAATTGCTTGATTTATTGGGTGTGCTCACAACACAAGCGAAGTGCGCCGAGACCTGCAGCCACAGCCACCTTCATTTAAAGAGTGGGAAGAGGCGAGCTACACGGTAACAGGGAGGTTATGGTACTTGCTCTAGTAGGACAGTTAGCTTGTGGACCTTCTAGGATGATAGACCCTGAGTCCATGGCTCTTGCTTCGCAGGAGAGAGCTTAACCATCAAGTCACAGGACACTCTGAGTAAGGAGTACACTATCCCTTCTCGTTGAAATTGGGACACTCTGCAACCTGAATTTGTGATCCATGAGTCCAGAGAGACAGCAATGAGGAGACCTGCAGTTGGTAACTCAGCAGTGCGGGAGCTCTGCTTCTGAAGCAGGGATTAGCTTTCAGGTGTTCAGTATCAAAACACTCCAACTTTTTTGGTCTTTTGACCCTTTTACCTCATGAAAGAGAGTGAATCTTCCAGTAGTGCTGCTTCTTTGTAACAGAGACCAAAGTGTGCACTGCGTGGAACTGGATTGAAGTGAAGAGCCATTGCAAAACTTGAAATGAAACATAGTTAGGCTCATAAAATTATCCTTTACCCCCCAAAAAGTTTCCTTTCCACCTCCGCCCACAAAAAGATTTACTTTTGTTGGGCATACTTACAAAAGTCTTAGCAACGGCTGCAGACCACCTATGTGATTTCCCTGCACTGGGTAATTTAAAACTAGCCACAGATATAAGTCATCATGAAGTGTCTAAGAATATAAGCACATAAAATTCACAGATGCATTGTTCACTTACCATACAACATAGTCAAGCATTCCTCCCTGTTATTGCCATCTTATTATTGGGAAAATGCCCAATCCTGCTTATTCTTACAACTCAGCAGTTTCATTTAAGCCAAAAGAGTGTTTCAATGAGAGATGAGCTGCCAAATTCACTTTTAAGTTTTTGTTAACTAATTTCATGTGACCTTGGCAACAAAATACCTGTTAAATAATTTCATATGACTATGATGATCAACGCAGAACCAAGATTTGCAGACAGTGAGCTGGTAGAAATTGCTGGATGTAAGGCTGAAACAAAGACGCTCATTCTTCCAGGGGAAAAAAAGGGATACTACTTTGCCATCCCTCTGGTTTTGCAATAAACTTTTCCATTTGTGCTGTGCTGTTTGCGTCTTCTGCACTGGTGATGAGTTAAATTCAACAGACAACAACAACAACATCCTGAACATATCAAGCAATATTTTATTTTGGTCTAAGTCTATTGAAGTAGATAGTATTAAAGGTGAATGGATGGAAACAAGCGTAATACGCTGAAGAATCAACTCCTTTGAAAGCAGTGAAGAAACAGAAATTGCCATTAGAAGTACTTTAGTAGCAGGCTGGAAGGAGCATTACAGAGACACACAGAACAAATGGAGAACTCATTAGAGACTGACAGCAGTGAGCCAAGCAGATAGGCTGGTTGGGTATTTCCAGCTCCAGCTCCTGAACTTTAGTCATTCAGGGTACCAGAAGAGTGACTTTTCTGAAGTTGTGTCTAAAATAGACACAGCAAGCTGAGCCAAACTAGCAGATCTCAGTAGGCAGAAAGTCCCCATTATATTCGCTCAACCAACGAACCACTTGATACAAACTGCCTTCACAAAGAAGTGACACCACTTCTGCTATACAGCTCTGACCAGAACAATTATGACCACTTAATTTGACTTTGCATCAGTAGTTTCTCATTGTGTCTATGTTCACAGCCACCCACACATTGCAACTTCCACCAAGACAGTAACGACAGAGAAGTTCTTTCTAGTCTTGGGGCTGTTTCAAAGACCGGAGTAGCGAGGAACTGATCTGCATTGCCTAGACAGAATTTGGCTTGGGATCTTGGCAATGAGAAATATCATAAACCCACAATACATGTTTCGGTGATCTGTAAGTAAAAAATTTGCATTTTGGCATCCAGTTTATTCGCTTTACTGGTCATTCAGGAAAGGGCATAGATTAGAATCACTAACTCGTTCCTCAGTTAGTTCCTCTTAACAGAAGCTGTTGTTTCTCAGCTTGTGTATAAAGTAAGCTTGCAGGCTAGAACGGATATGCCTTGTTTCAGTTTCACCCTGCTACATTTCTCAGGGCTAAGCTAGGGACTGCAGGGAGTCCAGCAATAGCTCTCCTTCAGCGGCGAGAATAAGAGAAGCCTTGGCACTGAAACATCCATCAAAACAGAATTCAGTGATGACAAACATAAAGGGATCCATTATCTGCTTTCCTGTATGTATTACAGACCTTGGACCTCCCTGGTTTTCAAGATCAGAGAGACTAAAATGTGTGGCAGGATATGAGGCCGTAAGTACTACTCAAATTCTCCATGTAGCACTGAAGTAGGGCTGAGGCAGTACCGAATTTTACACCAGCTTCCTGGGCAGGTGTGCTTTTCACCCTGGCTAAAGGACATAACATTTGCTTAACTCCTGACAGTTGTGGAATGCATTGCTAACCTCACCACAGCCCGCCACAAATGCGAACGGCAACCTACGGCAGCATGACAAACCTTCCTCCGTGTCTAGCTTACAGCCTTCTTCTCCTTCCAGCCACACGCAGCCTGGCAATCATTCAGTCCCTTACTGTCCCTCACCTGCTTTTTGTGAAAACAATATAATTTCCATTACTGGCATCCAAACCCCAATGTTATAAATATAAAAATCAGACGGCTATTCCCTCTTTCTTTATGGGATTTTCCAAGATTGTCTTGGATATATTTAGTATTCATGTGTAATGAGTCAGAGTGTCCACCTGTGGTCTCCATAAACCGATTTTGTAAATAGCATTGACTGATGTGACTCAAAAAAAAAAAAAAATGGCCAGTTTCTGTTTTCCAGTTTTAGTCTGAATTCAAACACTGTTTGCAGTTCCAAGAACTCTGTGGGTTTCATGCTCTGGGTCAGTGGGTGGGGAATACTGGAAAAGGCACACTCCATCCTGTCCCCTCGTTCCGGTGGGCTGTAGGTCTGCAGAAAGATGACCTTATTTTATAGCACAGCAAACCACCTTTTCATTTAGAAACTGTTTAATATGCAACCTGTAGATGAGGCCCTGGCATACATACTTTCCTGTGTCCATTCCTCACTTGGAGGTTGCTATTGAAAAACATTGAATTTTGATCCAGCGCAAATGAATGCACAAAATGAGCTGTGGTCTGGTTTTTATAGGTATCAAAAACCATGGAAGGATGTAAGTCTCACTGACTTTTCAGTAACACTTTGAAGAATACGGGAGAACAACTTGACTTCAGTGTTATGGTATCTAAGCTCAATTTAGCCTCATGCTAATGGAGGTGGCGATGCTCTGAAGTGACACCTGAACTGCTTAGCGTGGACTGGAGTCACCTGTGCATGGTTCGAAGCTCTTTAGGGCTTTGGTACTCGTCCTCAGTCTTCGGACAGCTGAACTGTGGGTCTGAAATGCTCCTGTGTGAATGGAGGGGGAACTTCCAGGGAAAGGGAGAGGTTTGGGGCAGACAGTAGAACACTAGCAGCAAAGAAGAGGAGGCAGCTTGTGTCCTGTTAATAACTGAAGAGTGGTGTTAACTGAAGCTTAGATTAACCTCTAGGATTTCAGGATAACTGAAATCAGCTCTGCAATGTGGGCAAGACCCATCTCCAGAAAAAATATACCTGAAACAGGAACTCAGGTTCCATTTTAATATTTGGCATTTCTTAAGCCATTCTTAAGGATTAAGTTCCTGCCTTAAGATCTAGTTTCATCTGCATCCTTTGTAATCCTTGCACAAAATGAGCAACTAGACAGCTGTCCTATAGTTGCCAAGGGACAGTATAAAACGAGTTCAGATGAAGGTATTAAAAGGACACATATAAGTGTATACATGTATACATGCATTTGAAGGCTGTAAATGTTCAAAAATAACCAAGGAAATAAAGCAAGAGGATATGCTTGCTGAGTGCTTAACAGAGGCAGACTGGCATGTTACTAAAGAGAAGTGAATGAAATAATTGCTAATTATGGCAATATCAGCTGGGTTTCTTTTAGGTTTCACATGAAGTGTGCTGTGTTTGGGGCTTAGAAAGAGACCCCTAACTCACAGCACGTGTATGAAAAGGTTCGTTAAGACTCACAGAGCTTTTCAACCTGCTCTGAGTTGCAACGTTAATAAAACTGCTTCATTTTCCTTCACCAAAATTTTATGAAATTTACAGTTAGCACGTTTTCATTATGAAAGTCAGGTAATGTGATACTGTGAAGGATTTTTTCATTAATGCTTCAGAAACACTTGAATCTGGAGCTCAAAGCAAACTTCAAGGCTTGCAAAACCACTTAGGTTGCAATGTATAATACAATAAAAGGCAATAGTCTGCATGTCTCTTTGCCAACTGAAACCACCAAGCACCACACAGATCGATTAGGACATGATTCTGCCAGGTGCCAATGTGTCTTGTGAGTCACTGTGTACTCCCAGCTCTTTGAAATCAACAGAACCAACTCAAAAGACACTCAGTACTTACCGAGATCAGGTTTCTAAAAGATCAGTAAAAGAGTGTTTTCTGCTGTATGCTTTGAATAGAAGAAGAAACTCAAAACACCAACTCTCAGACATCAAAAGTAATAAAATTACCAAGGAACCAGCATTTTTCATATTGTAATGAATGCAAAGCAAGCAGCTGAGCTAGCAGATAACACGAGGCATGTTAATTTGGAATTACAGCAGCATTTGATAGCAAGGCAATGGCTGAAGTTCTATCAGCTTTTCCATTATAAGCCACCATAAAAACCTACTGAAAGCAGATATTTGGTGTGTGGTTTCTGAGCCTCAGAGTCATTCTAAAATTTGCATTTGATTAAGTAGTTTCCACTGAAAAGAAATCAAATCAGTTATTATTATGGCATTCTAGATAAAAATTCAACTGAAGTTTAGGAGAATTAAGTTTATTTCTGCTTTTATTACCTAGCAAACTTTGGTCCTTAACATTAATTGCAATGCTTATTATTCCATAACTATAAGAAAGAGCTTCCTTATTTTAAAAATAACCTGCAAAGGAGTAGAGTAATTGCTCATTCTTTATGAGTATGTGCTAAGTGCTCCTGATGTAGATACATGTGGCTGACAATTTGCTGGTAGTGTTAAAATATGCACTAGAAATAAAACATAATAACTGACTCAAGCCAAGTATGTCTTCTATGTGGGAATGGCATCTTCTGCCTATTGTACTTTGTGCTTTTTGGTGCCTGTGACGCTATGTAAATATTATTTTTATTTACTGGCATAGCAAAAATTTCCAGTGTTCCTCAGGCTAGCAGTATTCTTACTTGGATACAAACCCCAGTAAGTTGGGCACTTTCCAAACAGGAAAGGCAGTTCAGCTTTTGTTTCAGTGGTGTCACAAGCTAAAAAGGCACAACACAGAAGCAGCAACTCAGAAATCACTGAAATGTGGCCAGGTCCCTTTGGGCATCAAGCAAAGCCAGTCACCCCTAGAAACACAGCAGCTATTGTAACAGTGCCAGCAACATGACACAGACCAAGGGGAAGGAAGTACAGAAGAAAGAACCATAGGCAATTAAAGTAACTAGAACTTTAATGTAATTACCCAGTTTGTAATATAGCCAAAAGCCAGGATAGATGCTGCTATTCTTGTGAAAAGTGTCATCCAATATTTTATGGCGTGGAGCGGTCAGGACTCAGAGCCTCAGTGCTGGGATTCACCTGCAGGAGAGCACCCCAGCAGGGCATGAGTGACTCAGGGTGAAGAATGTCATCTTCTGAATCACAATGCCACTTCCTCGGGCACTTCGTTTTTCCTTCCAGGATTCCCCCCCGGCTGCCTGATACTAGGTAGATTGTAAGATCTTTGGAGAGCTGAACATATCTAAGGTCTCGGACCAAGTTTGTGCCTGGTGCAATACAGTCAGCATTGCTGGCTTTGACTCCAGGTTGAAGCTGAACCATTTAATTCCCTCTAGTCCTCATAAAGGTAGGAATGGTAGGTCTAATTTTAAA
This sequence comes from Nipponia nippon, assembly GCF_047370975.1. Lineage (NCBI taxonomy): Eukaryota > Metazoa > Chordata > Aves > Pelecaniformes > Threskiornithidae > Nipponia > Nipponia nippon. The sequence continues at coordinate 15,072,940 of NW_028262290.1, read as the reverse complement.
ATATGCCCTTGTTTTTGTTAAGTGTTGCCTAGCCTTCCGGTTCCATAGTCATTTAAGGAGCAGTCAGTGTTTCCATTACAAACTCCTCTTTCAGGGATTTATCATTGCAATAAAAACATATTCTTATGGCAGAAATATACTCTCTGCACAAATTCTCTGGTGAAGGAAGGTGAGTTTAAGTGTCAAAGATTGCTATACCAGAGCAGGACACAAGGAAAAGTACTAAGGACTTGATTCTGAAAAGAATTTCAAATGCTTGGTTTTAAGCACCTGAGGAATTCCGTTGAGTTCCAGACCTTTGTTTACATTTTTAATAAGCAAGCACAGGGACCAGAGTAACTAATAGTTGTTAAAAACAATTAATAAACAAAATAAATAGATAAACAGACACCATACATATGCCTAGCATTCATGCAAGTAAGAGCCACATCTGCCCATAGAAGAAAGGATGAAGATCACAATCCTAATACAGAAAATAGTGCCATCACAGTTGTGTAATGAATTTCAGGTGTGCTTTGTACCCTCAGCTCTTGTTCAATTCAACTGTAAGAAACTCAAGCTGTTAAGAAAGAGGATTGTCTCCTACCCTCTGAAGGAGATAGGTTTGATAATGCAATAAATCTTATGCATCTTCCCTCTACCTGCTCATAATATCTATCTTACATAGATACAATAGGAAAAATTAACATATATTACAGTTATTGGAAGAAGACTAATGTGTGACAGAGAAAAACTGAATGATGTTTCTGTAGATAACCAATTCTTCCGCTGAGGCTAGAACTCTAATCCAGCATTGCAACAGTAGAAATTGTTCCATCTCTCGTTAACTTGCTCACAAAATGGTATCTCTTTTGTCAAACGTATTTCCCTACACAAATCTAACAGAACTGCATCTGCACCATCCTGTGATGCAGGCAGAGGCAGACTTAAAATAAAGTCCGAAACTATTGTCTTCTGATACACAGAGCTACGTACTAGCACAAATTTTACTGTGCATATAGTATGTTAAAGGAAGAGCTGAAACTTTTACTTATTAAGAGGATAGTTGCAATCCTAATTATATATCTAATGGATATAATAAAATATTGATTTTGTCTACCGTAGATACAAAAATTGTATAAGACATACTACAAAAATTTAAGCATAACAGATGCACAATATTACTTCAAGATGAAAATAAGAGACGGAATATAGAACAGACAGTGGAAAAATATTTCCTGAATTTTAACATCATAACTATAGACCTTGCAAGAAGTAGAGATCAAGAGACATTGATAGAAAAGCAAAGGGAAGCCAATGAAGAAAGAAAGATCCATAGCCATTTTAAACATATTTGTAGAGTTTATGTCTCTTAATTAAACTCTCTACTGCAGTTACCACAAACCCACATCAAATATTCAAAGAAACTGCCATACCCAACAGATTTAGTGAGCTGCAGGCCAAAAGCATATGCCTGTGGAAATCAAAGAAAAAGGTTTTTGACAAGGAAGTGTACCAACATTTTATCATCTCCTCTCCTATTGAATTGAGCTGTAAGTACTGATAAACAATAGCAATCATAACTAAACCCAAAATCCCACTTTCAACAGCATCCATTAAACCACATTTTGAGAATTATTTTCTTTTTTTTCTGTGCCGTCCATCTTGTCTATAGAAATACCAGAATAAGAACACCCCTGGCATATTAAAATACTACAGCACACTTTAATTACCCGTACTTCCTGAGTGAAATGAGGTGAAGTGACTGCAGACAGACCTGCTCCTGTCAGCCCTCCTCATAACACTGCATCTATCAGCTCTCGTGCTTCAATCTCATTCCATGAATTATTTATAAAAGTGCTCATTTTTAGTGTAAAACCACTATATAATGTGGCAAAACTGTTACGTAATATGGCACACCAAAACTTACCTTTCTTTTCTTCTTGTTTTTTTGTTTTTTTTCCCAAGAGAGACAATCCAGTTCTTCATATACTGGAATGGCAGCCTTCTGGGAAAAGTACAGAGTTTTCTCCAACTCAGCTCCTGACTAAACTGCTCTACAAATTCAATTTTAGCAGGCTTTGATCAAACTTACAGAGACCTTACTGAAACAATTTTTTTCATATGCTTGGCCTGCAAGGTTTGAATTACCACAGAAGTTAGTCGTAGTAGTTACTGGCAAATAATTTTGAATAAACTTATAAAAGACCCATAGTATTTTAAAAAAAAAAAAAAAAAAAAAAAAGAAAAGGAAAGAATATGCTGCAAATAACAAAAGTAGCTCCACAAGTAGAAGTATTGGAGACAGGGTATGAAGCTGGCCGGGCGCACAGACTATGGTGCCGTGTTTTAACTGTATTGGGACTGAGTCGTATTTTTTGTTTCACCTACAAACTTGAGAGGCTGAAGAGTATAAAATTGAAAACAAATTTATCTAAACCTGCTCCTGTTTCCAATCGGACTTCTAGTTCACTGGACAGTCTACTAGAGGTGTTCAGGGAACTGAGAGTCACCTAAGAAATTTTTATAGGAGCTCTCCAGGATAGAAAGAGATGCCTTAATAACTGATCATTTTTTTCAGCTCATCTTCTTTTTAGCTATGGGAACACTGAAAGTAAGAGCAAAACAGATAATAAAGCTGACCAGGAAGGATTGTTCAATGCTGACCACATCAACCCATCCTTGACAGTCTGTGGAATCAGCCAGCTGTGATACTGAACTGACGATTAAAGGGTTTTATTTCCCTCAATTAGGTAGAATAAAGGTGTCTCAGGCTTTCCACCTGCACTTCCTAAGGGGACTTCACTTTAAACGCTGGCTTAGTAAAAGTCATGCAGAGATTTTATGCATGTGGTACCTATTACATGCACTGGAAGCCGTGCTGCTTCTCTTGCCATGGTATATGTTGCTCCAAGTAAGGAAACTACCTACTTTCATCTTGTACCAAACATGCCTGCTGAAGGGACTAAAGACACAATTTGTAAGAGTTGCTTTGAAGCATAAGGTAAGAATTTGGGTAAAGCCTCATCCCTTTTACACAGCAAAAGTGCAATAGCCTGAGTGCTTTGTGCATGTTCTGCACCCAGTCCCAGGAGTGGATGTGCACTCATTTTGCTGAAATAACAAATAAACCAGCTGAAGATACTGTGGTGAACAAAAAACCTTCTAAAAATTGTCCCTATGGAGGTACTAAGCTGTTTCTTTAATACTCGAATATATCAAAATGGTGCTTAGGCACATTTAGTCTGAAAATGTTGTCAAGTGCCATGCTGCTTCAGACAAAGAGATATTTTACAGTAAATATCTTCTCAAAACTCAAGTCACTTTTAACCAGTAGTTTCTAGTTACAAACACTGGGAACTCACATGCCTTTGGGCACTTGCGTCAAAAAGCTTTTACTGAGAAGGGGTCAACACACTCAGACCCAGCGAAGCACTGCTGATGCAGAAAACTTTGTCATATTTAGTCAGCGTGTTACAATGAACAAGAGCCATTTGGGAAGGGCTCTGTCTTAACAATTCAACTACATCTTGGGGAAGGACTCTGTCTTAACAATTCAACTACATCTGTTCACTTCCACTGGCACCACAATACACAAAACGTCAGAAACAAATTCTTTGTGGAAAAGGAAAATAAACTAGAGCTGAAAACTTGTAATATATTGTTATTATTGGATTAATCTTAGGGGTAGGCATCCACATGAAGGAAAATTCATAGGAAAGGGACAATCTGCCATAAAAGCCTACTTGGTAAACAAGCAAAATGCTGAATGTCTGGGTCTGCTTGTGTTATGCAACAGCTCAGTGACAAAACCAAAACCAGGGTGTAGGTTCGCCAAGCCTCAGCTCAGCAGCCTGGTGTAAGACCCAAAATAAAAAAAGTGTCTTTGATATTTGGTCTTCTTTTTGGCTGAAGCTGCTTTTTAAAACTTCTTCATAATTTGTTTTGGGGGCTGGAGGGGTTATATTCCTATTGATTTTAAAAAATCTGCCAGTTTTCTTATAATTCTGCTCTACTGTTAAGTACAAAGGCTGAATTTCTGCTTACAGCCCACAGGTTACTTGCTTTTCTCTTTCTTGTGCCTTGGAGTTTATACCAGCCTTTGATTTAGATACTTGAAAAGTGACAGCTACGTATGAATGGGTGAACTGATCTATTAAGTGCAGTAATGCCGTATTGGTAGCCCACAGTCCATTCACATCACTGATCCTTTCAGATTACTGGATTCAATGGGAGTTTTTCTGCACTGTTTATTACTTACCAAAGAAAGAGCATTAAGAGATTGCAACATTGGCAAAATTAAACTTTTAGAAGTGGGGAAATAACACATTTGCATTTGCCCAGATAGATAGCCTTAATTTTAACACTTTGTGTGAAGGGCAGGCATGCAAAGTTGCAGAATGAAGGATACTTGGGAAACCCCAGGTTTGGTACTTCCTAATTTCAAAGTGTTGATTTTGAAACCAGGCCGAACTTCATATGAATCAGGGCCCTGGGGAAGAAAGAGTCCATGACGAAGGCAACTGAAGATCATAGCAGAACACACAAACACGAGGCTAAATTTGGGTTGACCAGACAGACAAATATCTGGCATTTCCCAACTTCAGAGGACTTGATTTTCCACCTAAAAAAAAGAAGTGTGAGTTTCAAGTGTGCATTGCTAATTTATTTTTTCAAGAAAGCCTACTCTGTTCACATGCAGCCACCTCATCATCATCAATGGGACGTCAACGCTGGCTGCTTATGATAGCTACACAGAAGCCAGCTGCTGGAGAAACCAGATGAACAGTCTCAGCTACCAACCACACACACCTTATTGCAGGTGGAGAGAACTGGTGGAAGAGGGGGTGGAGAGGGCTCCTAGAGTGGGGCAGAGGAGGGAGCCTCTCCCAGCCCCCTTTCCCCAGAGAGCAGCTCCAGCATCCCTGTAACCTCTCCTGCTGTGCTGGCTGTGGTGGAGCTACAGGCACAGCAGTGTTGGCTTGTGGTGCTGGCAAGCTGCTACAACTTCCCTGAGCTTTGGTAGGGAGAGGTGGGAAATATCTCTGGAAAAGCAATTTTGTGGGACAAAAGAAATGTATTTTTTTCTACACTAAGAGCTCCCTCCTTCTTGTCCTGCCACATATGTATGTGCACACTCCTCACATAGCCATACTTCAAAGCCCTTTTGGAAGCTCCAAAGATTTTAAAACTTACTTCTCAAGATGAAGTAACATGAACCTTTTATGCTGAAATGGGTCAGGGCTCCCAGGCGTGCAGGTAGGCCAGCTGCCACCCCGATGATTAAAGCAATATAAGATACAGCCTAACACAGTGCATCAGGTTGGAGAAAAATTTCCTCCTGCATTTCCTCCTTTCCTCCAATGCACACCCATGTATGGGGTGCCCATTGATGGTCCAGATTATCCCAATAGAAGTGCTACCACTGACTTCAGGATGAGAGCAACCCTCAGCAGGTTTCTTATCTGGTCTCCCTGAATGAATCAGAATTTCAAAGCAAATGCTGAATCTCTGCCACAGCTATTACAGGAAGAAAAAAAGAATAATGTCACGTAATAGCACACTTCTCTCTCAAGAAGCTTTGATGACAGGAAACAAAATACCCAAGTACAACTATTTTTCTAACTTGTTCATCTTTGGGGGTTGCCAGAGGAAGGTCTTTTTTGCCTCCTGATCACCACAAAGTTGAGGCACAGAGAACAAGTGATCGTCCACATGACTCTTCTGTGAAAGTTCTGGATTTTCCAAATGGCCATTTACAGTTACATGTTTATTCATTTTTCCGGTCAGTGAACATTACAAAAATAAAGGACAGAAAAACAGAGGTTATGCTAATAGTTCCCAAGTGACTATCAAGAGCATGCAGTTTCAGACTCTGATAGTAGATTTTCTCAGGAAGCCACGGGAAGACACAGACTAACTTTGTGTAATTGCATAGAAGATAGTAATTTGTAAAATTTGTGTCTATAAAGCCCTATCAACAATTGATTTTTAGATGATTCTTTGAATTATTGGTAACATTCATCACATGCTCCAAAAAACACCAACTGTAATAGTTGTGGTGAGATAGTGAGGAATTTTCCATCAGAGCTGTAAAGCCCTTAGGTGAGCAAAAAGACATCTATGATTTTAAAAAAATTCTTTCAGTTAAAGAAACAATACCAAATTTCTGATCTTCTGACACTCAGACATATTCTGTAGTCGAGATCTGGCATTTAGACTGTTTTTTATTGGATTTTCTGTCTTAAGAAAAAATCACGTCAAATTAGTAAAATTCTGTGTACTTGACTAAATACTGAGAATGATGGCCCATTTTACTGCTCTTCAACATGACTCACTGAATAATCCAATATGTAGCCTTGCTCCAGCAGTGGTGGAATAAATTATTCCTTGCTTCCTCGTTGGGATGTTGACAGTAAATAAGCTGTTCATCAACGTTAAATGTAACAACCCTCCTTTGTGATTTTGCCTTTTTGCAAACCTCAGAAACTTCTGAACCAAACTTAATACAGATTGATGAGCCATGCCAAAATGAAAGCACTCATGGACACAAAATTGTATTGTTGGGCAAAAGCACAGAATTGTCTTCAATAGAAACCTTTCTGTATAAGTCTCACTATCTTTATCATATTATTTGTCATGTGAATTCACCCTGTATTTTTTCTGCTTTCCAAAGCAAGTGAAAAACAATCACTTGGAATGGAAGGACCTTTGATATGTCCATTCTTATGTTCTTCTACATATACCTGCTTGAATTGTGAGCTTATGTCATCCTGTTGAAGTGAACCTGGTGAAGAGGTGGACTGGGCTCTTCATATTTAAACACTTGATTTTCCATGCTATATAATTCACAAAGGATTTGGTACAAAACTCAGGGAAGTTAATGTGAGGTCTTCTATTTCTCCATCACAAATCGTTAAATCTTAATTGTCTTCCTGAATGTTCACCTGCAAAACTGCTTCCTTGGAGTCATGCTTTTTAATTCATTTGCATTCAAAGACCCACTGCAGAAGCTCACTCCAGTCCTGTAGCTTCCCTGTATCTTTCTCTTTACCCTATTTCCTCCTTTCCACAGAAAGGTAGCTTGGGATATTCTCTGTTCCTCCTATCTCTTTCCCAATTGCTTCATGCATCCTTCCCAAACTCTTGTCACGTGCCTCTCCAGTATAACATGGTGGGACTCAAAGAGCTACCTGGCTTTCTTATTATCATTCAAGGTGAATTTTTTTTTCCCCACACATATAGGTACAAAGTCAAATGGTTTGAAGAAATCTATGAGAATCAACTCTCCACAGTTATGAGATACCGCAGCCAAAGGAAAAATACGGGCACAACTCCTTCTGGACTTGAACTGTTCTTAGGAACAACTGCATAAGCAAGATTGTGGCATTGTGCCTAAACTCCTTAGTTTTGCCAGGCCCAAACTGACTCACAAAGGATCATCTTAGCTCTCTCTGTAACCACTGCACTGGTTGATCTGCAAACCGAATCATCTTCCCAGGCATAACGGAGAGATGACTCTTTGCTTTATCAAGCAAATTGGCTGTCTCATCTAAAAGGTTATTCAGGCAAAATGTTGAGGTTTTGTTGCAAATATCTTAACTCAGTTTTTTCTCAAGAAGGACATTAAGGAGCATCAAATGAGAACAATGAAGGTCACTAAGGACAGCCAGGCAACATCTCACCCACCTCCCTACATGAAACACAGTGGTATGACTAAAGCCTCCAACCTAAATAGCTGTGGAGTTTGTCAAGAACACTATATGCTGCAACAAGCTGAAAACAGGGGGACCTCAGGACTGTTACCTAATGGAAAGCAAACCAAGAAACATGTATTGCTGTGTGCTGAAAAATTTCACTGGTAAGAAGCGTAACACTTCAGGATGAGAGATACTCTCTAACTGTGATACACCGTGTCATAAATCAGCTTTTAGGATATAGGATGTAGAACTATTTGGCATTTGGGCCCAAAAATGATAGAAAGTTATAAATACTTCAAATGCAATGGTTTATTTAAACAGGGACACATATTAAATACACTTCACTAAATATGCATTGCAGAAGATCCAGCAGGTTACAAGAGGAGGGTAACTAGCCACTGGAACGGGGTAGTTCTGTTTCACTCACTTGAAGTAGTTAAATAGAGATAATACATCTTCCCATCACCACCAGCAGCTGTGAGCAGGAATCGTTCAGTGAAATTCCAAGGCCTATGTTATGTAGGAGGCCAGCCGGGATCATCGTAATGATCCCTTCTGGTTTTAAAAGCTCTGAATACTATATGTAATCCCTGTAATTAATCTAGCTCCATAGGCTTCTGTTTACGAGTCAGTTATTTTGGCTGTCTGTATCAGGAGAAATAACTAGTTGCAGCCAGTCAGGGTTTATTGAAAGTAGGGAATTACTATTTGGAGCGAAGTCTGTTTCTAAAAAGCCTGCTGTATAAGCCTATGCTCTTTGGAAACACCGAAGTTGATCTCTATGACACATCCTATTTGCCGAAAGTTTACGGTAGATTGACTCATGCAGTTTTATGTTGTGCTCTGTTTAAAATACTATTTTTTTTTGGTTGAGTGGTAGCTGTTTCAGTGGTTACCTTTTGGTTTGATGGTTTGTTTTTATAGGGCAGAGAAAGTTTACCCAAATTACGAGCAGTTGCCAGTACTGCCTGAAGAAAAATGTCATCCTGACATTGATTTCTTTGGGGAATGAATCATGCAGCCATATAACTTTTAGCAGTGCTGTCTGTCTAGATTTGTGATCTTTTTCCTTTCTTTTAGTACAAAGTTTGTCACTTGAAACAATGCGTGATGTCTCGTCTTAAGCATATTTATAGTTTTCCCTCTGTTTACTAACAGTTCTGTTCTGTGTGTCACTCGTGTCTGGCATATGCATCATCAGTAGTTCCATTTCAGTATAGAAACCCATAATTTCACTTTATATTTTGTCCATATGCATCATTTTTGTGGCTGTGTTTTATCCATGATGGGGCATTACAAGCAGGCCTTCTTAATGATAGAAACCATAATGTGTCCCAAACATAGCACAGCATGGATAATTGTAGACAGGAGTTTAGGGGTATTTTTGGTTTTGACAATTAATGACTGCCTGCATGAAAGTTTTAATGCATTGCATCACATAAAAAACCACCAACAGAAAACCAATGGCACATTCCTTTGGAGAGTTCCCTTGAGCTCAGCTAATCCAAAGAAAATCAAAACGGCCAAATCTTTAAATCAGCACAAACAGAAAACCTAAGTAATGAATACAGCTTTATGGATTTCTTCAGGCCAGATCCTGCTCACTTGAAATGTTCCACTCAGGAGGAAAGCAGTGAGGAATCCCAGGCACAGCAAAATCAAAGCAGCAGATGTTTCTAGTCTGGTTCTAATCCCATGTAATTAGAATAACAGATAAAACATAACTTCTCATTTTCTCATCCCTGCTTTCTTTTTAAGATCACTCAATTCCTTTGTTTCCTTGCTCTATTACTGCGTGTCCTTGTTACTTGCTATTTATTAAGTGCTGGGTGATGCAAATCTTTGGAGGTATAAAGCCATCATGCCTTTGTCATGATGTTTAGGGGCTGTAGTCAATACATCTCAGCTCTTGCCTGTTGTCTCCTTGAAAAAGGGCAGCTCAGCGTTCAGTTTGTGCCTCCATTGCCCTCCCCACCACAGCATGGAGAGACACCCACTGAACACGTGCCTGTCCGTATGGCATAGCATGACAGCGGGTATGGTCATCACATCTGAGGGAGTCGGCACTGAGGACACACTGGCACCCCCACACAGGGAAAGACTCGCAGTTACTGACTCATTCTCTGCCACAGATCTGCCTTAAAGAAAAACACGTGCTGTCTGTGAATCTCTTCCTATTGCTACCAGACAGTAATTCATTTCCAGATCGATTAAGTCTAGAAATTAAAAAAAAAAAAAAGTTATAATTGAAAAGAGGCCAGTTCCAGCTGGGGAACTGGCATAGGCAGCATCGAGCAGGATGCCAGTCTAAATCCAATTCCAGTGCTCATCTGTACCCTTGTGAAATTGGCTTCCCACCTCTGTGAGCAGGCACCGTGCCAACCTACTGCATGGGTACTAGGGTAGGCAGCCAAGCGATCATGCGCACGCACTGACTGTGGGCAAGAAGGGCACGAATCCAAGTCCAGGAATGTGGATGCAACAGCATGGCTGGAGCCTCTGCACAGATTCAACAGTTAATGGACCGTGTCAACAGCATGAAGCTGGAATCACCTCCGAGATCCGCCAAACAGCCTCCTCCACTGTGTGAAGTCATTTTTGTCGACAAGGGATCAGGACATATATTGCACAGGAAGAGGAGAGGGAGGAGAGGAAAGAGAAGATCAATTGGAGATTTCTTAATGATGGGTTGGGCATTCAAGTGCCTGCCCTTTGCATAGTCCTTATTCTTTTGATTAGGTCATTGGTCTTTGGAAAGAAAACATCAGATCAGTGATGCAACACTGTGGATGCTTTGCATGGCAAATGTCTTCTGTGCTATAAAGCCAAGGGCCAGTTAATATTAGAGGTAATCTCTTACCATTAACCCAGCTCCTCACAAGTTCAAGTTTATTCTTAACTGCTTCTGGCTGGTTATGGCCCAAGGGGTAAGACCTCTCCACCACAGCGTAGGACAAAAGCCTGCTGGGATCTACCGTTTCCTCGCAGCACATGGTGCTCTGACTGAACTGCAAGCACCTATCAGATTGTGGCAATGTCTTGTCCCTTAGCCTGAAAATTACTGTGAATCCCATAATAAAGTTGGAATCTCCAAAACCCTTGGAGAAATGACAATGCTACATAATGTTTAACTGGCAGTGTTGGACATAGTCCGATGCTGTCCTTGGAACTGATTTAATGTTACTTCTAAACTCATAAATTCTTTTGAACGCTGTCATAAAAGCCCACACATTAAACAAAACCATGCACCAGTTTTTGGTGATGAGAAATACTGTGCTGATTTATGAGTCTTTCTTCTATATCTATACTTATATTGCTGCAGCCAGAGAACAGGTAGATTAAAAAGCAAAGTACCCAAGCAGGTGTCACTTCCTATGTGGGGATGAGACAAACAAAATCTTGACGTTTGGGGGAATCCTGCCTTGAGGGAAAAATGCTCAGAACTCAGTGGTTCCCAACAGTTCTCATCAATCTCAAAATAATTACTATTCAGAAATCTTTTTATAAGCCCTGTAGCTCAACTTTTTCCTTGCCAGGGGTGGCTCGGCAGTAGTTTCAAGTGATGTGAATTACTCTAAATGGTACAAGTCACAGCAGTCCTTTTATCCAGTCTGTTAGTGCTGTACTTTATATGTTAAACTACTGTTAAACTAAAACCCAGCCATAATGACACTACATTTTATCCCTAAGCAAGTATCCACAATTCAGAGACATGCATATGAAGTGGGGACTGGAATCCAGCCTTCCAGTTTCCAGATCACAGGTCAAAAGCTCCAGAGGTACTGGCATTAATCAGAATTGAGCAGAAAAATAACTTCATTTTTTTAATCTTTCTTCATTACACAAAACTTGAAGTTGTAAAAAGTCTAATTCATTGGCAGGTTAAAAAAACACAAACCAAACAGCTTTCTGAGTATGGACTGAGCGAAGGGTTTTTTTCCCTTTGTTTTTTTTAGGCTGTCAAGCAGAAAATATGCCACCACCATCACCCTCCCTCCCCTTCGCTAGCAAACAGTCTGGCAGACAATAACTAGGAAGGTGGGACAATGAGGTTCAAAACTTTCTCTTTCTTGCCAGAAAGACACCCACGCAGACATGAAACCAACAAACATTACGATACACATTACACAACACTGTGCGTCCCCAAACACCAGGGAAGCAACTCAGGAGGTAAGACAGAGTTGACGGAGCAGGGCAGATGTCTTGAGACACATTTGGTAGCAGGGTTCAGGCAGTGACCAAGGCCAGGAGCTCTGAGAGCAGCAAGTCAGCCCCATCAAAGCAGTGAGCAGTCACTGTCGCCACTGATGTTGTTGAACAACACAGAAAAAAAAAAAAAAGTCTGGAATGCCTGTTTTAGACTATGCACATATCATCACATACCTATGGGCTAGGAGGGAGGTCTTCAAGCTTTCTCTGGTTTCCTGTGGATCCTTCCTTGTTCACTGTGTTTTCCTCTCTCTCATCTTCCTCGCACCCTTGCCTTTCCTTTTCACTGGATGAGCTCATAATCTTCCAGGGCAGGTAGCTGCCTCCTGGTTTGTTGGGATTTCTTTTGCAAAGTGCTGAAGAAAGTGCTAAAAGCTGTTTGGCTCTGGCACTGTTTTGAAAGTGTGCAGCAGAGTCTGAACTGAAAAAGAAGAAAAAAAAGAGAAACTAAAAAATTATAAATCTATATAATCTATAAATACGAGTGTTCAACAAGAAGGTCAAACGGGTAATGCAGGGCACAGCAGCTGAATGCTAGGACCAGGAGACTAAGATCCTGTAGGACTGACAGAGCTTGTGCTTTGAAGTTTTGTCATTGCTCTGCACGATAAACAGGTTTCATACAAAATCCACAGGTCAGCACATCACCTAGGTACCACTTACTCATTTGCGCATTTTATCCTGGGCACAAGCTTAGCGTCTGCCATCTCTTGTGACTGTGTCTTCCACCCATCACATGGCTTTCTCCAGAGCACCCCACGAAGTTCACCATTTCATGGAAGGTTTGTGAGCATGTTGGCAAGCAAAGCTCAGCTTTGCACTAATACAAGGCTTCGTACAAGGATCTGTCAGTCCATACTTCAAGGTCAGTGACTTTTCTGTTCTCTTAAAAAATGTTAAAAGAGAGCAGGATCAACCTTTTTCGGTTTGTTGTGGTGGGGACTATACCCGTTCTCTTGGGGCAACTTGTGCACAACTTTGAAACTAATCCTTACCATAAACTCAGAAAGCAAACTCAAAAGACTGCACTCCAGTTCTATTTCAGTTCACAGCAGCGTGTTTAGGTTTGTTTCTAAATATAAATACTTTCATTAACCATGTAATCCTCTGTTTAATTGCTTACATGATCTTTTTTTTTTTTTTTTAAGAGAAGCACTTCAAACCAGAATGGGCATAACTGGGCAGGACAGAAGTGTGATTCCAAGCAGAACATTACGTTTGGTCCCTATTTCTGCAGCCCAGAATAACAGCACTCCAAAGAGCATTGGGGATGTTCAAATTCCAGAGCCAGAACTAAGCTCCGTGGCTCAAGACATGATGCTATCTCTAGGAGGAGAGCGAAGGAGAACTCTAAAAGACAGAATTGCCTGAGATAAGAATGTAAAAATCCAAGGCTGGGTACATGCCCGTAATCTCTGATGTGTAAACAAACAGTTAAATTTGTGTCAGGGAGCAGCATGTTCATTTTTCTGAAGAAGACATGTTTCCCAGAAGGAATTACATAAATATTTATGAAAATGAAGCAGGAAATATTTTCCCAGGGTAGGACACTGTTCAGCACTGCATCAGGTCAGCAAAAGCCGGGGTTTATTTTGTCAGTCTTCCCCTGGAACTGAATCATTGCCCTCTTGTTTGCAAAAATCTGTTCTGACACAGGAAGAGGCTGCACTTAGATAAACACAATTACAAACCACACTGAGTATTTCACTTTCTATCACATCTCTGAATGCATATGTGAATGCCTTACTTTTTTGGACAGCTTCTCCAAGCGATTGCATGGAACACAATAGCCATAGGTATCTGTCTCAGGCCTCTCGGGAAGGCTGATGCCATATGAGTAAAGTCAAAGGCATCTTCAGTAGAACTGAAACCCTACAGGCTAACTGTCAGAGAAGTATTCTCAATGAAAGTGGTCACAATAAAAGTGCTTATAACACATTCACTGTGAGCTGGTAAATTCTTGCAAAGTGCAAAAGTTAGAAATGCAAAGTTGTAATGCAGTGCCACCTGAGTGAGCAGAAGTTACACACAATTGAGGTCTGTTTAAAAAACGGGGACAGGGTTCAATACTGCACCTCATAAAGCGTCCAGCAGCTCTCTGACTCTGTGGTCTGCAGCCCAAGCTCCTTCTGAGATTTTGGAGCCGTTCTGCTCCCTGGGCACCAGCTGTCTCCAAATCCCTCCTGCCTCGCAGCAGACACTTCCAGCTGGAATCTGGGTCAGCTCTTCTGTTTAAGCACTAAAAGCTGAGAGGCTAGGAGTAGGAAAGGAGAGGTAGGAGTATGCCAAGAAGGGGTTGTAAGCTCTAAAGGAGACCTAAGGTTCTCCTAGAGTGCCATCCCTGTGTCAGACCAGGGAATGCTCACGCCCATCCCTCAAGGTACCCAGCTCAACAGAGAGTCAAACTCACTAGCAGGAAACCAGGGAGATCATAGTTGATAGGGGAACATATATTTCTACACTGCTGAGGCTGATGAAGTCCCTCAAATATCCAACAAGAATTACCTAAAATCATTAGTCCTACAAGCTCTGTTTACTGAACATAGAAGCAAGGAGATTTTTGAGAATTTTGACCTTAGCTTAGTTCTTTTTGTCAGTTACTCAGGCATATCAAGGTCTAGTCATTGTTTATATCTTACTCAGAGGAACAAAAACTGATGGAGACTGTGTTTACAGGCTCAAGTAGTCGTTGCGTGGTGACCAAAACAAAAATGATGTTTTACAAAATAGCCCTAGAGTTACTTTCTTCTCTACACTTGGCAAACCACATTACTGCTTTTCCTCTTCCATTCTCTCTAAGCTTTGCCACCACGATTGATGTATCCAGTACGAAAGGCTGAAACACTCCAAATCGTCATGACCTCTGATACCAGGAGAACTGAAACCATCCAGGATCCCAAAGCAGAGATATATTGTACTTTTTTTCTTTTACATCAGATGCCCCCAGGTTTATTCAGTATAGTAAGGTACAGAAGAGGAAAGTTCTCCTTAATACTAAATTTGGGTTAGAAAGGATGTCAGCGGACTCTCAGTCCTTGTGGCTGAATCAGCCCATGGTAATAGGCAGGATGTATTAGCTTGGAGTCCAACCACAGGATCTGGGACTCTACAAATTATTAAAATTGGCTGTAGATCTGGCCACCTTTTGACAAGCACTATTTCAGGATGTTGTCTGTACTCCTTATAGTCTATTGACATTTAACTACTAACATCTGAAGAATAAGGAAGTGAAGGTAATACAAATTACCAAGGAAGTACTTGGACTCCACAGAGGCAATGCACTACACAAAGGTTACCTGACTACTGCTCAACTCAAAGCAACAGAATCTTTCAGGATTTTCTTTTGTGTCTTCTCAGGGTTTCCTTGTAATAGCAAATGCTTGCTTTATTACTTTTACGTCTGGACAATACTGCTTAGTTTGTTTTTTCTCTCTTGCCTACAGACATTTCTCTAAGCCTGATTCAATAAGAATTAACATGCACAACAGGCAATGTGCCTCATTAAATCTCCATCACCAATGAAGCTGCTTGAAGATATTTCAATGAAACTGGTTTGATAAATACCTAATTGCCAAAACCCAAGCTTTTCATGCTAGTATATCAGTTTTGATGGACTGCCTGTTAAGGCCGGTTTCCTAGCTCCAGGACAGGATTTCTGGTCCAACATACGGGAAGACATAACTGATTAGCAAACAGCCTTGTAATAAGGCAATATAATCTTAAGGCTCTAGTGCAAACACTGGTTTGAATTAGGCAGAGAAAGAATTTGAATCTGGATCTCCTACATTTTAAGTAAGTGCCTTCATTACCAAGCTCTTGGATATATTAAGCTTCATTTCTCTCGGTGTGTTTAGGGGTTTTGTGACTTTCATGGAGGAAAAAAGAAAAAGTAGGGTCTTGATTCCTTTTCTAATGTGGAATGAGAACATTTGAAAATGATCACAGCAATTGTAGCATCAGAAAAATGTTCCCTGCTTAGTCCTGGTCAGTGAC
Source organism: Nipponia nippon (assembly GCF_047370975.1). Lineage (NCBI taxonomy): Eukaryota > Metazoa > Chordata > Aves > Pelecaniformes > Threskiornithidae > Nipponia > Nipponia nippon. Next base: position 15,057,059 of record NW_028262290.1, on the reverse strand, counting down.
TGAACTGGTTAAACTGTTTCCTCTCTCACTTAGACTTATCCCTCTTTATCCCTGATAAATAACAAAGAAGTCACTGTAAGTCTCTCAGTACTGTGGAACAGATAGCATCATTCACGTCAGTTTGGCAACATTTCCCAAAATGCCTCCTCCAAAGCTAAGTACACTAGCTTCCCACTCCTACGCTCGCTATTCTTGCTCTTACGTTGACCTTCTGCTCACAAAATGGAAAGTGAAGAGAAGAAAAAGATAAATAAAACAGATTTACAGTGTACAAGTCAGAGGCACAGTGCCCAACGCAAATCACAGAGGAACAAGTTTATTCCTGGTACAACTCTATCCATCTATAATCCTGGCTTTCTCTTTCCTCCCCCTCTAGCTGTGGTGTATCTGTTATTAAGGCCACATTTGAGGGTGTTTGTTACATGACATTCTTTAGGACAGAGACCACTATTTATTTCTGAAAACTACTGCATATAGTTTAACAAAAAAGAAAAGTGTTTTGAAAAGTGGGACAGTCTGTGACCAGGATAGAAAGAAAGAGGGAGAGGACTGTATTGACCCCTCTTGGGACTTTGGCCAACATTTCATCCTACATGAAAGCTTGAAATCAAAGCCTTCCTTCAGCCTTTAAGAAAAGGTACTCATTTTTACATCAGCGTTGCTACATTTTCTGTCTACCAAAAGGCTGAAACGTTGTAGGGCTAAGGAACTAGAACTCTCTTAAATAATGAGGAAAGCATCTCAAAATCTATTATCATAGGAAATACATTTTTTGCCTAGAATGGAAAGCAAATGTGCTCTCACACACTAGGCAGTTCAAAAGCATAGTTTAGCTTTTTGAGTAGCTGTGTCCTTCATTGTGTAAGAAACCGGAAGTTAACAAAATTCCTGGAAAGATTACAAATGCTCATGTTCCCTTTCTTTGCTGCCAGGCTACCTCTAACAGTCTGCTGTCCCTGGTTACAGTGTCCTCCCTAAGAAAAAGCTAGAGGTTTTTTTCTAGGAAAGGATTGCACATGGACAGATTGTCACAGCTCCATCCAAAAGGACATATAGTGGTTTTGCATGCTATCTCTTCCCCCATCCAGGAGGTCTCCTACACCTGGTGTCAAAGTCCCAACACCCAGTTGAAAATCTGACAGCTACCTCATGTGGATTTGAACGAGCAGCAGCTTCCTGGACAACCGAAAGATGACGTTCTGCTGGGACCTGTGCTATACCACTGTCCTGATACATGGTCTCTCTCAGTTAGCAAGTAGAGGAGAAAGGTGGTATGGGAGGAGGTACCGCAGTCATTCAAACTCATTCTACTCTGTGGCTTTGGTCCTGAAGTCTGTCCTGTACTGCGTCTGCCAACATAATCTGGGCTTGGAGGAACCATTCTGGAACAATCTGTAAGCATAAAACCATCATTTGTGGGTTTCTGGCTCAAACACCCATTGATAACATCAACTTTTCATTTGCTACTCTGGGGGCTATGGGTACATGGCACCCAAAAGGTGTGAAATAGCACCAGTGACTTCCACCCACAGCAGACCTGCAGCTTTGTGCATTGTCACTAATGGTCTCCTTGGAGGAAAACTTTTGTGGAAAAAAGTCTCCCTACACGTTACATGGAGTCTGCGTTACTCTTTCAGCACAAAACCAGCCACAAGTGTCCTATAACTAATTAGTACTCACTTGGATACAATACCGAAGTCTTTTGTCTCTTGAGTAAGTGAAAAGCTGGGCATGAAGAGTCAGTGTCAAAAGGAAGAAAAAAATTACAAAAGAGATATCCCCATATACTGAAGAAATTTTCCATGGCAAAAGCAGCTAAACATCTCACAGATAAGAGATAAATTGGAATAAACAGCTGTCAGTGTTAAATAAATATCCTGGATAATGTGCAGGACAGAAATAACTACAGCATCGTCAAACTCCTTTCTTCACTTTATTTAGCTGTTCTTGCATGTAGCTCCCAATCTTTGCACTGCTTCAGTTAGTGGAGCATTTATTTTTGAATCAGCTGCATTTGTTAAGACTGTAACAACGAAAGGCATTTCCTGAGAAGCTGTAAGGATGAGCAGCAAGAAAGAACAACAGCTAAGGAAATACGGGACCCTAGTAGTGCTTTTCATCTTCCAAGTTCAGATTTTTGGTTTTGATGTTGACAATCGACCTACGACAGATGTCTGCTCGACACACACAATTTTACCTGGACCAAAAGGTGAGGAATATCAGGTTGCTAATGCTGAGACCAGTACTGATAAAGGATGATTTTTAAAAATAGAGACATGTGGCACGGCTTGCGGCGTGGGCTGGGAATGAAAGATGTGAATTATCGCGGACTGTACAAATATCCAGAAGCGTGGAACTGTGATGGGGGAAAGTGATGAAGCAAGGAGATTTTAATTTGCCTTTCTTTAGTTTCAGGAACGGTGCCACATAGTCTCATTTAAGTTAGAGGTGTACTTTTGCATCTTTCTCCAGCTACATGAATCTTCTCTTACTTCTTGTGTTCATCACACAACCAGTACAGCTAGCAGCCATAAATTGAGTGACTTTGTTTAAAAGTAGGCACCTATCATGAACTGTTAATGGTTCACTTTGCACGTATAGGTAGGGAGAGATATGAAATATTTAAAATTACTGAACTGTCATTATTTCCAAATGCTTACTTGTAAACACAGCTCTGCTGCATTCATCAGACCTGATCCAGCAGCTCCTGTTGCATTAAACAGGACCTTCACTACAGATTTCAACAAGAAGTAGATCAGCTCTGGCATGTGCAGTTCTTTTATCTTCAAAACACTCTGCAAACATCTGAAACCAAATTTTCTGCATTAACTTACTTTTTGTGTAACACAACTAACATCAATGGAATTGCCTGGAGGGTATCTCAGCCAAAAATTAGGTCCATGATGTACAAATCTATCTTGTGGTGACAGATCTAAAATATATATTCCACACCATGGCTATTGCGGTTCGAACTATTGCTTTCTTTTTAGTAATTCATTGTATTTTTCTATAGGCTACAGACTGAGAGAAAAAAATGCAACTGATTTAAATTTTAAGCAGAAAAAAGATTATCAAGTCAAAAGCACTGCTACAGACTCATTTGTTTTTATGATGGATTATTCAAATGCGTGTTGCTTAAAGGACCATTTTTAATCAGGAAGTTAATTTCTTTATGATTACAATCCAAGCCTAAACTTTTGCTGCCACAGCATAAATGCAGAGAGATGTAATGATCCCCAAGGGAGCTAGTGGGAGTTTGTTTAGTTAGTATCCGAACAATGGCAGGCTGGAGAACAAAGTTTGACAGAATTGTGTTTAACAAGTCACAAGGCTAATGAGGTGGTCTGGAGATAACATGAGAGTAGCTGGAACTCCAGCTGGTTTCTGTGGTCTAGCTTGTATATGGAGCATTTAAAGGTTAGATATTACAGTTCTTTGCAAGTGTGATACTGAGAAAGTCAGGATTTAGTCATTACCAGTCCTACTGCCTCCTGGCTGACACCAAGACACAAGAGGAGCGAAGCAGTATATTGGCACAGTCCTCACTACTACTTTAAAATTAGATTACGATGCCCAAGACCCATGATTGGTAAAAGGAATACCAAGTAAATTACCTCCAAATTACTCGCTCACATCCATCGAAAGTCATCAAATACATTTTGCAGTCTATGTGGTATGAACTTATAGACTAATTTTAGTTCCTACCAGATCTGAGCCCATCCAGGACAGTCACAAGCAGCTCTCAATGGCACTGGTTGTTTTGACTGCCAGTCAGCTGGGCAATTAAAGACTGAGCAGGCTGGGTGTGTGAACTATCCTGTTACTCCTCAGGCATCCTTTGTAGTCAAGGATGAAGCATGCTGACCTAATATGGCAGAAGAAAGTCTGTCCTGCTGCCAGTTTTCCTCTATCCATCTTATGTCTACAGACTCGGAGCACGTAATCCCCAGCCTACGACCACACCACAGCCACAGGCAACATTTTGCTGCTCAAACTTTAACCCTGACAATCGACAAGCCTCTGGCTTTTGTTGCTGTAAGTTCTGTTTTCTGTGCTACATCTGTTGTGCCCCTTTGTCTGCCATTCTCCCAAAAATGGGTTTTGACCCACCCTGCACAAGTTTCACCCCCATCTGCTCAGCATCTTTGGCTATGGTCAAACACAGTGGTGCTGTGTGGTGCACCCACAAGACGGAGGTGCTGAACTTGCACAGTATGTTGGCCAGCTTTTTCTACCACCACAGGCCAGATTCCTGTTGTGGCAACTTCCTCCTTCCACATGAACATGGGAGTGTCTAATGGGCCAAAGCACCTAGAAGCACAAGGAATTAAAAGGTATTCAATAGCTATAAGACTTCCTACACTGTCCCACCTCACCTATCCCTGTGCAAGGCACAAATTGTCCTGTAGGCCAGATCCAGTCTGTGGGCTACAAGTGGGATGGTCCCTGGTGCTTTGCAGCAGCAATACTGCCATTCCCATCACACAGCACAATGGAGAGGAGAAAGCTGAGGGAGAAGTGAGGTTGTCTGGAGAGGCTCAGAATTTACAACCCTTTATTTCTTGCACTGTTGGAGGCTGCGTTACTCACTTCATCATCTAGGCATTCACAGTTCTACAGGAGCAAGCACCTAACCTCTCTGCAGGCTTGCCCTGAAAATCACCTGTTGAAAGAGGGTCATTAGTGTTGTGAAAATTGGCCAGTTCTTGTCCAAGCCACATGTAACTTGTCCGAGTTAATTTGTGCAAGCCAAATTCTTCCCCTTCAAAAATATACTCTTTGTTATGCTCATACTTGAGATGTCACAAGAGATATATGATTTGAGTGATGAGATGAAAAGAAAGGGTAATTCCAGGCTGATTATCAGGAAAGCCTTCAAACCATTTGTGACAGTCCCATCAGCTCCCAAAAAGCATGAGGCAAAACCAGAGGCCTTTGTGTATAACACAAAGAGCTAGAACATACTCTGGAAGAATGCAGTTTCCCAGGAACAGAAGGAATGCAGTAAATGTCCTGTAAGCCTTTTGCACTTTCTGTTCCAATGATAGAAGTCAGCGTGAATTAAACTGCTCAGCGTTAGAAAGGAATAGGAGTTTAAGTCTGACCTCTGGTGGTTCTGCATGATGCAAACCAGGCGCCTTGCAATCCCCTCCATCTATCTGCTGCTTTTCCATCGCTGGTGCAAGCAAATGAAAGTTGAAGTCTGTTTGTAAAGAATTATGCAAAGAAATTTTCTAAATAGACACTCCAGAATAAGGGAAAAAAGAAAGAGTAAGAGAAAAGCAAAAGCTGGCACTCCTCTCCCAGTTTCCTTTTCTAGGCAATGCTCAGGTCTCTTCTCAAAAAGAGGGGATTCTTCTTAACGACATAGTCCTGGTGCAATGGCTGTCTTGTTCTGCCTTCCTGAAAAAGTTTTTGAGGAACACAGCAAGCTGGCTTATGTAGCAGTTAAAAATACAAATGTGTGAGGCATTTTCTAGGACCCTTACTGAAATACTCTAGGAAAGCAACAAAGGAAAAAATACGTGCTTTGGACAAAAACAGATTTTCAGTATTCATAACTAGTGATTTTTGGTGTTTGACCTGAGATGTTTAGGAACAACTTGGTCTTAGCTGGACTGCTTTGGCACAGGACGCCTGAAAACTTAGATTAGGTAATGCTGAACCACAGCTGAGTAACTAGGGCAATAAAGGCCAAGTTCCGTACTCCATCGACTTCTTGCGTCCAAACAGAACGAGATCAAGCATAAACAAAACGATGAATTTCCCAGAGCAGCCAAGTGCTTGGCCTAGCAAAATTAGTCACAGCCCTGTTGTCTACTTTCCACCCTTCCAAACCTGGAAGCAGGCTGGCTGTTGCTGCTGCTGAGAGAGCGATGGGGTCTGTGGGGAGGCAGCAGCTAGTGCGGTGAGAACAAAAGCACCAGTTGTTGGTCCATGCTGTGGCAGCAGCAGCAACAACAGGCTCTGCTCCCCTGGGCTCTGCCTTCGACCGGTGTCCCAGCCCTGTCCTTTCTTCTAGCCTGTTTTCACCTGGAGACTGCAAGCACAGTTTTGTCGAACCTGCAAAGGACGTTTTAAGTGGGCTGTTGACATAGATGAGATGGGATCTGACCTGGTCTGGGTAAATCAATAAGCAACAACATGAGGGCAGAAATAAGCAGAGGGCCCAAAACTTTGACTCCTAAACTCCCATTAAAAGCACGAGCAGGGGGAGAAGAAGACTGGGGCGGGGGCTGGCTCTGCAGAAGCTGATTTCACAGGGATTTGTGGGAGCTCGGTGTTTCAGAAGACTGGCTCTAGATCTTGCTATCTGTCCCAGGTCCCAGCTCATTTCCTTTGAAATACAGACACAGGAACTTCAAAGGTCTTGAATCAGGTCCAGGTTGAGAAACTGTTAGGAGATGAAATCTGAAGAATACTGGGAGTTTCCCATAGCAATTTAGATGTAAAGCGTTTCCTTATTATTATTTCTGACAGGCGACGCTTATAAACTCTATGACATTGGCTGGCGCCTCAAAATAGCATCTACTGTGGTCTCCAGTGTAGCTGTCCGTCTCTCAGCTTTCATTGTGCTTACGCAATTCCACTCCTGGAAAATCTCAAGCTCTCTCAGAAACCAGATATGCTGCTATCCACATTTCCTTCCGAAAATATAAAATGCCTTACCACATCCTATAGGCTGTTCAAACCTATAACTAAACTTCCCTCTTAGCGCCTCATGGTTGATCTGAAGAGCCCTTTAATTTCCACACATAATTCTATTTTTCATGTTTTTTAGACTTCCTCATTTTAGCGTACGTTAAGTTTCTGAAGTTTATCAGCCTGAGCTACAAACCATGTATGTGGGGACTTAAGATACAAAAATTCAAAAGATATTGGGTCTGTATTTCTTACCAATGTCTGTTTGATTCCTCACTGAAGCCACCATAATCCATGAGTCTCTGAGATCATGTCAGAACGGCAGGGGAACAGGCTGGGAAAATTAAATTGAGCAGAGCAAGTGAAAAGAGAATGAGGAATAATTTAAATTATTTCTGTGCTATTAAAAAAATAATGTATGTCCCAGTCATGCACAAAGGCCCACATTTTCAAATAATACAAGTCAGCAGAGCTTCATTGAGCTTACTGAAGGCTTGGGCCTGGCTCATGCAATGTAATGGGAGAAGAGGGTATTTCTACTGAAGTCAATGGATGTTTTTAAGTGGAAAGTGGAAAAGTTAGCAGAGAATCCAGTTTATTCTTGCAGATTCTTTCCATTTCACCAGGGAAGGTGACTGGGCCCCTGTTGTCTAATTTGGAGCTGGGTGAAAAAAGACAATGTGTCCAAGAACTTGTGAGCAAAATGCTTTATTTCTCACAGTGCAAACTGGGGAGTCCTGCATGTTCCTGCAGGACACCTGGGAGAGTGGCTATGGGTGCAGTTGCACACTACGGCTGCACTCGTCTGTCAGGTTTTTTGCCAAAAGGCAAGGGCCAACATCTTTTTCATCTCCCACTCTGACCATGTGGTCCTACCTTCACCTTGTGCTGGCTCGGCTGTTTACTCATCAGACTTTTCACGAAGCTGATTCAGCTCACTCATTCAAAACGGGTATTATTTGCCTTATTGATATTCCTCTGTTTAGTGAGTTGAATTCCTTCAACACAGGGTCAGAAGAGTGCTCAACATGGGGCAGAGGGGAGGGAGGTGTGTGGGAGGGAGGTGTGCAGGTCAGTGCTGGGGGATGGAAGCAGGAGGAGCGACAGGGAAGAGGACATCGTGTCAGATAGGCAGAAGATGTCAAGAAATCCTGTCCTCACTAGCCATATATAGCTTGAAAGCAAGAATCCCCACTGCTATGGGAAATTTGTTAAGGATCCAAAAGACACTGAAAGTGAAATTAGAGGAAATCTTGAGGCTTTCCATTGACGTAGCTGTGACGTGCTCATACACTAGAAAGACAAACAGGGCTGTATTTGCTTATTTCTTGGAGTCTGCGACTCCCTCTGGTGACAAAAACCTCTCAATAGAGACTGGGCATGTGCAAGTGCTGCAAAGGTTCACTGTGCTCAGGGTCACTCAGTGTCCACAGGCTGCAGAGCTCATCCTGTGGCTATCTCCAAGGCTCTTCCAGGAGGGCACGGCATTCAGTTGCTCCTGGAGGAGTCTCAAAGCTTCAGAATTATGCACATGTCCTTATCCCTTTAGTTTAACACCCAGGACAGGCAGAATCACCTGTACTCTTCACGCTCTTGTGTGTGGAGGTGGGGAGGGTCCCTACACCACTTCAGGTGGAACTAAGAGCGTGAAACATGGTGCCCAGCAGAACTGTGTCATGCATGATCAGCGGGTAAAACTGCACAACAGATTCCAACAAAGCCTTTGTGGTGGGACATTGGCTATGCCTAGGAATGCTAAATACATCCAAGGCAAGCAGTGCAAAGCATCCATGTGCACACTAATCACGATTAACCATCCTTCTCCCCACCTCACAGCAAATCAGTCATGCCCCCAAGGTTTCTCAAGGACTTTTTGGCTGGTGGTGGGCTTTTTTCAATTCAGAGTATCTGATGTAGAAAGGCAACTGTGCTGTAGCCCAGCACAAGTGGTGTTTCTATCATTGGAAAGGGTGGGTAGGCCCTGGAGTGTGGAAGAAGGTACATGTGGCTGTGGTGTGTGCCAAGCCCACAGGGGTACTGGTAAAGTCTGGAATACAGGGAGCTAAACTTGGGACAGTCCCAACCATACTGCCTGTTGGGAGGGCCACCACAGTCAAGGGTCTTTGCCCTTCTTTTGCTTCAGAGGAAACAACTTAATTGATTCACTGCAAAAGAGAGGCTTAGAGAGCATTAACGTTTCTGCAGTATTTTTGGTCAGGAGACAGGCATTGGAGCTTGCCAGCACACCTGGTGAAGTGTCTCAGTAAAACCCTGCGTTTTACTGAGACCCAGGGAGTCTCTCAGCAGAGCTCTGAGTGAAAAGGCTGGACACTGCATGCTCCCAGAGAAACACATCCATAAGCCCAGCCAGGAGTCTCAACCCAGCTTTAGCCTTTAGGCATCCTGCAGACACCCTCTCACCCCGATGCAGGGCAGCCTCTATAGATAAGTGTGGGCTCCGTAATCCCCAGAGATTACACCCTGATTCTCCATGAACCAGGGTCAGCCCTTGATCACAAGACTTGGAGAGTCTCTAAACATACATTAACAATTTAACTTGAAAACTTCCTCCATTTGTGAATACAAACCAGATAAATTGCCTACAAAAGATTCAGCAGGGAAATCTAAGTCACTTGAAGGTCAGTAAATTCTTACTAATTAAATTCTTACCAATGTAACCTCTCAACATTGTGTTATTTAGTGAAACTCCTAAAAAGGCAGAGCCCCTTTCAACTGCCTAAAAATCCTGCTGATTATTAGACCTTCAGCATTTTCCTGAGCTTGTTTATAGGAGAAGGAAGGACTGGGGTTCCCTCTCAATTACAATTAAAATTTTCTAATGGCTGCAAAAGTCATTTACTGCTTATGGCTTCTGCTTTCCTTCTGTCTCGCACAGTCCCAAGCTAGAAGAGCCTGGTAATTTATTGTTCCATGTGTTCACTTTAATAGTCTGGTATTTTAAATCTGTGACACAGAAGAAGTGAATCAGCTTGAGGGAATACTAACAAGGTTGACAAATGGTCTTACTTCAGCTACTGGCTGTAAGTGCTTCACCCATGCTTCAAATGCCAGCGCAGTGCATTATCTGACATTCTTGCAACCACAGTTTTAAGGTGACAATCTGCTAATTAGGATAAAACTTATCCTGACACTCCCCCAAGTGTAAAGCAACACAAAGGAGAGATTAACCTCTAGGTATAGACTACAAGCATATGAGGTTAGGGATCAGAGGGTTTTCTTCTGTACGAAAACTCATGTTGCACAAAGCACAATAGTACAAAATTCAAAAACCCAGTCCAGAGTACTGGCAAGGTTTAGATTTTTTTTCTGGCAGATTACAAAAAAGTGGCTAATACAGTGTGATGGCCTGTCCACATGAAGTCCCAGAGGAAAGGAAGGGATACTTATTATAAATTAGAGACGAAGCCAACTCAACCCCTGCCCAAAACAAAGTCAACCCACCGCTCACAATCCCTCCTACCTGGTTGCAAATCATAGTGAGACCACAAGGGGGGAGCATAACCCAAGAGATCACGTTTCTTGCCAAAACTGGCGATCACTACACACAACAGCTAAAGGGGGACAATGCATTTATAATTAGAACACCACCTTATCAAGCACTGAGCTTAATCTAGTCTTAAATTAACAATAAGGTGGTACCACTAATTAATACTGTAATTTGCTTCTACCCTTGCTTTGTAATTGCCTACCCATTCTCAGATGCAATATGGGGAGCAAAACAGGATTTCCCTCCCTTACAGATAGGCGAATTGTTATTCTTCCCATTTTCCTAGGTAGGGAAACTAAGGCAGAGTGTGGCAGGCTGCTCTATGCCAAGATGAAACAGGTGATAGACCTTATTTCCCTCTCCCTTGGGCTTTTAGAGGGCTTGAGCAAAAATTGGGCCTACACAAGGTGTTAGCAACAAAAGCTGAGACACTCCCTAATCTCTCAAAATCTCCAGAACAAACTTTCCCACAACTTTTACCCCTTTCATCTGTCAGCTCTCAGTCTGATGGCCCATACAGGGCAACCTAGCTTCATCTCCAGCAGCTTGCTCCAAAGTCTCTCAGAAAAAAACATAGCAGCTTTTAGTGGCTCAAAATGTTGAAACTGAGATTGGAAGAAAACACCTTCAGTAAGTAATCAGAGCTTCTCCACTGGTGTATTGACTTTCTTTCCTGGGCTCTATTTCTAAGATTAACTGTCTAAGCAATGCTTCTTGCCAAAAAAAAAAGCGTCTTTCTCACACGGAGGTCTTCTGCAGCAAACAACCGCCTCTCTAGAGCCTTTAACCCAACAGAGCAGTCCGCAAGCCACAGGGAATGTAACTAGCTGGCCTGAGAGAGGTGATGAGGACTGCCAGGGGGACAAGCCCTGGTTTGGAAGGCCAGCAGGAATCTGGTTTGCTCTCCTGCGTGACACAGGCCAAAGAAACTCCCTCAGCAGCTTCTACACCAGACCCAGAGTTACAACATATCTTACACAAAGGAATTCATTGCACGGGGAAAGGCTGGACACGAAAAGCCTCCTACGTCTCCCTCCCCTGCCAGAGAGCATGGTTCACTTGTTAAATATCCCCATGTTGTGTTTTTAGTCAGGACTCATCCAGCTTTTCCAGCTTTCAAATCACACCCTGCTTCCTTTCTATTATCACACATTTCTCCCCCTGTACAGGTTTGCAGACTGTGATCAGATCAGCTCTTAACCTTCTCCGGGAATTTAATTTCACAAGCCCTTTGTCAGCCTCTGGGAATCTTTTCTGAATTTCTGAGCTACTGAGAAGTGACTTTTAGACTTTTCTCAAGGGTTTCATAGATGGGTTTGGAAAGGACAATTTTTTGGTTTCTCAGTTGTAAATGTTGTTAGCACTGAGGTCAACAGCAAAATTAAACCGTACATTCTCTGGCTCTGCTGTTTGATGATCGGTAGACAAGAACCCAGTACAAGCGGGCATCCTTCCATCAGCTCCAGGCTCAGACCCATGGCTTCAGCTGCATATTTAAGGAGCTTGGCTTTTGGAAATATATACTGACACTTCCAGTATTTTTAAGAACCAGTGAAAATAGAGATGTTTAAATAGAGATGTTTAAAATTTCTGTTGCTGACAGCTTATAGCCTTTCCCCTTCCTACTTTGTCCTGTAGCATCTGGCATTAAAAACAAACAAAGCGCTTGAGTGAGCGAGCACACACACCACATCATGCTTCCTCCTTGTCCATCCCTCTGGCAAATGGTTCCTCCCTCCAATGTGGACTGAAGTTCAGCCCTTTATCTTCCTCAGCTTGGACCACTGACCAAAGGATGCCCCCAAAGGGCATCCTGACCAACGGGGTGAGTTTGCCCTCCACAAGAGAGTCCCAACACTGAAGTTTTTTTGGCATACAGGGGCAGACTCAGCCCCGTCCACGTAACTGACATGGAAAGGAGCCAAACAGCTAATGCTACATTTTATTTGCTGCAATTAATATGCACCACTTCTTATGTGTCGTCACCCCACAGTACAGCCCACAATATGCTACCTATGGCTACAGAAGTAGAAGGTAAATCAGGAATGAGTGGGCAGTACTTTTCAGAAAATAAGAATGAGATCCAATGAAACAATCAGTCTGAAAGCAACCATGGGAAGCTAGTTTCTTCTTCAGCACATAATTAATTCATTGACCTCTTTGCCACAGGATATTACAGGGGCCAAAACTATAAATGGGTTTAAAAGGCACAGGACTAATCTGTGCAGGGAAGAATCACTAGTGGCTGTTCACGAGTGGTCTGGCTGCAGTGCTTGGCTCAGGCAAGCCCTTTAAACCACTGCTCGAGGGAGGCTGGAAGCGGCTGCCTGGGTGACAGTCACCCTCAGCACACCCAGTTCCCTGAACACCTTCTGCCAGGGCTGGAGGCACCATCCTCAGTCAGACAGGCTATTGGTCTTGTCACGTAATGCTGTTCTGTCCTCACTTCTCTTTTGGTGACATCCAGACGGACTTCCCTCCCTTGCGTACTCCGTGTGCTGAACTGCATGCTCCCTTGGGTACGTATGCTGAACTGCAGCCTCTTCTCCCCTTCTGGGCTGCAGGCACAGACACAGCTGGCTGCCACTCACACCTGAGATCCTGGCGTGGCCAAGAGACTGTGGCACGGCTTCCCACCACACAGCAAGGCTTCCTGCAGACAAGGGTAGGGGATGGGGGGAGAGGCTTTGGAAGGCTGCCTGTATTCAGTGCTGGTCATTTAGTGCAAAGGGGAGCAGGGGTCGTCACCCCTCAGCATTTGTCTCAAAAAAAAAAAGAGGAAAGATGTTCTTGGGATTTGGCTCAAAACCAAGAAGTAGAAGATAAGAAAATCCATTCCAGTTGTGCCTCTAATTTCCTGCATAATGTGAAGCAAAATTGTATGCTGCATAAGGAAGGAGATAACATTTCTTTCCTACTAATTGCTGTCTTGCTTCTTTAGACTGTAAGCTGCTCAGTGAGAGACTGTCTCTTGCAATAGTAAGAGTACTTACACAGTACTATACAGGAACCTGTGTGATAGGGTCTTGATCTCATTTGGAGAAATCTCTGCACTACTGTAATAAATGCAATGATTTTACCTCTTACAGATACTCCGTGTATGACATTTTAAAAATAAAGCATTGGAGTAATTGCAAAATGCATTTGTTATATCAGCATATAAATGTCAGCAGTCAAAAACTAAAGGCAAGACTTCTGCCATACTACGTGCTAAAGTCTATGTTAAGATCAATTTCAACATATTTACATTCCTCCCATTTCAAAAGCATCTGCATACCTTGAACACAGAGTCACTATGAACAGAGTCACTAGGAACAATTAATAAATTCCTATTGCCGCCCCTGGCAGTTCTTCCGTGTACAGGTTTCCCAATAGAGAAAGACTGGCTTATTTATCAGCTTTATAGCTAATAGGGCTTAAACAGTACGACTAGACATTAGTGTTCTATAATTCTCGTGTTGGAATAGCCTCTCCAAAAGGGAGAGGATTTCCTAATCATAGAATCATTTAGGTTGGAAAAGAACTTCCAGATCATCAAGTCCAACCGTTAACCTGGTGCAACCAAGCCCACCACTAAACCACATCCCTAAGCACCACATCTACACGGCTTTTAAATACATGCAGGGACGGAGACTCAACCACTTCCCTGGGCAGCCTGTTCCAGTGCCTGACTATCCTTTCGATGAAGAAGTTTTTCCTAGTATCCAACCTAAACCTCCCCCGGCGCAACTTGAAGCTGTTTCCTCTTGTCTTATCACTCGTTACTAGGGAGAAGAGACCGACCCCCACCTTGCTACAACCTCCTGTCAGGTAGTTGTACAGAGCGATAAGGTCTCCCCTCAGCCTCCTCTTCTCCAGGCTAAACAACCCCAGCTCCCTCAGCCGCTCCTCAGAAGACTTGTCCTCCAGACCCTTCACCAACTTCGTTGCCCTTCTTTGGACACACTCCAGCACCTCGATGTCCTTCTTGTAGTGAGGGGTCCAAAACTGAAAACAGTACTCGAGGTGTGGCCTCACCAGTGCTGAGGACAGGGGAACCATTACTCCCCTAGTCCTGCTGGCCACGCTATTTCTGATCTAAGCCAGGATGCTACTGGCCTTCTTGGCTACCTGGGCACACTGCTGGCTCATGTTCAGTCGGCTGTTGACCAACACCCCCAGGTCCTTTTCCGCCAGGCAGCTCTCCAGCCACTCCTCCCCAAGCCTGTAGCCTTGCATGGGGTTGTTGTGACCCAAGTGCAGGACCCGGCACTGAGCCTTGTTCAACCTCATACAGTTGGCCTCGACCCATCAATCCAGCCTGTCCAGATCCCTCTCTAGAGCCTTCCTACCCTCCAGCAGATCAACGCTCGCACTCAACTTGGTGTCGTCTGCACACTTACTGAGGGTGCACTCGATCCCCTCGTCCAGATCGTTGATAAAGATATTAAACAGGACTGGCCCCAATACTGAGCCCTGGGGAACACCGCTTGTGACTGGCTGCCAACTGGATTTAACTCCATTCACCACCACTCTTTGGGCCCAACCATCTAGCCAGTTTTATACCCAGCAAAGAGTAATGATGGTCAGATTCATCAGCTCCTCTATGGAAATTTATCCCATGGCTACTGTGCCTTCAATGTGCAATAAAAAGAAAGTAGTAGAAATAAAAAACTGTGAACTTTACTTTCTGAGGACATATAGTTGCACTTACTGCACTGAGAGAAACGTACCATGATGCTTTATTTTCTGTTTTTTTGGAAGGGGATGGAGGTGAAAAAGGAGATAGAGGAGAAGTGGGCAAACAAGGAAAGGTTGGACCAAAAGGACCAAAAGGTATTTATGACAGTTTGTTGGCTATTACTGGTATATGAATATCATTATACACAACCGTACTGGTGCATATGATCAGCGATGTTTAATGCTTTTCATTCCTGTTGCACCAGTGGATTTCACAATCCTGTCAAACATTAATCGGTGAACCTAACAATACTCGGAGAGCTTGGTACATTTCCTACCGATACGTAAGACAGCTATATATGGCAGAAAATTTAGAGTCATGTAATAAACCAGTACATTTACTGCTGCTCTCCCAAGTGGCTGTCATGAGTGTGATCCAGAAGACCCAGATCATATGTATAATCATTATGCAGATCATGTGTATAGTCAGAAAGATTACTGTTCTTTTACTGAAATGATCCTTTAGTTGAAACTGAATTTTGAGAGTTATTTCCTAGTAATACATCAGGATGCTCAACTAAATTCTGTCTCAGTTGTCCCTATTTTGCAGAAAAGCAAACAGGGGCATACACTGAGAAACAAAGTTCCTCTGATCAAACAGCATCTGAGCTGAGAACAAGGAGTCACAGATGTCTCTGGACTCGGCCCTATTAAACATATCCCATATCCACAGTGTGAGCTGGGCAGAGCATTTGGAGACACCAGATGTGATGGTGTCAGCCTTGTTTGCATACTCTAATTCAAAAGCTCAATTTATCATTAGATTTTAATGATAATGCAAATCCATGGGCTTTCTTCCTTTACAGTCATTTAAGACTAATCAGGAAAGCTTTGACTTTTATAGAAATTTTAAAATTATAATTAAAAAAATTTTCAATTTATAAATGCATTCATATGACTTTGCTCCTTACCTTAAAAAGAAGATCAGGTAAGATACAAAGGAATCGGGTAACCAGCCATTTAGGAAGCATCTTAGTGATGTTAAATTCAGTGTGCAAACTGAGAAGGATTCCCAGCAAAGCCACGAGGACTTTACCTCAAGGAAGAAAGAAAGGCTTTTGTCTGGGGTGGAGAAAAAGAAACCCCAGATAAAACCTGCTGTTGGACTGGTATGGCTGTGAAGTAAAATCAATATTTGAAATGCTCAGGAAAAATAGCAGCAGTAGAGACTAAATAGTGCCTTGGGAAAGAAATGACAGAAACCATCCATACTCTTTTCCTCTTTATTTCTTCTCTTAGGAAACAAAGGACCTGTGGGGGATGTTGGTGACCAGGGAATGCTTGGGAAAATTGGTCCAATTGGTGGAAAGGGTAAGCTCTGGTCTGGGAATTTTCTTGTTCTTTTCCCTCAAGGTAAATATGTGTTTTGTGAGAGTTCCAGGTATGGAGTAATATCAAATAACAGCTGTGACCGGTGCTCTCCAAATAAAGTTATGCATAAATATTGGTGACGAGAGCTAACTGAGATATTCTTGTTTTACTTCCCATGTGCAACATATCTAACTTATTGGCTAAAATAATTTGCTTTATGAGTTAAGAAATCAATCCTCTTTGATGCTAAAAGAGGAAGGGAGAAATCTGGCCCTTGTGAAGTAAATCCTCTGAACGCTCTAAAAGAGAAAGACAAATTTATGCCTCTGCTTTGGACGCTGAAGGCCTAAGTCAATATTTCGCTGCTGCTCAGGATGCCACACCTTGCCACCGGCACTGCTGTGGGACACGTGAGCAAGCAATGCACAGGACAGCTTGGTAAGGGAAGGATTTTAGGAGTTTTAAGAAAGAACTCACGTAACGAGGGACAACAACTACTTGCATACCAAGGTAGACTCCAAGTCTACCTGGACAATAATTTCATGAAATTATGGTCTAGTCATCTGAGAAGAGGCTCAGGCGTTCCTTTCCAGTATTCCTAAAGAGCTACTTAAGAAGGAATATTACTTCTGCCACAAGGAGACCTGCCTCGAAAGCTGAGCAGGGACTCCACCATCCCCAGGGGAACTCTGTGGTCTCTAACCAGCACATCAACCCAGGCATGCAGGTGAGTGGGTGGAACAACGTCTCCAGGGAGCTTCTCAAGCCAATGTTTTTAATAAACCTTTGGTGGCCTCTAGCCAGCCTCAGTATCAGAGAAGAACAAAAGAATTTGGCTTAAGGGACTAATTTTCAGAAGTACCTAGACAACTGAAAACACAGATAGTTATCTCCTAAGATGTCTTCAATCACCAAAGGAGACTAGAATGTAAGAATCCCACAAATTGCTTATCTTTATCTGTAAGTAAACCAATGCTCTGAGCCTTTAAATCAAGCGCTCTCTCAACCTGAATGTACAGTTTATTGTCCCCTTCTAGTTTTTCTCATTTTCTTTATTTGCAGAACCAAAGGTCACTAAGTCACTGTTTAAATCTACCATTAAACATTCAAGTTCTTAATAAAGCAACCCTGAAATTTCAGCTTGTAAGTGTGCAGTGTCAAGCAATGCTAATTAAAATGACAGCCAACCCCTAATTTCTTTAAAAAAACACAACCACATAAAGGAAAAAGCACATCAAAACACGGCCATCAACAAGGCAGAACAAGCATTAGTATTTTTTGACCTCTGAAGGTTTTAATTCATAAAAGAAGAGCTGACATGAATTTCAGACAAAGTCCAGCTGTTCCTGGACCAAATTACAGCTGAGATTTTTTTAAAAAGCTAGTCACCTCCACTTATATAGTAGCACAGCATTTGGAGAAGTATTTCTATCATTTTTATGATTTACAGAATAAGAGGAAAGCAGTTGGATGAAAATAAACCACATGAACTATATCCGAAATGAAATGCTGCTCCTTACTGACCTCATTTCGTGCAGGTGCTAACTGCTGCCCGCACACGTAATCTGTTGCACACATGAATTCAGTGGCTTAGTGCACATCAGCCTCATCTGGTGCCTCATCCCATCATGGAGCCACTGAACCCAGGGAAGGGCTCTGTCCTGCAAGGCAATGACAGGTCTCACCTCTCACAGATTTCTTGAGTGCTTTCAGCCTCTCAGGATCATTTTGCAGTTTATATTTAAAGTAAGTGGTACCAGGAACCAGCAGCACACAAGATGCCTGTGTTATCAGTGAGTTAGCTATTAAAAGGTTTTTCTTATTTCCATACACCAGAATTAATTCATGGTTTGTTTGACTTGGCACATCTGCAAGTACAGTACATCAGGGCTTCCTATGAGGAGCACACTGTTAATATATTATTAAAGAGGTTTTTCAAATACGCTCCCCTGACATGTGCACTGTCTGAGATCTGAGAATATATTTTCCTCTTTATTCAGGTGACAAAGGAGCCAAAGGCTTATCGGGAGTTTCTGGAAAAAAGGGAAAAGCAGGTATGCTACGCATCCTTCTCTGCAGAATGGTCAAGTCTGCTGGGTCTTTGATTTCAGGGTTGGTTTGTCTGGAGTTTCATAAAATTTTAAGGCCCATGGAAAAACTTGAAAATAGATTAAATGAACAGGAAGAGATTGAAAGTTTTGTTTAGCAAAATGAAGGCTCGTGTAGGGACATGACTGATGCCTATGAATATACCAACATACACAAAATATGGAGAAGAGTTACCTAAATTAATGGGCAATGTTTAATATCATAAAAACTAACACATAGACAGGCCAGTAGTACATTTATACTGGAAACTAGAAGGAAGTTTCTGAATACCAAAGGAATTAAGTCCTTTAAGAATTTCCTAATAGGACTGTGGGGACAAAAAAGTAAGTGATTTTGGATACAGCATAATCAGTTGTCAAATGAATGCAATGCATTTGCTTACAGGAGGAGAATTTGGATCTGATGACCCAGAAAGTTCTTCTCAGTCCTACTGACCTTGAATGTTTTCCCACCTGAAATGTACAGCTGTGTTCATTTTTAAGATATTTCATATGCAATACCAGTTTGGTTCTTAATAGGAAACAATCAGCAACTTATTTTCTTCCTGAGAATAACAGAGGAACAAACAAAACCTATACCAAGCCAAATTTCAGTTTACCAACAAAAATATAACTGAGACTTCAGTGCTTGAAAGTTATTATTTGAGTTGGTATCAACTATTACTGCTGTACCACAGCTGCATGCAGCAATTCACTGACATAGTCCTTCTACCAAAGTTTCACAAATCCTCTCTCTATGCGTACTCACAAAACTCCTTCACTGAGAAAGCAGTGGTTCCCTGGTTCATGGATGCTGTTGTTTCTATTAGAAGGCTGGGGAACATGTGCTGTTTAGGGATACAAAGGTAGACCTGTGGCATTCAGATGTAACGCTGTAGTGATCACCATGGCAAGCCACATCTCTGCAGCTACATGGCATCAATAATGAGAGGGGCAGAGGATGTGCAAATCCCACACTGATATGGGTGGAAAGAAGATGGGAAACTCTTCTATCCACGTTTTTAAAAGTAGGGATTCTTAAGCCAATTAGCAAGGGAGTGTACAGAGCCAAAATATTAAGTGCTTTGATCAACAAAAGTATGGCCAGCAGGGCAGGGGAAGACTGGCTCTCCACAAGTGGAGGCCAAGTCTTCAGAAGGTTTGGAAGTGGGCTACAGACATCCCTCCATGCACACACACAAATGCTTCTAAACAGATAAATCCTTTATTCTTTGTATTGCATCAGGCACGGTCTGTGACTGTGGAAGATATCGCAGAGTTGTGGGACAACTGAATATCAATGTTGCTCGTCTTAACACGTCCATCAAGTTTGTAAAGAACGGTAAGGACCCTTATGTATTTGATGTGATTTCTTTGGCTCCTACAACATTTATCATTGCTATTCTTCTACTGTTGCTGCTCCATGGCAGCATCCATAGGTGACGCAGAGAGAGGGTCCCACTGTGCAAGGCACTCCGAAAACATACAGAAAAGAGACAGTCTTACAGCTGTAGGGATATAAGCAGCAGATAACAAAAAACAATACAAAAATTATCAACAGCACAACAGAAAGAATCATGAAAAGCACAAAGCACGGCTTGCTAACCGCCTCTGCACTGTCACTCTGCTCAGGCTCAGCAGCCACTCAGGCAATGAAAGGAAAAGGTTTGTGCCGATCTGCTCCAGAGAGGCAGGAAAAGCAATAGGAACCTCTTGATCTTTCTGCTGCACAGGAAGGCTGCAGACATGGTACTCCTAGCGCTCCCCTCACTGCAAGCATCATTTTCCTGTAACAAGGGACCAGCACTCAAAGACATGGGTTTTAAGAAGCCACGCTTGCAGGCAGTGCTGTCAGGTGGACAGTGCAAACTGCCCCCACTGAAAGGAAGGAAGAGCTTTCCCTGGCATAGCAGAGATTTTGAGAAGGCTCCACTGCTGCTTCTAGGACTAGGTCTGTATCAGTAAATTAAATGTGTTTGAGACTGTTCTCTGGCACCACGGGCAACCAGCACTGAACAGCACTCATCTATATTATTAAATCCTACAAAACTGAATGCCATATTATCAGGAGTGTCCCTCTACTAACTCCTAAACTGTGCCCGGGGTAACTCCTGAATTGCTTGGGAGAGCGTTAGTTGCCCCCGGCCAAAGCTCTGCTCAGGACCATTCCAGCAATCCATCAGCAGGGATAATCAACTTCCAGCTGCCCAGACACGCTCCTTGGCACTGCTTAATTCACTAGGATATACGCTGGTTGAGAAGTTTGCCTTTTAAAGCTGCTGACCAGCCACAGTTTTCTCCCTACTCAATGCCACTTAGTGGTTACAGCAGCTCTGAATATCAGGCTGTATTTAAAATGTCTCATTTTAGCAGTCACATTGATTTTCCTCTGCACACCCTGACAAGCTATCTATACCCTTGCGTGTGTTTCTATCTTCCACAATCTGTATTCAAAAACATGCAATGCAACAGGGGTGATCCAGAGTTAGACATCGCTGTTTGACCATTTAGCATGCCTTAATTTGATCAGTACTAGATATCTGTGAAATAAAACTTGTCACGGGAGACACATGCCAATCGGGACTGAACAGTTCTTGTCCTAATGTGTGCAAGGTGCTTGTCAGTCCTGTTAGTAGCATCAGTCTCTAATCATGTCCTCATCATTCATCACAAATTCAGTGGTGGGAATACTTTTCCTCTCTCCCTTTTATTAATTCTAATGTAAAAATCATCTCATTGTCATATTGGAACAGAAGAACGTGCAATATCCATTAACATGCCATTAAGCAATCTTTTTTCCCCTTTAAAGTTATAGCAGGTATCAGGGAGACAGATGAAAAATTCTACTACATTGTGAAAGAAGAGAAGAATTACAGAGAAGCCTTGATCCACTGCAGAGACAGAGGAGGAACACTGGCCATGCCTAAAGATGAGGCAACCAATGCCCTGATTGCTGACTACATCTCCAACAGCGGCCTCTTCCGAGCCTTCATTGGGCTGAACGACCTGGAAAAAGAAGGACAGTTTCTGTATGCAGACAACAGCCCACTGCAGAACTACAGTAACTGGAAGGACGGGGAGCCTCACGACCCAGCTGGCCGTGAGGACTGTGTGGAAATGCTCAGCACCGGAGAGTGGAACGACTCCGAGTGCCAAGTCACCATCTACTTCGTCTGTGAATTCCTCAAGAAGAGGAAATAAAAGTGCCGCAGAACGTGCCTGGCACCTGCTGTACATACAATAACCCCTCCTCATTCATCCACTGTAGGGACAGCAGACAACCAGCGATAGGGTTCAATCCAGCCTTCACCTCACTGGGTTAAGCAAGGGCAACTATCATTAATCATAGAATCACAGAACCGTTTAGGTTGGAAAAGGCCTTTAAGATCATCAAGTCCAACCGTTAACCTAGCACTGCCAAGTCCACCACTAAACCATGTCCCTAAGCACCACATCTACACATCTTTTAAATGTCTCCAGGGATGGGGACTCAACCACTTCCCTGGGCAGCCTGTTCCAGTGCCTGACTACCGTTTCCGTGAAGAAGTTTTTCCTAATACCCAACATAAACCTCTCCTGGTGCAACTTGAAGCTGTTTCCTCACATCCTATTGCTTGTTACTTGGGAAAAGAGACTGACCCCCACCTCACTACAACCTCCTGTCAGGTAGTTGTACAGAGCGATAAGGTCTCCCCTCAGCCTCCTCTTCTCCAGGCTAAACAACCCCAGCTCCCTCAGCCGCTCCTCAGAAGACTTGTCCTCCAGACCCTTCACCAACTTCGTTGCCCTTCTTTGGACACACTCCAGCACCTCGATGTCCTTCTTGTAGTGAGGGGTCCAAAACTGAAAACAGTACTCGAGGTGTGGCCTCACCAGTGCTGAGGACAGGGGAACCATTGCTCCCCTAGTCCTGCTGGCCACGCTATTTCTGGTACAAGCCAGGATGCTACTGGCCTTCTTGGCTACCTGGGCACACTGCTGGCTCATGTTCAGTCGGCTGTTGACTAACACCCCCAGGTCCTTTTCCGCCAGGCAGCTCTCCAGCCACTCTTCCCCAAGCCTGTAGCCTTGCATGGGGTTGTTGTGACCCAAGTGCAGGACCCGGCACTGAGCCTTGTTCAACCTCATACAGTTGGCCTCGACCCATCAATCCAGCCTGTCCAGATCCCTCTCTAGAGCCTTCCTACCCTCCAGCAGATCAATGCTCGCACTCAACTTGGTGTCGTCTGCACACTTACTGAGGGTGCACTCGATCCCCTCATCCAGATCGTTGATAAAGATATTAAACAGGACTGGCCCCAATACTGAGCCCTGGGGAACACCACTTGTGACCGGCCGTCAACTGGATTTAACTCCATTTACCACAACTCTTTGGGCCCAACCATCCAGCTAGTTTTATACCCAGCAAAGAGTAATGATGGTCAGATTCATTAGCTCTTCTCTGGTGGTTCTTCTGTGGTTCACCTCTCCTCACAGCAGGAGATGTCAAGAGAAACCCCAGGGCCCCTGCAGTGAAGGTCTATGAATTTTCTTTCCCATTTGACACTAAAAATGAAGGAACAATATCTGGAGGCTAAGGAGAATGCTAGACACTAGGCACAGTGCAGCAACGTACCCTGCAGGTCACTCTGAGCACCAGTTGCACATAGTCTTCCTCTGCGTATATGAAAAGCCAGACATGCCATGAGGTAGTAATGCAGAGGATCAGCTCCAAGTCTCCCTTCCATTGCTGCATACAGCACTGCAAAGGCAACTAGACAACAGTCATACTTCCTCAACCTCACCCTCAACAAGAAAATCCTCCAAACCATTTAGCTGGTTGTTAGTTTGACTCCAAGCTCATCTCTGAGCAATGACCAACGCAGGAACATCCCAGGAGACTCTGTGACTCAGAACCACTCTTGAAATCCAGTTTCTCTGCCACTCGTTCTTCCAGAAAACCAGCTGTTGCTACCAGCAGTAAATTATCTGTGTTGCTACACACACTCCAGGGAGCTATTCAGACCTGTGAATGAAGCAGTGGGACCACATTTCTTTTGATTCCTCCCCTACTATGCTATAAGAGTATCTGGGCAAACAGGTTCACTTAGCACAACATAACTCATCCTGAATTGTTCCCTTCCTGGGAATTGATATTCCCCAAAATTAAGCAGAATTACACCTTTTTGGATCTATAGTAATAAACTCATTAAACTAAACACTTTGGTTTTAGAATCATTAATGGGTAATGATAAAGAATTAATGACTAATTCAAGGCAAAACTTCTTGAGGAAAAGTAATGCCTTTTAGAAGTTCAAGCCCAGGGTTGCTAGCCTCACTCACAGGTCAGTTCTTACTAGTCATGCAGAAGTAACATCCCTGTGGGTAGGCACAATCATGCTGATACCTTCTCCACACCTCATCTTTACTTCTGACCTAAAAAGTGACCAAAACATGCTTGCCAGACTGGGGGTCCAAACTCTGGAACCCTCTGGCCATACGGAGACCGCTGGCTGACAAAATCCAGAGATGTCCTTAATGCTACAATCATCACGAACAGGCCATTTTCCTGTTCTTTAGGATGAGAGTCAGAGCTGGGAGAAGGTGAAAGAGAAGCAATACTTCACTGCAGGATCAAGCTCTGCCTGAAATTGGACCAGGCACTCTCCTTCACGTACAAAATCAGGGAATACATGTCTAAATTGAAACTCTGGTCTTTTTTAGGAGACCTGGAGCATGCTCCATGTAATGACTGTTGCAGTCTCTGGCTGCATGGCTGAGGGAAGCGAGTGAGGAACTTGTGCTGGGTTTCTGCAATGGAAAGGCTGGAACTGCCCAGTTCCTCCATCCTCCTCCTCTCCTACCACACCAGCTTCATCCTTTCTTAAACAGAAAAAATAAACAAAACCAACTTTTACCCACTGTGTATTCATGTAACATTGGCCAACCCTTTGCTAACTACAGAAGAGGGACAGTAGAGGAGCACAGATGTTCAAGCTAGCCAGGCATAAGTGTCATCAGGTGCTTGTGCAGCCCATTCCTGCAGCACTAGGTCCCAGTTAATAAATCTTGCCAAGAAGCCTAACTCATAGGCCAAGCCAAATAAAAAAGGCTATCCCACACAGGAAACCTGGCAGGTAGGTCCATACACCTCTGCACCGTGCCATGCGGACACAAGCTTGAGCCTGCACTAACTCAAATATTATAGCTGTGTTTTGCAGAAAAAATATTCTTGTTATAATTAAGAATTTGGGCTATATCACAGGTTTCACTGCTAGCCAATGAAAATTTACTGTGGTGGGTAAAGTACCTTAGGTTTCTACATGAAGTGGATGGAGCCAGGAGCTCAGGAAATGGTGTCTGACTATTCAGGATTTATGGTCTGTTAGAGCTCGGCACCTAAACCATTTTACCCAACCCCAATATTATGTTTTTCCCATGTTTTTCTTTTCATTATTCCCAGTCTGAACCTTTCTTGTTTCAATTTATGCCCGCTGTTTCTTGTCCACCCACTTATCACCACTGTGAAGAGCCTGGCTTCGTCTTCTTGAAGACCTCCTCATAGGTCCTGGCAGGCTGCTATGACATCCACCTGAAGCCACCTCTTCTCCAGGCTGAACAAATCAGGTTCCCTTGGCTCCTCCTCACACGGCTCCGGCTCCAATTATCTTGGGGGCCCTCAGCTGAACTTGGCTCCAATTTTTTAATGCCTTTCCTGTACTGGGGGACTCAAAAAGACAGTGTCTAGATGTGGTCTAACAGGTGCTGAGCAGGAGGATAATCCCTTCCCTCAAGCTCCTGGCTGCGCTCCCTCTAGCACAGTCAGGATGCTGTTAGCTTTCTTTGCTGCCAGGGCACACTCCTGACGCACAGGCAGCGTGCTGTCTGCCAGGACTCCCCAGGGCCTTCTCAGTAAAGCCAGTCAGCTCCAGCCTGCATCAGTGCAAGGACTTGGCATTCCCAGACGAAGGAAACTTTGCATTTGTCCTTGCTGAATTTCGTAAGATTCCTGTTGGGCCATTCCTCCAGCCTGCCCTGCCCGCCAGCGTATCCTCTGTTCCCTCCAATTTGGCATCATCTGCAAACCTGATGAAAGTGGACTTCATCATCTCCTCCAGGTAACTGATAAAGAAGTTAAACTGGATGGTCCCAGACCCCTGTAGCACTTTATTTGTCCTCTAGGGAGAGTACAACCCATTAACCACTCTGCTCTGAGCCCAATCATCCAACCAATTTTTACCCATCTGGCTGTCCGTCCATCCAGACTATAACATCCTAACTCAGATGCAAGAATGTTGTTGAAGACAGTGTCAAAAGCCTTGCTAAAGTTGAGATAAGTGACGTCCACTGCTCTCCCCTTATCCACAAATCCAGTCATTTTATCATAGAACACAATGAGGCTGGTCAGGCATGATTTACCCATGGCAGATACACGTTAATTGTTCCCAGTCAGCTTCTCCTCCTTCACATGCTCGCACGTTAATTGTTCCCAGTCAGCTTCTCCTCCTTCACATGCTCAGAAATGTGCTCCAAGAGGACTCGCGCCACTAAGCTCCATGGGGACCAAAGTGATGCTGATCAGTTTATAGTTCCCGAGATTGTCTTTTTGGCCTTTTTGAAGGCTGCAACATTCACTTATTTCCAGTCATTAGGAACCTTCCATGATCTCCATAACCTTTCAAAGGTGATAGAGTGGCCTTGCAGAGACATCAACCAGTTTTCTCAGCACCTTGGATGTGGTCTGTCTGGTCCCATGGAGCTTTCCAATCAAACTTTCTCAAGTAATGCCTGACTCAACCCTCAGCTACTGCTGGTAGTTCTCTCTGAACCCTTGCCCTAAGCAGAGAGGAATGGGATAGCTTGTGGTT
Organism: Nipponia nippon; assembly: GCF_047370975.1. NCBI lineage: Eukaryota > Metazoa > Chordata > Aves > Pelecaniformes > Threskiornithidae > Nipponia > Nipponia nippon. The sequence continues at coordinate 15,030,945 of NW_028262290.1, read as the reverse complement.
AAAGAAGGCAAAGAAACCTTTGAATACTTCAGCTTTATCTGTCTGCTGTCACTACATCACCTCCTTTATTCAGCAATGGTCCCACGTTTTCCTTGCACAGTCTTTTTATACTAAGATACCAGTGGAAGCTCTTCTTGTTACGCTTCCCATGCAAGTCTCAACTGCATTTAAGCTTTGGATTTCCTGAGGCTAACCCTGCATACTCAGGCAATGTTTCTAAATTCTTCCACTGTAGCCTGTCCCTGCTTCATCTCCTCTATACTGCCCTTTTGCCTTCGAGCTCCCCCAAGCTCCCTGTTTAGCCACACCAGCCTACTGATACCATCTGCTTGGAGAGGTACAGTGAACACAAGACAGCTGCCTAAGATCTTGCTACTTCATCACAGGAATACTACAGTGTTCTTCCTGCTCCTGGAGAGCCAGGATTTTATGATCTCCTATATTCTGAAGATTTTCATCTCACTCAGTGCAAGCATTGACTCCTGTTCTCCCCAGGTTCAGAATGCAGAAAAGATACAGATACCCATGGTTAATATAATGTTTTTAAAGCTAATTCTAATAAAAATGATCACAGAATCAATATCCCATTAAGAATATATCTTCCTCAAACTTTTCAAACAATCTCACATGGGCATTAAGCAAATCCACTTCTTTCACTGCCTTTAATCTGTTCAATCACTTAAAAAAAAAAATAAAACTAGCCCCTAGAGCAACGGAGTGCCACATTCTTGACCACAGCTACTAGAATATACAGGCATCTCTATTTAGTTTCACATACAGTCTTAAATAGTGCATTGTCGTTGTAGTTCAACTGGCTGAAATGGTTATTAAGAGATGTAATTTGACACTGTGTATGATGATAAAAACAGTAAATGTGTCACAAAGAGAGGGATAAGCTTATGGTTATTTGGAAAGCATTGCTCTAGGTTGTCTTGCTTGAGTATTATTGCACAGGTACAAAAGCCATGAATTGCCATTTCTTTTTTTCCTCTCTCTTTTGTTATTTATTGAAGTCATACGTAACCTACTCAACGTGTGTAAGAAAGAATGAGCAAGATCAAAGCCACAGCTTAATCTGGGTTGCTTTTCTGCTTGTGTGGTAAGGGAGAACAGCAAACGGTAGAAGAATTCTCTGCCTACCTGCTGCGTGCAGCGCCGCCGACTGCAGCCCCACGGCCCCACCCGCTCCTGGCCTGGAAAGGTTTCTCCATGCAGATGTTTCAACGGGGAGGAAAAGTTTCACTTGATTTCCATTAGGTGGGTGGGACCAGCAACTTGCATCGCCCTGTTTTGCAGGCGGAAGTAGCAGCCTACCGCAGCATAGTCGCTAACTACACAAAAATCTCCATGGCTGGGAAGTGTGCGTGATCATGTGCATTTCTCAGTTCTGAATCCCTAAGACCCTTAACATCCCCAGTGCTATACCTATGCTTAAATCCCATGGAAGTCCTGTGCCTAATCAAGTGCAGATGTTGGGGCAGTAAAGGGGCAGTAGCTCCTCGTTGGGATGACGCAGTACAGCAGGGGCACATCTGCAGAGCCGTGACCTTCTCATACAATGTAATTTCATTATGTATCTTCCCTTTCCACCCAGATAAGAGCTGCATTTGTCTTCGCTTATGTGTTTTACAAAACGGGCATAACTTTTAAAAAGTAGCCAGATGTCAATTATTACTTTGGTCTTATTGTTTCTGACATAGTTTAATCCTTAAAGAGTACACGAATATAAAAAGTACAACAAATATAAGTAACGTTTCTGGAAACAGAGTTCAGTCATTAATCCTCTGTTCATCTTTTCCCCTTCCTAGATATTTCAAGCCTTTGCTATCTCATTAACCTCTCAGCAGTGAATTGTCTAGCAAGAGATGCTAATTTTCCCAACTTCATACAATAGAAGTCTTTCTGTCAGTTGCCCCACAACATTCCCTGAGCACGTGGGGCACTCTACCATGCGGAGGGTGGAGGGAGCAACAATGATGATCAGTCAGTCCGTAGAAGATTACGTAAAACTGTGCAGAAAAACACGAATACAGAGTTGGCGGATGCTTAGCATGTGAACTGAGGAATTTATTTCCCACTGTGAGCCAGTTGCTAGGCCTTGAAAAATGAGTTAAAGCTTGACAGAGGAAATCTAAAAGGTTGTCAGTAGATCCAAAAAGAAATCTCAGTTCAATAGCTCAGGAACCCCAGAGCTTTCTGTAAGTTCACATAGGCAAGAGAGTTTTCTCAGGACCTGAAGAAGCAGAAATATGTTTTCTGCAAAACCAAGAAAAATTACAAGCCTTTCCTTGCGAAAGGCACACTTTTTCCATTCCTACTTTCTCAGATATGAACATTTTCCAGTGTAGGCACATACCAGTGGACCCATTAAAGTTTAAGCAAGGAATGTATATGACTGCACTGCACTGTTTTCTGCTTGGACAGGATACTGTGTGACAGATGGTAGTGAGCGTGCATGCCATGCCACTAAAAGACTCTCATAAAAGAGAAAATAAGAGCATAATAATAATAAAAATAGCAGAAGAACTCTACATCAAAACTATCTAAGTAGCCATGAGAGTTTTGAGAAGCAGAGGAGGGCGGTTACAGAATAAAGATAGGCATCCTTGCTTATCCTCCTCAGTTCTTCTAATTACACATAGCTCATTAACTTCTGAGGATTCAGGCCATGGTTTCTCCCAACACACAAGGATCTGATTCGTATCTTAGAGATGCCACACTGCATATTCTATCATCAGTTCCTATATTCATCCCCTTTTGGTCGTTGCAGACAGGTAATTTTCTCTGTGCACAGAGAAGGGTATTAGCCTCACCAACGGAGGTGAGGCTTACTAGAAAAGCTGGAAATGAGGGCTAGCTGCTGGTTTTGGTCAGCAAAAAATGGAAAGTAGAGGAGAGATTTGGAAAAGGTTGAAGAGGGCCCCTCAGAAGCACAGCCCTGCGTTGGTCCACCCAGAAGAGCAATTCCGGGGGAAGGAACTGGAGAAAGCCTTGCAGGAACACAAGACAATCCTAAACTCAGAAAGATGTTTTCATTTTTTTGCTAATAAGGTTAGCAAAAACTTGAAAATAAAGATTTTCTAGAGAAGAGCCAGACTGAGACATGCAAAGATGTTCCTGGAAGGAAAGAGGTTGTTTAGGTTTAAGGTAAAGTGTGCCATTCAGTATTGGGTACCGAAAATGTGGGCAGATGTAGATTCCACTGATCCCCTGAACAACTGCTTCTGTGGGGCTGGAAGGCCTCTCAGCAGAAGACAATCAGTTTAGCATGGTGGAGGCTGGAGAGAGCTTTGTGTCTGCCACACATCCAAGAAGGAAGGAAGGTCTTATATTTGCTTTGTGTTTACCTTACCACGGACCATGTGAGACTGTGACTCAGCTTCAGAGATACCACCCACACCACTGACCGGCACAAGAGGCTGAGAAGCTCAGAAGTCTTTAGAAGGAAGCTAGGGCAGGCTGATACAGCCTCAAGCCTGGATGGGTTTGCTCTAGAAACTGATCCTCCTAGGCTTTGACAGAAAGAAAAACACAGGCTTGGAGGGCAAAGAAAAAGAGCATAACAACATTTTTTCATTCACTGTGTCAAACATGCTTGGAACCGAATACACATGTATACGGCATACAGCGTCTCTTCAAGTTACATTGAGTCAGTCCCTTCAGTCAACCAGCCCAGACTGCTATATGACTCATTTTAAGCAGCCTTTACATTTACTTCCAAATCACTGCAGAAAACACTGAACTCGTCTGGTCCAGGGATTTCTCTCACTTAGTTTAATTATCTGCAAGGTAGATGTCCACGTGATGTCCACATCAGGCCCAGCCACCATAAACTTCCTTTGCAGTTGAGAAACAGGCACAAATGATTCATATGATCTGTTTTCAGATACCCACTTTAGTATGAAACAAATTGTTCCTCAAATGTGGCTATTTCTTTCCTGTTTGTAGTGGGGGGTCTAGCCAGGTAGCTCAGAGATACACATAGACACTTGGTCAGCCAAATGCCACACTGGTTTCTTTCACCGTGCACAAGAAACCCAAAAGGATTTCATGCAAGGTCAATTACTTCTTTCTGAGTATAGCTAGATATAGAAGTGTATGAACACATTAGTCCTGTACAACAAGCTACATCTTCAAAGTACCATATAAACAATAACTACACATCAATTAGGTGATCCTATTAGTAAAATAATGCACAGAATACTGACCTATTTATTCTTTTGCTATTATGTAAAATTAATGAGCTGTGGTTTTTGACCACTGATTCATCCTTCTTCCAAGTACCTGTGGGTTAAAATTTAAGCTACTTAAATAGCTCCACAAAATTACTGGTAGGCAGAAAATAGCAAGGCAAGTATTTGAAATGCACTGCTACATACTGTAAACACTCAGAAGGATATGTGAACATAACGTCCCATCCCAATTCAGACTCCAGAGTAGAAGAATAATTTTGTTAAAAGTTGCAGGGAGGCTGTTGTTTTTAAGTTTGTTTGGTTTTATTTTTTAATTACTGCCTTGTAAATAAACTACAAAATTTTTCTGGTAGCTAATTCATCGTCCTTTCTCCACCCCTCATCCAGCATCTCTGAGAACAACATGCAAGTCCACTGTGAGGAGTTATTTACTGTAGAGGATGAAAACACTCAATACATAAGAGGAGCATGTACAAGAACTGGAAAGATGTCAGGAAACAAAGCACAGAGTCAGACACTAATGAACACAAGAAACTATGAGCAGCTGTAAGTGAATTAAAATATTCATTAGCATTATCTGTGTGAGTAAATTCTGTGGTTGTCACGTTGAAAATCATAAAGGGAAAATGAGATAGTTGGTCTTTAACTTATTTTTCATACTCTAAACCACATCTTAGCAGAGCGCCTCAGTGTGAGGACACCACGAACCACTTCAGCTTCCGTAATGATTCATAAGTTAAAGGATGCTAGTAGAACCATTGTTTTCTATCCAGAAATTGCACACATACTGTGTGTAATACTTATTTCTTCACGAAGGATGCCAGGCTAACAGGAATGCAGTTTAGCTGGTTTAGGATTTACGAAAGAAAGGAAAAAAAACTCAAGTCTGTTTGCTTTCCTATGAATCAAAACCTACTTGATCAAATGCTTAAACTTACCAAAACATTGTGAAGGAACCTGAGGCTGGGTTCAGTAGGAACTGAGTAGTTGAGATAGGCCTGAAGAAATATATTCACAGTAATTCCCTGTTTATAAATACTTGTCAGTTCATTGCATTTGCAGCTGAGATTCCTCCAGCCTCTTGCCCAGAACGGGAACCCCTTATGCAGGTGGGAGAAACCACAGATGTTCTAAAACTCACAGTCTTCTGAAATAAAGATACTGTTCTCACGTGTTATACTAACTTCTGATGTTGCTTCAGCACTTGGTGAATCAGAAACAGTTACTATTTGGAACTTCGCACCAGTATCAGGGCTGGTTTTCAGAGGATGTAAGCACATCAGCGGGCAGCATTTCTCAATCTGACATCAGAAAATCGTGCATTAGAAATAGAGTTCGTGTTCTCTAAGGGGCATCCAGCTCCTGCAAACACCTGAGTGCCCTACGGGAGTTTATCATTGCAGAGGACACACAAGCTCATAATCTAAAGTTCAAGGTTACAGAACATGTGCTTACAAAAAATGAGACAAATGCTAATATATTGCGACCCATTCATGTCTATTGAGACTCCTGGAGTCAGGCAGGACATAAACCACTGTAAACTTGACTCAATAAAATACATTCCAGATACTAATTTCCCTAAAATCACCTATACATAAGAACATTCAAACACCTCTTTATGAACTAATTGAATTTCATAATGAAATCAATATCCTTTCAGTATAAATAGATCACTGTGATGATCTGATTTTTCCCTTTACTTAATATGGACATAGCAGCACACAGTGTCTAGAGGTGTAGAAGCATGGCTCAGACCATGTGAAGGCTTCTATAGGCTGCATCAGCATTTCTTATCTAAAAGAAAAATCATAATAATGGTTTTCCATCTATCATCTTAAAAGAGAAAAAAAGCCCATATACTGTACATTCCACAAAGAAGATAGAACATGACAGCTCATAAGTTTTGAGTTTATTTTTAAACTGATCTGTTAGTACTGGAAATTAATTAATTTCAGCACAAGCCTAACCAATCAAAGAGAAAAAAGGAACAGTTTTGCCTTGGCCTAGCCCACTCTGCACCCTCACTTTTGCTAGCTCCAATGCAAAGGAGGCAGAGGGAAACCACAGCTGGGGGAACAGGATCACTTCATTTGGCAGCAGCGCAGTTACGCTGGCTTATGCGCAGCTTGAACCACCATGCGAAAGTTCGTAAACACCAGAGGCATAGGATTCTCAGAGGCCAGGGTCAAAGACAGTTTTAAGATGAAGCATAGTCAGTAAAAGGATTACAGGTCTGCCAGTGATGCGGTTGTTGAAGAGCTCCCTCTCAGCCTTATAACTCCAGTAGTTACTGCTAAGTAGCAACAGATGACAGTAGAATAAGACCTTGCAATTTTAAGCAAACTGAAACTAACTACAAATATAGAGGTTCCTATGATTCACTTAATGATGGCCATACTTACATTCAAATAGCTCTTTACCACCTTACTAATAGCCATCAGATAAGGCCTAATTATGTGTATATATTCTAACACTAAGATAAATCCTTTTCATTTACAACTGAATAAATTCAGAGTGCTTTGAAACCTATAGGCTCACTCCTTTTGCAGCAGTGTTTTTATGCTATTTCAAACCATTACAGAGCTTTTTTTATACAAGCATATTTTAATATGTCTACCTGCTTCTCCTTCCTGAATTCATTCATCACAAAATGAAGCCACTGTTGCCTTTTGCTTAATTATCCTTTGCCTTCTATTGGATTTTTAGCCAGAAATTCGCTCAATAAAACAAACAGTCCCCAAAAAGCAAACAAACTGCAACTGAGGAAAAAAAATTACTCCCTGTCAGCAGTGATAGTTCACCAAAACACTAGATACATACTCCTGACCAGCGAGAGGTACGACCAGAGGCCAACATGTTGTCATTAAAGATTAGTATGTCAAGCCCTGACTGATGACACAGTGAGAAGAGCCCCATGCCAGCAGCAGCCCTAACGGCACGGTGCTGTGCTGCATCCTGCGCTGGCAGCACTTGGATGGCATGCCCGCCTGCCCGTTTGGGTTCCTCTGCAACCAGCTGAACTGCTCCTCTTTTACACCACGGAGCAGGAGGGGGACAGGGCAGCAAAACCAGCAAGTATTGCTGCTGTGCAGTCTGTCTACTGGTTTCCCTGAGCAATTCTGTCTTAAACAACCAGTGCCACTTACTCATCCCTCACCTACAAGAATGCTGGAATGTTGGAATGCATTCTAGCCTGTATTTCCGAGACTTTCATGTTCCCCGGTGGGGTCGATCCATGAAACCCATTTTCCCTGCTGGCTCACCTATGCCAAGAGCAGCACATTGACTTCTTGCAACATTTTCCCACTTGGTAACTTTGCTCTGTGATGTCCCTCCCTACCCAGCCTCCCGCACCATGTGAGTTCAGGATCCTCCTCTCTGCTACGATGAGATTTTGCGTCTAAGAGGAATTTCTCAGTGTAAACGAAAGGAGAATTGGCCCTTTGACTGCACATTATACTATACCGCTAGAGAACTACAGTGCCACCAAGTCAAACAAATTAAGTGTTGGCATCCTTAGGCACATGGAAACGATGTTGTCGGAACAGGTCAGAGACCTCATTCTGGTCTCAGTAACACCAGCCTACTCCGGCAAGGAGGGTCTCTGGCTCGACGCCAGCCTCTCAGCTGTGTGGTGCCTGTGTGAAAGGACCCTTAAACTCCCTTAACCAGCCAGCTAAGGATTCCCTGCTTTAAAAAGCATCCTGGGACCATGGAGAGCTAAAGTAGCCAGGTCAACACCTTTCCTCTCACAGCTCTGGGCACAGAAGACACTCTGCGGGAAGCGGCCATATCCAGAGTACCACCGCAGCCTCAAGCGCCAGCCAGAAATCACTCCTTAGAGCAGCTCTGAGACCGCTTTAAGCTACTCCGGGGACTGATTTGGTAACCAGCCATCCCTGGGACTGGTGGACCAAACAGGTGGCACATTTATCTTCATCTCCTCCTTCCGGCAGGCATCCCAAGCTCAGTTTAACTAGATCAAGCGAGTGATTTCAACAGCTATTTTTCCCTTCGTTTGATGATGCAAAAAGGGGTAGCATGCAATCAAAAGCCTGGCCCTTCCTGTTAAAATAAAAACTGCCACACTGCCTCCCAAGAAACCGCAACGATGTGGTGGTATTTGCACACTAATTCATAATATGCACCGGTCCAACCATGACACTAAAGTGCTGTTACTACTGAGTAAATACACTACACAAATGACGCTAAAAGGTGTCCTTATCATTCATCTTATGCAAACCAGTTTTATGCCTATTTAATTTCAGTGGCTAAGGGGGAATGACTGCTGAATTTGCACCAGTATGAGATCAGAATCCTGCATGCAATTTCCAGGAGCATGTTAAATTAATTCATTCATAAACAAAACAGACTGCATTTTATACAATCAGCTTCGGGTTTTCTATTTTTGATATATAACTAACTACGGGATTAAGAGAGTCTGCGTTCTTTCTTAAGAAAGAGGAGCTTTGCAATTCTAAAAGAAACACAGAGGGCTTTTGAGGGCAACTTTCTCCAGATCAAGAAAGTAACTGGAAGAAAGCAGCAGGTCCTGACACTATCAGAAAAACCTTGCTCAGCTCTGCTCTGGCTTAGGGAGATCTGTTTGTGCAGATCTGCCTGTGGGTAACCAAAGCCACATAGGTAGAGAATAAGGTTACTGTCATTTATTTTAAACTTTCCACCACTTTGGCCATTTTGGCAGACCACCGTTGTGCACTGCAACACAAGACATGAGATTAGCAGAGTTACATCTGCTTCCAGAGGAGGTTCTGATAACACACTCAGGTAAGGTGTTAAGGACCACGAATTCTCATATTGACATTACTTTCACCTATTACTCTACTATCCTTAAAAATATTCAGCTCTTCCAGAAGAGTTATACCATACATCACAAAAGGTAGTCTGAATCTTGCTACATAGGACCGCTGTACAAGTAATTTTCATATCCAACACAATGTATGTCTGTATTTTTTTCAAAATACCAATTTCTCTCTCCTAATCCCTAGAGTTTATATGTGACGGTTAATCGCTGACTACAGATTTCCATAATTTAATGCATTTTTCTAATGATTGGTCACTTGGGGGAAGGGGAGAATTACAACATTCAGAACCAGATATTTTAATTTCAATATATATTAAAGATATGCACATATTACATCACTATAGTTGGATTTTAAATCATCAATAATTTTCATCATCTAAAAATGACAGCAACTGTTTCTGCAGTTCTGTGACAATGCCAACCTTATGTTAGGCTGCCATGAGCATAAGAACACGAAAGGGAAAAAGTTTGAACTTTATGTAACAGTTATTTAAGAGAGGTTTTTAGTCCTTCTGGTTGTATAGACAGACCTTTCTATGTACAGTGAATCAATATACTTCTGTCTGCTTGTTGACTGCGGTGGACTTGAAGCAGCACCAGTAGTTTACTCTGTAACATGCCAAGATGCAATTATTTTCATTAAAATGCTATTGAAAAGCAGTCCAACACAAACATGGTCTTTTGCCATGGAAACTTAAAAATGCAATTCTGCTACTAATCTCTTAAAGAATCTAGATTTTTAAAGATCCAAACAGTATATGAATCAATATACGAGGAATCCCCACATGGCATCGAAGCAAATCCTACCAGTAAAAATAATTTAAACAGCTAGTTTCATTTAAATTATTAGGATTTAGGAAAAAGTATCGCCATAAATCTACTTTAAGGCTATTTGTGTATATGTACATCTAACAGTGAAACTTAGACTTCAGTGTGAAAACCTCCTAAAATTCAAGAAAATCAGTGTTAAAAGGAATGTACAGGTTAAAATGAATGGTATTTACAAGGAAGAAAAAAACGACTGCACATGGTATGTAATCATCAGTAAAATCCACTGCTGATGGAATTCACACAGATTAATTGTGCGGCTGGATAATAAAACTGGAAATGTTTATGACCAAGTGTTATATGTACTTCCTCTGTGTAAGATAAGGATAATCACATTTCTTGTTCCGAATCATAAACGGATCTACCCAGTTTTCCACCCACTCTGATTTCTCCCTCTGCAGGGCAGTCTCAACAGATTGAGGGCCAGACTGTGGAGTTAATTGGACATACGGTCTCCAGAATGCAACCCCAAGAACGAACCGCCTACACCTCATCGCTTAGGCACAAGTCTGAATCCCATTCCCTTCCAAAACATACCTAAGGTGGGACCTGTAGGCATGCGCCTCTAGAGCCTGGAGCCCTTCCCTGAAGATAAATGGATGGGACACAAGGTTCACTTCTAAAATAAGTCTAGAGGAGGAATAAGAGGTATCCGTCTTCTTATCTGATAACTGACAGGGTAAAGCACTCAGAAAAGAGGGGAGGCCAGGCTCAGTGCCTGCCTTAGCCTAACTGGGGATTCAATCCCACACCTCCCACTTCTTAAGAGTGCAAGAGGCATCCAGCTACAAGGGGTGCAGGGATGAGGAAAGAGCACAAGAAAGAATACTAACTGTTGCTTCTTCCTCCTTCTGCAGCCATGATTTCAAAGCTAAGCAGCTATTACTTCAGAAGTGCACCAAACCTATTTATGTACTGGGTATGCTGGAAGCACGGATGAGTTGTGTTTAGAGGAGCTGACTGCTCCCCACCTAGAGTTTGGATTGGGGTGGGGAAGACTGGCATCTCCAGCTGAGGCATTTCTTCTCATCACAAAAGCACAACTGAGAAACATCACACATCTAAAAATAAAGGAGCACAGTGTTAACGCCCTAGCTGGTTTAACCTCCAGAGCAGATGCATACACTTGCATGAACCCTTCTTAAAATGTTGTCTTTAAAATTGCAGCTGTACACATTGAGGATAAACACCCAGAAACACTGCACGGGATAAGACTGGCTGAAACCGTGCCTAGTCATCCCAGTGACAGGACACCCCAGCCTAAGCCACACAAGGAGAAATAACAAAACTGCTGATGATGCCACATCCTTCATCTGGGGAAGACACGGATACAAAGACACATGAGAAAATGCATTATAAGTGGTCTGATGAACACGTACCTGCCTAGACTCTCACCTAACCAGAACTTTTACATCAGACGTTTTCTACTACTTTTAAGTAGTTGCGCACAGTTGAGTCAGAGTGAACGAAAAGCAGGTACTCATGAAATGTTTTTAGTATTTTGAATGGGCAACCCAGTTGGAGTCTTTAAAAAAAAAAAAAAGTGCAACCTCGTAATTTTGAAGCCTGAAATATCTGTAACCAGAAGGTAAATAACAACCTTTTGCACGCTGGCGTTAGGAAATAACGCTTGGTTAAGTCTGGCTGGATCTGACTCAGGACTCGCGAATGAGAAGCTCCGCACCCCGGGGAAGCCGAAAGCCCCGGCGGGGCACGGCACGGCTCCTCGGGGGCGCCGGGCGGCCCGGGCCGGGGCGCAGCGCCCGGCAGCCCGCCCCGGCACCGCGCACGGCGCTCGGCCGGCGGAATCTGCCCCTGCCCCCCGCACGGCCGCCGCCTCCCCCCAGGGCGGCCCGGGGGCCGGGCCGGCGCGGTGCAGCGGGGCAGGCCCGCTCGCCAGCCCCCCGGGGACGCCCGCCCAGGCCCGGGCGAGGCGAGGCGGCGGGGCGGGCCCGGCGGTGGGGCGGGCCGGAGGGAGGCAGCCGGGGCGGCGCGCACAGCCTGCCCGCACCTGCTCCCTCCTCCTCCTCGCCCACCTGGCCGCGGCTTGGCCGTCCCCGCCGCGCTCGGCAGCCGCCGCCACAGCAAGATGCTACCCAGGGGATCCTCGTCCATGCCGCCGCCTCCCAACCCCGCTGCCTACTTCCCGCCCCCCCGGGTCACTCTGCCCTCCGGCCTGGAGATCCTGCGCACCTACTCGGGAGCCGTCATCTTCCTGGAGATCGTGAGTGCGGAGGGGGGGGGAGCGGGCGGGCGGCCGCCGGCCTTCCCGCGCTTTTCCCTCCCCTCAGCGCCCCGCCGCGGCTCCGCGCCCCGCCGCCTGCTGCCCGTCTCCTTCCCGCGTAGGCGGCGGTGCCCGAAGCCGGGGGGGCCGTGCCTCCGCCCGGGGACGGCCGAGCGGCAGCCCCGCGTCGCCCGCGCTCCTCACCTGCCATTTTGTGAGTGGGAAAGGTGCGGGCGGCCGAGGCTGCGGCAGGGGGGAGCCCCTGGGCTGCCCCGCTCCGGCACCGGGGCCGGGGTCTGGGATGCGGGGTTATGCCGGGAAGGGCAGCGGGACCCGTCCCCGCTCCCTCCGGCCTGCCCCGGCGTGTTTGCTTACCCCGGGCCGGGCCGGGCCGGGCGGTGGCGGGGCGCCTCCCCCCCCCCCCCGCCCTGGGCGGCACCGGGAGGCCCGTGGGGATGCGAAGAGCCAGAGTCCCAGACCCCAAAATCCGCCATGGAGAGTTACACTGGGTTTTGCCTGCGTGCGTGCGTTACCGGTCCTGTGCAAACTCCTACAAGTGTCTTTAATGTCATGTGCGTGTGAGACCTCTCTGGGCTGAGGACCTTTGAGCTAAGGCTGAGTATGAGGCTCTGCAGAACTGTGGCACTAATTAGTAGGAGAAAAAAAACCAAACTTGGCAGAACTCATCTAATTTTATTAATTTTTTTTTTTCTTGGGGTCAGAGCTGAAACTGCTTGGGTCCCAGTCAGTGAGATGGATCCTACCTTGCAAGCTGTAAAACTGCAGCCGAGCAAAGAGCTCAGAGCACAAGTCCAGGCACTAAATCAGGCCCTTAGTCAGTAGAGACAAAAGGTTAATTAGGTTGGCCAACACACCTGGCAGCCAAGCTGAAGTGGACAGGCGTAATATGAGGGAAATGGCAGTGAGGGAATGACAGTGGGCACTGAGATTAGCCATCTACGGTAAATTTCTACATTTATTTTTAAAGAAGCCTACAAGGTTGCACATTCAAAATACTGAAAGCATTTCGTATGTCTCTGCTTTTTGTTTAACAGACGCTTTCTGCTATTCCTTCTGCTTCCTCACTGCCCATCACTATCTGGTCTCTGAGTAACAGACTTGCACCTGCAGTCTTGTGAAACTAGAGAAAGTTTGGTTCTTCACAGCAGCTAAAAAAGGAACCCTAGAGGACAACTTGAAGGCTAATACATAAACCCTTGGGAGTTTTGAATTGAGACTAGCAGTGCATCTTTACATATGTGCTGCTGCAATGTAACACGGGAGAGGAACTAACTAATTTTATAGCAGGCATCTTTTAAAAGGTATCTCTCATCCAACCTTGATTCATAAGAAAGTTCTCTGAATCTGAAAATGTAGCCTCTGACTCTGTAGTTGTAAATCTGTAGGATTTAAACAGGAAAGTAGTAACTTGCTTGGAAATTGATTGTAGCTGTCACTACACAGCAGGTTGGATTATGAAGTTAAGTCTTTCCACAATAAATGAACATACTTCAGATGGCAATTATGATTTTCTCCAGTTATCATTTTTTATAAAGAGGCAGGATGGCAAGGAGAGATAGTACCCTTCATTAGGCCAAGAGTTGAATAAACCAGGCAAGCCTTAGAGTATGTAAATTCTCCATCAGCCCATCATAGAACAGCATCCCCACCACTCAGTCGTTGCGATCAGTATGCTGAAAAGAAAATTGGCGGTGCTGAATTCTTCCCTGGGTTATGATAATTCTGGAAAACTGTATGTTTATCTAGTCGTTACAACATAATTTATAACTCACCTTATTCTGTATTCTAGTTTTCTCTTTCATTTTATTCCTTAATATGTTATCTTTCAGCATTTTGTTACAAATGCATTGAAAAAGAAGATGCAGTTTCATCTCATTTTTGTATCTCATCTGATTAGGACTACAAAACTAAACACTATGAGATTGAATCCAAATCTGACGTACATCCTTGTCATGCTAACTTTAGTGTATATATAGAGAGAGGTTGTGTATTTGTGAACCATGTTTTCACATTTCTTATATTTCCCTCAAAATGAGAGCAAGGGTAAAATTTTCAGCAGCAGCATGCAAGTCACCTGGGTTTGTAAATCCCATTTTCAAGGCTATTTTAAGAGCTTCTAAGAATTTCAGAGTGGCTTTGTCTTACTGCCACGTAGCACCTGTCATTTCTGAGAATGGCACTTAGGCTCTCTGAGTGCTTTTGAAGTGTTTCCTCTTGGTTCCTAAAAGTAATCTGAGGACACGTTGATGTGGGGTATTAGTCCTTAGGCAGAAAGGACTGAATAAAAGTTATCTCTCAGTTCATCGTCTGTATTCCTTTCCTTGCAGCTGTTTGGAACGATAGTCTGGATTTTGGTAGCTTCTACCCGAGTTCCACTGCCGCTGCTGCAGGGATGGGTAATGTTTGTAGCAGTGACTGCGTGGTTCCTGTCCATTGTGTTCCTGTGTGTGTTCCTCTTCGGTTATGCAAATAGAATTGCTGTCAACTGGAACCAGACGGTAAGATTTTTTTCTTTATTTAAGGATTCCCTTTGTTTTATAAACTGAAAATCATTTAATGAGAAGTACTGATCCTAAGTCTTAAAGCCTGGCCTTCTGTTTTAGCGGAAAGTTTTTCAAAACAGAGGAATTCAAAACTGGAAAAAGAAAGAGTAGGGCTACAAGGATGACGGAGAAAATACAGGACCTGTTTTATGATGGAGGTTGAAAGAGCCCAGCTTTTGAAACTGATTGAAGGAGTATACTTGTCTTCTATGAGCACGTGAAATGCATGAGTAGCAGGAAGAGGACTAGTTTAACAAGGCATGACAACAAATTGGTTTAAATGGCCAGAAATAATTATGGACTGGAATCGGAAAATATTTTCTGACGATTAGAGAAGTGGTAGTAACACCCTGTGAATAATGGGGGGTAGAAAGTTACATCTAATATTGTAAAGGAAGCGATACACTTGTGAACACATTGTGTGGTGTGGTTGTCTGAGATAGCATGGACTGGACTAAAGCACCCGGGAAGTCTCCAGTTCCTAAGAAAGTCTTTTGCTGACTTTTGGGTCAATTCCTTAAAGCTGGGGCAGCTTTAAGGAATTATATCACACACATATCAGCACAACCTGCTGATATAGTTTAACATCTTTTTAGAAGACGTAACATTTATCTTTCTTAGAGGAAGCCTGGTGAGACTACAGATATTATTATACTCTGCTCAGCTTTTCTTCGTTGTGAAGACAAGACTTGATTCTTGCTGTAATGGATTGTTACGGCTTGTGCCGGTAGTTCTCACAGACTGTACCTTCCTATTAAAAAAAGGGAAGCTGTTGGCTCCAGTTTTTACCAACCACATGGATTCCTCAGGTTATTGACTGCTAATTTATGTACTCCTTTGTTGTCATGAACTGTTTTTTACTTTGAGGTTTTAGTGCTTAAGTAGTTGAGCATGAGATAGTATCACACTTTTGTGTTACTGGAAGTGAATAATAAGAGGTGGCAAAACTGTGATCAGAATGGGAATTTCCAAAAAATCTTCCCAAAAGACCAAAACTTCTAAAATATTAAAGTATGGCTGTTTCTAACTGCTGATCACCTTCACCTTGCGTGCTTCAGTATCACCATCTGTGGTTATTTATCTGTTCAAGTTATTCATGGACAGTCCCTTAAAACAAAGCAAATCATAGAGCTTCATGAGTTTGGGGCTCTAACTGATAACTTCAAAGCCCATCAGGGGTAACACACTGGGTTCTATTAAAACAAACTTTAGCACTTTGATAGCGAACACACATACATACAGTCTCAGCTTTCCAGCACAATACAGGCAGTAATTAGGCTAATAATGAGTTACAAGTACAGAGACCTTTACAGGGATTTATGCTGCGACATCCTCACAAGTTATGGTGCAACAAAGCCCTTGAGCATGTGCATAACTTAAGTAAATTAATAGTGTCCTGGGTTTCATTGAAACTGTTTGCCAATTTACAATCATGCATCTATTTAAGAGTTGCTGGGTGAGGGCATAGCCTTTTATAGATTGAAAATGCTATACAAATGTTCATCTTATAACAGTTGTGTAAGTGTGCCTTACACATTGGCTACTTGATGCTGGCAGTGATTTGTTGTACTGTTAATTTTGTCCCCTTGTATATGATAAACTACTGAAAAACTTTCTATTTCAGGAAATTGCTACATGACTTGTATACAAGCTGCATCTGTGGGACTCTGTAACTTAATCTAAAAATCTGTCATAACTAAGTCAACATCTTAAATAAATGCAGAGTGAATCGTTTTATCTCTAACATGGTAGCTGAAATCCAGCCCCTTCCAGCTGTCACCAAAATAACACTAGGTAGATCTTTTGATCACTATTTTCAGGTACCCAAATGTTCTGTAACTTGTTGGCACTAAACTCTTTAGCAATACTGCACAAAGACTTTTTTACCTTCTGTTGCAAATAAATAATTTCTAGAAACACTAAAACTATTTTTATTACTATAAAATAAAAAGGTGTACCTGTTTGTTTTAGGTTGGCATGTATTTAGATAAATACGTGGGGTTTGCTATTTCATAAATTAAATTTACAATAGAACTCAGAAGCTACAGGTCATTAGATTAGGTCAAAAATAGGAAGAGTCATGGCTTAGTTACATTGGAGTACTATAGCTTCATGTAGAGATTAAAATGTGGTTGATGTAGAGATAAATGTGGTTTAAGACTCCAGGATTTTAAATGTCAGTTTGAAAAACAGCATGGGATTCTGACAGCCCTGCATTTAATAATACCTTACATCATAAGTAGCTCCATTGGTACTAATACAGATACTTAAAAAATAAGATGCCACACAGTGAAAAGGTGGGGGAAAATACGGACCTTATGGAGGTACATTGCTCTGTACATCTCTTTATTAAACCAGATGGCATGACAAATACTGTCCTTAACAGCCTGACTCACAATACACTCATTTACAAAATTAGATGTGAACTAACATATCATGCAGATGTGGTAGTGTTTTACATACACTTTGTATGAGGTTTCAATGATTATACAAGTGTGGAGGCCAGGGAGAGTTAGGCACCATGCTAACAATTACTAAAAAACAAAAAAAACCTCCCTCGTAAGGTCTTGGGTTTTTTAGTCACAGAAACCATAACCATACGAACGTGAAACCTTACCGATGTTACATAGCTTCACGGTAATTGCTGCCAGGAGAAGGAAATTAGAGGGTTTGGCAGGAGAATGAAGGAAATGAAAGAGGTTGTCTCCTGAAAATACCTCCCCTGTATGCAGTCAGCACTGTCTTCCTCATGGAGCTATTTGTCCTCCTTCACGAGCAGTGGTGCCAAAAGCTGGTAACACTGACGTAGTTGCACGCTAGGTATTTAGCAGCCCAATAATAATGGACGTCCTTGATTACCCATGGGTTTACGCAGACCTTTCAAGTTGACGGAATCCTGTGCTATGAATGGGTCTGTCAGGCCGTGGTACGGGGTCCAGTATGTGTCACACAGTGAACACACACCTGCATGCAGTCTGACGTGGTAGGCGGTAGCATGGAAGATGTGCATGTCTGTCTGCCAGCTCGAGCGAGCCTGGGGAAGCCAAACGGTAAGCATCTGGTGGGGAGAAGTGCCTCCCCCAGCTGTAGCAGAGCACTGCAGCTTCTCCGATGCTTCAGCACTCTCACGCTGGAGTAGGTCCTTACTATTTTTTTCTATGAGGTACAGACGTTACAGCAGAGCTGGAGACTGAGGGAATGTGTCGTATGCCCAAAGCTTGAGATCTGGCAAGCCTAGCACAAAAAGGCTATCAGGCTATCCAGCTGGGTCAGGAAGCCACCCCCTGCCCCTTTCTCAGTTCTGTTGATGTCAGTGGGGCCTCCTGGTGATACTCCAAGAGGAAGTAATTGTTTTTAAAAAATGGGGAAAAAAAACCCAACAACCCAGCCAGGGTGGAAAACCAGAAGTTGGGAATTACTGTAGCTGTTTTGCCAAAACTTGGATTCCCGGTAATTAGCAGTCATTAAGAAAAGCAGTACACTCTATGATCTAACCTCAAATGATCAAATGATTCTTAATTAAGAGAAAATTATTTCCTGATCTAAGCAGAATGGGAAACTGTAGTAGCAGCTTATATTGTGACTTATCAAAACTGACTAGGGTATGATTTAAGTAACTTTAGCTGCTATCAAATATGGAACAACTGATGAGTTTGAAAAGAAAATTCTTTCGATAAAAGTAAAATCTCACATCTACGAAAAAACAATTCTCTAAACAGGGAAATGCAGCACGTTCTCACTCTGATATGAGACAGTAAGGATGTTGCACCATAACCTCTAGTGCACGTGAATGCTGTCTGCTGTTGTGACCGACTTGCACATGGTGCACCCTGGGTTCTTACTGCTGACATACTGGTAGTCCATTGCACTCAAGTGAATTAAAAGTGCATAAAGAATTCATTAGTGCTGGAGATAGGCTATATAACGTGGATATCATCAAAAAGCGTACATATACCTGTCTATAATTTTAAAAATTGTGTCTATGGCTTTTGCAGACCTGCATAGGTATAGGCACAAAGTATATGTTGTATAGACTCAGGAACTGAGTGCAGTGCAAATGTCAGCTTTGCAGACTCAACAACAGAAGGGGATGTTGGAAGAATATTTTAGACATTTTAAAACTGTACTGGAACATGTCTTGGATCTTAATGCATGGAACACTGGACTCTGAAATACAACCCGCAAAGAGATTTAGGCACCAGAGCTGCTTTTTCGTGTGCTCCAGTAGTAGAATCCAGAAATGAGAATTAGATGTTTAAACCTTGTGTTCAGCTAGCATTCACCACAGAGGAGGGAATCGCCTAGAGAAGGCCAGGAGAGATGCATATTTAAAGTAAATCCTAACTCCTGTCCTCTCAAGTCTCAGGCATTTTATTCCACAGTGTCATAGAGTACATCCAAATTACTGTATTTTGCGTAGAGCCAAGTCAGAGTGAGTTGAGGAAATGCCTCAGTTCTTGGATTCTGATTGTATCAGGAAGTAAACTTCAGCTGTGTCAAGGCTGAGGTGTTTCTGGGCATTTACAGAAGCAAAATTTAAGCGTCGAGGGGGGACTTCTGGAGCTCAGGTTATAGCTGAGAAGGGATTTGGGGGACTGCAAGTTTGTATTGTACTGCTGAAATTGTGATAAAGTTGGCCTGTATGTCCCTTCTTTTTTATCTAAGCCGTATGAAGGAAGACTTCTGTAAGCTCTAATAGCTTTAAAGTGATCTAAAAGGTCAGCATGTATACATATAGATGAGCATGTGCCTCTTAATTTGAAAGAATATAGGGCTTGGGGAAAGGGAGAGTTGCCCTTTATCACTAATTATGTTCGTGAGTTGCTTGAAATTGCAAGCAGCTGTGAAAACATGTCCAGGTTAAGCTCTTGGATGGCTTTAACACTGTTATCTAAAGTTACTGTTATCAGTGCTCGTTTCATGGTTCAGTGTTGGGTTTCATTTGTACTGAGACTAGAAGAATTAGATATGTATTGCAGCCCAGACTGATTCTGTTATTTGCTTTTCAGGATTTTCTTTTCCATGGGGCTACTTTTGTCTTTTATTTTGGAGCTTTTCTACTGCAAGCAGCAACTACATCTCTGCATCACTTTCCCCGCAAATTCAATTCCACCACACAAGAGAAGATTCTAGCTGATCATGAATATAACATAAGCATAGCAGCCTCGGTATGTATTTCACATATTTGTATGTGGGGAACAGAAGTCTGTTGTAAGCCCTTGTAGCCAACCATTCAACTTGGGAACTTCACAGCAAGCTGGAATAGAAGGAGGAGCTGTGAGAGAAAGGATTGTCTTTGAGAGCAGCGAATAGTGTCTAACAGTGACATGCAAAAAATATTGGAATAAGCTAATGCTAATGTGATAGGTGCTCAGTTGCTAGTCTTCACGATAGTGTTTTAAATATATGATTACTACAGCTTATAATTTTTAGATGAGATATTTTGTAAAGGCAATGTTGGTTATTAGAATAGCAGAAAAAGATAACAACTGAGCCTTCATCAAAGCATCAGTTGTGAATTTCATGCCTGTGCTCAAACTTTCAGTTCCTTTTTTATACCAGTTAGATAGTCCTGAACATGCCGTGGGGAAAAAACCTTGGACTAGCTCCTTGTGAAGCTCCAGATACGTACTTACTACGTCAGGCATAAAAGTTATCTGTAAGGGCCCTGCTGTCTCTTATGGCAAGGATTAGAGTGCTTTTATTGCTAGCCTAAGCTCAGGCTGCATTTTTCTCACTGTGGTTGCATCATCACTGAATCACTGTATCTAGTGATGTGGGTGTGCATAGCTGAGTCAGAATATGTACCAGGCTCTAGCTTTCTCCCTGGCTGGACTCCTGAAGGGCAAGTAGAGGTGTGCCAGGCTTAACTTAGGCTTAACTTAAAGAACTGAAACTACTGCTCTTATTTTTTTGTACCATCCAGAGGGTCTTGCATACCTCGGGGAACTGCATATATTTATTAAGCTTCTAAAACACCCTGTGGGTATCTGTTGTCCTTAAAACTAAATACACCATAAATTTTGCACAGTAAACACCTTCAGTTCATCTTAAGATAAAAACAGATGAATGTAAGGTGTAAGGTTCACAGTCTTTCTGCAAGAGGAGAATAAAAAGGAAAGGCCTTTTGCTTTGGCAAGCCAGTCTCTGAAGGGGTGAGGTGGGCACGTCAGTCTCCCAGTCCAGAGTGCCTCACCATTACCCACTTGGCAGTAACACGCTCGAGCACACACGAGCACATCTGATCCCTGAACGGCCAGATGGCACAAGGACAGAGGTGGTGTCTCAGAGCTGTGCCTGAACTAAGGGAGGGCTTTATACTACGCAGGTATCTCAGATTCTACCCTTAGGTGTAGCTCTTCAATCCTTGTTCAGTGTGTTCAGATCCCCCTCAATATATGGTCACTTCAGTCATTTTGTCTGACAACAGCATACCGGGGACTCTGAGAGACCCTTTCCCCCTTCCATACTAATTTTCCAAGGGAGAATTCAGTTCTTCAAGCCCCTCAAATCCCTTTCAAGATAGGGGAGGAGGAGACTCTTTTGTAACTTTCCTCAGTATTTTTAATTAAGAGATGCTGGGAAATGGTGACTCAGATAACTGTAGTCTTTAGTGTCTTTGCATTTTTTCCAAAAGTATATAATTAGAAAGTCAGGACACACAGAAAAAAATTGTAATCCTTTGAAACACTTCATTAAAACAGTCTCGTGATCTACATGGAAAAAAATAAAAGGTTGCTAATATTTTGTCTTTTAACATTACTTTTGTATACTATGATTAAAAATATATATGTTCATTTTATATGGGTGTTAGATGCTACACCGTAGAACTATTCAAAACTTTAATTGTCAAATTAACACTTGTATGGAAAGCAAGGGATAGGTTGTTATGACATGATTGAGTTTGTATGTTCTGAGAGACACAATCCACCATTAGCACTGGACAGTATGAGAAACTATTTTTTTCAGCAATCAGTTTCTCATTTCTTCCTTCTGGTTTACATTATATAGTCAAGTTTGCTGTGGCATGACCTTCAGTTCAAATCTGTTCAATTCAGTTGTGGAGCAATAGCAACTTCCTGGCATTTCTCAGGAAGTTGTTCTAGTGGCTGGTAATCTGGTCAAGGAGGCCAGATTTGAAGCCGTTTCTGTATTTCTGCAAGTAAAAGAGTTCTGCTGTTGAGAGGGATGTCGTCTTAGTTGTTTGCTGGTAAAGGCATTCACTTGGACACAAAGCTGAGATTAATGTTTGATCAGTCTAGATAAGAGAAAATTGAAATACACAATGTACATACACACGTGATTACTTTGTACCATAACTTACGCAGACATTCTGTTTCATATTCTACTTCAAAATGTCTTCTGAAGCAAGCAAGGTAAAAGCAGTAACATGGGGTTATTACAGAGAGGTTTGTGAGAAAACTTCAGAGGATCCCAAACCTATCTTTACCTTAAGCATTTTGGCTGGGGGAGGTAACTTTTGAATCATTTGTGTTCCTGTATTCATTTAGAATAGAAAAAAATGTAGAACAATATAATGTGTGATTCACTTTTTTCTTTTTTCTTCTTTTTTTCCTTGCTCCTCCTCTAGATTTTTGCCTTTGCAACAGCTGTTTGTTATGGTTGCAGCACAGCCCTGGCATTAAGGAGATGGAGGCTATAGCAGCTGAAGAGAGGTTAATGCCTGAGTGTTCCACTTCAGATCACATTAAGTGCTACTTGTCTGTTTTACTGTAATGTAATTCCAAAAAGACTTTTTTTGCTTAAAATCTGTTTTAAAGTGCTGAAATACAACTAACCCCCTAATCAGGATTTCCTTAACGGAAAACAAGTTTCCATCTCTTCCCTTTCTAATTTTTACTTTTATTGTGTACTCATTAGAAGCTATTCTAATGAACAGTGCTAATTCTAGTGCTAAATTCTCATGCTAAATCAGAAGAGGAAGAAAATGGAAACTAAACTAACCTGTTAACTGCACAGGCAGCTACAAAGCTCCCCCCTTGTTAAGTCCTGGGATTGGGCCTTAAGCGTTCTGCAGCGTTACATTGCGTTCCACACAGGGAGGGCCTTGAGGCTCCTTGTAGAGTCATGGGTTTTCTGTGTGCTGCTCCCTGCGTGATCAGAGCCCAAGCTGACTTTGTGATGGCAACTTAGTATATATATTATTAACTTCGATGTACAGAGAAAATATTTTAAATATCCATCCAGTGAAATCTTTTGATACTCTTTTATAGCCATATCCACCTATGGTCATCTGATCCTTAAAGCTCACTGTATTCCTTAGTAGATGGAAACTGTTTGGGACTGTCAGTCAGTAGTTTATTAGTTTTAGAAATTTAGCTTAATCGGGTCTATTTATACTGCAAAACAAAACAGTGCATTTGTGTTGCGTGTGTATATACATGGTATATTTTTGTTTAATATTTGCACTGTTTTACTTTGTTGGAGTACAGCTTTGTTTTTGTTACTTCAAGTGCTGCATTTGTTAATTATGTGAGTCAATGTCATTTGAATGGAATGTTACCAAATGGTGAATAATGTCTGACCTCAATTCTTACAGCGTGTTATTTGTTGCATTCTAAACCTGCAGTGTTGTAAAGGTGTTTTTATTTGGACAGACGCCTATGCAGCATCTTACTGAAAGCAGTGGAATGCAAAGCAGTCCACCCACTATGGAGTTTGCTTTTGGCACGAATGAAGTTTAATTGAGCCTCTCTTGAATACCCCTGTTGTATAATGACATGCGATATTATATATAGAAAATTAATTTAACAAAACTAAACGATAGCATTGCGCTCTGCTCCCTAACACTCATGCCGTTTTGCAGACGGTGAAACTTCTTTTTTTTAATAATGCTAGTAAATAATTTTTGCTCTGGTGAATAGTGCCAAATTGATAACCTGGGAGAATAGAGGCTCCCTGTCACTTGTAAAACAACTTGCTCGCCACATCTTGCCGGCACACCTGAATCTTCTGCAGAGACCAGCAGTGGTTGTGTAAGGGAAGACAGGACTTTGTTCGTTCCCAGGCCTACTCATTCTCCTTGAGCCAACAAGGGTGTCTGCTATGAAGGTTACTTTATCAAACGTGTCAGGTACAAGGTTCTCTGAGAACCAGCCACCCTCGGTAGTGCCCTGCAGTCCCTGCTGACCCAGGACAGGATCTTGTGGATTACACAGCAGTGAGGGCCAGCCCTTCTGACTACTGGAACCTCTCAGTCATCCTGAATTACTGCAGTGGGATGTTTTCGTATATCTTGTTTTCTGAAATTTTTATCTTCCAAAGATTTTGTACTCTGGCTGATTTTTTTTTTTTTTTTCTAATTCTCTACTTGCATTGCAACTTGTTTTGTGAACGTTTTATCTAGAGCCATATACTTTTAAAAAAAACTTCATATTGTATAGAATACATTTACACTGGAGTATATGGATGAAAGTATCTAACAAAAACTTATGCTAAGCAGCATTAAAGTTACTTGGTATATTTATGGCAGTAGCCTGGTTATTAATTCTGTCTTTGGAAAGTATCAAAAAACTACCTTGCAACTTTGACCTGATGCTAGACATTCAAAATGAAGGCTAAGATTTCTTGAGAAGGCACAATTACATTGGTGCTGGTTTTGTGTAGCGGTTCACCACGTGACACAGCGTGAATATTAGTGAGGGGAAGAGTAAGGTCAGCTACAACAACATTGCAAATGGGCAGTGG
This sequence comes from Nipponia nippon, assembly GCF_047370975.1. NCBI lineage: Eukaryota > Metazoa > Chordata > Aves > Pelecaniformes > Threskiornithidae > Nipponia > Nipponia nippon. The sequence goes on along the minus strand of NW_028262290.1, from coordinate 15,006,603 downwards.
TCTTTGGTGTGGTTTCTGCTTAATCCTGCAGCCTGGATGTGCGCTGCACACCACAGCCTATGCATGCCGCAGCTACAGTCCCTGCAGCCAGCTGGGATGATGGGGGAAAGATCTTAACTCGTTGCCTATTTAAACCTACAGAGTCTGAATCCCACGCCTGGTGTCAATTAAAAAGCTGTCCCAGTTTAGTTGGCATTTGTGTCTAACCTCTGAGTTCAAACCTGAGGTGTAAAGATGATTGATGGGTGCTACTCAAGTCTCTTAAGCTACCTGTAGAGGTCCAGAGAGCAGAGTGTAGTTAGCATAGCATGGAAACTGTTTGTACAGTGAGGAAAGGCTGAACTTTCCCTCTTAAGTATCAAAGAGAAATAAAGGGCAGAGAAGAGATAAAGGTAAAAACTACAGTAACGAAGAACGGCTTTCATAGCTACAAAGGAATGAAAGAATGGAAATTTTCTGTTAGTATGCAAGGAGTTTTGCTGTACTTTGAGGAAGATCTAAGTAAGGACACACAAGAACAAGCAGTTACATTCTTTCAAAAAAAAAAAAAAAAGAAAAAAAGCCAGTAGTTCATTTCGTATTGCTTTATACAGAGGGCTAAAAAGATAGGTGTGACTCAGAAATGGTATGTGTGTGCTGGGATGTCTGTATGCAAATACCGATATGAGAATAACATGTAATCCTTATAGGTGATATATGCAAGCTGGTCTAATAAATCTCGCTCTTCCCTGTACAAAAATTCCCCCAAGCCTATGACCTTGAAGAACACAAGCTTAGACCTCTCCGAAGAATGGAAAGAGTAGGGGAGGACATAAGGAGATAATTTATCTCAATGAATTTAAGGTGAAAGGAATGAGACCACAGATGCCAAATAGTGTTTTCATCCAACATCTCTGTTTGATGTGAGGCTGCAGTGCAGGAATATCTAAGATACCATGCAGGTCCCTACTCTTAGAATATGTTTCATGGTATTTTGGATACCACTGTGTAGTAGCTGCTGGTAAATAAGCTCTCTCTAAGGAGGCTTTCTTTCAAAGGGTGCAGAGAGAAGCAACAGTTTGTTGCTTATTGCTAAAGAGAAATGAAACTACACGTTTTAGAAAGCTAAAACTTTGTTAGAACTTGCTTGGAAAATGTGCACAAGTGCTTCACAGAATTCCTGACTCTGCTTCCATCTCGCTGAATGCCTAGGAATAACCCACGGTGACACAGGTCCTGCAGTGATTGTTGGTATGTAGGGGATCAGTCTGTTCAGATGCTCGTGGTGTCTCTGGCTGTGTACGTTAGTTATACCTCCTGACGTGAGTAAAGTTACGCCACTGTAAAATGCGGCCTTAAAACACAGCTGTAAAACAGCTGTAAAAGGTGAGAGAGGCAGAGCCAGTGATCACACAAATCTGTGCCCTTCATAGAAGGTTAAAGAAAAAACACTGGAAAATCACTAGACCAGTGTCATCTTTGTCTTTAGCTTCCAAAACCAGTGAAACCTCTCTTTAGCTTCCAAAATGCTGACTCCCGTTGCACTTCCTCTAATCATTGTGTTTTTGCATTTCCTTTATAACTTTAAAAAATGTTGACATTGATCATTTTCCCATCTGAACTTGAAAAAAAATAATGTTAAGAGAGCTTAAAACTCTGATAGCTCGTTTGTTCCATTTTTATCTGTATACTGTGAACTGGTCTCTGAACGCTGGTATCCTGATGCGTCTCGCGCTCCGTTGCCAGGCTGTCCAGGTTGTACAAGAAAGGCTTCCTGGGTCTTGTCTGTGGACCACGAGTTCTCAAACTGAGACGCAAATAAGACATTGCTCTGTTCAATCTTACAAAAAGAAAAATTTGAAAGTGAGAGCATGTTGTAGTTCTTTCTTAGCTGTATTTTGTACAGCTGGTCATGACACGTTGGTCTTTGTTGAGACACAATGAAAACCATCAGAAGAAAAAGCAAGTCTGATGTATTAAAATCAGTAAACAGCAATGGAAAGTATTTACATTTTTTTTTAGAAGTTGAGTTCAGCACGACGGTTCCCCTTTCTCCCACTGGGTTAAGTTTCTTTTGGTCCATTATGGTGCTTATCTAAACCCCCTTCTACCCTGAGCAGCTCAGAATTTACTGTGTTTCCAGGTGCTCCTGCAAAGAGGAGAGATGCTATTCTGATTTCACAGGTGGGAAACTCGGACACAGAGACCCGAAGCAACTTGTTTGGCAAAGGCCTCGCACGGGAGATCTGTCGTGGAGCAGGAGGAAGAAACCAGGTTCTCAAGTGAGAGGTCAGTGCCCATCCTGCTCCCCGCTGTGGGCAGGAGGGAAGCAGTACAGCGCCTGTTGGGTGTGACCCATCCCTCTTGTGTCTCTGTCATGGTGGTATTACCCTGGCAATTAGTTACACGGGGTTAAAAGGTAGAATGACTGTTTGTGAAGGATTATGAGTCAAAGGGAGGCTTAACGTGCCAAACTGGCATTTCTAGATCAAACATCTTAGTTTCTGGGTGTTCTGACCTTAAATTTTGATTATCCAATTGTAAATAGGCTGCATAGAGTTCCTGTCTGAGGTGTTGATCTCTCTCCTGCATCTTAAGAGAGGAAAGAGGTCCTCAGGAATCTGCAGGTTTCAGCTGCTTCCTGCTATACAACATGTTTGAACCCTAAATTCTTGGCGTTAGCAAAATATTACCTGCCTTAAGCCTGCCGGGACACAGCACCTTTCAGTTCAGAAACCTGAGCTAAGTTTTGGCAACTAACTTGTCAAGCTACCTTTCAAGGGAACACAATGATCAAGTCAGATTATGTCTAGGTGTGGTTTTAACACCTTTCTTGCTGTGGGATTATTGCAAATATCTAGAAGGATTCTGGAGACTGTGGACAAAATATTTATATGCTTATTTCGAGCACATCCAGTGTCAGACCTCTTGTGCTGGGTCCAGAGAGGTTCTTGTGCAAGGACTGAGGCCGGTGGATCCATACATGATTGCAGCATTACCAGGAATGTTAAAAGAATTACTGGAGATGTTAATCTCATCCAAGCACCTTTTCCTGGTCATCTCAGCAAAATGTGGCCTATGTCACTGGACCAGTGGTGTGGCACAACAAACAGCAGATCAGAACAAGCCCTGAGGGATTCCTTGCAGAGAAAAGGATCCTTCTGCCCTCCCCTTGCTGCAGAGCTGGGACCTCACACAGCCCCGTTGCCCTGTACAAAGGCTGGGCCTTCCTAGTGATCTGATTACATGCTTGGGCAGTTCTGCTTGCAGTGCCCACGAATGATTGGCTTTTAGGTGGTGTTTTAGGTTCAATAAGCTTTACGAGACAAACTAATGAGGCAAAAAGTATGTTGTTTCTGTGATCACTTTGCTGCCTCTTTTTTGTCCCACACAAGGACCCCAGCCTGGTTTTCTTGTTACTTTTCAAGTGGAAAACATAGTTTAGCATAAATTAATAATGTAATGAATGATATCATAGGTCTTACTATTCCCAAATTGCAGGACCTGGAAGTCTTTCCAGAGTCCTGGGTCCAGGTGAACACCCCAGCTAGGTCACAGCCCTATGCCACGGTAAAACCTAAACAAGCATCTTCTCCCTGCCTCTTCCCTGTTTTTGGAAAGAAAGCAGGGAGCTGCAGCATGATCTGGACAGGCTGGACAACTCAGAAACCAATGTGGTGTATTGGGATATGGTTCACTGTTCGGTAGCACTAAAGGGCACAGATGGTCTCAAGATGGTTCCACCAAGAAAACGTACAAAGTTATGGCAAATCAGGAAACGGAGTGGGAGGCCTACTGATTGATTAGAAAAGGAGATTAAGACCTTAGTATTCAGCTACATTTGTCCCCTGTATAAAATCTGGCGTTGAATCCAGCACTTGACTCCTTAGTATACCTGTTTTTCAAACTGTAAATACCTTGGCCTGGGATCTGAAGCCCTGGGGAACCTGTAGGGCCAGCTTAGAGCCTTGGGCTGGTGGAATAAGAGGCAAGGTGAATCATCACCAGATGCTTTAACCCAAAATTCAGGAGCAGAGGAGAAGGGGGAATGTTCTCCACTTCCCAGGTCCACTTCCCAACTTGGTACCAGCTCTAAGAGCTGGAAGAAGGGCAGGAGTAGTTCTCCTCTTCCTCGCCATTCCCTGGCTCCAGTCGCCAAGCTGGGGGACAGAAGGGAGGAGGATTTGGACAGAGGTGTCATCTAAGACATGCCTGACCTGCCCACAGCAGTGACAGCTGTTCCTGGGCCAAGTCCAAGGTTCAGTCCCTGACCTACAATAAAAAGTAAATATATCCAATAATGAAATTGTCAAACAACAAGCCTGAGTCTTCGCTGGAACAAATGTTCTTAGAAAAAGACAGGGCTACTTCAGGGAGAAATTTCATGATGAACAAGAGGCCAAATTTTTCCTTTAGTTATATAAATGCAACTTCTTTTGAGGTCCAGTCACCAGCGAGGAATTTCAGTAATGGAAGTAAGAACAGAATTTTCCCTCAGCACTAAATAGAGCTGACCTTTGAAACAAATGGTATTACAAATTCCTTGGCCTTGTGTCATTTGCTTTTCTTCTTAAGGATCCTGCTGCTGGGATAAGTTACTGCTGGAAGAGCTGCTGCCATCAAGGGAAAAATAGCTTTTGTGGCCATGGCAGACTTAGAAAGTGCGAAGACTCCAAGATAAAAACCCAGCACTTACAGAATCTCATTACTTTGGGGGACCTGACGCATGGGTTGTGAGTGGTTTGGGGTTGGCAATGTTGGACGGGGTATATGAAGTGCAACGTCACATAAAACTCTTAAGATGAAGAACTGCTACAATATCACCAAGTTACAGGGGTCTCTGGCTGAAAGGATATCAGGAGAGATTCATGGTGAATTTACTTCCTCCCTATATACGATAATTTTTTTCATTAAAGAAGACCTCCAAAGAGAACAAGTTACTTGTAGCCCGTGACTGGAAGGTGGCGACCAGGCCAACAGCACCAGCAGATGGAGCTACAACCACAGAAAGCCCTGCCCTGTCTGCACACCGCTGTTAGGGACATCCTTCGCCAGTCACACCTCAGGGCTTCTGTATGCCCTCATCTCTAAATAAGCAAAGCTCTCAGGAGCGCAATCAGGAATACTCGCTATAACTTATGGGATTCATCTGAAAGGACTGGGCTTACATTTTCATCTTTTTATTATCAGCAGACGTAGCAACAACTTGGCACCATACACTACTTCATACTTAGAATCATAGAATGGTTTGGGATGGAAGGGACCTTTAAAGGTCATCTAGTCCAACCCCCCTGCAATGAGCAGGGACATCTACAACTCGATCAGGTTGCTCAGAGCCCCATCCAGCCTGGCCTTGAATGTTTCCAGGGATGGGGCATCTACCGCCTCTCTGGGCAACCTGTGCCAGTGTTTCACCATCCTCATTGTGAAAAATTTTTTCCTTGTGTTCAGTCTAAATCAAGCCTCCTTTAGTTTAAAACCATTGCCCCTTGTTCTGTTGCAGCAGGTCTTGCTAAAAAGACTGCCCCCATCTTTCTTGTAGGCCCCCTTTAAGTATTGAAAGGCTGCAATAAGGTCTCCCCGCAGCCTTCTCTTCTGCCAGTATGGTTATATTACAAATTTCATATCTACCAAGAACAATCCCAAGGCACTAATATAAAGCAAAGTCCCTTTTCTGAGGGAAGAGGGCAGCTAGAGACAATATCTTTCATTATTCTTCCTATAGGACACAATTGGCTTTATTGACATCTGTAAATCATTTGTGATCGAAATCCATGGAGCTCCACTAGGTTAGAGAAGTGGAAACTAGCCTTCAAACCTTAAGGGGATTTTGGAGGGATTTCTTTTTCCTAGGGAGTTATGAAAGTTAACCAAGTCAACTAATTTAAAATGGCAACTGAACCAGCTCATACCTTGGGAGTCACTGCTATTGCAGCGTTGCAGATGATACTAAGTTCTTTCAGGCAGTCAAGTTCTGAAGGCCATGAGGACTTCACCAAACTGAGCTGGCTCAAAGGTGGCAGATGAACTTTAATAGAGATAAATCCAGGGCAATGCATCTAGGAAAAATCTATCTCAGACTTGGAACTGAGAGTTACAAGTTAGGAAAGAGATCTCTGAGCCATTGCTGATGGCTCTCTGAAATCATCAGCTCAGTATGCAAGGGCAAACAAAATCCAGTAAAATGTTGGAACTCGTAAGAAAGTTATTAGGAACAGGAAAGAGGGTGTAATGTTGGCAGCTACATAAAAACCTGGTGCGTTCTTGTAGTAGAGTTAAAGGGCAGCAAAAATGGTCGAGGGGTTGAAGCTGCTGCCTTACAAAGACTGAAAGTACTGGGGCTCCGCTCTGGAGTGAAGTAATCAGGATTTACAGAATGACGAACGTGCAGGTTAAACCAAACACATAACTTGTTTACAAGAACCTGGTATGGGATCTAGGGGACACTTGAGGCAACTAGCAAAAGATCAGTTTAAAAGAGATAAAAGAAAGTACTTGCTTACACAGCGGGTAGTGAACCTCTGGAGGCTGCCAACACAGGAGCTTGTGGAGGCGGACAGTATTAGCGTGTTCAAAAAGAGACCAGACAAATTAATGGGTCTTTATGCTAAAGGGATGAGGCAGGAACATACCCCCCAGTATCCCTAATCCAGCAGTTGTGGGTGCTGTGTACTAGGGGAAAGGGCTGCACGTAACAACCAGCCTCACATGGTCTTCCTAAACAGCATCTCCTCTTTGCCACCGTTGGAAACAGAGCAGTGGGCTACATGGCTCACTGGTGTGACCCAGGGCTATCTCATATGCAGCTTGTGACTTCTTCCAAATGGCAAAGTTCCCCTGCGGGGTACAGCCTCACCTACACACTCAGTCCTTGCTACAACACCAAAATGCTGAGTTCATCCTCAGGCTGAGGCCTGAGGCCAGCTGATAGTTTAAAATCAAGCCAGTGAAATCAAGATTTTTAGGAAAAGGTACAACTTGTATGTCCCAGCATAAACAGAGATGCTTGATTTGGTACAAATGAATAACAGTGTTGGCTCCTGATCCTTCACAAGGCAACGGAAGAACAAGAAGTAAAATCAGGTCATGCTCTCATACACAGTTTTGGGAACAGTAAAGGAATACAATACAAGATGCCCACGTCAGCTGAGTAAGTTCTACCTTACCCTTTAGTACTGCTCTTCAGACTTTCCCCAAACACATTTTTCAGCAGTGATAAGCTGAAAGCTAATTGTCCAAACTAAGTATATGTACAAGGTTATAGAAAAAGAAGATTCACAAATTTTTCTTGTTATCTCCTAGATGCTTTCTCTCCTGTTTTTTTCTCCCCCAGTTCGTTACCTTTTCTTTTACAATCCTGCAAGGGCTGGGCTGCCTGTACGTACATGCTCATGCAGGCAAACACACAGACGCACACACACTTCCTCATCCCACTCACAGTTTTCACCATCTAATTCCCATCCCAGTCTCCCATAGCATCCTGGTTCAGCCATTCCCTCTGCTCCAACTTTTTTTTTTTTTTTTTTTAATACAGCCCCAGTTTCCTCTGTGTAGTGTTTTCCCAGTATGCCTTGCTGATGTTTCATCCCTGCCTCTTCTCACAGTCCTCGTGTTATTTTTTAACCTTCCTTCCCAGCCTTAACCGACTGGTCACTTGTGTTAGACGCAAGACAGGGACGTAGAGGACTACATCCCAAGCGACTTGAGCAGGGCTGTGGGACTTCAGGTAACCACGGAGTCACACACTGCTGCTGGGCAAGCCACTGGTGCCGAGTGCTGAGTGAGGGGCCTCGGAGGTGGTCAAGTGCCTGCCTTTCCCTTGCAAAACACGCAGCTGGTAGTAATACAGTTACAGGATTATTTTTTCACTATAGGCAAAGCAGTTTTTCCCAGTTGCTTTTTTAGAAAGGATTGAATGACTTCTGATGAAACCTTTCCCAGACAGTTCAGCAGGAAATAAGCAACCAGCATGGAGAATTTCAGCCTAATTGGTTTAAAATCTGGCAAATCATGAGCAATTGAAAAAGTCTTTCAAAGGAAAGTGTTACGTTTCCTTACTGACAGGCAACGCTTCCTGCTCTAGCCATCGCATCCTTAACCCTTCATGCCAAACATCCCCCCTTGACACCAAAGGAACGCTGCCTTTTTTGGACAAAATTTCAGCTGTATGATCATCACTGAAAAAATGCTTGTATTGTTACGACCAAATTTTCTCAATTACAATCTAAATGGCATTTTTCTGAAGTAAATGAGAATGCGGTTTGCTTTTCAGACTGTCTAAGAGAAGTATTTGCCACTTTGAAAGTCCCCCCCATTCCCTCAGCATGTGTACCGCTTTCCCGGAGGTCTGGAGCTGAGGACCTCTCCTCCTGTGGCCATGGGGCAGCTCTCTTGGCTTGGCCAGCTGTGCCAGCTCACATCATCTGAGCATCCAACCTGCTCTTTAACTAAAGTTCTTTTTTAACCTTTATGCTTTGTTTTTCTTTACTCAGCAGCCACCGTGATGGCGAGGGACAACTCTGATGATGACAGCAATGGCTCTCTGAGAGAGATACGAGCATATGGGGGAAGGTAGAGGGAACAGACTTCCAGCACCAGTGTTTCAGAGGTTCACAACAACACGCTTCCCTCCGAGAGTATCTTTTATTTGAATACGTATTAAAGGGTAGCAAGTAGCCATGGGATTCAGTATAGCTCTGGGTATTCAGCAGAGAGGCTGCACAGCTTCCTGGATTGTCTTTAACAGGAGACGAGGCAGACCTGGAAAGCTTTCCATTTTCCAGCCTGCTGGCTTTAGCAATAATGTCATGTAAATCCAAGGGGAGACAAGTGACCTTCTAGCTCATGCTATTGTGCTGGTAACACACATAAACAAAGCCTGTCGCTAGAGAGGGGAGAATTTCACCGAAAACAAGGTCTAAGGAGGAGTCCTTTTCACCTTTTCATATAACACTCTTGTGATAAAAGCTCTCCCCTGAGTGACTGGTGTTTTTGTCCGCCTTTCACCTAAGGGGTTTAAACTCACCTCTCCCACTGTCAAAAGAGATCCTTAAACACCACACTCTCATCATCGCGGCTGAAATGGCTCACAGCACACGCACACACACACATGCACACGCTGCAGTTGCACTGTAGTGAATAAAGGGCTGTTGCATTCACATGGCGACAGCCATCAATAACCTTCAGGTGATGACCATTTTCCCATCGCGTCCGTGTCTCCCATTACCAAATGGCTATAGAATATCCCGGACAGGCTACAGGTTAAAATTTTAATAGCTGTAGAACATGGTCAAATTCTTGGACTATGATATCGTTACTAGCGCCCATAGCCACTATCAGCCTGGATGAATTTTCCTCTCTTCCACAGCACAGGGTGTGCTGAGATCTGTCCCCCGATACAGTCTCAGGTGAGCCTGCCTCCAACAGCAATTTTGGACATCCCCACTGCTGCTCTCGTCCCAAGGATGCTGCTGCTTGCCCCGTCCTGGCCTGCCAGCCCCTCGGAGGGTACCTGTCCCAAAGGGAGCTGGCAGCTCTCTCCACGGACATGGGCAGGGTGTACTGAGCACCACATCCAGCAGAAAGGGGAAAAAAGGATTTAAAATATTTCCTATCATCTTTAGCATTTGAAAAATATTGACTGTTCCAGTGTACTAGTGTGCCCCTTGTGGCTTACGCTACAGCTCAGTCCAGCTCTCCCCTTTGATGTTTTGCCCACAGTATAATAAACTTCACCAAAGAAAAGAAAAACAGCTCGTCTCTTTGAGAGCCACGAACAAATGAACTGGAAATGTGAACTGAAGCTGTACCATGGTTTTTGCAGCAGCAGATCCTTTTATGTTAAGTGACCTGAAAGGATATTGTAAAATTCAACCAAACAGAATGATGGTCAAACTTGCTGGAATTTGCCTGGGTAGAAATTGTGTTTCTGAGCAGCTTCAGTAAATTACTAAATTTTGGTATGTGCAGAAAAGGGAAAAAGACTTCCTTCAAAGCTAGGTGTCGTAGTTTCTTCTTCTCTTCAGACTCCTGGTTTCAGCTAGTTCAGTATCAAAGAAACCAAACAGAAATATGAAAAATGTGACTTCTGGGAAATCATCAGTTGTGGGAAGAGCAGAACTCGGGTCTGAGAATTGTAATTGGAAAATAATAATTTCTCTAAGACTCACTAAAATGTATGGCCAAAGCCCCGGTGCGCTTTAAGTTAAAAGGGAAATGTTCTGTCTAATCTAGCCTGAACAGTGGGAGATTTTTTCCTCTCACTGTATTCATTTCTGTTTGTGTCATTCCTGGAAAGGGACTTCTTTTTTAGATATCTTCTAATTTTGTGGTGGGGATTGTGGATTTTGGCAAAGTGCCAAAGTTTAGACTTTCAACACTGAAAGTTTCTAAGAAAGAAATTATGTCAGATAGACTCTCTTACCTCATATGACACTTGGCCTGAGATTTAGTGCTGCTTTTTTCTAGGATGCTGGAAAAAAGCTACACTGCCACTAGGAGAGCAGACAGGAGCTCATCTTTCAGGTAGTCCTTCACAGGTTTTATCCACAGAGGAACAGAAAACGTTACCAAGAAAATGCAGTGCATCAGCAGTAGCAACATGCCACGTGAGTTAAATTGGGGGCATATTTTTAAAACCTCGTATGTGACGTGAAAGCCTAAAAATCCCATTGCTTTTTTAAGTCATGAAGGGCCAGCTCCTCAGAGGCCTGAATCATGACCGCTGTGGATGTTGCCATACCTAAATATGGGTGCTCAGCACCCAAACTGGAGTTTCCTGACTGGATTCAGAGTGAGAGGGCAAGTAAGGTGTCCCAGTGCATGGCCAGGAGACGCTGCTGTGCTTATAGCTAATTTCCACTTCATTTTAAAGGTACCATGTGACAAAATACACTGGAAAAGGGTCCAAGAGACGAGTGCTTCACCCTCATCACACCGTTGTTTGCAAGCAAGGACAGTGCATATATAACCATGCCCAGAGCAATGGTCCCTGCACCCTCACCGACACCCGGCAGTGATGCTGAGGTGCAGCGCAGTAGGCAATGCCCTATTTTGCTCTCTCTGTTGGCATCCATTACAGCTTTTCAATTTCACAAGGTTTTGAGCAATATTGGAAGACCTGGAGCGGAGACCAGTGCTAAATGAGGTGAATTCTTCCCTCAAGCTTTTGCAGAGCTCACCGGCAGAGAATCACGTCATGATGAGGGACGATGTGTGGGACGTACCCACAGACAGCCCTTGCGGGGAACAATTCTTTCAAGGCAAACAAGACCCCATCTCAGAGGCTACCTGCAGTGAGTTGTGAGACTTGCTCTGAGGTGTCCTGCACTCTCATGAAAGGCAGAAGCTACTTATTCACTTTCTTCCATTAATAAAGAGATGCTATCCTATGTACTGAGCTTTTGCCCGCCCTCTTGCTCTGCAGATGGGCTCTATTTGTTGACTCAGTGGGAAGCAGACCATGAAATCCCCAAGGACTGTCTCGGAGGATGTCTGCATGCTCTCTGACAGCCACAGGACCTCATGGGGATGAGAAGAAGCTCTCTCCACAGTGTGCCACATTCCGTCCCCTGACACCTCATTGCTCTTTTGCAGAGCATTCAGTGATGACCCCAGTAGCGAACCTTTTGTGATTTTTAGTTAAGCAAAATTCATTGTACAGTCAGCCTTTAGACATTTCAGGGATTTTTTTTTTTTATTATTAGGGACAGAAATTAGGCATGCAAATCCATTCATTAATATGCTCTGGCTTTTCCAAAGCATCTCCCCATCTAGGTTAATCAGAAGCCATGAGAGGGAAAGAGGGTTAGAGAAGTGCGTTTCCACAAGGAGTTTCTTTATGATTTTTCTGCTCTAAGCCTCAGCTCTTGTAAGATGTAAACCCCTGCAATATCACATTGCTCTGGAATGCCAGAAAGACATTTTTGATGATCCCTTTGACTCTGTGATGCTCCAAGGCACTAAGTGTCCCAGAATGAAAAGCAGAACTGTGATGCCAATGGCAAAGGCACAGGCGTCTCTGCAAGGAGTCTTCCCGATGAAGTGCCGAATACAGGGCGGCTTGGACAGCAGGTGTGAAATTTCACCACAGAAATGTATACAGGCATAAACTGCAAGCCTCTGGCAAGTCATTTTCATACAATTTCCCTGCCAATGGCTCACGTTGGGGCTTACACCGACAGCTCTGCACGCAAGTCAGAACAAAACCGACTCCCAGTTCCAACATTATTCAGTCCCCATGTGCCTTTTCCTGAAATCACCTTGCATTTCACAGCTCCTTATTATTAAGCACAGTAGTTACAGCTGAAAAGGCCTAAAAATTAGAGGCCATAAGGTAACACACGAGACCAGGTTTACACAAATTGAGCCAGTTCTGCGCGGGAGCGGTGACTCTCCTGTCACATCATTACAGCGTGTGTGGGTGCCCTCCTTGCCAGGTGGGTCCGACACCTGTGACTGGAAGAGCTAATGCTCTCCCACCTCCTGCAAAATGAAGGTCAGGATTTGCTATTTGGTCAGGAGCAATATTCCAGAGGGCCAGTGAGAAAGGTGCCAGATAACCTGCTTCCTACATGGATGGTGTGGCAGAGGACTTCCAAGCCAAGCGACAGCAGGACACAGTGTCCAATAACTGCAGATGAAGTCCTTGGTGTTCCCTAATGTCTTTAGAGGATACTGTAAAGAAAATCATCTGGGGAAGTAGATTTATGTCAAGAGGCTATCGTTTACAGTTTATTTTTCAGTAAGGTTTCATCCTCCATCCTATTCGTTTTCCTAAACAGGTTAAACCATTTTTTTTGTCTGAGTGTTTAGCCAATATTTGGAGCCACAAAGGGTCATTTCCCTTAGAATGAAAGACTGTTAATAAGAGTCAAGTATGGACTCAGAAAAAAAGTGTATTTATAAAAAATAGTTTAAAAAAAAAAAACTTATTTTCACTAAACTCACAACTGAAATAAATAGCAGCAGTCAACTGCCCTCCACCAAAATCTGCCCTCCAGCAAGCTCTGGGCGCAAAAGCCTGCACCTCTGCCTCTCTCCTCCTCTCCCTGCCTTTACTTTCAGTGTCCCAGTGACTGGCTGCCTGTCTCCAACGTCAGCTACATTTCTACTGCCTTGAAAATGCAACATCTCAAAAAGTCTCTCTGACACACACAAGGTGCAGCTCTCCATCTCCTCTACTGCTGGTCATCACCACAGGGCCCTGGGGTCCTGCTTGGGTTCACTCTGCCCTGCCATTTGCAGCATCACTCAAGGTGGACCCAGCACTGTGGGTGTATTTCTTTGAGGGGTACACTGCTCCTACTGTCAACCCTGAGCATACTGGGGCGAGCTAAGGCTACTGGTCCCCCTGCAAGAGAGTCTGGAGACTTCTGTCAAGGAGCCTGTGAAGTGTTATTTGATCCCTAGAGTCGCAGATTATGGATGCACGTCCTAAGCGTCTCTCCTCCAGACTGATCGTTTTTGAAAAAAATCACAGCTTGGTAGGATTTTTAACATCTTCATTAATGACCTACCAGTATGATGGGACAGAGTGTGCCCTCAACAAGTTTGCAGATGATACAAAACTGGGAGGAGTGGCTGATACACCAGAGGGTTGTGCTACCCTTCAGAGTGTCCTCAGCACGCTGGAGAAATGAAATTCAGCAAAGGGAAGTGCAAGCTCCCACCCTTGGGGAGGAATAACCCCAGGTACCAGTACACTCTGGTGGCCAACCGGCTGGAAAGCAGCTTTGCACAAAAGGCCCTGGGGTCCTTGTGGACACTAAGTTGACCATGAATGCCCCATCACTGGAAACATTCAAGCTCAGGTCGTATGGAGCTTTGAGCAACCTGATCTAGTGAAAAATGTCCCTGTCCATGGCAGGGGGGTTGGACTAGATGATCTTAAAAGCTACCTTCCAACCCATTCTATGAGCCAACAATGATGTGCCCTTGCAGCAAAGAAGGCCAACAGCCTCCTGGGCTGCATTAGGAAGAGTGTTGCCAGCAGGCTGAGGGAAGTGATCCTTCCCCTCGACTCAGCCCTGGTGAAACACATCTTGGTACTGTTTCCAGTGCTGGGCTCTCCAGTACAAGAGGACATGAACATACTAAAGTGAGTCCCAGTGACGGGACATGAAGATGATTAAGGGCTTGGAGCATTTGACACATGGAGAGGCTGAGAAAGCTGGGACTCTTTAGCCAGGAGAAGAGAAAATGTAGGGGGATTTCATTGATGTGTATAAATACGTGACAAGGAAAGTAAAAAAGACAGAGTCACGCTCTTCTCAGTGGTGCCCAGTGACAGGACAAGAGGCAATGGACACAAATTGAAATACAGGAATTCCATTTAAACATAAAAAGCCCCACTTTTTTAATGTGAGTGTGGTCAAACACAGGAACAGGTTGCCCAGAGAGGCTGTGGAGTCTCCATCCTTGGAGATATCCAAAACCCAACTAGATAGAGCCCTGAGCATCCTGCTCCAGCTGACCCTGCTTTGAGCAGGGTGGTTGGACCACAGATCCATCGCTCCCTTCCAACCTCAACTGTTCCATGATGCTATGACTTTGGCAACACGGGCAAAGCAAACCTCAACAACAGAAAGGCCCAAATGAAACTTGACTTACACTTATATGGACTTCCTTCAGGCATCTAAGCAGCAGAGCACGTTGCTTTGTCAACTCAGGTGATTCTCCAGCAGCAAATCATCTTCTTAACAGCAGGACCCATGTAGCACTGTCTCAAGGTAGGCCCAATTGGATGGGAAGCTGCTGCTCATTGCTACAATGCAGAAATTTCAGACTTGCTGAAGAAACCATAAATCACAAAAATACAGAATAGTTGAGGTTGGAAGGAACCTCCTGAGATCATCTAAAGAATCCCTTTTCTCTGCACACTTGTAGCCAGTTCAACATGTTAGATGGACCATGTATGTGCTGGCACAGGCAGCGAGACTTGTCTCACTCATCACAGCAAGATCCTTCTCTGCAAAGCCTAGGGACCGTTGCGTGCAGCTTTGGGCCTGGATGCTAATGGAAATCTCCCACCCATATATCCTACTGTTGCCCTCAGAGTGCTTTGCAAGGCATATTCATTCCAACTGATTCATCTTTCTTTGAGTATTTTTGGGGGTTCTTTCTCTTAGTTTTTCCAAATTTCTACCATGGAGGGTTTTTCCTTTTTTTTGTCAGGTTGGGATTATATCACTGATACTATTTTTCTCTCCTGGTCTTTGACCAGATGGCTTTTCTTCAGGTGTAAGGATTTAATCTCTTGCATTAACTACGAAGTACTCAGAGGCTTTGCACTAGATGTCTAATAAAGAAGTGAAATTTAACCAAAGAAAAACACTGAACCACATTTTCTGTATTCCTGACATCCAGTGAGTTCGGGCAACAGAAATGTTTAACCTCTTTCTTTAATCATATGGAGCCTGATCCAATTCTCCCTGAGGAACATCATAGTCTTTCCACTGACTTTCATGTGTCTGGAGCACATACACAGTGTATGTAGTGTATCTCCACCACATCAATAACTCATGGAATGTTCTCCTAACCTTTAAAGAGTATATTTTATGTGTATATATATATACACATATATAAAAGGAGTATGATTTTACTGCCATGGCTAGGCATAAAAGTAATCATTAGGAAGTCTTACCTTGTACCTTGTGCCTACTCCAATACTGAAGTCTACAGCAAAATCCGAATCTGGAGGAATGAAGGGAAGCCATTATTACTTTTTCTATGAAAACGCTATTTTTATTAAAAGCAGAAGGTGAGCTGAAGGCACCAATCCTCTTTAAAATAACTTGGGTTTTAGCATCAATAATGGAAACATATACACTGTGGCTGGGATATGTCTAGCACCTCTCCCATCTTTTCTGACTGTCCATAAATAAAAAGTTTAAGGCCAATGAATATAATCAATGAATGATCTTAATGTTCTGCTCTCAAATTGTTTCCATTTCACAGGAAGTTCAAGTTTCCTTCAGTAAATGGTTTATACTTTCCCATGCATTCTTACATTCTATTAAAATCTATTTTATATGGATTAAGGCTTAGTTTATTTATTGGGGAAGAACAGGAATGCCACAGAATAATCAAGAATGTGATATTTTTAAGGTTAAATTTCTTTAAAATAGTTAGCAACTCCTTTTCCCCTGCCATTTTGAATAGGGTATGTGCATCACTGCTTTCAGTTTCTTGGGTAGATAGTGCTAATTTCCTAAACAACAGCCTTACACGGGTTTAGACTATCTGAAATGCAAGTCTGAGATCAGAGTGATGACAAACCTTTGCAACCGCAGGGTTCCCCGCTGCTTTCCATGGAGCTCTGGAAGGGGCAGCAAGTCCCTGTGCAAGGATCAGACCCTGGGACTGGATCCTTGATTGCTCAAGGCAGGGGGAATTTACCAGCTGCTATCCCAAACAGTGGAAGTGTGGCACATTTTCCTGCTCTGTGATAGTGTCAAGACCTGGAACCTCAAGAACTGAAAAACATGGTGGGAAAATAGGACATGTCAACTGCTCCTAACGAATCTGATTTACTAGGTGTAAAGAAAAACATAGCTTTTTTTTTTATAAAACCATGTAGTTGTTTTCTGAGAACAAATTTTCTCAACAAATTAAACACTTTCTACTTTACAAGGAAAACAAACCTCTGTTGGTTGTAAATACAGTATATCCTGCTAAAGTGCTGAAGGAGATAAAAACCTAAGCATTCCTGCAGGAGTGAACTCTAAAAATTAAAGAGCTGGAATTTTCCACGTTCATGTTATTAAAATTTCTCCAGTATCCACAATAAGCCCTTTATCACTAATTTACTTCAACACTTGCTGTATATTTGGTACTGGCTCTAGGAAAATCCTCCACTCACCCTTGCCATTTTCTTTCCACTGGGCTAGAGGAAGGTTTGTTAACAGTCCTTCCTCGCCTACTTTTATATTCATTTGCCATGTATCGCAAATATTTAATACTTTATCCTGGTGAAGTGCTCAGTACACAAACTCCAAGCCATAAGCCAGGTGCTTGACAGGGCTGGAAGAGGAAACAAATTGCTCCCACCTATGGGTCCAGGGATTTAGAGCGGAGGCAGGACGGGTGGTGGAGCTGTTACTAGCTCTCCCCGGGGTCCTGCCCTGGAGGAAGGATCTGCTGGCAAAAACCACTGGGAGAGGCAGCTATGGAAAAGTGCTTAAATTCATGTGTTGCACAGGTTCCCTGGCCATGGACTTGTCATGGAGGAGACAGGAAGATGGAACTAGTTACCAGAAAGTCTTTAAAAAACGCAGCAGGTGGAATACTTATTTTATATATACACACACACACGCATATAACCCCAATGCTGTAGAAGCCTACATCTTCAACAAGGGAATTCCCAGTAACAATCCATCTGTTTTTACCCAGGATGTCTGGGAGACTGGGGAGTCTATTCAGCCTTCCACATCATCTGAATGTTGTCTCACTCCTGTCCTCAAGCAGGGAGGTGATCTTACCTGCACACACCACATCACTTCATGTTTTGTTCCTGGAAAACAGACGAGCGATATGGGTGAAGGAAAGCCATGCTTGGCTTGCTTACCATAAACCTGGGGCAGAAGAGACTTTGGGGCAAAAAGAGGAGTATTCTTGGCATCCACTTCTGGGAATTTTCTTTAAAATTCCTCCCATTTTTTGTGACCTGGTCTAGGCCAAGAATAAGAAAGAAGAAATGTGCTCCTTGGGAGTATTTCAGTAATACCTAGTGATAAGTTGTCTCTGGCAGAGACTATTTCAGCAGGATCCAGAGAGGATTTAAAATCCAAACAGAGACAGGAAAGCAGCCCAGCACTCCATTTGAATTGGTGGCAGAATTAAGTCAAGTGTCTCAGCAGCACCCGAGAGCTCTCGCCAAATATCTCTAAGATGGCATTTTTACCTGGAATTATATTGTGGCTGCTCCTTTTGAGAGCCTGCTGGGACATAAAGGGGCATAAGCTACACAGACACTTTCCTGTACTGTGTCTCCAAATCTCAGCAGTACGCAATGAATGAGGAGAGAGCAGGGAGGCATAACCAGTCCTCTCAGTCCTCTCAGCTCCTTGTTTGCTGATAAAAGATAGGTGCAGTAGGTAGTAGGTGCAGTCTCGACCCTGCTTCCAGGGTTTTGGCCATGAAGGTAAGTCAGCATGACAGCAGAATAAGCTTGCTACATACCCATAAGAGCTTGAGAAATGGCTCCTCTTGTCAGATCCTCAGGGAAAGTGAAGTTATGGGCCATCTCATAGCCTATGCCTAAAGACAGAACCTGGCTTTGCAGAGTTTTCTGTCTTCATCTTTTCAGAATCTGGCTCCTATTTTCATGGGCGGCCTGAGAACATACCAGGTAACACATTTTGCAATTCCATCAACCTGTGCTGTGAAAGACAGATGTAGGTGTGGTTGTACATGTGGATTTCTGCAGGTACAGCTGAAGTCATGCTGTCAGTTCTGACATTTTGCCCCCAGCACTGGCAGAATTCCTCCCAGCTACAGCTCATGTAATTGGAGGCACAAAAAACTGAGTCTCTAATTAAGAAGGCACTGAAAACACAGGTGTCTAGATTGGATGCTTATCAGGTATACGCCAGACTCCCTCTACCAGCAGAATCATGTTGCTAATCTATTTGTAGAACTTGATTTATGAAGATTAATAAGACAGCCAAATTATGTCAACTTATGGCAAAAACCATGTATTTTTCTTTCAGTTCAGATTCCAAAAGGTTATTTTCTTTCTCATAAGGCTATTTTTAATGGCAGAACATATGTGTACCCTACCCAGCCCTGCATGGAATGCCAGGACAGCTGAAAGTACTGTGATTATGTGACCCACCAAAAGGTCAAGCAAAAAAATATATGGTGCTCACTGATATTTATTAGTCATTTCTAAATGTGGACAGAGCCAGGGTATCATAGTGATTTCTCTTCTTTCTTAGCACGTTGTACAGAAATCCTTGTTTCCTAGTCCATCTGCGTCTTCATATCTGCCTCAGTGTTAGCTGGAAGATCCTGGTGTCATCTGCTAGTAAACCAAATTCTGTTAAAGCTCTACAAATATTAAACAGCATGAATCTTGACAGTCTACATTCTCACTGTTTCTTCTACCATTTCCTTAAACACGAAGCACTTAAGGTTGTGAGTAGCCACAGACCTATTGGTTACATCTATTCTGTTGTGCAAGAGGAGTCATAAGGCTGGGCTTTAGGCCAAACTCAACACCCATCCGCATTATTTGCCTTCAGGAGTATTTCAGAGTTCTTTCTGAGATAATTCATTGGATTCTTTTAAGTGGGACAGTCCCTGGCTGTTTGCTCTGCTTTCAGGTATATTGAAGGTAATGGGCATCAGCCTTTGGTGCACCCTTCCTCTATGCTTTTCCCCCTGCAGTGATACCACATGGCTGACAGCAGACAGAAAAGTCACCCACCGAAGAGGATAAGCAGGGAAATCTTAGGACATCTCCCTGACACCCAGCGCTAAGATACATAGATTGCTGAACCCTCGATTCAGGTTTCCTATGTCTCATAAATCCAGATTAAATCAAAAGCAGTGTATATAGATATAAATATATATACACACACATAAATATATAAGAAGTTGTAGTTCTTGGAAGCACAGTGGGCTACAGGCTTGTTTCAAGACTGGATAGCTTAGAAATAATGTTGACATAGGCATGATAGGAACTCTTCTAAAATATCCTTCATCTGACCTTTTGGACCAAGGGAGATGTTACCAGAAAATCCATTTACAACAGACATTGGGAAGGGGAGGGACTCTAAGCTCTGTAATGTGCGTTAATTAAAAATCCCAAGACACTCTCCAATAGTAAAGAAACAAGATCAGTGATGGCACTTGTGCATTTATTATTTTAGCTGCATATGTACATTTCTTTTGCTAGTCAAAGTAGTCATTTTGCTAAATTCATTTGGTTCCGCTGTCCTATTCCTCTACACAGTTAGACATTGCTCCTGAAAATGGTTTAACCTTGGGCTCTCCATCCTCAGAAGTAAGACAGAGAGGTTCTGCAACCCAACAGCAACCACAAACTAGAGCCAGTGCCTGGTTCTGCTACTCGAAGAAGTTTAAAACATAAGGAATGTAACTGTGTGCCCAAAACAGATTAATAAATGCCCAGGGCAAAGACAGGAGCAAAGGAAGCTCACCCAGGGCTGTGACTGACTACAAGAACCCAGGGCCTTGCTATCTATCAGCAGAATAAAGGCTCAGTGATTGCAAAACTACTGTTCTAGAAAGCTTCATTTAGCTACCAGTTTCACGTGGCTCTTGTCACTGATCAGGCTTGAAAGCAAAGATAGGTAGAGAAAAAACAAGATGTATTTCATGTTATGGCCAAGTGTTTTTATATTTTGGTGAGTAACATTTTCTTCCCAAATCCAGGAATTAATTACCAAATAAACATACGTTCTGAATTTCAGAGTCTAAGAACCACAGATTCCTCCAAACCAATGAAATCTGCTTGCCTAGAGACTTAGAGCTTTCTATTTGAAAAGCTGGATTTTACAGACCAAAACTTGAAAATTTGGTGTGCTCATATTAATCTATCATGTGTATCACACTGCAAATTTAAGCATGAACTTGTCTCTGAAAAGACTGAAGAAATTCTTATAATAGTTCTCCGTATTATAATAGTTCTCCATATTCCTGCTTCTCCTCCTGCCACAAGTATTGGCTAACAAACTGTGTATACAGCAGTCCTCAGAAAAATACAGTAGCTAACTATAAACCTCCAGGAGTTGAATAGTTTTAACGTTTAAACTTCTCTGTATTATTCAAATTTCAACATTATTTTCACTCCAATTTCTTTCTCACTTTGATCTTCAGTATCTGATCCCACTGAAGTGACTTTGACATTTTTGACACATTGGCATGATAGAAGAAAGAGAAATGAAAGCCTATTGTCTTCTGGAGGAAGAAGTAGAAGTACTGATTTATTTTTTTTTATTGCAGCAAATAGCTAGAGGGGGATAGACACAATTCATCAGCACTTGCTTTAAATTGCTGTATCTTCATTTTCTATGTGAACCAGGACGTGCTTATTCCTGTAGGTATGCAGACTGCATACTTATCACCAAAAACTTCAGAAATATGTGGGCGTAGTCAACATCTGGGATTGCTTTTGCTGAATGTTCTGGGCTGTTGCAATCTTCTGATAGTATAGGCAAAGAGAAACACCTTTCACTATGTATGTAAGACAAGAAATGCACGGTTATAATAAATGCAATTTGTGCTTGTTTCATCTTTTCCATTTTTTAAATCCTAAATAAATATTAACTGTTTCATCCTACCAGTGCTTCCTTGAAGAAAGAAAGTAGATAGCTTTACCTCCATTGCACAGATGGGGAGACTGAAGCAGAAATATAACGTATCACAAAACATACCTCTAATTCAACAGTCAGGAACCTCTATCACTTAATCCTGAATACTCAGCAGAGTGGTCAAAATGGACAAGTATATTTTAGGAATGCCATAATGACTCTTCATAGAGATGTACCAGCATTTTTCATGCACAGCAAATAGAATGGAATAAAAGTACATCACGGCTCATTACCACATATATTAACATTTCTGAATATTAAATATATTATACGCTGCTTCTGAACTCCATATCAACTCTGGCTTATGCAGAGTCAGTTTGCAGTTCTGATTAAATCATCCTGCAGTCCACTTTTATTTGTGACGTGACATGGAAATATTCTTTGCTCTATTTGTGAGCTACCTGTGGAGTGCTATTTCAACTAGTCTGGCCTAGATGATACTTTATCCAACAAAGAACAAGGTTATGCCCAGCCTGGGGCTACTCCTTATGTCTCACTTTTTAGAACATTATTGACATGGATACAGAAGCAAGAGGTGGATTACTTTGCCCTCTACACCCCTGTATGATATTGCTTAATATACTTTGAGATGTGGACTTCTAAGAAACAAGGAGTTGGTTGCATAGGACAGGTGAGTCCCTTGTGTGCGCTCCCTTTGCATGCCCAAGCTCTTCTGTGGTTTGTACATCTCTGCCGGTGCCTCTGATGAGGGCATCACCCCAAACTGGATATGCTGAATAATTTACCAGTCAGGAGAGTGCTGTCTGTTCCAACTGCTGTACAACTAATTACGAACAGATGACATGCACAGGTGCTCAGCTACCAGCAGCAGAGGTCTTTTAAGTACAGGGAAGGATCTGTGAACTCATAAATTCATAATGGCCAGCAGAGAGTGTTACGATCACTGTCTGGCCCAGCCTCCTGTATGTTGCAAGCACAGAGTTTCTCCAAACATTATTTACATTGTGCCTAAGTGCTGGTAGACCAAGTAAAGGTGAAGCTAACCCTTTTGCTCCCCCCATCCTCATTTGGCTGAGATCCACCATCCCCAGAGTACTCAAGGAACAATTAACAGTGAGAGGTGTCCCTGGGTCTCCATGAATCCTTCTGCTCCACTCAGGAATGGGCTTGAGCTGGGACTCTGCTTGTATCCCAGGGCAAACTGAAGATATTGTACCTGCAGTCCCCATAGCCTGAGTCTGTCCACAGCCTGATTCAGACAACCACACTGACTACACACCCAGGAACCACGCATGGCTAAAATGTCACAGGCTGGCAATCCCTGGCTACCACCACGGCTTTGAAGAAGGTGGTGCAGGACTAGCCCCAAACTCTCGTTGCCTCTCTTTGCTGTTTCCTGGCCTCTGTCACCTGCCCCCAACGCTCATCCATTTCCATAGTGGTTTCACTCCAGAGGCAGAAACACTGAACTGTGACAAAAACGACTGAATTAATTGATCATTTATTTCTTGCCACATATTTTTCCTTACAAATGAAACTAATAGGCAGTGTGGGAGGGGAGGTCCATCTCCTACTTAAATTCCTGGGTGAAGTTTGCTAACCTTGAGTCAGATATAGTGAGACCTGTCACATTTCCTCCTAGAAGGAGACAAAAACCCCAAAGAGTTTGAAGTCTGATGCTACAAATATGGCCAGAGTGAGATTTTGAAACTCTGTCAGCTTCATTTCAAGCAGTTAAGATCTAGTGTTATTGTGGTTTGAAGGTAAACTTCATGGTGAACATCCTTAAATTAATTTGGATAAGAATTTAGACATACAGTTACACACACCTATTTTTAAGGACAAGGATATTGATCTTGGCAGGGCAATAAATTCCAGTAATATCTCTCGGCAGAATAAAGCCAAGACAATTCAAACCCGTTTATTTTTTGTCTTCACAACATTTTGCCAAAACCATCATTTAGTTGGCCACATAATTCTGATTTATATTCAACAAGAGTAGTAAAAAGCTTTTATAGAGGAGAAAGCCAGAGTGACATTTTCCTATAAATCACAATGATTTTTACTGCCACAAGATCCCGCGGCTCGACTTCAAATACAACTCTGCTGTAAACTGCGTGGATGAAGCTGCATTCCTTCTGAATGAGAACCATGTTTCCTTTTCTCAGTGAGTGACTCCACATTCCTGTCAGTCTCTAGCAGATAATAACAATATCCAAACAAAAGCAGTTTTCAGAGCTGGTAGAGCAGCGATGGGAAAACATGTTCAAAGTGCGTGCCACTCTATAGCATATCATTCTTTAAAAAAAAAATAAAAATAAAAGGAGATAGGCAAAGCATACTGGACAGTAAGTTCTTTTTCTCATGTTTCTGTTGGTTGCAATTTGGGGGGGTAAATTTTCCTGCTGGTAGAATGTGGAAGAATATAATTAGAACCAGAGCAATATTTAACTACTGACCTGGAACATAGTAGTCCTGAGATTCTATGTAATCCTCAAGGCACTTTAATCAGGTAAAGGGAATTGGGAAATACTTATATTCACTTCTTAAACTAACAAAGGAAAATCCAACAAGGACTGTTGAAATTAAAATAATGCTAACCTGTTATATGCTCTTAGGCATTTAATTCCCAAGAAGGGCTGACATTTCTGTTCTACGGCCCTTCCATTTTCTCATTTGGGAACCGTCCCCGCCAAAGCCAGGTGTATGGAGCAGGGTCAAGGATGCAGTGCTCTGATCTGACCCTAGACTAGATTTAGTCAAAGGTCCAAAGGTCCATCCGCTCAGCTCAGGATATCATAGAATCATAGAATCGTTAAGGTTGGAAAAGACCCTTAAGATCATCGAGTCCAACCGTTAACCTAGCACTGCCAAGTCCATCTATACCATGTCTTCAAGCACTGTATCTATCCGTTCTTTAAATACCTCCAGGGATGGAGACTCAACCACTTCCCTGGGCAGCCTGTTCCAATGCTTGACCACCCTTTTGGTGAAGAAGTTTTTCCTAATATCCAACCTAAACTTCCCCTGGCGCAGCTTGAGGCCGTTTCCTCTCCTCCTATCACTCGTTACTAGGGAGAAGAGACCCACCCCCACCTCGCTACAACCTCCTTTCAGGTAGTTGTACAGAGCAATAAGGTCTCCCCTCAGCCTCCTCTTCTCTAGACTAAACATATGCTCCTACTGTGCCAAAATCTCACTGAGAGCTGTGATGAGCCTGCAGCCATATCCAAAACAGAACTTGAAAATGATTTTATTGCAGTTCATCACGTAACCTTTATTTCCTAACTCTATACACATCACCTGAACTCAGGTGACAAGGGTTCCTGCTCCTAGATTACGTTTTTCTCAGGACTCCAACTCACTTCTGAGGCCACACGTTCAGCCTGGCCATGACTCCATTCTGTGCCAGGTATGTGTGTCCATCCCCCCACCTCACTTCCAGGATGCGGAAGCCAAAGTGCCCAGGCTGGAAGAGAGGCAGCAGCTTCGCCCTCCCTCCGCGCCAGGAGCCCAGGACCGCACAAACAGCAGCCTCGCTCCAGAGCTGCAGGTGAACGCAGTCTTATCACTGATCTCCTCCACTTGCTTCTTTCCCCCAAAGGCACAGCTTCTGGGCCAGCTGGGTTCATGGGATCACACAAATGGGATCATTTGCTAACTGGTATGATAAGTGAAAATGTGAATTTAAAAGACACAAGTATAAGAAGGCAATGAAGAACCACATTTTCTAGTGACAGTTCAAAAGCCACTTAAATGCCTGATGGTGCATGGATTGTGATTATTTTTAATTTAAGTCTACAGGATGGCAGTCCTTAATCTCCTCTTCAACACAGCACACTCTTCACCCCAGCCTCTCTCTGGCAC
The DNA here is from genome assembly GCF_047370975.1 of Nipponia nippon. Lineage (NCBI taxonomy): Eukaryota > Metazoa > Chordata > Aves > Pelecaniformes > Threskiornithidae > Nipponia > Nipponia nippon. Next base: position 14,981,458 of record NW_028262290.1, on the reverse strand, counting down.
ACAGTGTCAAATGGAAATGGGAATTGTGTGGGAATCCAAGCTCAGGATCCTCCAAAAAACTCTGTGTGAATGGAAGAAGGTTCAGATTTAAATCTCTAGTTGTAGACAATTTTGGGGTGGGGAAGAAATGCACTTATACCAGAGTGATAATAAAAATATAACAGCTGTAAACTGCTGGCATGTGTAGAAAGTTGTTCTTCCACAGCTCTTTAAAAATAAGAGCCATTTTTCCTGCTCATGCAAAGATTATCATCTCTCTATATAAGCAGAGATAGGAGGCTTTTTATGATACGCACCTCGGTATGAAATAATACTCTCCCTTCCCTTTTCAAATAATTTCTTTTCCACTTCTATGACTATAAATGCATCAAAATCATTAAAACCTGCAGGCTAAACCACCCTTGTGGGGGCCAAGAAAAGAAACCTCTCTGCTGTAGAGCTACAGACAGTGGGCTGGCAGCATGGCCAGATGGAAAAAGTGCAGCTACCTCACTTGCTGGAGGAGCATACACTGAGCTTTCCACGCAGCACTTCTATTTCTAGTTGCTTTTAAAAAAATAGCAAGTTACAAAATATTGATTATGGAAGTCATGGAGGAATGCGAAAAGGTTCGGGTTCAGCTTGCGTAGACCTGTGGAAGAGTGGTCGCTTCTCACCCCTCAGACTAGTGTCGCACTGTTTTCAGTCAGCTTTTCTCCCTCATGGCTATTCAGGAGGCCAGACCAGAAGATAATAATGCTCCTCTGTACCTTAAAAAGACAGCAGGAAAACCAGTGGATTAGATCACATTGCCTTTGCCTCCACTTAGTAAAATCAACCCTTCTTGAGGGCCCTTCTGTAATCCAGAGGGCCAAATTAGGATGGCTTAAGACAGCATGGCAGGGGTCAGAGCTATGACAGAGCCTTGTGGTGTACCCAGCCCCTTCCCTCACAGGTGAAATTTTGGCTTCCCTCAAGTCCTATTGATTTCAGAGAGGTTTTCTTTCCTCGGCTCCCTTTCCCACAACACCCAGCACAAGCTGCTTGCCTTTTTCTGCTCAGAGCTTGGGATCTGCCCTCACTCCTACAGCTTTTTGACGGTGCATCTCCTCCCTTCACATGGGCTGGGCAAGCAAGTCCAGGCAGCACGTGCCAAGGCACGTCAGCTGGTCAGGGACAGGTTTGGCCTGGCCGGCTACAGAAACTCAGTGTGCTCTCCATTGCACGGAGACAGCCAATGCAACTAGCAACTTTACATAGTTGTTTTGGTTTTATTCTGACATTGAAACACTGAGAAGTAAAGAATGACTCTGAAATAAGCATGTTTTGGAGGCACAGCGCCTAAAAAGCGGACAAATGTGGACTGCTTTTATTTTGAAACAGTCAGTGTTACTTCTACTGACTTTTTCTTAACATCCTGAAGTAGTTCTGATTAAATAAGTCTTGCTCAAATTCATTTTCTTTCCTTCCACCCTGCACTACCTGTAAAGACAGCAAAAGTCAGGCCAGCATTAGGATACTGAACACTGAGTTCTGGCAGCAAAATAAAGGTCCCGTTCTCCCGCAGACAGTCTGGAAGTAAAGCAATATTGTTTAGCTATTGCTGTATCTCCTGTTCTCAAGGTTAGTTGATGCAGAGCAAGACTTATATTTGGATCAGAGGTGCAGGTTAATGAAAAGAGAATTGAAAATGGACATTTTATCATACAGGTCTGGGGAAAAAAGCAGCGTGAGTGTAAGAACTGGAAAAGAAACATCAATGTAGGAATAAAAGAAATCGTTACTCTAGACCTAGAATCAAAGCCTGTGGTACCCTACCTGGGACCTGATTTGCTTTATGAAAGGTTCAGAGGGTGACCTCATGAGCTGCTCTTCTACAGTGGGGAAGATGAAGACAGAAATCATTTTCTGAGTTTGAGATATATACTGAGACCTAATTTGGGGGCCCCCAACACAAGAAAGACATCGGCAAACCGGAGTGTGTTCACTTGAGAGCCACTGAGATGTTTGAGGCAGGAGCACTTGTCCTTGAGGAGGGGTTGAGGGAGCTGGGCTAGTTCAGTCCGGAGAAGGGATGGCTTTGGGGGGACCTAACAGCAGCCCCCAGCCAGTGCCCATCAGGAGGCCATCAAGAACACAGGGAGCTCTTCACAGCCGTGCCTGGTGGGTGGATGAGAGACTCTGGGCATAAGCTGAAGGAGAAGAGGTTCAGACCTCCGGACTTTTCCCCGCTGAGGGCAGTCAGGCACTGGAGCAGGTTATCCAGAGGCTGGGCAGTCTCTGTCCTGGGCGGGGAGGTGTTCAACCCCAACTGGGCTTGCTCAAAGCCTTGAGCAATCTGGTCTGACCTCAGAGCTGACCCTGCTTTGAGCAGGAGGTTGGGCTAGGGACCTCCTGAGTTCCCTTCCAACGTGAATTTTCCTATGATCCTGTGATTTATTACATTTTTCCCAAACTATATGTTTGAGAGAGCAGATAATAGTTACGCCTAATCTTTTTAATATGCCTAATCTTTCCAGAAACAAATTTCACCTACTGTGTCCAGCAAATTCCTTCCTCTGACTGCTGAAATTTGCTGATAAGTGTGTCATTTATTACGGTGATTTTTATGATTTGGCACCACTTTCACAAAAACCGTTCAGGAGCCATTTCATATCAAAGTGGGCAATCACACCCAGTCATTTCAAATGGAAACCACAGGTCATGATGAGCTTGGCTATTCTCTGATTTTTGTGAATGAGAAATGAAAATTTAAATAGTCACCACCAAGTATTTAGTCTCCACATCCAATTGAACAGCATTTCTGTTTTATTGAGTATAGCTTACTTGACTATATTAAAGAGTTTTAAACTAACTTTTCAAGGACTAGTGCACAATTTATCACTAGAAATATGGGCAAGCACACTGATGCCAAGAAATGCTCCCAAAGTATTAAGCTGTTCTGAATAATATTTCAATACAATTGAAGCTGCTGTTTTCATGTCCCTGAAACAGCAAAACCAGAAATATTTGCAAGCTGTTTTGACATTCTTGAACACACCATTAAGCAACAATAAAAGAGGTTGTCATAGCTGCTGTGTCATAACGGAATGAGTTTGTCTCTCTTCAAACTGGTAGTGGCATTTTGCTAGTCAGAACATCAGGAAAAAATGTTAAAGTCAGAGCCAGAAAAAAAAAAAAGACTCACAAGACAGTACAAATAATCTTTTGTTTTATCTTAGTTCAAGATTTATTCCCTTTTTCTTTCATTCTTTTAATCAATCTTTGAAATAAAAAGCAGGGAAATGAAATCTAAACGAACCAAGATTGGTCACATAACTAAAAGAAAATGATTGTAGCCATTATTTCTCCATCTTGCATAGCTTGTCAAGAGAAAGTTGGTAAAGCAAAGTTTTCGTTCAGTACTTTGCCATTGAATTTCCATCCTGTACATTGCCTGCCTTTGTTTTTGGACCCCGCCAGAAGCACCAGTGCATTGGCCACTATGGCTTTAAATTGCAAGTACCTTGTGCCCCCTTCACTTTATGGATTACGCATATCTAGAGATCAAATACTCAGCACTAAAATATAAACATATAGCAGGGAGTGACTTAGATTAAATTATTGACGCAGTGTTGTTTAGCACTGGATTTCTCACTAGAATTCGCTAAACAGTAAATTGTATTAAATAAAAAGTTAATCCCAAGAACAAGGTTATGTCTGATATTAATAAACAGTGATATGGAAGCAGCTAAAAATATGCATCCTTAGCATCTTTAATGACACATATCTTCATCACTAAGATTCTTACTTCACTGTCATGATTTCTGTTATCGTAATTCTATAACCAACATGGAATTAAATTGTTTTGCAGAAGTTACTATGCACTGAAGGTAATATCCTTCCACAAATAGATTTCTCAGGAAAATAACATCTTCTACTGATAATATTTATGCAGTAACGTTAGCATTTTTTCATCAGCAGCACACCTATAAGCATAGCTGTTGCTAGAGAGACGTCTGGCAGGCAGGGCAGAAAAAGGTACAAGATTTATTTTTTGGTTCTATCAGAAGGCAGGTTCTAATACATTAAGTATAAAACAAGTGAGAAAATCCTACCTTAGAAACTGAGTTTGAGGTACTAGGCTTTTAAAGTTATTAGTTATGTATGAAATATAATGTATGCATGCTCAGAGTTGTACAAACACGGAAGAAATTGTCCCTGTCTTGCTCCTTCCAGCTTGTCGATGGATCATAAGAAGCGGCAAGGAGAAACATCCTTTGAATTCAATTGCCATATTGATGTGATGAGAATTCTCATAAATATGCCCTCAAATGAGCATTGGCTCCACCATCTATCACAATACAGATAACAGACAAGCCGAGCATGAAATTCTTCAAGAGAATACACTCTCTTTGCTTTCATCCAACACTGAATAAGATCAACAGCATTTACAGCATTCAGGATGAAAGTTATTCAACAGGCAGCATTTGGGCCAAAACTGGGGAGAGAAGCAGGCCTGCAAAAGTTGAGAGCACAGATCAGTGCTCTGAGCAAGAGGCAGACGTAGTGATTGCAGGTACGACAACTCAAGGCTTAGTACTTAGAAGCAGTGCCATGTCCTCTTGAGACAACGTCAACAAGTATAAGATTTCCTAGCTTCATCTTGTGTTTCCAAGTATCTCTGCCACAGAACACAACATTTGTGGACAAATATCTGTTGCTTACACCTCAGTCAGAATAAAAAATCTCCCTCTCTCAAGTCCCTTTCTTTTCCTGGACTCTCACTTCAGTGATGTTACAGATCCTCTCTCCTTTAGTCTTTCATGCTTTGGCCATTAAAGGTGTCAGAAAAATATGCAACAACCTAATATTTATCCTCATTTGATTTTCCTGTATTTCCCCACTTTATATTTTATTTCTGCACTTAACCTGCCACAACTGTTTAAGAATTTATTGCAGTGAATGAGAAATTCTTTCTCTGGTTGCAACTTCAAAAATATGATCAAGCTGTAAGGAAAGCAATGGCTGCACACAAGGAGGAAAGGGCTGAGGAGATAAATGCCTATTATGGCTTGTTTCTAAAGACCACCACTGACTGCAATTTCACAGTTTGCTCAAGCAATCTGTCCTGATGCTTCACAATCCTTCCTGTTAAAAATTTTATGTGATTTAGACTGACCATTTCTTGCCCTATTCACTAGAGATACCACCTTAGTCTTCGGAACTAACTTTTACATACTTGGAAGACTGTTAACCTACCTCCACTCTCAGCCTTGTCTGTCTTCGGTTAAAGAATCCCAAATAAGTCATCCTATAGTCATGCTTTTTTGTTTCTAGCCCTCTGATAAATCCTTGCTGCTCTGAACTTCCTGCAGTTATCTATACATGTCTTCAAAGGCAGTGCCCAGCACTAGACACTGTATGCCCCTTGCTGAACAGAGTACCTGGATTATTATATTTTGGATGCCACACCCTTGTTTGTACATCTTGGAATGAGGTTTGTCTTCTTCCCAACATCATGGCACTTTTGGGTCATGTTCATTTTGAACCTCTGTTCCTTTTTTAAAGATCAGTCACCTATCCAGCTGTTCCTATCTCAGTTTCATGAAATTGGTTGTTCCTGGTGATGATTCCATTACACGGATTCCATTAAATTTCAGACCATCGTTTTGATGATTTCTCTGATTTTTCACAATTTCTTTGAATCTACATCCTGTCCTCCAGCATTCCTGAAGTCTCTCCCAGCTGCTTATCTTTGGCAAGCTTAATACTACAGTTCCCTGCTCCATCACTCAAGTCTTTTATTCCAGTATTGAAGATTTCACTCAACATATCGATACCTTCTCTTTGGGTTCCAATTCTGTCCTGTATATGGGCATAACAGTTTCAGCGAGATTTCATCTTCCTAGCTTGCTTGTCATTAATACAATTCAAATTGTCTGAGTTAGCCTGTTATCTTTTGCTTCACTCATCTAGAATGACTTCTTCGTTGTAGTAAATTTGATGAGCTTGATATGAACCTTCCTTGAAAAAACACATTGCTCATCTTCTTGTCATCTTCCAAAAGCCTACAGATGGTTTCTTTAATTATCTATTTGTTCTAGAACACTTCAGCTTAACTAGAATTTCCCAGCTCTTTACTTTCTAGGATAACTCCTGTATTTGCTGTTTTCACATATCCAGTATTAAACTTGATCTCCACAGGTTCTCAAAGATAACTGCTAATTGTTTCTGAACTTACTTCAGCAAGCTCTTTAGGCACCCATGGATGAATTTTGTCAAGTTCAGGTGATTTCAAAACACCCAGCTCACCTAAGGATTCTCTAATTTGTTTTATGTTTGTTCTAGACTGAGACCTTACTCAGTATTGGATTAGTTACCAGCTGATCTTTTAAATTATACTAGATGTTGAAAACATTTGAATCTTCTTGGTATCATCTTTTGCTAGCTCTCCTTCTCTCTAATGAACAGCAAACTGAAAGTGCCATTGTGCTTCCTGTTAGTATTAGTGTATACATATATAAATTAATATTAATGTATAATATAATATGAATAATATTAGCTTATAATAGAATGTTTTCTTGTTACTCTGCTGTCCCTAGCCAAGTATATTGGGTTTTGCACTTTGGCTAGGGCTACTGATTTATAATTCATTTATATCCAATTCAAGTTATATTCCATTTCCTACGTGCTTCCTTCTAGAGTTAGATGTCAGTGAAGAGCTAAACATGCAACCAGAACTTCGTTAAACTTTTTCCCTTTTGCCTGTGGATATCATAATGTTAAAGTTCCACTCTTTTCTATAGAACCCTTACTGGGAATGTCTAGTCTAGTTAACTATCCACTCCATGTGCATGTACTAAAATGTCAGACAACAGACATAACAGCAAAAGGTGACATTCCGATATAGCTGTAATTGTATAGGTATTGTATTTATACCCTAATGTTCGGGATTGCTTCCCTGTTCTTGCATTTTTTTGAACAACTGCATTAAAACAACATAATATCTGTTTTATCTGTCTAATCAAAGCCTCCTATCAAGCTTTGATACTTCCTTTGAAAGTTTTTTAAGGGACCACTTTTAACAAAGTGGAGCCAGTTCTCATCTCTTTTAATCTTTTGCCAAAAGTGGTGCTTCTACTGTCTTTATACCAGGTAAGTTTGTAAAGAAAAAGACCTAGGACAAACAAAGTAAAGACTTGATAGGAAAATTCCTACAGGAAAAGCCATACTAAAACCCCCCAACCTCTATACAGGCTGGCATAAGCATATGCTGGACTTCAACAGCAACATCCCAAAAGTGAAGACTACATCTTCAGCCTCACTAACTACAGTTATCCTCATCTTCAGTGGCTTCCAATTTCTCGCTTCCATCAGGTTCAAGCTCTTCCTCTTCCCCCACCACTAAAGTCGGTTTGTCAGTGCTGGGGTCAGACTGGTGAAGAAGGGGAAGAGCACAGTCAATAGAGAGGTCACCTAAGAGGCTAGAGAGATAGGAGAGGTAGAAAAGGTATTTCTGGTCTTCTCTCCCTGAAAGGAGAGTTAGCATTAACCTCATAGTCTTTGTCTAAATTGCAGCTCAGGTGAATACTACAGGGTAGATCAGGTCTCCTGCCCATTCAAGCCAAGGGGTTAGCTGGAGCCCAATAAGCTTCTGGCACAGAAGCCTGGATTTTCTCCCACTAGAAACAAAAGAAAAGGGGAGAAAAGTGTCATTCCTACGTGTAGCCAAGGCATAGCTGAGATGTGTACACAAACCAAAGCAGGTGAGTAGCACCACCCAGGCCCACAGCCTAGGTTTGGCAACGAGGGAAGCAATAAGAGAAACACATCTCCCTCCTCCTATTAGTACACTGGCTTATTTATATTCTTAACCTCTTTATCAAACAGGTCTCTGCAAACCTGTTCCACCTAAAAGGAAACCAGTAACCCTATGCTGCCTTCACTCTGCTATCCACATAATATAGCTTGAGCTTGAAAAACCCCCAAAATTCTCAATTAGATCCACTAAAAAGCTGAGGTAGGAGGAAAGGTCTTCTAAAACTTCGGTTTTGAATTAACACAGAGGTTAATGAATCTAGTACCGTTTCAGGCACCTGAAAGTCTTTTTTCAACTGACAGTAGCAACTTGAAGGAAAAATAGATAAATGCTATAGGCAGATGCCAAAATAGTTTTAAATGCAACTTGCAATGGATTTCCTGAAAGGGATTATTTAGCAGAAAAAGAGGCAGGATTTCATCCCTGCCTTTTTTTATGGTCCTATTCTAAAGGTTTCCATAAAAATACTATAATCTAGTTCTTCAGGCCTGAGAAAGGGTTTTATATCTGCACTGTCTGACTTTCAGAGGCCTTTTAAATATTTTGGCAATTGGAGGCATCATTACAGATTGGAAGTCTGTTGAAAAGATACCTTAGAGACTTTTGGCTTTACTTTGCATTCTTACAGAAAGAAACCATTCTGAAGAAAAAAGGGAAAGAAAATAAAAAGAACTTTACTGTCCTGCTGAGAGTCACTTTGCCTATTTTTCCCCTGACCAGGCATCCTATTGGAAAAGCATTGCAATGGATACCTGGACTCCAATGACAACTCTTGAGCAGCAAATGGATTTTGGCATTTTCTTGTCAAAGTCTTGCTTTTTTCTTTTGCCACCTTCTGATAACGTCATTACAGAATGGTCCCTTGCTCTGAACAACTGGACACCCATGAGAGTCCATGAGGGGCTTTCTCATTGAACTGAGATCGTTCTGCTGGGGAAAACAAGGAGCTGGTGCTAGGTTTACATGGAAGCTCCAGCAGACTGAAAAGTGGATTGATCCAGAGATCAACTCCTTTCAGCTCCAGAGCTATCTTGGGGAGGTCTGTGCAGCCCTGTAAGCTGTGGTGTGATACACCTCTATACCACCATCACCTCCACAGGGAAAAGATTGATTTCTTACCCGAAGTTGCTGCATAACTTGCCTCTAAACCACTAACAATCTTTTTTTTTTGTCTTCATGTTCTGCCTAATTTGCTATCTGATATTACCCTGGGACATCTGTCAGCATTACTGCTCACTCCCTTCCACTCACTGATATCAGACTGCCTTCTCCTAGAGCAGAGGCTCTTGGAGTTTTGGAAGGCCACCAACTTGGACTTCAGCTAAGTATTGTATAATGACTAATCTGAAAAGCAATACAGTGCACCAACTTTTAAAAAAATCTTCTGTGGTCCACATAAGAGTTGAGAAACTTCCAGTTTCTGAGGCCATGCTATGGGACTACCCTTAGGAGGAATAATATTGCCCACAAGTTGTATAACTCTTTTTATTTGTAAGTTCTTAATTGCTTTATATTGGTGAGTATCATCATTAACATGAGAGATGGAGGAGCTCAGGGTGCCAAGATTTTAAGTGATTCACTCAGGATCACAGGAAGTCTGGAAAAGTCAGGATCTTTGCCTTGGTCTAATAGTTGTGCTCCACACATGTGCCTCCTACCTGCTGTTATTTAATGCTCTAGAGAATGAGCCTGCCCCAAATCTGCTGATTTTGATGGAATTTTTTTCTATGAACATCAACAGGTACTGGATGAGACTCAGAGTGGGAGGGAAGACAGGACTGCTATAAAGCAGAAAAAGCAGAAAGTCAAAGAATTCAGGAAAGCAATATTTTTGAATGAAATATGAAGTGACTGAAATGTCAGTCAGGAAAGAGAAAAAAAAAACATGAAGAGAGGTCATGAAGTTAATCAAAGAATTACAAAACGACTGAATCCTGAGAAGTAAAGAAACTAATGAAGAGATTTCTAGGCTTAATTACCTTAAAGTAGTTAATTAAGAAACATGGTTAAAGAGTATGAACTATACTCTCCACTGTTGGCGGGGAGAGAGCCTGATTTTCCCCAGAGCAGCAAATGTGCTGGGCTCGCCATCTGTCAGGTAAGAAAGAACCTCAAAGCCCAATTCAGTCATTATTTGTAAATGCTTTGGGATGTTTTTGTTTCAATTCCATGACCTTCTTTTGGAGACTGGATTTTTACAAAATATGTAGATCTCTATTTTGCTGACTTTTATATGGAAAACTCAGACAGCTGCATCCCAATATTTGGCATCTCCATCTCTTTCCCTCATCTACACTTCAGTGGTTTGGCTCACAGAGAAGCAAGTCAGCCAGACGAGGGACATGCTCGATGGAGCCCTGTGCTGGAGTTAGTTTTCATGCTGACTCCAGGAAAGGACTTCCCAGCTGCACCCAAGTATTTGCATATAAGCAAAACAACTGATGAACTAGGTTAATTCTCCCCACTGCCCTTCTTTTTGTCCTCCCTTATTTTTAACCTCCTTTTCCTTACTTTCCTCCTCCTCCTTCCTCTAGGCTCACATATCTCATCCTTTCATTTTCAAAAAAGCCTGTCTCTCCCTCTGATGCAGAGATCTCCTTGTTAATGTGGGTGACCAAGGTGTTAAGCTCCGCAGGCTGGGCTAATTCTGGATGTATTGGCTTGAGCACTCACAGTGAAATTGGGAACAGGACCAGTACTGACTTCATTGGGAGCAGTGTTAAATCCACAGGACAGCTATAGAGGATTTCCATATCTAAATTTTTCCAGCAGCTTTGAAACTTACAGTGAGATTTGGATAACCAAAACATTCACAGTAAGATATAATAATACTTTATCCATTCTTCCCCTATGAAACTATTTGAATGGAAGTACTCTGAGAAAAATGTCTATTTGGGTAATATTAAAATCTGAAAAGTAGAAAGAACAAAATAGGTTGTGAAAAATTTTAGTTAATTTGGAAACCTACAGTGTGAGGACCTTAAAACCACTGGTCTTTAAACCGGAGTATTCTGGGATTTGGAAATCATATGGGAAAAAGTAGATATTATTATCATTAAAAAGAAAAATATTTCCCCAATAATTACATGCTACAGAAGCAATTTCAAGCATGGTGTATTTATATTTTTGCTGTTGGGACTGTTAAAAACTGGCAGTTATTATAAAACAGGATACTTTTTAAAGCTAGCTCAATTTTAAGTTAATACAGATTCATCAAGATCCTGCTACTTGAAAAGCAGGTTCTTTAATTTCACAGAAAGATTTTCTCTTGTATGAAATCAAGCACTGGAAGTTGAAAAAGCTATTAAAATATTCAAGCCATCACATTGTGTGAGAAAAAAGCATATTTTTACTTGGAGGAAAAAAAACCCAACAATATTTTTGGGCTCTACTCAATGCAGAATCAGAAGCTGAGCTGACAGAATAGAACTAAGACACTGATCACAGAATTGCTCAACATTATCATATAAAAATTCCCTGAATAAAAGAATATTTATGGGAAATTTTGTCTCTTGTTCCTGGAATTCCTAGGCAGCTGGGCAGCCAGGGCATTACCACCTCTGGGGCAGTGAAAATCCTCAGATGGATCTAGTTTTGGATCACTGCATAGGTTTAAAGAAAGCCACGCGACATCAGTGTCCTGACCCATTCTGCTAGATTTGGGGAGATGGAGACAGGTTACCAAGGCTTCTGCCCTAAAACCTAGCCCAAATTTACCACTCCAGGCCTCGCCCTTCACCATATTATAGCAAAATGAAGCAAAATGAGATGTCTTTCTTTTTGATGGTATGTTAATGCAGAAAAATCACCTAAAGTACAAGAGATATGAGAGTACACTTTGAAGTAGATTTGTGACACCATCCTCAATCTAAGGAAGGCTTTTATTCAATAAATTATATGAACTTTACATAAAAACCTTATACTGCACTGAGTATATATTAGGACTAGAAATCTATATCCTCCAGTATCTTCTCTTTGTCTCCAAGTGCAAGTTCACTTTGTTTCGGTGATGAAACAAGGTGTCTTTACTAACCAAAAGGCATCTTTTCAGTATAGTGAACTGCTGAAATCTAGACAGGCATTTTCAGGCTTTGCCTGCACTGGTTTCATCTCCTCTAATTGTTTCTTTAACATATCCAAAGCTTGCTTTCTAGGTACTAAAGACCAAGAAAACCAAGAAGGACTATATTCAGCAAAATCTGATAGGAATTAAAATCTCCCCAAGGAGATCAAGTGGTGTTACAGCAGGTTAATGCTTCAGCTAGTGGGTTGCTGATATTAAGCTGTGCATCTTTGAAGCCTCATGGGCCTTATCAACTTTCCACCCATACCACAGTACAGAAACATCTGGGTGAAACAGCACTGAGCTTACTCACTATGAAAATACACAGCTGAACACTCACATACCTCCTTTCTCATGTCCATGGCTGAAAGTTGAGCTGAAGTGCGAAACAGATTAAGCAAGCCACTGGTTTTCAAGCACTCTTGGGAGCTGTTTTTCACTCTTCTGCAAGACAAACTCCTTATTGGTTGACAATGAGATGTTTCTCCATTCATACTTAACACGTTCATAAATGTTTTAATACCTCATTTTTAAAGATTTTAATACCTTGCATTAAAAAACAAGAGTACACAGAGAATCCACGAGAGGAGCTTCTCTCCCTTCCTTTATTATAAATCATAATTTACATGTTCCTGAATAATCACTGTATCGGAGACAGCACAGTTTTCACTGCTACTCAGCCCACAGACTTAGCTCCTTCAGCTGCCTCCCACTCCTTTGATCCCTGGTCTCTGTTCTGACACTGCTAGTCGTGATACCAGTTATTGTAATGGTATCTGTGATATCGTTACTTATTCTGTGGATGCGGAACTAGAGGTTTGTCTGCATTACAAATTCCTTCACAATCATCATAATCAGCTAAGCAAGACCATCAGACATGACGAAAACTTAGTTTTGAATTATATCTGATAATCATACATAAAATCGTTAATGGTTTTCTGTTAAACATTAACATTAAACATTAGCAGCGAAAAATGACTACACATTTTTCTTAGAAACTGCTGCTCCATTAAGCCTTTTTACAAGTAATATCTGTTTAATTGCCAGTAGAATCCTTATTGACTAAAGAAGACATTTTAGTTATTAATTGGCTACTAATTTTGATACAACCTGACACTACCTTTCCACTTATTCCCTGGAACTAGTGCTCTCTCTTCATTAAATGTTTTAGAGCCTAGTTTGACTGTTTTTGACAAAAATGTTTTTGAGAAAAAGTATCGTCTTCTTAAAATGCTGCCAGTTTCTTTCTGGTCACAAGAAAGGTTTTAAAGGTTTAATTTAGACTTTACATTACAAACTATCACTCTTACACGTATATTAAATGTCCTGAATTACATTAACAGGAGGTGTAATCAAATTACTCAGATTAAAATATTTTAAATCACAAAAACTGAATCAGAGTAGAAAAGCAAGAAGTCATGTTACACAGGGAAGAGGGCATATAGTTTTGTCAAAAAGAGGAAAAGAAAATAGATAATTTACACAACAGAGAACTCACAATTTTTTAAAACAAGCTGATATTGCTGAGACAATGTTTGGATGAACAATATTTGGATGGTGCAGTACACACATTTTTTTCTCTTATGCTATGAAACCTGGAGTGATGAATACATTAGTTGAAGAACGCCTTGCAGAAAATATTTGGCATGATCACAGACACTATAAATTCTGCTTTCAGCTTCCACTAATATCCATACATCCTTATGATGAAATAAGCTTAATTTTACTTAGGTTCAAAGCTGTCAGGATCAGGGATTGTGCCTACCTCTGTATCTATATTGTGCCTACGAAGTAGTATTCTAGGAATCTACAATAATATCTATTAAAAACATATAATATAGTTATTAATTAATAATTATCATATGCACCATATCAGTTAATTACTTCTGCAAAGCACAAAGTTTCAAAATTTGTTTTACTGAACTCTCCAAGTTCCCAATATTAGCCTCTAGTTTTGTCATGACTATTTTTGGAGAGGTTTTGAATGCCATCACAGCTGATTAAAAAGTTGCAGTATTCTTTTTATTCAATCTCTGTTTCTTTTTCTGCCTGTATTTCTAGAGCTTCCCTTTTCCTTTCTCCTGGTTTGTCCCCAACCTCCTTTTATTTCTGTTTCCAGTTTATAGAAATTTTCCTCTCTTCTTGGCAAGAGGAACAAACTTGCGGCCTAGAGACTTTAAAGCATACTTCTGTAGCCATGGATTTCACATACCTAGCCTGCTGTCTGCACAACATTTCAACTGAAAAGTTATACTGAAGCAAATATTTCTGGAAATTTTTATGAACTAAAAGAACTTTACAGCCATTTAGAATTGCCTGGCATTGGTACTGAAGGACGAACGGGTGTCAGTAGGCAGGACACACCAACGGCCTCTGCCAGTCTTGTTAACACCTGTATGAGCTGCTGCAGAGATTAAAGAGCAGAGCAATGAAACGAAAGGGAACGGGTCAGAGCACAGCTCTGCTTTGCTTCACTGTCCTCCCTTCCTCTCTCCCCCTTTTTTTTTGTAGACTGCCGCACAGGAAAATCCAGTTGTGCACAGACGGCAAGCAGCCTGGAAGAAGGTGCTTTTCCATTCGTTAAACAAACAAGTGAATGGGTATTTGTTGACCAAACGTTTCAGTCTTCCTCACTAGGCAGAGGTTTCTTAACTCCTGGCCAGCTGTGTTCACAGCATGCTGGTGCTACGTTACAGTAATTATGCAGCTACGCTTGCTCCACGTAAAGACTTCGCGTATTGAAGCCTGAGTATCAGTTGTGAACGTATTGTCTTCTCTGCTGCATCCAACTACAACTCCTTCCCATCGCCATCTCTCACTTTTCACCCTTGCAGCTGTTGTAATATTTTGGCTTTCATCTAGATTTATGTTTGTTGAAGAACCATCATTCATCAAAGCCAATAGCTATTAAGGACAAACAGTATCATCCATTAGCAGATCTGAAGTTCCACATTTTTCTAAAGGTAAGGAAATCTACATTCAGATCACTGTAACGATGACTACATCCCTACTGATCGAGTTCTGAATTACTATTTCATTGTGGCAGCGGGATGGTACAGAAAGCAGTTGCTGACCATCTGGTTTGATATATAGGGTATGATCTTCCATTCTTGGACCTTGTGACACCATCTACACTTCAGAGTCCCTAATTTCTTTCAGCAAAACTGCCACAGGATGCCCAATACCATACTTGTCATGGGTCTAAGATCTTCAACCCAATCTCACCTATTACAGATGTATGAATTCCTCAAATTACTGTCTTGCTAATACTTATTTGGAGATTTCCTCCTTTTTTTTTGCTTGCAATCTAAATTTATTCATAATCCGGACATTAAACAGCCAGTCACTGCAACTCACAATGGGACTCCTGCAGTTTTCTAAGCATTGTTTGCACATCACCATAGAAGTTCGAGCTGCTTTGTACACTACTTGAATAGTCACGAGACCTTTTCAATGTGGCAGAAAGATATGATTATAGTGCAAACACCCATGAATTCAAATGTATATGAATACTAATGCAGGGTGCTCCAGCTTTCTGTAAATTTTCTTGTCAATACTTCACACAAACTTTCAAAAATCGTGAAACAGGAGGGAATGTGTCAGTAATAAAAATCAATGCACATCATTTTCTACAATATCAGGAGTGCTTTTCAATCTGCGTCCTCAGCTGTGGGGACTCTCAGAAGATAATGGCTGGTAACACTTCCAGCACATCACAAAATTTGCCTCCATATGCAGTAATAATCTAGAAAACTTCACATTCGTATTTGCTTAACATTTGCTTTTAGTTATAGCTATCTGTTAACAAACTCATTAAGCAAATGGGATGATGTTAGATTTTAGAAGTGTCATATCTTACGCCATGTGCCTCTGCAAAAATGTTGAGGTTGTAGTGTTCCAAAACAGATGGTTTTGGAACTTAGCACTAGTCTAAGTGCTGAGCACTTAGTCTAGCACTTAGTCTGTTGGGATACCAGTTTTTTCAAGGCTAGAAGAAGTTGCTAAATTCTCACAAGACCCAGCATTATGTGCCAGATCAGGTGGCTACCACCTGTACCGTCCTTTCACCTTGGTAAATTCCCTCCAGTACGCTCTCCAGCTTTGGCAGAAGCAGCAGTTTGAAGTTCGAAACACTGCCCTGGAGCTTCTTGTCATGCTGCCTCTAGAACTGAACTTATAAAATAACCAGCTGGGTTAGAATTTTTCCCTGGTAGCTACACCATCCTTTTTGCAAACGCTCCCCAGCTGCACAAGCCGTAGCGGTGTATGTACATACTATGAGGTTGAGCCCTGCCCAGGAATGGAGCTTCCCTTTCCTATGGGGCAGGACCGCTTCTCTTCCAGGACCTCCTGCATCCCTACCAAATCTTTTCTGTGAAGAGAAGACTAAAAAGTAATCCCAAATAGATTTCTGCATCTTCTGTCCATTCCTCAAATTTGGGAATGTTTACAGAGCAAATGAATGTCCTGCTATCCTCGGTGAATATTTGCACTGAGTTCATTTTGAATTTAAAAACATATGTATCAGCCAGCACGGGTGTCCTAAGGAAAAAGCACGTGGAAAAAAAAAGTTATTTCAATTCACATCCAGCTTCCATTTCCACAAAAGGGGAAACAGAGGGAGTCTGTCCTGGAAGCTTTCAGAGGGACCAAAGAAAGGAAAATGGGAAAAGGGAATGAACTGTGCTAAAGCGCTCTCTATAAACAATCCCCTGAGTTTGATTTAGAAAAAATGGCATGTTGGTCTGAATAGATTTTTTCTGCTCTATGGATTTCAGTAGGAAAACCTGGATAGAATTTAGAGAAACACAGAAAAAAGCCTGAATGGATCATTTACAAGGAATATTGAAAGTATTAAATTATTTGAGCTTGGCTAAACAATGACACAATAACATTTTCAATCCACAAGTATTTTTAAACTTTATTTTTAAGTGCTGTTTTTACAATGAGGCAGCTTATAAGTGAAGTGAATATGTGGACCACTCCTTTTAATACAGTATCCCCCTGGCAACCAGACCAGCAAAAACAGAAAAAGAGATTAGACGACCAATCGTTTCTTCCATCTCTCATATCTTCGATTTCTTTGCTGGATGGCTGATAAAGTGCTCGGACTCTGTGACTCCTCTGGGTGGGGAAGCTCAATGCAGTATGTTTCCTTTGGCCAGAACCAGTACATGCAGTTAGATGGTATGTTATGCTGATATCATATGGCCGTCTAAAGGAGAAAAAATCTCTTTGGAGTGCCAGCAGTAAAGGCTTGGCTATCACAACAAGACCAAAATTTCAGTATTTCCTTATGAGTATTTTTAAGCCCTAACTTACGGAAACAGCAAGGAAATTTTGGGAAGATCAGACAATTGGTCCAGGAGCCATGGCTGGGAACGGTTCCCTGGAAGGGCATCCAGCCTGCCAGTCCAAACTGTGTTACTCACGGACAAGGCAGGAACTCAGAACAGCTGAGGAAGAAAACGCAGACATATTTGATAAATGATATGAGATAAATGAGAGATGCTCATATCTGAACTGAAATGTATTGTCTTCAAAATTATTCCAGCTAGAAGAAAGGAACCCCTCATGCCAGGTACGTCCCCGATACAGCCCTCTTTATGGGTACTCAGTGCCCCTGCCCTTCTCACTCCGAGACAGGACGGCTGCCATGCCCTCTTAAGACCCCTCACAGCGTGCAGCTGCCACACAACGGGTCAGACAGCTTGTTATGGGGTATTCCTCTGGAGGGAGCGCATTATTCTTGTACTTCTCTGTCTCTCCTGGCTAGTCAGTTGCTCTATGAGCAAAAGCCAGTTTTAACCTTAAAAACCTGAAATGGTAAGAATTACTTCTGAGACTGCCCCTACACCCATAGCATAAAGCAAGAACAGAGATTATAAAAAGTGCTCAGGCTAAGGAGGTCCAGTTTAATTGTACTTCATTTGTTTTCCTTTCCTCACATTCTCAGTAGTTTGCAGTTTCTAATTCAGAGCTCTCCCAATTCAAAACCTCTGGAACTGCTCATTCCCAGGACACACTAAGTTTTTTTTAATTCTCCCAAGCTTTTTATTTTTCAGTTATTGCCACAAAAGAATATGACAAAAGCATATTGGAAAATGAAATGCAAACTATAAAATATGTTTTCATTACTTATGGCCAGATTATTCAGCACTTGGCAGAGACCAGTGAAGATATGGGAAACAGGCACAAAGGACAGCCCTAAATCACGCCAGTTGGTAACAACACTTCGTTGGAAATGTCAGGAACTGCCAATTAGCTGAATTAGGATCTGATTAGCCATACCCCTTTCTCTCAGACATGCCCTGAGAAACAGCTATTCTTTAGAGAGGAAAAAAAGATGGGGAAACCCCACTCCACTGAACTAACTTTCTGATTGCAGAACACCCATTTTACCACCATTAAGTTCTTCAAACTGCTAGCCTCTTCTTCCAGCACTTACTCATGTAAGTATTCTTATTCTCAAAAGCAATCCGAGAGGCAACCATGTAATAGCTCTTTCATGCATGGAAGAGCCAAACCCCCCCCCCATATGTTCCACATGACCTGTTCATGTACCTCTTACGAAGGTCTTGAAATAGAAATTAGGTGATACGTTCCTCAAGGATCTTACTGGCTCTCTTCACCAAAATGAGTTTCACTCAGTGAAGAAAGGAAAATTTCCCTAATTCTGTTTATCCATTATCATCTCATGCGGTAAAAGGGACCCAACTTAGATTCTCAGTAATGTCAGCCTGGTAATTTCAGATACAAAGCGTAATTATACATTTAGGGTTAATAAACTTTAAAATCAAATTAAATAAGCAAATAAAGACTATCTATCTCACTTATTTTGAGAGCAAATATTAAAGACCCTTTTCTGGCACAAGTCCCATCCCTTTGCTTCCCAACATAGTAGAAAACAGCACTACAGAACGTGAGTTACTGAATACACACACCTACGGCCATCCTAACAGGAGCAGGCAGGCATGCCAAATCCCATGGCATGCAACACCTACCCTCAGGTTCCTTGTATGAAGACATCACTCTGGTGGGCTGCAGCATCGCCCTTACGTTACTTCAGGCACTTTGTTCGCTCATCCCACCCTCCCCCAAATAATAGTGACGTTTTATGCCCGTAAGGGAACAGAGAATCCCAGGGGGTGAAAAATTAAAAGCTAGTTAGTGTGTACAAAGAGCATCTGCTGTAAAGAATGCCAGCCCTAAGCAGTGTGGACATGAGCCATTCCTTCCCTACTATTTGTACTATTATTTGTGACAGTATGGATACCAGGTTTGTGCTTCTTGGCTCTGTTTTCTAAAAATCTCAGCCCAGGTGAAACCACAGCAAACACTTCCACCTGCACTCTTCTGAGCAAGCGTTCTTGCTGCTCACCATAGCTTTTTAGACATTAGAACCAATTATAAATGAGCAAATAGTAATAGAAGCTTTCTTAAAAAGCTACAACTCCTCTTATGATCCCCAAAATAACAAAGCCATAGGTAGTAACTTCACCTGGTGACTTGTGCTATACGTATTCCCAGCAGGCTCTACAGCTGAAATAGGTCTGGAGGAAAGAAACTGATGGAACTTTTTTGGTGGAACATGCAGATGGGAGTAAACTGGAACATTTTGTGAATTTCTTTTGAGCGCATGGAACTGTCTGAGTCAAAGGTCATGATGCAACTCCCCATCCGCACATAATTCATTTTGACATTTTCTAAATGATGTTTCAATTTGAAATGAAATGTTATTTCATTCTGAAGTTTTCTTCAATTGTATGTAAAATTATTTAAAAAAAAACAACTCTAAAATATTTTGCTTCCAACACATTTTTTCCAAATTTCTGTTTTGCTAAAACTGTTCTTTTTTGGATGACACAGGAGGCATATCTCAAAAAAAAAAAAATAAAAATCATTGTCACTTGCACAACTCTCAAGTATTGCAAAACTAATGGTATCATTGCATAGGCTCAGTGGAATTGTAAAATACCACACGAAACACGGTACAAAATAAAAAGTAGCAGAATTCTTCTATAGGCAAAAAGATAATTCATTTTTAGTCTCAACTCAAAAACACAACCATGATTAAGTCTGGGGTATTGATTCTGATATTATTGCCATTAAAAAATAATTACACCTTAAATCCTACTTAAAATAATGATACAGTTAATTTTGTTTATCATTGAAGAAATCAGCTGCTTTCCTGGAATATCCATCTTACAGCTGAAGCAGCGTGTCTTTTGAGGAGAAAAGTCGTTGGGTTCAGTGCATGCACTAGTGGGGAAAATTCACTGGCCTGGTTTCCTTGCCAAGAGCACACATGACCATATTGATCTCCAATGGCCAGCAACATCTTCATCATCCCTGTCGTGGTATATGCAACAGGATTACCAGTAAACTGTCTCAGCATGAACAGATCTTTTCAGAAACAAATTGTCTTACTCATGGTGAACTACTGTTGCTCCTTTGATAATTTTCAAGTAGACTAGTCTTTTTTGGTTCAGGACCATTTTCCTTCTCAGAATCTTTCTGTGGGGTACTCAGGGTATCTTCTGGGCATTGATGCTATCCACTTCATCCTGCTGAAAAGGATATATAGATCAAAATACAGAACCTCTTCTATGAACACAGTTCTGCTGCCTGATGGGAACAGGCGTCCTACTCTGAATAGGAAACACTGAGTCTTGATTCAAAGCTGCCGGGACCATTCATGAATTTGCATAGATCTTCATAGGAAACATCTTCTTTTCTCAGTAGCTCGATGAGAAATAAAACAGTTCATTAACACTGACATCAGAAGTAATGTTGCCAGCATCTGAGTCTCATATTTGTAGTTCAGGTACCATTTTCAAGATTAATCACACCATTCATCAATATTAAAGCTCTAAATGTTGAGGATGAACTCAAAACCCCAGGTAACCATTTGTGTCTGGATTAGCTCTTCTTGTAGCACGTACAGAAGTCAAGGAGGCAGAAGGCTAAAACCTCATGAAGTCAAACAGCAGCTTCAAAACTCCACAGTACTTATAGACCAGTCATGTAAGCAGAGACAAATGTAGGAGAGTCCACTTGAACCTTGGACGGGTCTCTTCCGAACCACAATGAGTGTGGTACATACCTCAAAGCAGGCTGTAGTCAGGGAGGGCTGATTTGAACGGCTCAGGCTAGATGAGAATGACCATCAGGATGACCCTAAGTATTAGTTGAGGTACCCAGTCATCTAAGTGAGCAACACGATTCACACTTCACAAACCTTCTTCCAGCATCTCTACCAGCTCAGACAGATAGGACTGTTTTAGTTATAGCCATTTCATCTGCGGCTGAAGAACCTCTTATGCTGCTACCGTATGTTGATGGAGGAACCAACGCAGTTTGTTACCAAGTCTCATGGCTTGCTATTGATATATCAATGTGTATGGAAAGCTGATAATATCACTGATAAGTATGAATTTACTGGAGCATTTATATAATTTTTGTTTGGTCCATATTTAGGTCATGTGCAACATTAAGAGCCCCAAAAGATGTTAGGAATTTACAGCTGTCATCTAGGCTGAGAAGGGCTAGCTAAAATCCAAAATGACAGTATTTTCAAGAAAAATATTGTGATTTGTGTGGTAGACTACTAGAGAGGGCATAAAATTATAAGACAGTGTAGGGCAAGGGATGAATCATCCACCTTACACTTGTATCAGCCGTGTCTTCCTGTAGAGTGAAGAGCAGAGGTTCATTTCATTACATATTAGGAGGAATTACTCTTTGCAACAGCTAGAGCCAAGGTGGCGACCCAAATATTAACTCACTTAAATACAGTTCTTTAAAAAAACAAACCCAGAGAAATGAAGACGTTTATTTGTACCTACTAATTTTATATCACGACTAAGCACTATTCATTGCCAGCTGAGCCAGAAAGAAACCCCTCCACCCGATCATTATTTTACTCTGTGAGGAGTAACAAAGGGTACGGTACGTTCATATGATAAGAAAAGTATGTCACCCTTAAAAAAGTTGCAAAACTAGTACAGACAAAAAAATTGACTGTTAGGAAGATGAAGCAGCATCCTAGAACTGGTAGTTCCAATGGATTCCAAACTATGCATGCTTTGGGGACTGCAATGTCTGGGAAAAGGTACTTGGCCCTACGGTACTGAACTGCAGCATCATCTTATTTTCATAACTGGTATTTCATAAACAAATGGGGACTTAAGAAATTTATTAAATGCATGTAAAATGGTTATTTTTTTCCAAATTAAGTATTCCAGTAAATATTCTTTTCATTTATTTGATTCCCTCTGCAGGTTTATGTGGCGAAACCTTTTTTATAGACCAGAAGATACTTAAGAGTGGTGTGAAGTAATCTCATTGAAAGGGAAGGTAACTTTCAGGGGCTGCGAATGATTATTGGCACTGAAAACCTCATCAGATTCACATACAGAGGGACAGGCAAAAACAGATCTTGTATGTGCCCCTCCGGCTTACAGTCCTGCTTCTGGGAAAACTACAGGATCAGTCTTGCTTCTCTTTAGCAAATCTTAACGCTTGGCCAAAAGCATTGGTCGTTCTGTTCACAAGCAAGGTGCCATAAAAAGTGGCTTTGTGCTGACTGCCTAAATCAGAGGCAAGAGGCAAAGAAGCAAGGGGAAAAAAAAAAAAGAAAAAGGAGATAAGGAAGGTGAAATGACCTGTAAGTCAGTGGATGACTGAAATAACCTCAAACCCATGCCCAAGCTGCTAATAAGGTTTGAACAACCTAATGTTCCCCTTGGCTGGTCCTGCTGTTTGTGAATGAGAAAATGAAGGGCCAATATGTGACCGGAGATGATGTGTTTCTGTGCCGGTGAAGTCTGCTTTGCCCAGAAAGAGGCTTCTCCAGAAACCCTGCTTTTGTCACTCAGCATCAAGAAAGAAATGGTGATTTTTATCCAAAACAAAACTTGTGTCTGGTGATTTCTGGTTTTGTGCTGAGTATTGCTTTGGCTTAGAGCTACAGCAGCCTTGTAAATTCGTAAGTACCACTTGTGTCATGTCTTAAGCTTAAAAGACATCTTGTTTTCACTAGTCTGTCTATGACTTTTGTTTATTTTTCAAATATTTTCTCTTTAACAAGCCACAACAGAATCCAGTGCATATTATCTGCCCCAGACAACTGGGGATAGAGAATATCTGTATCCTAGCAAGACCCAAGAAGGCCTGCCTTGGGCAGAAGGCAATTCCTGACAAGTAAAACCCGTTAACAGATTTAGTCTCCCTTATGCTTGGCCTAAATCCGTCCTGCACACGCTAAAATAACTGCATGGCACAGAGCACTGGAGCTACTTCTCCAAAGCATTCCTGAGGCCTGACATGTCGGCTCAGCATCTCCCGTGGTTGCACACGCCATGCGAGCCCTGGGGAGCCTGGTACCTTTTCAGCTCATCACAAGAGCTTCATGGCGCACAGAGCTCAAAGAGCTGCCTGCACAACTTCTGTTTCCTACCAGCCGATACGCTCGCACCCCTCTGGTAATCAACAGTGCCCATAACTTGAAACTGAAGAATTTACTGCGGAGCACACATCACCACACAGCCCCTAACCTTCACGGGCCCGTTCCCGCCTCAGTAACGCCCGCGAAGCCCAAGAGGCCTCAGGCAAGGGCCAGAAGCAGCGCGGCCCCGAGAGGTGCTTGCGTTTGGGGTGGCCGGTCTCCAACGCCAAGCGCTGCCCAACCAGTTGGCCATGCCGCAGACCATGGCGTGGCCCCCCAACAGCAGAGAGGCAGCATCGCGCTTCCCTACAATGTGTAACCGCCGGTGGGAGACGCCTGCAGGCGAACAGGGCGGGCTGGGGGGCCGCCGGGCCGGGCTGAGGGAGGCAGCCCGGGGAAGCCCCTCGCCTCAGGGGCTCGGCCGGCTCGGCCCCCGGGAAGGGGCCGGTTTCTGCCCTCGGTGCTACGGCCCACGCCTCTGGGGAGAGGGCTGCCGCCTGTGCCGCCCGGCGCCGGGCCGGGCAGGGTCGTGCGGGCCCGGCGGGGCTGCGGCAGCGGCTCGGCGGCGGCGGGGCAGGTGGCGGGAGGAGCGGGGGGAGCGGAGCGCCCGGCCCGGCTCCGGCTCCGGCTCCAGCTCCCCGCCTCCGGCCCGCGCTGCGCTCTGCGGGGGAGTGGTGGTGGAGGGGGGTCCCCGACGGCCTCTATATAAGCGGCTGCAATGGCTCTGCCGGCAGAGCCGAGCGGCGCGGCGGGGAGGCAGCGGCCGGGACCATGGCGACGGGCGGCGGGCAGGGCCTGCCCGCCCTGCTGCTCCTGCTCCTCCTCCGGCTGTGCGAGGCAAGTGCGGGGCCGGCGGGTGGGGGGAGCCCGCGGCCGGGCCGGCCCCGTGACCCGGCCCTCGGGGCCGCTTTGTCCCCGCAGGTGAGCGGCCGGGAGCCGGCGTGTCCCCGGCCCTGCGGCGGGCGCTGTCCGGCCGAGCCGCCGCGCTGCGCCCCGGGGGTGCCCGCCGTGCTGGACGGCTGCTCCTGCTGCCTGGTGTGCGCCCGGCAGCGCGGCGAGAGCTGCTCCCCGCTCCTGCCCTGCGACGAGAGCAGCGGCCTCTACTGCGACCGCGGCCCCGAGGACGGCGGCGGCGGGGCCACCGGCATCTGCATGGGTAGGTGGCGGCGGGCCGGCGGCGCCGGGGCTGGGGGCCGGCACGGCGTCCCCCGCCTGCGGCAGCCCTCCCCGGGCCGGCGGGGGGACCCTCCCCGGGCCGGGGCCCGCCGCGGCGTCCGCCGGGTGCTGTCGCTGTCCCGCTCTTCCCCCGCCGTCCCTCAGGCCGAGCGGCCCTGCCTCAGGACGGCCGGCGCCGCGGCGGGCCGAGGGCTGCTGGGGGACGGTGTGGAGCGGGGCCCGCTCTGGGACGGGAGGGACGGGGAGGGAGCCGAGTGCCCTCCGTCTCAGTGAAGTGCGTTCGCTGCTCTCACTAGTGCTGGAGGGGGACAACTGCGTGTTTGACGGGATGATCTATCGCAACGGGGAGACGTTCCAGCCCAGCTGCAAGTACCAGTGCACCTGCCGGGACGGACAGATCGGCTGCCTGCCCCGCTGCAACCTGGACCTGCTGCTCCCCGGCCCCGACTGCCCTTTCCCCAGAAAAATCGAAGTCCCGGGAGAGTGCTGTGAGAAGTGGATCTGTGACCCTAAAGATGAAGTGATTTTGGGAGGTTTTGCTATGGCTGGTGAGGAAACTAAAACTATATCACGGTCATTGTGAGGAGGAGGTGATATCATACTGGAAATATCCATGGGGTTGCCAAATCTAACACACATTGCTTTGTGCGGTCGGTTTCTTCTGATCTTTTTTCTCATCTAGAGTCACTAGTAAGTATACCAGTGGTTATGACAAAGGCAGAGCTTGATAGGTAAAAGAAAAGATATTCAGATGATGAACGTGCATAGCAGTTTTAAAAGGTAGTTAGCTTGAGTTAGTTCCCAATTCTGAAATTGCTGTTTATCTGGTACAGGGTAGTTCTGTGAGTGGAATGAAACAGGGGCAAGCTCATAATCCTCCAAACATTCCCCCCTCCCAAAAAATCAAAGCTGCAGTCTTGCTAGTTGCTCTGCAAGAATGTTACATCATAAATACTATTCTAACAGTTTAGTCTACAAGAGATTTTTTTCCCCTAAATTCCCCAGCTATTACAAGTGGTCAGCACGGTAGCTAAAATGCCAACAAATTCCTGCCTGTCTGTGCTAGAGCTCTCATCATTATTGTTGGCATTAAAAGCATTACAAAGTACTTGGAAAAGCAGTGGGTCTAAACACAGTGAGTGGATCTGAAAAAAAAAAAAATCCCATTCCGTAACACAGAACTCATAAAGTGCTTTTCTAATTGAAAAAAAAGGTACATAATATTTTCCCCCTGTTTTCTTCCTGAATTATGTCTCCATCCCCTTTAAATTAGACTATTAGTTCAACATGAATAATAAGCTACTTTTACTGAGAGTTGAGGGCACTGCATTCTGTTCAGTCACTGCTCTTTGTGGTCTTAAGCAGTTAGTTATGCTGAAACTCACCTAATCCATTTGAAAAACAAGTAAGGAAGGATCCAGGAAGAAAAGCTCTAAAAACTTTTCAGAGTGCTATGAAGTGTCGGTTGTAAGGCACATAAGGTATAAACAAAAAGCTTGCCACCTTTCTACTATCTTCCCTTTTCTTTGATTTGTCTGACAGTGACAGGCTAATCTGTAAAATGCCTACAGATGGATTATCTGCATTCTTTCTAGCAATGGCCATCCTTCTTGGGAGGCCACCTTTTTTGGAGCTTTACCATGCAAAAGGCAAAAATGCTGTTGTAGAGGAGCTTAACAGCAAGACCTGTGCCTGACAGCTCGGTTGTGTTGCCTCATCGTGTTTACTCCCATGATAATCACTGAACCAAACTATACAGCTACCAATATTTGCATAATACAGTTTAACACCGTCATGAGGGCAGGACAATGATCAGAGAAGGCTATGCCTTTGAGTAGCTGTGATAACTCCTGGGAATTACTTCCTTCCTCCCTCCCCACCATCACCCTGGCTATAATCTGTCAATAATTGACAAGATCGGGTGACTTTATGACTCTTGGAGAAAGGACTTTACTTCCATGCTGTTTATTAGTTTAGATAAATCATTCGGCCTATCTCAAATCATATCTAATATAAATATTTTTATGACGTAGCTTTAGAACAGATTTGTGATGTATTTCCATTGGAAAGAGTGAGGAATAAAGAATTGTTAGAGTAGAGTTCTAAACTGGTTAAAAATTTGCAGTAATTCTTCCAGCTGTGGACTTGAGTGAACTGAATCTAAATGCTTTGCTGATTACACTGATATGCACCTTCTGTTATTTTTAGATGTAGGAAGTTGCCATCCAGGGCTCCTAAAAAGGCAGTGTTTAAAATTCCTAAATCCTGTCAAAAGCATGGATTTTGGACCTTTTTTTTTGTCTCACGTGTTTCTTCCCAGATGTGGTAGAGCTCAATTAGATACTGGGTTTTCACATGAATTTTTCTTGTAATAAAATTCTGTGAGGTTTTGTCTCCAGCCTACAGACAAGAGGCCACACTGGGGATCGATGTGTCGGATTCAAGTGCCAATTGTATTGAGCAGACAACAGAATGGAGTGCTTGTTCCAAAAGCTGTGGAATGGGCTTTTCCACCCGTGTTACCAACAGAAATCAGCAGTGTGAGATGGTGAAGCAGACACGGCTTTGCATGATAAGACCTTGTGAAAATGAAGAGCCATCTGATAAGGTATGCTGCAAAGAGTGGCAGGGGAGCAGTCTCTTCAGCTGTAATTCCAAGGTTGCAATATTATGGTCTAGAATGCTCCAGATGCAAGTGTACATAAATACACCTTTTAACATATGTGCAGCAAGTTTTTTTGGTAGGCATTAGATTTGCCGTGTTTGCTCAGTAGCTTTGTGCTGCACCTCCACCAGGTCGAGGGATGTGATTCTGCCCCTGTATGGCACTCTCATGAGACCCCCCCTGGAGTGCTGCGTCCAGCTCTGGAGCCCTCAGCACAGGAAAGACATGGACCTGTTGGAGTGGGTCCAGAGGAGGGCCACAAAAATGATCAGAGGGATGGAGGACCTCTGGTATGAGGAAAGGCTGAGAGAGCTGGGGTTGTTCAGCCTGGAGAAGAGAAGGCTCCAGGGAGACCTTATTGCAGCCTTTCAGTACTTAAAGGGGGCTTATAAGAAAGCCAGACTTCTTAGCAGGGCCTGTAGCGATAGGACAAGGGATAATGGTTTTAAACTAAAAGAGGGGAGATTTAGACTAAATATAAGGAAGAATTTTTTTTTTATGATGAGGGTGGTGAAACACTGGCACAGGTGGCCCAGAGAGGTGGTAGATGCCCCATCCCTGGAAACATTCAAGGCCAGGTTGGACGGGGCTCTGAGCAACCTGATTGAGTTGAAGATGTCCCTGCCCATTGCAGGGGGGTTGGACTAGATGACCTTTAAAGGTCCCTTCCAACCCAAACCATTCTATGATTCTATGATAATTTGAGCCGTCCCAAACAGATCAGGTGAATTCCATGTGCAGACTACTTTTTGACAGCTCGTGCAGTCTAACTTCTCCCACAAATGCAATTGTACTACCTCTATGTATACTTCAGAGCTGCTCCAGTCATGCAGACGGATATGTCAGATTTCTAGTCTGTTGAGCATCTGGAACTGCAGAGAAATGTGTGAAATCTTGCAAAATCTGCTTGGGTAAATTAAACCTTATCTTAATCCTTATGATGCTCTTTCCAAAAGCAAATCCAACACTGACACTTCAGGTGCAATAAATGTGTATCTAAGGGAGCTGACTTTTTTGCTGCTTCTACGCATTATACAAGTGCTTCTGTCAGGGAGAGTAACATGTAGGTAGGTAAAAGGACCATCACTTTATGTAATGTTCTGAGTGTTGGAAAGCATTGCTAAGGCCTTTGCTGAATACTCTGTGCAGTTTTAAATACTGTGTTTTGAAAAGGATATGAAACATTTGGGAAGAGTTGGGGAGACTAACAAGAATGAGCAATGGTCTAGAAAACATGTTCTGCTAGGGAAAAATTGATTGAGCTGAACTTTTTCTGAATGCAAGAGAACGGAGATGCGTTCTCATAACCATGTTCGGATATTGCAGCCTGTTCTGAGTCCATGGGGGATACAACAAGAAATGGTGAGTTTAGACTGCATAAAAATTAAGACAGGAGTGAAAACCTTCCAAGCAGTCAGAAGAGTGAACTGTTAGGATTGTCTGGCGTAGATGTGGAGTCTCTGTCACTGAAGACTCCCAAGGACAAGTTAGACAGCCATCTGTTAAGAATAACATGGCTAAAGCTGATTCTGCCTTGGGTCACAGGAATTGGCAATGACTTTTGAGGTTCGTTTTAACCCACTTTTTTTCCCCCCTGAATCCAGTCCTGTAACTTGCTCATTTGGCTTCCTGATTCTCTGATGGAACTACACTAGCCTGAAAAGTTCTCCAGTAGAGTATAGTTTCATAATGAATTTTGCTTTGGCTTGTCTCAGATGACAAGAGTGGGCTTTAATTATTTGTCCTTTGTTACTGGCCCAATAACACACTGGTGTCAAAGGGCAGATCTTGCAGGAGTTACCTGTAAGTAACTACTGAAGTAGCTGCAGAGTCTTACTGCTGGTGAGCAAGCAAAGACAACAAATTTAAGTTTTCAGAGTACACCTATATCCTTGCCTGTCAATTTTAACTGCTTTCTGTCTTACGCAATGATGTAGCTAATGTCTCTTCATGTTTCTCTTAGAAAGGGAAGAAATGTATCCGAACAAAGAAGTCCCTGAAAGCTGTTCGCTTTGAATACAAGAACTGCACTAGCATGCAGACATACAAACCTCGTTACTGTGGCCTCTGCAATGATGGGCGATGCTGTACCCCACACAACACCAAAACGATTCAAGTTGAGTTCCGCTGTCCTCAGGGCAAAGTCCTAAAAAAGCCAATGATGTTGATCAACACCTGTGTCTGTCATAATAACTGTCCTCAGAGTAACAATGCTTTCTTCCAGCCGTTAGACCCAACGTCTAGTGAAGCAAAAATATGAAAAGCATAAATTAGGTAGCGCAAAGGGTATAAATAGTTTATACAAAACTTGACCCACAATCAGGTGAATGTAACAATTGCATATGTAAAATATCTAAGATGTTTTCAAAACAGTCTAGGTGCTTTCTTTTTTCCTGTAGTTTATTAAATACCTCAGTTTACATTTTCTCCCTCCAAATTTGTTTTATTCACTTGAAGGAAATTTTGTACCTTGGACAGAGCCTTCTTTGTTTCTTGGCGGTGGCATAAAGATTACAAAGCAAACAGCTAGTCTTTCTCCTTGAGCTAAGGGGATCATGCCACGAGCTTCAGTAGCTGTAAGATGGGGCTCTGTAAGAGTAAATGGATTCCTTGGGGAATGCATGATACCATATCACATAAGCTTTCAGGTTCTTAACTTCACTTTGCATAATGCATATAAACACTTAAGCAGTGTTCTTTTTCCGTTCTAATGAAACTCTGTTTCTGATGACAGTAAAAATCTTACTGATGAAAGTGTTGTATTTTTGTGTCTTATAAAATACCTTCTATCTGTACCTCCAACTTTCTCTGAGGATTCAGTTTGCACATAGCCCCTGACATGGCATAGCTAAGATCTCTTATCCTGAAGCATAGCAGACTGATAGCTGACAGCAATTAAATTCCTCTTTGGTAACTTCACTAGCAGTCTAATCCAAAACCCACTGAAGTCAGCGTCTTAGGAGAACTTGGTTCTAACCAATGTGTAGATATAACTATTTGGATGCAACAATAAAGTTTCTGTAAATTCCTCTAAAATACTAACTGTATCATATGGTGCTTCATTTCTTAGGTGTATATGTAAATAGAAGCTGTATATATTGTAATATAACTTTACTAAGTAAATAAACTTTATGTGATTCAAAATATTTTTTCCTAAAGTTTTTTTTCTTAAACTACCAACTTTTAACAGCTAAAAGGAATGGGAAGAAAAAGGGTCCGCAAACTCCTAAAATCAGAAGATCCTATCTTGTGATGTTTTTAGCGTACCTCATCCTAATCGCTGCTGTAACAGGTATGCAGTGTCAGTGCAGGAAAGGATGAATAATTTGTGAGGCACACTTTGGAAGGGAGATTTCTTTCAGAGTAAGTTAGCCTGGGAGATAGGATGATGTAAATAAAGTTAGGTTTGGATGCAATGTGCCCTGAAACATAGTGGTGGTGGAGAAGAATAATTATGTGATCTGGAGTTTGGGTTTGGGTCTGAAGTACTAATAAAGTATTTAATTGTGTCTTGCAGCATTTCTGCCTCATAAAAGCAGCCTGTGAGCCTGCCTGTGCTAGATATCGTATGACAATATCCCTAGGGAATATAGAGCCTGAGGGTGGCAGCTTCACATATGTTACATCATGTACGTAGCAGGATTGGGCCAACAGGTCATAAGTACCATTGCGTAGGCATTCAGCTGCCTAGACTGTGGGCCCAAGCTTAGCTCGGTGTGTGTCTCTCTGTTAGAGATACCAGAGTAGTACTTATGTCACAACCGTTCTATAACCGTGTGGTAGGAAAGAGCTCTCTTGTGAGAAAAAAAGGCAGAAGGCCAAATCTCAGCATATTTGGCCCAGTGTCCTCCTTCTCTGGAGGAGCTAGCAACCTCCAGTTCGGCAATTCCTAAGATACACACAGGGTGGAATTCAGCTCTACGTTAAGTCTCCTAAATTTGGTGTCTACATGTTGACATCTAATTGCCTGTTTTAGCCAATGAAGCCTAA
The DNA here is from genome assembly GCF_047370975.1 of Nipponia nippon. Taxonomy (NCBI): domain Eukaryota; kingdom Metazoa; phylum Chordata; class Aves; order Pelecaniformes; family Threskiornithidae; genus Nipponia; species Nipponia nippon. The sequence continues at coordinate 14,950,335 of NW_028262290.1, read as the reverse complement.
AGTAAAGCTAACTGTGAGCAAGCATCAACAGCTGAAGTTTTTTAGTAACTTTTAAGTCATCCTTGAAAGCATGAGGCCCTGGTGCTAAAACCCGTACTGGTTCAGTTAAGGTTAGATAGATATTGGGTCCTCACCTATGTTCTTGCATGGCTTTCCCCACTAACTGTGCCAATGATACATTTCTGTGTAGTCACTGCCGGTGTTACAGACACATCCCTGCCTGCAGGGACATCTACAACTCGATCAGGTTGCTCAGAGCCCCATCCAGCCTGGCCTTGAATGTTTCCAGGGATGGGGCATCTACCACCCCTCTGGGCCACCTGTGCCAGTGTTTCACCACCCTCATCATAAAAAATTTCTTCCTTATATCTAGTCTGAATCTACCCCCTTTTAGATTAAAACCATTGCCCCTTGTCCTATCGCAACAGGCCCTGCTAAAAAGTTTGTCCCCATCTTTCTTATAAGTTGCCTTTAAGTACTGAAAGGCCGCAATAAGGTCGCCCCAGAGCCTTCTCTTCTCCAGGCTGAACAACCCCAGCTCTCTCAGCCTTTCCTCATAGCAGAGGTGCTCCATCCCTCTGACCATTTTTGTGGCCCTCCTCTGGACCAGCTCCAACAGGTCCATGTCTCTCGAATGTAAAGAGTTTGTAAAGTTCTTCCTGATTTTGCAACCCAGCAACCTGATGTGCTAGGAAATGCTGAGTGCTAGAGAGCACGAGGCCCAGACTCCTCTTGGTGGCTCAGGATTGGTTAAGGACAAGGTTAGAATCTAGGGGAGAGGGAAGAAGGATTATTTAAAACCACTTTCACCCCACATCTTTATCTGCGCCGCCCCCAAGAAACAGTCTGTTTTGTGCAATGCTTTTCTAATATAACGCAAGCTATTAAGTATTTCTCAGGATCATCTTGCAAATTATGTGCATCTTGATTTGCAAGAGATGCATCAGCTACCGAGCAATGGAGCATTTCACTGTCCGGACAAAGTTAAACAGTCTGGATTAATCCTGAGTCAGGTGTAATTAGAGAGGAATGCAGTCAACCACTGATTTCCTAAGAAGCAAAATAGTTCACTCAGTCACTTTATTTTGACAATTCATCTACTCCTTTCACACCCAAAATCATTTGTACTTATGCATCAGCTTATCATTGTTGCATTGCTTCTCCTTTATCCCTCTGTTTTCCCTTCATGTTATGGATTTTCACATAATTCCTCGTTTTCCTTTTTTTGGATCTTACAAGAAAAGCACAGGCACCAGGGGGAAGCTCTTCAATAGGTAGCTTCCCCTTTGCAGACAAGTTGAAGAGTTTATCTGGGATATGAACCTGCAACCCCTTGTACATTAAGATCATCCACTACACTTTAAGTTTGTGGTTTTTTCCCCTCCAAAGGCAGGAGTTTAATTTACGATATTTTCGAAGAGACATAAACCCAGCTTCCTGCTGAGACACTTTTTGTGGCTTGTCCATCACTTCCTTTGAAAAGAGGACTATGCACACTACGGCATATGAGTTCAATTCTAACTCGAGTAACTCATTTATAGACATTTCCCCAGCACTTTAAACTATGGTCTCCACTTCAGTACATCCAGTGCCAAAATGCCCCCAATAACCTTCCTTAGTGCTGCTCTACGTGATCTCCACGTCTTCAACCCATGTTGTGAGAATGGAGTTGCATTGTTATGAGCACTACAACCTTCACGAAAGGAAAGTGCTACAGTGTTCAAATCCTTACTAGCTATTTTTATTAGCACCAGAACTATTGCAATCTCAATGTCTTCTTACAATGCTGTAGCATTTCAGCAGGAAAAGTATCTTTTGGAAAGGAACACAAATGTTTCCTCTGGAAAAAGAGAGCCAAAGTTCTTCACTGTCTTTTAGACTATATACATAATACCAATTCAGTGGCTATTTTTACCTCAACTCAGTTGATGCAACTTTTCATCCAGTATCAGTTTTGCTATATTCATTTAGGTTAGATTACTAGCTTAGACTTTGGGCCGATTCCAGCGTGTTCCTGCAAAAGTTCATGATGACGATTTAATTAAAACACAACAGTGGTTTGTCAAACCTGTGACATTTGCATAAGTAAACTCCAATGATAAAATCCTGAACTTTCCTGGTTTAGAGCTGTGATGTTCCCAAACAAAATTAAATTATTCAGATTAAGCAAAATTAAATTATTCAAATGTCAGCAGTTCATTTTCATATCTCCCAGGATTCCCATGTGAGCATTTCAGGGGATATCACTTGATATTCAATGTATGGGTCCATACAGTGACATGTACTGAGCATGATATGTTGACGGAACAAGCGCAAAATATACTGGTTGACTTGTTCATCCCATACTCTCTGAACAAATTTACCTTTCCTTTGCTAGTACCAGTCAAGGACTGTCCCAATAATAAGCTGGTTAGAAACCTTTTACTTATTTATTTATTCATTTAATTTAACAGCTTTTGGTGTTAGCAACTGGTAGGCTAAGTGCACCTTCAGTAAGTGGTGTTGATGGTAGCCAGTGTTACCCCCTACAGCACATATACCCAGTAGGGAGGTTTGTAGCTACTTCCAGGACTGTTTCATCTCCAGGACTTCATTAAAGCAACATGCTTCTTGCATTTAATCTGCTTCAAATTTGTCTAATGCAGCAGTCAAAGACATATTGCAAATATGTCTTTTTTTTGCCTTCACTGACTGTGTAAGGAGACCAGCTGTCAGCCTCCTCAACTGATGCCTGACGCTAGAGTGAGAACCTCACAGTGAGCAAAATTCTACAATTGATTTCAGTAAGATCATGGCTTCACCCTTTCTGTTTCCCAGTATAATTCCAGGAGTACTACAATAAAAACTTCAGGAAAAACAGAATGTTGCTATTTTTTTTCTTTCTAGTTCAAGCTATAATTTGTCTTCACTCTATTTTTATTAATTTATAGCTGTGTGGGGACATGGACGAAAAAGAAATTTAGTTACTGTTTCTAGTCCTAGTATTTATACTTTACAACAAATCTGAACTTCATGAAATAGGATTGTATTTCTCTCCTCTGACAGCTTACTACATTGGAATTTATTTTTCTTCTTAATTTTTTTAAGCAATAGTAAAATAATTCTTTTGTACCAAAGCTTTCTGCATTAACTCTTGTTTCAAAAAGCCATTCTAGTTATGTCTACCATGCTAAATTTTGTAATATGAGCCATCTAGTGCAGGCATGAAATTTAGTGTGACCTGAGGGAAAATTCTGCTCTAATTTTCCCATTAATAATCCCGGTTTATGCATTACACAGGTATGAACAACTGTTCTATGACCAGAGATACTACGCTGACATCAGTCAAAAGACCTACCATGCAGCTGTGAGAGGAACAGTTTACTTGCAAATATCTGGTAAGTATGTTTTCTATTTGTTTAAATCCCTGCAGTTAACACTGTTATTCCTATAAATGTGTAAAGTTAGAGCTAACAGCCCGTTTCTTTATGATTAAGCACATCTTCAAAATCTGATGTTCCCTCCATGGACTGTAGAGGGAGCCCAGAAGGTTGCCTGCCAGTGAACTTGCTGGACTAACATGAAATTAATCTCACACTAAGCCTCTCCACTCAGAGAAACAGTAGGCAATAGCCATTGCTGATCAACTGATTTAATTTAACGATTTGTAGATTAGAAACAGGAAAAAATACTTATTTATATTCCAAGAAGTAGATTTATCTGCCCTGGACATGCAAATGGTCACATTAAAATACTGAAGAAAAGTGCCCCACTGACCTAAAATGCTTCAGTATTCATGGATGTTAACTTGGTTGTTGTTATTCTCAACGTTAGAATAAAATATTGCCCCCAAAATATTGCATTTCAGTTCATACAGGGAGACCCGTGTTTCTGGTCTCCTAGGTTGTCTCTCCTCTTCTTCAGTCTCTCATTCTATCAGCATGTGCTGAATCTGTTTTCCACCCTCTTCCGTATTTTTTCCATGCTTTCTTCCACAAAACGCTCTTTTTATCCCAGTTCTCAAAGCCCACTCCTTACTATTCACTTCTACAGTGCCCTCAAGTGGTAAATTAAACATGCAGGTGCCATTGCCAGAGGCCTTCCGCATGCACCCCATGCGCCCTGTGCACCCGGCCTTCTCCCTTTCTCCATGAGTCTTGCAGCCCTCAGGGTACGTGTTATGTCCATTGTGGCTGCAAAAACATTTGCTTGGAGCTAATCAGAGTTTTTTGAAGCATATCAAATTTAATTTTGCTGAAGGTAAAGGTTAAAGGATACTTCAAAGGATACAATAAAGGATATTCTAAAGAGGAACAGATGTGTTAAGGGAGGGAGATTTGCTCTCCTGCACCACTGAGTCTGGCTCATTAGAAACACAGGCTCAGCACCTCATGTTGCCTGATTCAGAGAAATTCAGAAAGAATCTATCCATTAGGCCAAACAAAGACTTGAGCCTGCACATAACCCAGGACTGTGTGTGCTCTGACAATTAGGACATGAAAATAAGCATGTTATCCCCTGTGGGAGGATTGCTAGTTTGGGTTGGTTTGCCTTTTTCCCCCCTCTGTTTTTAATTAAAGAATTTGACTTCAATAGAAAGCTGGGGGTTTTTTGTGCAAAAAGAAGCAAACCCCAGAAATCCTTGCATAGATTGAGGCAGAACTAAATCCTCTGAACTGCCTTCATAAACAACTACAATCATTGAAATGCTTGAAAAGTTGTACCCTCACCATTTTGCAAAAACTGTATCTTCAGACTGTAACATGTTAGGCTGTCTGCTTCAGAAACAAAATGCACCTCTTTGGGGAAAAGAATCAGACTTTCAGAACATTTTGAAAGTATATACCTTTAGCACTCTGCAGCTAATGTTCTTACTCTGTGGGATATGAGTTTGTGACTGTACCTTAAACTCTGTCGTTCTCATACCAGGACCATGCTAAGGGCCATCCTAAGGGCTGCCTTTGCCACCACCACATTGCTTAGAGGGAAGACAAAAGAGCTCATCACTTGGGGCCAGAATTACAAGCAGCATTTCACGTCAAAGTTATGATTGGGATGGCCCAGTTCAGTGGGATGGCCCAGTTCTCCTCCAAACCATGGAGAAGGGGGACACCTGGTGGCTACAGGCCATTTTGTCTTGTCAATGATAATACTCTTTCTTTGGGCCTGCTCCTGAAAGTAGGGATGCATCCAGAAGGATGAGGCCAACGCATGTTACTTATGACAACTGTCAGTGGTTATGGGGACATCAACAGTGAGGGAGGACAGAAGCCTGGATAGCTGTCCCATTTTTAAATGTATCCAAATTATTATTAGCATTATGGCAGGCCCCAGCCCCATCGGGGACCTGTTTTGCTTGGTGTAGATATACAGTGCAGAAGAAAGTTTCTCATCCCAGACACGTTCCAGTTAAGTGGGAAAGACACAAAGGATGAAGGGAAGGAGAGGCCCTTTTCTCTGGTTAGCACACAAGGCACTAAAAGCTCAGAATATCTGAGCAGCTTCCTCCCCATCACACACAATTTGTGGTAAAACCAGGAAATGAGCCCATTTCTCTTAAGTCACCATCTACAGCCTTAACCACAAAGGCTGTCCTCCTCCTCTTAGCTTTACCCTTTCAAGTCCATCCTGCGCTTCAGAGGATCATGTTGCAGAGGAAAAGATGCAATATGCTTTCTTTTTAGAGAACCAGCGGGGTCTCAGTCACCACATGAGACCTTTACAGGCTCGAAGGACAATGAGCTCAGGGAAAATGATGATCTCAGGAATGGTGACTGTTCACTCCATCGTGAAGAGGCTGCTCTCTGTGTATGTTCTTAAGAGAGTCTTACTGCATTTGATTGCAAACCACCATGGTTTGGGTTACATACTGCTTGGTGGAATATGGCTTTGCATCTCTCTTCCTTGGGATGCTTGTGGAGGAAATGTTAATCTCTCACTTACACTGACCATTAAGCAAAGTGGTTGCTAAATCTTTTCTCTTCCAAGCTGTAATGAATATTTTAGTTTCCATATCAGTGTGAAAAACCCACAAAGCCTAGGGATCAGTATTTGCAGCCCATGTACAGCAGCAGAACCACGACTCTGGAGAGAGGCAAGAAGACCAGGAGCCCTGGGGCTGGGGAGTGAGTCCCTGCCTTCCTTCCCAGGCACTTGGCACACAAAAAAAACCAAGAGAGAAGTTTCTGCTGCAACCTTCAGGCCTGCCTGAAGCGGGAGGGGAGAGGGAAGGACAAGAGCATAGTTTTGAAAGATAGAAAAAGCCTCAAGCCAGTTGCAGCTTTTACACCAAGTTCTTTGAGGTGTCTGTGCTTTTTTATTTAAGCTGACTTGGGCTTTTGATTCCTGGAAAGAGCTGATATGTTCTTGCCTTAATTCACATCTGTTCAGCATTTTAAAGCTCTCTCCTCAAAAAAAAAAAAAAAAAAAAAAAAAAAAAGAATGAAAGGCAAGTGCTGAGCTTTACCTAGCTTTTCAATATTTCCATGAAAAGAGGTTTTTCAGATTTACCACGAGGGGGAGGCAGCTGAAAAATTATCAGATGCACAGTCTTGGAACTCATTTTTTTTTTGTGAAAAACACAGGGACATCCACAAAACGAGTGCAAGCAAATATGTCTTCAGGCTTAGAGAAAATGTTAACCTTTTCATGGCTGTTATCAATTCATATCCTTTTAAGTAAGGCTTATTTTTTTAAATCTTATTAATTGCAGTTAGAATAAAATTCGGCATTTCCCAGAGGAAAGAAATATGCTAATGGACATGATGGTTTTGCTTCTATATATGGAATGGAAATAATAGAAATAGTTTCTCCATGTTTTAAATCAACTAGCAAACACATGCTGCATGTTTAATATGAAGTAGCTCAGAGAAAAATTCTTTCTAAATTTCAGGTATATTATACTACACATTGCATCAAAAAATACATACTTGTACTAAAAAAGCAGCTGTTTTCTCTTTCTAATAGAGTATGCCACACACTCCAAATCTGTTCCCAAATCTAATTAATTTGCTGTGTGTCTGAAACAGAATTTTTAAGGACATAACTACCAAAACCTAAGAACATGAAAGGTCTTAGAGTGATAACTAAGGTCACCAAAAACCTTCCACTGCCCACAGCACCAGCAGACAAGGCAGAGAAAAAAGCCAGAAGAGGCAGAAAGAGGTCAACTCCCTTCCCCGTGATCTCCAGCAGATCAGTGGCAGACCCAAAAATACGAGGTACTAGCAAGGTATCTCTTGGATGACTTTTCTTTTTTAAGTGATGAAAATAAAAGGACATTTCTCTCTCAGTCTCTCTCTCTGATGACTGTACTTCAACAAGCCATGAAGCATTCAAAGTCCAAGGTCAACGTGAGTGTAGACCTATGAAAAGCAGCTGGGAAACCCTTTGGGACCACTAATTATGAGCGTATGAGAAATGGTCTTCTCCCCCGTGTGAGACACCAGTCTATCAAAGATTGGCATTCAATAGCAATCCTGCAGAATAGGCCACCTTTGAAAGCTATAATGAATAACCTCAAAAGGAACCCTTATAAAATCTTAAACATGCACAAGATACTAGCCAAGGGCTTAATAAAATACACAAGCCCCACACGCAAAAAAACAGGCAAAACAAACAGAAACCTATGGCAACTCCAAACATAACAAGATGGACCTCATAAGAAGGAATTAACAGTAAATCTCTCAATAACTTGCCTTTCGTGGCCAGAGGTCTGCTATCTCCCCAGGGTACAGAGCACAGAGAAACCAAATTAAACTGTGGTTATCTGATGTCTCTGGTGAGATTCACTTCGTCCCACGTCAGAGCTCAGTGGGTAGCTAAAGCCCAGGACCGGGAGTCAGAAAGTCTGCGTTCAGTTCCCAGCTCTGCCACAGACTTGCTGTGTAGCACTGGTCTACTTACTCAGCGTTTGTTTGCCTCAGTTTCCACAGCGTAAAAAGTCAGGGTTTGCAACAGCGCTGCAGCACAGGACAATGCCGCAAAGCCCAGAGCAGGGCTGCTTGCACACCCGCCAGGTCAAGGAGGGTAACCACTGTCAAAAGTGCTAGTTTCTAGATGTTCACCATCACATATTTTTGAGTTCCTAGGATTCCTGGAAGGGAAGGATGGCTTTAAAACCAGCCTCGCTCTATGGATGGTGGATTAAGTGATTGCTGGAAGATGTGGCACTTCTTAATTGCAGGAGGTTGGCGTGCCTGCATGCCGAGCGATGTGGTGAGGGGAGACCGCACAGCGGCACCCAGGCCCAGGAGCCCAAGGTAACGTTGCACAACATGGCACTAACAGGGTTGGATGAGGGGCTGTGGTCCCTCAGTACCCTGCTGAGCTGCCTGACTGTGTTTTCCGTGTATTAGTGACCGTGAGTAGCTCAAGCCACAGCTGTAGGAGCAGCCTGCTCAGCCGCAGAGAACTGGGACCATATCATATGGCAGCTATGATGGGGAACAACTGTATAACCTTTGTAATATGTTACCACTGAAAAGGTATCTTCACCCCCGCAGTTATGTGACACGGTCCGCAGCAAAGCCAACCCCAGACAATGCATATTTTGTGCCCCCTGTGATCCGTGCAGTTTACAGATGGTGTCTCATGGCCTGGGGTAAACACAGTTTCATAGAAAAGAAATCTTGGAAGAAATTCTCAGACCCTAGTGCAGATCTATAATGTCACTTGGCAAGGTCTCATCCCATTAGGCGCAGTCATTTCCCATATTACCACGAAATGAAAATCCCACATCCAGCCCAATTTCTGATGGAGGTATACATAACCACATAGAGAGGAATTTGCAGGAAGCCTGTGGGGAAGAGCAGCCAAGGGCAAAGGGCATGCAGATGGCATGTAGGAACATGGGACAACAGTGGGCTAGATCCTGGCACAACACTGGGGCTTATCCCGATTGAACTTTACTTCAAATCACATGAAGGAAAATCAGCAGAGCCTCTCCAATGCACAGGAGATCAGGCAGTCAGCCTGCAAAAATGACTGCTACAGAAGGAAATATCTGTATTAAAAAATAAATCCATTTTAAAAGAGAACAATTAACATCATTGCAAATTCAAGCCCTCCCAATCTAGGAATGTCACCAATAAAGCTGTCTGTGTGAGGTGTGATTCAAACAAGTTCCCTCATCAGTCTCACCTTTTATTTGCTTTAAGAGATGAATCTTGATGTTACAATCCCCATAGCAGAACGTAACCAGGAACTCACATCTTACCTGGGATCTGTGGTCAAAGCAACTACTGTGAACCCCAGGAGCCCCCCTCTGAAGATACTGGGTGTACTGGGTATAACAGATGTGACCTAAAGCAGCTGGAGGAGGCTCCATGATGATCAACTAAGATGAAAGGGGCTGAGACAGTAGGAGCTGGTTTTCCCTTGCAGACAGACAGGGAAGCAAAATGTGAAATAAGGTGAAATAAGGTGAAATAAGGTGAAATAAGGTGAAATCAGCCAGACAGGAGATGACATGGCTGTAGTGGAGATGTCCTTCTTGATGACAGACCAAATATGGAAAGGTCAGTGGATGCCTTTGAGTGCTCATAGGAACACCATCCTGATTCCTCTGGGCATTTTCTCTCTGCCAGATCCATATTTTGTACCATCTCCAAGGTCTTCACTTCCTACTAACCCCAGCAGAGAGAAGTTAAAGGAAGCAAGCGAGTAACTCATTTACAATATACTCCTCATCATCCTCAACATGGGACTCATACATGGACCTTACCTGCTTCAAAGCACTTCTAGTTTCTACAGCTTTGGGACATATATTCTCTCATGGAAGTATGAATTAAGGCTTGAATTTGTCCCTTTGGAAAAATGAATGAATTAAGTAACTTCAGACAGTTTTATTGCATTTAAATAGCCAATGATTGCAATGGCTTGCAATGATTGACAATCATTAAAGTAGGCAGTGGTTATACGGATTGTAATCCCACACCTTATGTCACAGGAGTGCTTTCCGTTACTTGTAACGGCAGTCACATCTTAGCTCCTATGATCCCTCATAGCCTCTTTTTACCCTCTTACTTTTTTTGACATGAGCTCTTCATAGGGCCTGCCTGGGACCTTTGCTTTTACAAGGTCATTTTTAGATGTTTCTATGTTTCAGATGAAGATATCATTTACATTTCACTTCTAGGAATACAACAGGACAGCATAAGACAAGAACAGGGGGCTTGGAAGCTAGAAGTGATAGAAATGTCTTAATAAGTATCCGGGTCATCACCCAGTAGAAAGGACCCCAAGGACCACAGGAATCTTCACAAATCGTCCTGTATGCATAGAGGAGTTCTGTACAGGGGACACTCCCCGTAAATGACTTTGGCAGCTGAGATGCAAGTAGTGAGGACCAGTCCTCCAGCCTTCAGGGCTCTCTCTGTTGTATGCCATTTGCAGGTCTGTTTTCCACTGTTTGAGTTCATGCTTTTGAAGTTGTTTGATATTTGCATCCAGAAAATCATTACAAGAGAATTGTATCAAGATGTGTTTTAATACACTTTATTTTTCCAGGCAGTCCTTCTACCCGCCTCCCAAGTCCCAGAATCATACTGCATACATGAATGAGAAACAGGGTTGTGAAATCACCTCCAACATGATGTAGCCCAGGCCCAGCCTCTAAAGACTGTGTTATTCAGTCTGACTGACATCAAAAGGCAGCGTAAAACTTGATTCATGATGCCCACACAGGGTTGTGGGTAGCGAGCCAGCCTGAGCACAACCCTGCCACTGCATCTTAGAGCAGTAGCTGCACAGAGCAGGACTGTTTTTATCTGCTTCCCGTAGGTCTCAAGAGCTCTGAAGAAAAGCCAGTTGTACAAAAAAAAATTTGTTTCTTCATAGAACACGTCAGTATTTTAATTGTGGTAGAGATAAAGATAACAGCATGGAAAAAACCCAACAATATTCTGTGTTCTGCTAAAATATACCTGTAGAGATTTAGCCAAAATAAAGATCCATAGCATCTCACAGACTGCAATGAAGTTGTCACCAGAAGAAAACTGCCCCTAACATGACCATGTTGTAGACACTTCTAAACTTTGAACCAATTTGGCTCTGAGTTTTACTGTTTCAGTTTCCAGTTTTATTGTTTCTGCTCTGAGTTTTACTGTTTCAGCCCCCCCTCTGTTAAGAACCAGTATCAAGCAGCACACACAAAGCAGGTGCTTCCCTGAAACAGAAATTGTAAGACTCAGGGAAAACACCTTCTGAGTAAGAGAGAGATGAAAATCTCACCATAAACTTTCTCCAGGTATTTTTCAAATATCTATATCACCGCTTGGAAACAAACCTAATTACCTGTGCCTAGCATGATGGTGCTTGTAGTTATAGCTCTGATATAGGTGACTTGCAGCCTCATGGAGCAATATAGGTCATGATAAATTATAATAATAATAGATCAAATGTGGAATTAACCTCCACACAAACACCTGGAGCTCTTGTAACTGGGATAGTACTTGTGCCTAACCAAAAACTGAAACCATCCAACCTCTGGGAGTTTGAAAGTTGCAAAGCCATTCAGATCCAGCAAGAAAACCACTGTGTTTTGGCCAACCCTTCATCTTCTTGGCTAACCAAAGAGCATTCTGGTTTGGGCCAAACTAAAACAGGATATTGGTCTGCATGGGGAGTCCCTATAAAGTGATTTCATACTGCTTTGCTTTACCATCCCCAAATGTTAGGACATGCCACTCTTTTTATCACAGTAAGGTGCAGATGCCCAGGGCATCTGGCCCTGGCTCACACCAGCGTGAGCCTGGCTGATGGCTCAGAGGTAACAGTCCTGCTCAGCCTACGGAAACAGCAAAGCAGTACCAAGGGAGGCTTGGATGAACCTGAGGGCTGGAGGAGCAGAAACAGGATGAAGCTTTATGGTATATAATGCAAAGCTGTGCCTTTTGGGAACTAAGAAGAATATTTAGTAGAAAACAAGGGACTGTGATTTGAGAACATCAGAGGAGAATGACCGACATGTATCCTAGCTGCCACAGCGACGCAGCCAGGGATGTGTCATGGCATATACGAGGAGAGATATTTCTGTAAGTACAGAATATACCTGCTGTTCCAGGATTTACCTGGAACAGGTAAAGGATTTTTTTGTGAGGAACAGTATTTGATATGCATTTTTTTTCTTAAATACCCATTTTCAGTAAAGGTGAATTTAAGCTAGAGTAGCTAGTGAGAAAACAGGGGAGGGGCATGCCTGCCTTACAAGAGACTATTAGAAGAGTCTGGGTTAGCCTGAAGCAAACACTCATGGAGAAAAGTTGTGATTACTTTCTGTAAACACAGAAAAGCAGAGAAGGAAAAGAGCTAATAAAGTAAACTAGAAAAGCTCGTCCAAGAACACATGGGCACAGAGTAGCAATGAAGAAGTTTAAGCTGGGAATTTAAAAAGGGCTCCTAACAGAGAAAGTCAGCAGCATATTCCAGTAGGAAGGGAAAAAGCACAAAACCCAGCTTATTTCTAGGACAATGCTTGTTAAATTCATTTGAACCATCTGTTTTACTGCAGTGGCAAAGGACTTGAGTTTGAGGTTGGATTACTTTACAGAGACATTGCACAGTCCTGGCTATGAACAGTTTTACCAGAGGAAGAAGCTGGGCACTTCACTGACACCTGAACTTAACTGGGACGCCAAAACTGGTCTTTGGCTCTTCCTAAACCAGTTCAGAGGTTCAGGCTGAGGTACCAGCTTTGCTCTGGGACCGCCAGCCAGCAGTATCAGCCACCTATACACACACAATTGCAATTCTGCTTGCTTTGAGGTGACAACAACGGGGGTGCTGCTCTCCGATGTGTTACACCTTAGCAGTGAAAGTATTTGTCTGGGAAACAGGATATATGGACCTGGTGGGAACTCACCCTGATCCGCGTTCAGCAGGGGATAAGGACCACATGGCTCAGCAAGACAGAGAAGGCAAGAGGAGGTCAGAAGTCTGTGGGCAGAAGGAACCGTAGGTCCTGTCTCTGCTCCCAGGAGTCTCTCTGTAATGTTACCAGACTTTGGATAAGATATGAAAACAGCTCTGGGAGCAGAGAGGAGAAGCCAGGCCACTTCCTTCCCAGCTAAATGCCCTGTGCCCTGACCTAAAAGGTCATGTTTGTGTTCTTCCTCTCCTCCAATGCATCCTGAATTCTTCCCTGCAGTTTCCCCAAGAGCAATGCAGCTTGCCCAGTCCAGAACAGTCTAGAGCTGGTGACTAAGAGACTTCTGTTTGAGGGGAGCCATGGTTTTGAATGATGGACAACTGTTGTAACCACCAAAAGCAAGCATGGCTATACTGCCTCCCCGCCTTTCTTTATCAGCAGATGTATGCCATGGGACATGTGGTGCAGTCAGGCCATGTCCTGCAGCATCTCTGCGGTCATATCGCAGCCATCCCCACCTGGGTGGAGGTGAGCTACACTCATCTCAGAGAAAACAGTCTTTGTGAGGGTTTTTAGGCTGAGGATCACAAATGAGCTAGAAAGTTTTCCAGGATAATCCTCAGGGAGGAGTGGGATTTCTGACATGCCCCTGTTCTCAGCACATCCTACTGGTTGCCATGGATGGGATGTACTCATCTGAAGTGACACTAATCCATGAGGCTGAAAGTCACCGTTCCTTGGACTACACAGGGAACTCAACAGGACTTTCTGCTGCAGTAGCATTCAGAACCCAATGTGGAAGGGCCAAGCAGTGAGGCAGCCTGTCCCACCTAAATCCAGCTCTGATGGCTAAAGCATGGCCACAGGTATATTCTCCATAACGCTCCTGTGGTGCTCCTGGAGCTTGCCTCCAGGTATGGGAGGGGAACCGGTCTTTATATGGCCTTGGGCTGCTCCTACTTGCTAGCTGACAAATCCGTAAACAGCTTTATTTAAAAGATGCAAGCTAAGCCTCTAGCCAGAGCTTATAAAGATCAAACAAACATTGTGAACAAACTCTTTCCTTTGCCTAATCCTAAATATTCAGCCTAAACTGAGGTACTTTCCCTTTTAGAGAATTTCCCAGTTTTTAACCTAAGGAAGCAATAAAAGTACCAACAGAACTTCCCAAAGAAAATAAAGTTCATCTCCTTATTTACTCATCTCAGCTTAATCTCTGGGAACAGACTGCAATGACTGTCTCCCGAAGTCTCTCTGCTACTCAGCTCTACTCCCACATCTGCCCAACTCCTACTTTAGTGAATGAAACATGAAAAACACCCGTTTTGTTTTCCTCCCAAAATACTGCAAGTTTTGGGGGGAAATACTTCTGATACCTGACTACAGTAAAATATATGAAATGATGAGCTAAATAAATCATAAACTGGAAAGACCAGACCACTAAGTATTATTTGTCACTACTTCATGATATTTTTATTTTTAAAACTGACAAGCAGAGCAGGCAATGCAGCTTCTAACACATGAAAGAGGAGGGCATGCTGTAACATTTAACTTCAAACAACATAACACAAATAGACTGTTGATCTGCATGATTATTTAAGTCAGCAGTTCCAAACTTTTAGGGTAACGGGACCACCATTAATGCTAAGACCCTCTTGTGGACCACCATGTACCCTATATCATCAAATTTTTAATTGAAAACATGACTGAAAGCTGTTCACTTTGGTTCTGCAGCCCAGCTGTGGACCACTTACCATAAGCTCGTGGACCACCAGTGGTCTGCAAACCACAATTTGGTAACTATTGGTCCAAGTGACTCAAGGCTAGAAATGTGCCAGAAAAAGCAATGGTGGGGTACTAATGTCATTACAGAGATATTACACATAACTAACCATATGGATACAGAACTCTTTATACCACCCGCAGCTTTCCATGTGGGAACACAATTCCAGCTCCTGATTGTCTTCTTGCTAATGCCTCCCATACAGTGTATTTCTTGCAGCACATCCTGGGACTTGTTTATATGCATGAGCTCTGTGCCACAGCCAGTAGCTACAATTAAGGCATAATTATATGTGGTAGGGCAGGGAGGAAAACTTGGCTACCAGTAAATTTCACAACCGATGGTTCTCCTACATCTAATAAAATAGTTTAATTGGGATCCTTCTTGTTTGCCTCATTCTTTAACTAGTTAGGGGCCTGAGCTGCTTTTTCAAGGTCCCTGAGTCTTGTGGGTCTGTATTTTAAGGCCTGGTTCTCCTCTTCACATAGAGGAGGTGGAGCAGTGCAAACCAGAGATCTCTAGCCACAAATGACTACTTCGAGTCTTGCCCAAATACAGTTTTCTTATATGTTTTGGGCATTCTTGAATTCTTGGTTTATGTTTTTAGGTCCATCCAAATTCTAAATACACATTGATCTTTGAATAGCAGATACTTGTTTAATCTGCTGTAATATACGTGTACACACACGTACACACATACACAGAGGGTTTATCTACGGGACACAGTGAGGTGCTGTGCAGAAATGCCTTAACTATCTCTAAATGACCTTGCTGAGGACTGCACAGCACTGCATAGAGCCATGCTCAGAAACCCGGAGGACCTTAAAGGCCTTTTCGTTTCTGGTGTCAGTGGATACCACAAGGTAGAGAAGCCCAAGTTGTCTCTAAACCAGCTTGCTCAGATACTACAAATAGTGTAGCCATGACCTCATGGAGCAGTGAAGATATATTGTAAGTGACATATTCTTTGCTACTAACAAGCTTACAGGTTTTCATGGTACCTTTGGAAAGGAAAATTCACATTCAGTCCTCACTCCCTCATAGAGAGGTAAATAAGCACTGTGAAGCTGCACAGTCCCCAGGTAGCAACAGGCTTGTTACAATATGCAAAATCCAAGAAAGCATGAAGGGAGGATTTCAATCTGCCAGAAGGAATAAGTGAGCCTCTTTAGAGCTCCTTGACCATTCCTAAGGTGAACCCCTGCAAATGCGTTTAAAGGCTCAGAAGACATTTTTATGCAAAATTCATCTTTGGCACTTTCTGATTTGGACTTGGTAAGGCTTTTCGGACAGTATTTATGGCTGCTTGGGAAGCAAATGGCACGTTATCATTTGAATACAGAAAGGTTGGGTCAGTTGCTCTAAACTGCACAGCAAATCAGCGGCAGGGCCAAAAACCAAGGCGAGGATTGCTGATTACATGTTCTGTTCTCTTGACCCTATGCCTGCATCCCACTGCTACAAAAGGCATCTCTCACTTAGGCAAACACAGAAGAGGGAGGGAGTAAAAGAAGAGTAAGATTAAAAAATCTGGAAAAGAGATTTCAGAGAGGAAGATGTTGCATACCACCCCTAAAAAGCTGTTTGTCACATGGAAACAGCAGCAGTTCTCCCAGGCCAAGCCTGTGGAGACAAATTTATCTCTTGTGCAACATTAGTGAAGCAAAGAGACAAAGTTACTTCAAGAATGGACTTGAGCCAGTAAACCAATTCAGTTTTGTTTGGTTGTAACAGAAACTTGCCTTATTCTTCTTTATCCCTGAGCTTTTATTGGGAAAAAAATGAAAGTAGAGCTGGGCAAAGCTGTATTCTGGGAAAAAAATATACCAGCAGCACATGGCTTCATGAGATGGAAGAGCCATAGAGATTTGGTTTTTTATACAAGGAAGATAATGCAGATGTTCTCGGTTCACATCAACACTATGCTGATGCTAATGCTTGCCATTGCCCATGGCACCCCACCACGATGTGCTGTTCCAGTGCTGCTCAGCCTCTGTGACTGAGAAATTACTGTGACATCTAATGAAGCAATCCTAAGTCCCTCTGGAAAAAAAAAGAGAATTTCTCGTTTTTTGCTTCCAGTGTAAGCACACGTGAACCTACGATGCTCAGAGGGATGCACAAGCCCCACTTCCCGCACTCGGAGCCAGCCTGTGGCGAGCTGCTCGTGCGGACGTGGAGCTGCGTTAGGACATGGCACAGCGCAGCAGCACGAGCCTCGCCGCTCGCCAGCTGCCGCACGCTGGGCTAGCACACGGCCGCCGGGGAGCTGAGCAGCTCAGCTTCCAGGGAGGCAATTACTTTGTGTCCTTCTGCAGCTTCGCAGTTCTCCGGGAGGAGATAGCCAGCTCTTTGCTTCCTGACAGGGGTATACAAGTGAACTAGCATTTATACATATATTTTTTTCATGGTTTTCACAGACTGTTTTTGGAATCTGGGAGCTTATGGATCTGAAATAACCCGCGGTCTGTTTTTCTCATGATACCTCAGATCCTGCTTGGAGGAAGTACGGCAAGAAGACCAGACCTAATCTCATCTTATTTCATCCTGGAAGCTCCTTGAGGAATTTGAAAAGCCTGTGAAAAAACAAAAACAAGCAGAGAAAGAAAAGAGAAGAAACCCACAGAGAAAGAAATAAAGCTTTATTTGGGTTTCCCCTAAACACATGTTTCTCAACTTCATAGCACTGCACACTGAGATGATATTTCCTCAGATGTCTTATGACTCACAGAGCTACATAAACTATGTTTGCCATTCGTTAGGGCACTAAGTGGTGCATATTTAGTTCATCTCTATCCCTTTGCATTCTTCTCCTTACTTACTTTTTCCAACTGCCTGACCAGTAACTCCTTCCATCTCTGACTATCCCCATTGTGACCTTTCAGGATAAGGAGACTTACAAACTAGTTTTTTGCTCTGAGTTAATCTCCTTGTTTCAAGGCATGTTTTGGATGCAAGTGTTCTCTCTATTTTCCAAAAGAAAGTACAGGTTTCCATTCCCTTATTTTTCAAATTACCAAAGTCAAGTAAAAGGTACTGATGTTGTTCTTGACAATGCAAAACAAATGATCCCACTGTTGTTTTCATCCTTCCACTAAGCCTGTTATCACTACCCGCTTTCTAATGCAAACTTCTCATGTTCCAGTGCATTTAATGGGCATGTCTGAAGCTGCATTATTAGTGCATTAGAAAGTCATATGCCCATAAAACAGCAGTGGCATCACCCAGTCACAGCACGTCTGGAGGTTCAGCTGCTGGAAAAGGGACTATTTAGAGGGACTCAGATTAAGAAGTGGTCTGCAAATGCAGATACTTTCACAGGAAAAAACGAGGTTTTTTTCCTCCAACCCATCCCAGCAGCTGATTTAGTGTACGGTGGGGTCTTCCCGCACTTTCTCCCCCATGAACGGTGCCTCTGAGGCCTGCCACAAATTTTCACAGTGGTTTTCTCTTGAATTAATTTTAATCCAGAAAAAGAAAAAAATGAATTTCAGAAGAAGAAAGGGCTTGAACTCCCAAGGTGCAGTTAGTTTTCATTCCACCGGGGAGCTAACAAAGAACTTTTTTATTTTTGAAGTCCCTCTGTGGGACTTATCTGTCCACATCAGTGTAGACAGGGGTCTTCAGACACACCTCCTGCCCCTAACACTAGAACAGTACCAAGGAGATGCTCATATAGGGGACAGCATATCGTCCTGAGTCCCCACCTCTCTCTGCTCCCTGTGGCACAGCATGCCTGTGAGGTAGGGAAATACCGATCCCCACTCCATAGGACAACTGAAAAGCAAAGGCCATCTTTGAGACTCCTCATAGAAGTCTCTCATCTAGGTGGAGAGACTTCTGTCCTTAAGTCCAAAATCCCAATTTGAGTAACTCCTTGAATCAGCAGCTTTCCTGTTTGGTGAGGGAGCAGCCCAGGCTCTGCCACTTGGCACCTCAGAGTTCTGCTTGCTCAACACCAAGTCACCAAGCTCCTACGTAAACCCTACTTGGAAAGAAAAATCACATTCACCTGGATGGGACAGCTCTTTCTGAGGCCCCTTCAGCAGGAACATCTGGGTTCTGATGCACACCAGCAGGATTAGGCCTTTCACAAAATGCAGCTACAGCCACTTCTTCTGAAGAAGCAGCTGGAGCACGGGGTGCAACCACAACCCACCTTCTCTGTCTCGAGGACAAAGGCATATGTAGGAAGTGGGAGCTGAGGCTGGAGACCTTCCTCAACCTGAAGTGATGCAAACCCAGAGCTCCTACTAAAAAGCCTTTCTTTCACTTTTAGGTCACGGGACATCAGCCTAAAAACTAAGGCAACTTCTTGAGGTCACCTCTGTTCACCATCAGCATGTTAGTTTTGAATGGACAGAAAGACCAATCATGCAAGTCTTAGTTCAGGAGACAGGCCTCATCCAGTATCAGACCCAGAATGGTGCTCCGCTCTTCAAGGGCTGGCTCAAGGCTGCTCCCCACTCCACCCATCGTTTGGACTGAGCTCCTGAGGTGATTTGCTCTCTCCCTCCACTGACGAGGGAGCCTGAACATCCGTCTGGGTTTTCCTTGTCACTCTTGGGGAAGTTGCTTGGCCTTGCCACAGCTTGCTGTAACCTCAGCAGATGGGCTGAGGGTCACACATAAGGTCTGTGAAAGAGCAGGAGGCTGAAGATGGGCTGCAATGTGGTCTTCTTCACCAGGCTACGGCCCTCACACCCACAGTCCTGTGAAGTGCAATGGCACGCAGTGACGCCTGTGACTAGAGACCAGACCAGAACGTATTATCATACGTTATGATGTATGGCAGGCTATGACATGCTACGTGGGCTGGGCACCTAGCTCAGATAAGTGAGACATCATGAGTCTTCATTTAATTGACTCGGAACTGAGGGCAGTCTGTTCTTTGCAGGATCTGAACCAGTGACCTAAAAGTGAAAGGCTCTTTTTCCCATGTTAAAATTACTACTTTTTCCCATCCATGATTTTTCATATTGGCTTCAAATCAACTGCTGCTTCAAAAAACCAACATTTTGTCTGAATATTTTGAGGTTTAAAGAGGAGGGGTTCGGCTAAATGTACTAAAAAATAAAAGCCCCAAACAATTAATTGCTGAGAAATAACAGTAAGATTCAGCTGAATTTTTTCTAGTAAAAAAGGAAAGAATCCTGAGGAGGATGGAATCAAAACAATGCACTACTGTCTTGCCATTTCTCTTATGAAAACAAGTTATGGCAAATATGAAAAAACAGCCTGATACTAAAAAAATTGAAAAGAATTGGTGTAAACTTTAATGTACAGCCATGTAAAGTCAAGAAGTGCCTAGTCCAAGGAATGTTTTGACATCTGGAAATCAATTTTCTTTCTGTATTATTTAAAAAAATAGTCAATATTTATGGGAAAGAACATTTTAAAAAAATCATTCTGGAACCATAAGATATTTCTTTTCAACAAAATCACCTTGCTTCATTTGATTAATAATGGCATACCACATTTTAAAAACATGGTATCAACCTTAAAGCAGTCCTTTTTAAACTAAAAAGTGAAACATTCCCTTCCAAATAGGTCAAGAAACACATTTCAAGCTTTATCTAAATGGCTTAATTTACATTTCCCCAAAACAAAACTTTTTCAAAACGGTCACGTTCTTGGGAAAGAGATTTGATTTTGAAATTTGGAAAAATGATAAAAGTCTTTCACTGGAAAGGTTTCAACCCATTCTCCTGATTTACTTAAGGCAGACTGAGGCACACTACCCATGCAAAACAGCCAAGTAAACCTACTGAGGTTAAAACACTTTGCCACATGTACTGTTTGGGCCTTCCTTACACTAACCTCCTCCTGTGTATTAAATTGCATAAATACCCTTCAACCCATGTGTCCAGGAGAGAAGCTGCAGCTGAACAACCGCCCTGAGGAGTTGACATCCCTTGGGCTGGGCCCAGCAGGCAAAGCTGTGGGCAGCAGCTCCAGGGTAGGTTGCCCCCAGGCGGCCCCCATTGTCTTGCATTTGTCCTCACCTTGCGTCTCATCTTGGGCCTGTGGCAGCCCAAGGCAGCAGGGGAGGACCTTGGGTACCACCAAGGACCCATCCCTCCATTCCTTCTCCAGAAATAGCCGTGGTGACCCACCTCTCCAGGCTGGGCAGAAGAGTTCAGCAGCTCCTGCTACTGCCAGGGTGGCTTGGTGGCTGGTCAGGGTCTCGAAAGCCACCATTTAGCCCCTGCAGCTGCTGTGGTTAAACCATCGTCTTAATTACGCAGGAAAATGTGCTTGAAACCACAATTTACATTGGTTCAGCTCACCCCTGCCTGAAACCAGGGTAAACTGGGCAAGAGGAAATCACAGCTCATAGCAGCTTTTGCCTATCTGCACCAGCCTTATCAGGACGCGGGGACATTTGGTGACTGGGAACCAAAGGCTTTTTCTGAAACAGAGACAGTCATAACTGAGATGCTTCTTAAACCACACAGATTTTTTTACATAGTTCGCTTTATCATGGTTCATATTAGCTGTTGCTTATCTAACCCACTTTCTAAGAAGCTACTGCCACCAATATTTGTGTTTAGCAAGCACTGAAGGTTTCCCTAGCATGTTCTCGAATTATTATTTATATATTTTTACTTGTCACAGGCAGCTATGTCCAGAAACTTGAAACCAAGAACAAATTCTGAGACAGATCAACTTGCAACTATTACGACAATTGCCCTCGCTGTGTAATGATGTTTAAATCATACAAATTCATCTTTGCAAATGTAGGATAGATTGCTTCAGCAGCTGTGCTTTTAAAGACATTGTGGACTTCTTACTCCAAGCAGACTGAAAATTACTTTCATCATACAGTTTGGAAAAAATAGCCAAACCTCAGGGATTACTAATGATGGGTAAATAACCCAAAGTTAGCATTCTGGGGAAGGAGTAAACAGTAGCAGTGCTTGAGATCCGACGTGGTGACCCAGGCAATGATACTGATCAATGCCTTCCCGGAGGAGGAAAAATTAGAGAGTGTGGAATTAGAGACACCATTCAGTTTAAAATGAATAGAGCCTTAAGCAAAACAGAAGGGAACAACCTTATAATGTTATAAAAGGGCTTTTTTTTCGCCCTGTACCATACCTCCTTTCATTGTGCAAGGCTGTTATCATCTTTCATTAGTGGCCCTTTTGGCATGAAATTTTTCTCCCATGAAACATTCAGATTTTTATGGACCAAATTAGGACCATTAAATTAAATCCTGGATGCTTGGCAATGAAATATGGCTGAGGAGAGAAGTTTAAAAGCACACAAGAAACAGTCGAATCACTTGGCAAAAAAAAATAAGCAAATAAATGCTTTGTGGCTAGGTAAATGTTATGTTGTGTTAGCCTTCAGGAACATCCAGGGACATAAGCCCAAGATGGGCATAGGAAAAGCAATTTAAATTCCCTTCTAACTCAGAGGCAACCACATGGAGCTCTAGAATGGGGTCTCATCTTTTCTTTAAAAACACATCAATTTATTTTACTGAAATATTCACTACATCTGGAACCCAAGTAACCACAACTACTAAGCTGGGGAATGACTATTGCTTCATCTCACTGCAGCAATCCTGTGGGATTACCTGCAGTGGAAGCCAGCATCAGCAGGAGCACAGGGGACATCCCGGAGTGGTCTGCCCATACCACGAGGGCTGGTGCATGTCCGTGGAGAGAGGCACCTAAACAGAGGAGGTACGGACCTCCTCAAGTGGAAGAGTGAACTGAATATGGGTCCTCACAACCTCTACAGGTGTCCCTACTGCCAATCCATGGGGACAGGCTCCCGTACTGACCCCTTTCCTGACTCATGTGGGGTGTGTGTCCTTCCAGACCATACTTTTTGTGGTTCCTCTTTGTGACAGATGCTCAAAATGGGGGTGGGGAGAAGGTTCAGCCCCAAAATCAAACCAGGTTAGTGGATTAAAGAATAATGATAATAATCACTTTTGGTGACTCTCATGGCAGGCCCTGCTCTCCTGCAGCAAAGGGCTGTGCAAAACTGGAGCTCTCTTATGTAAAGCAGCGAGTCACAAATTCACAATTCCTCTTCTATTTTGACCACAGTAAGGCAAGGAGAGACATTAATTTGGCTTTCACCACAGATTATCCATTCTTCCCGCAATGCTCCTTACCAGCTGTGGAAAAAAGGCAGGAGAAAGGGTATTTCTTACCCACTTGAGCATGGTAGAGATCATCAAGAAATACCTTCAGCTTGAGAAGGAAGAAGGGGAATCCCCAAGGACAAGTAGGAAAATGTGATGTGAAGGACTAGAGAGCACACAGGTTTTACAGGAATGGACATGTAACAACACCTACAGAAATTCTTACGTAAGAAATATGGCACCCAACTCGAGGTAGTACTAGTATTAGATTTGTCTTGACAGTTACAAAGGAAAGAATCGGAGAGGCTGGTTTACATTAATTGCATGCAACCAGCATGAAATCCAAACCAGCAATTCTATATACTTAGTGCTTTCAAAAAGTCAAATTACACAAAGCTGAAAACAATTATGAGCCAAAGTATTTCAGAGAAAGAATTTAAACAGGAAAAATGTGAGTGATAATTGGGAACTATTTAAACACAATTTACTAAGTGCCCCAAAAGGCACATTCTCACATTGCACAAAAGAGGTCAAGTGGAGCTAAAAACAAAAGCAAAACAAAACAAAAGCACAAGCTGGCTTAGAGAGGAAATTAAATCAGCTTTTGTAAAAACCTCCACAAACAATCCCCCTCCACCATTCTCCCAGAAACAAAATATTAAACAAACCAAAACCACATATATCATAATGAATAAGGAAGGAACTGCTGATAACAACTGTGTGTCAGACACCAGCAAAGGTAGATGACGGGGATGGGAAGCAGCGGGATACAAAGGGGGGTGTATGGCCATCGGAATGAAGTGAGAAGGGACTTTTTCTCAGAAGTGTAGCAGAGGAAAAAGGCCTCCTAAGAGCAGTAATTATTCACTGTTAGATGGTAAAAGTGGAAGAACTGTGAATTATAGTTTTAGGATTTTTTTTTCCTTTTTTTTTCTCATTTGCAGGAAAAAAAATTCTTAGTTTAACTCTGTACTGTGCTGACTGGGGTGCTGGTGAAACGCAATAACAACAAGGTTATGAAAAATAGATCTAAATAAAGTGGTAAGCCCACATCACTTCCAATCAAGTGTCTCACCCAGGAGCTAAGTTTTTAAATAGTGATTTTCAGTTTGTTAAGAGTATCAGGAAACATACAGGACAGTAAGAAAGTCAAAGTTTGGCCAACTTTCAGAGGAGGTGACCAAGGGCAACTGAAGGAATTGCAGACTTACCTGCCTGGCACTGAGCACCAGGCAAAATAACAGAACAGCTGTGATGGGGCTGAGTTAGCAAAGAACTGGGAGTGAAGGGGAGGCAGAAAACACAGTTGATGGTAATAGATACATGAGAAATAGATCTTTTCAGACAAACACACATCTTCTCTCTGTTGAGGTTACAAATGCTGTTGATAAAGGTCATAACGTTGTCACTACGTACTTAAATCTCCATAAGGAGATTTTGATTTAGAACTGCAGAACAGGGAAAAAATAACGCAACAGTAGAAATTCAATTCGGTGCACATTAAATATGTTCAAAAAAGCCTACCCAAAGTAGAACCCCAAGAGTTCAGTGCCTCTGAGACAGGCAGCAGGATCCAGGGGACAGTCCACAGCAGGGAAGGTGTGAAGATGGACCTTTTCTGGCTGCGAGCACAGCCCTGTCCCACCACAGCTCCCAAGTCAGGCACGCAGTGCCCCTGGGGTCTCAGAGGATGCGTTAGGAGGAAACGGCCACACTACTCAGCTTCACAAGCTGACAGAGATGTTCTGCAGGAGATCCCTCTCCCATGCTTCAGATTTGTTCACCTTTATGCACCATACCCACAGCACCACACACTGTGCTTAGTTACAAAACTGGTCTGTGAGTACCTCAGGAGCCCAAAAAGCAACCTAAGTATGATCTGCCCAAGGCTGTACATGTTAAACACTGAATCCAGGCCTCTGAATTGCATACTAATGCCTGGTCCCCACAGTCAGTAGCAGCAGACTGGGCAGAGGTGGACAGCATGATTGGGGCCAGCACAAAGCGTCCTTCGCCCTCCATGTCCAGCTCCCACAGTCTCCAACTTGGCGGGGCCTGGGACCTTACACAGGCACACAATCTCTTGGGTTTTGTAGGCTTTCTGCCAGTTCATTTAGCCTCTAATGCAGCCTGACACCTCACCCTTGAAAGATTATTGACGTCAGTGCTAGTGCTCACTGGAAATATGCTCATCTGCCCTACAAGAAGCATCCTTAAAGTGACTGCAAAGTCCAGACTCCTATGCTAACTTGATCCATGGCATTTATGATGACTTCCAAGAAGTCAGGCCATGAGAACAGTGGTTTTAAATTGCTGTGACAGATGGTATGTGTTTTGCTCACAGCTGGTTGTATGTGAATACGTTACGTTCTTTTGAAAGGATTTGGCTGAGCAACAGAGAGAAATGCTACCAGTTTGCCTTGTCCTGGCTGCTGCACTGCGGTTCAGGCAGAGTTGTCCTTGGGGAAGGGAGATGGCGTCTTCCCTGAAAATCCTGGCAAGGGGAGAAAACTGTCAGGCAGGGGGATGCTGTGAGCAGCAGGAATGTCCCTCCTTTGGCAAAGGGGGAGCCCTTTGAAGGAGCAGAAAGTGGGACATGGAGCGAGGCGCTTCTCTCAGGTATCCGGAGGGGACTGGGAGGGCTGGATGCAATTGGAGAAGACGGTACGAGGTGGCAGGGCCAAGCCCAGGTTTGAAGGAAAGGACCTGTCTGTAAGGACACAATGAGAAGGAGCAAGATTTGTTTACAAACCTTCTTAATTTAATCCCAAATTTCCTTGAAGCTTTCTTGCTGTAATTTCACTTCCAGTAAAGCCTGGCCATGGAGTTCACAAGCTCCTCCGGTGTCTGGGCATGCTTGCTCTCAGGAAGAGGCACAGACCCTCCTGAGAGCGCTGGGTATCACCTGCTCTGCTCACAGCCAAGGTCACCTGGAGCCAAGGCTCAAACCCAGACAAGACACTGAGGGCTTTTAGCCCTTTGCTGCAATTCCACTCTCCCCAGACAAGTTTTTTTTTGCATAGAGTAGGACTCAAAAAAGAAAAAAAAATCAAAAAATAAATAATGCTTAGTTCTATGAGAAGCCTTAAAATAATATTTTCATGGCCCATCCTCCTCAGGAACAAAAAAAAAAAAAAAAGATGAACAACTGAAGGAGTATTGAGATAGTTGCTGGCTAGAAAAGGAAGGCATGCGACTACAGACACATTTCTGCAAAACAGGGCTTTGTTGCCTGTTTCTGCCACATTTAAGGGACAGCTCAGAGAGGAAAGAGCTACTGGGAAATGACCAGTATGTTGGACTCAATGATTTTAAAAAGTCTTTTCTAACCTAAATAATTCTATGATTCTATGACGCTGCGATGCCAGGCTGAGGCTGCGGCTGGCTGGAGCCTCTGCCCTGGCGCTCCACCACAGAAATGCCCTCAGGCAGTGCAGCCAGGAATTGAGATTTCTTACAGGTCAGACATGAGGTCCTTTTTTTTCTTTTGCCTATTCCCAAACTGTGGTGCAAGTACCTGTAGAAATAAACTGCAAGCAAATATGTGAGCATAGCTTGATCTGCCTCCTCCCTGCCTTGGTGCCCAGCTGGTCAGGGAGCTGGGACTGCTCCCGCCGCTGCCACCCCAGTGGGGACGCTCAGAGGGCAGTGGGGCAAACACTCAGAGGGGCACGCAAGCCCTGGAAACAAGGGTGACTGGAAATAGAACCCTATTTCTATGTATTTCTACATGGAAATAGAGACTGGAGAAAAAGCTCACCGAGCTTTTATTTGCAACCACTGTGTTGCTTCAAGAAGAAATGCTGATGGTGGGGTCCGCTGCAGGGGCTTCCCTCACCTCTTGGGATTTTCTTAGCTTATTTGGTGACCAGTCTCTTCTGTGAGCTCTCTCATCTTACCCTCTTACCTTGCCAAGATGGCTGCAACAGCATTTCCCAGAGAAAGACAATGTGATGGGCGAGCAAAGTAGTTGGGCACCTCTTTGGAAATTGTTCAGACATGCTCCCAGATTTAAGTCCTATTTAGGCATACAATTATCTCTCACTCTAGCAGTTATTTCAAGGAATGTCGCTCAATGAAAATTTACTACCTTAATTATGCCCTGCATTGCTTAAGAAAATTTTAGCTGGAAGACTTGCTTTACTAAAAAGTTTAGAAAAACTAAGCGTTTTTTGTATTCTAAATTAATCTTTTAACCTGGGGGAAAAATTGGACTTGATTTGAGCCTCCCCATTAAGAAAAAAGAACCCATGAGCTGCTGCTTGATTTTTCATGTTTTGAGGTCATCTTGTTTTCTTAACACACTAGCTTTACTGATACATTTGAACAGATTTAAGACAACAGGTGAAAAATAGACTGTATATGTAAAATAGGTTAATTGGTGTATGAAAAGATGCTAGCTAGATATTTATATCTTTGGCCTGGATGCTACTTAACATTTTGCAACTTTAATACGTTACACATGTATTTTATCTTTTTTGCCTCATTGTAAACAGAGATTTTAATTCAACATTTAAAGATTATTTAAGAACTATTTTGAGTGTTAAGTGCTTACAAATCTTCCATGGTTCAATATTTAAAATTTCATCTATCCTGAGAAGAAATCAGTTGAGATGAATGTACCACTGAAAAATACAGGGAAAAAAACAGATTTTGAAGGGCATTTTCAAGTTAAGTGTACGTTTTTAGAAAAGTTATAGAGATTCTTTATTAAGCTTTGAAACTTCTGTGCTAAACTAGCACCAGCACAAACACTACAGGGTACACAACATCCCCTACCAAGCTAGTAGTCAAAATGCCGAAATCTATTTTGTTTTTCCCTCCTCCCCTCAAACTTTGCAGAAACACCTTTCTCAACTTCCTGGACAACCTCAGGTCAAGGCAATTTATCTAGCCAAAATAAAAGGCAATTTTTACATCTTTCGATAATTTATAATACCAAACATCTCATCAACAGACAAAGATTGCTTGCTTTGTTTGTTTTTACTGAAATCTCACTACCTGGTAGGCCATGAAATACTAAGCTCACTGCACACTAATCAGCCTTTTAATCACTGCTGATTTGCAGGCCCTCTTAGAGAGACATAATTATTTTCTCATTTTCTTCTATATGCTATTTTGCATAATCAATGAATGTAAGCATTTACCACAGTTCAGCATACTTAAAGAACAACAAAATAAACAAACAAGAAGCCCTCCAAGCCCATGCATTTTGGAATAATCTCAAGCTAATGGAGCAAACAATTACTATTCCGGCATGCAGAAGTTATACAGAAATGCAATGGGCAAGTAAGTTTATACATATAATTTGTAGATGACAGACATACTTATAAAGATCAAGGTTGTTTTCAACCATACATTGCCATTTCTGGAAAATCAATCTACATTATTTTTAGTACAGGTTAGGAACTGGAGTAATGATTGAGTGATTTGCCAAGGACATGGTTAGACAGGCTTGGAAAACTGGAAACTGTGATTTCTTTCCAAAGGGAACATGTGTCATAGTCACCGTCGGTATCACTATGTAGAAGAGTTCAGTCCTATAATTCATGGTGTAAGAGACCAAACATATTTTAATACAAAGCCTCCTATTACCATGGTAACAGGAATTATCCTTGAGCAGACTTTAGTTTAGTCTGGGACCTACACGAGGACCGCAGTAGGACATAGCATTCTACACTTAGAAAGTGCAGTGTAGCACTGTCTAATCCTCACAATTCTCTAGCAAATAAGACTATTACTCTGCTTTGCAGAGGGGAAGGCAGACACAGCCCACAAGCCAAAAGATAGGAAAGGATTCGCAGTTTATAAATATTTTTTCTGACACCCCGATGCACTTCTCCCTCAAAGTAAAATCCAATGTAGAAAAACGCTTTACAGCTTTAAACACATGCTCAAGTGTCCTCAAAACTCAAAGGGATTTAAATATACAGATGTGAGCTAAGCACACTTAAGCATACTGCTGGATTACACACTGACACAGACTTGATATGACTGAGCGAATCCACAGTCCAGAAACAGGCACGTGCTGAAAGCCAAGGCAGTTGCATGGTACAACATATCCATTGTACAATACCCCAGTATTTTGCCCAGGTGTTGTTCTGTGAAGGGGCAGGTGTTCATACGAAAGAGTTAGGAAAAGTAGAGACACTGAGAAGAGTTTTCTCCTTTGCTAGCATCCCGCTTTATCTAGAAAAACACAACTTTTTAATTTCAGTTTAATCAGAGCTACCCTAAGGCTGTGTTTTCTGCAGCACCTCTTCTTTTTCCAGCTGGGAAGTTTGTCCAGGCAGCTTCCATACTGAAGACTTGGTCACTGCTGCCTCTCAGTCATGGCTTTCAGAGGCTCTGGATGCAGCTCTGGTCCCAGCAGGTGGTAGATGTGGCATGCTTGTCCTGTGCATCTGATCTGGGGCCCTGGGATGTACCGGGCTTCTGCGCTGATGGCTTCAGCATGTTCAGAGCATCCAGGAGTCCCGGCAGGCTCTGGGTGCATCATAGACAGTCTGACCCTCACTGCACCCATCTTCTTAAACCCCAGGCTAAATTATAGGAAATAAACAGTATCAGAGGAACGATGTTACTGGTTCTTCCTCTTAACTTAACCAGCCTTCGAGACTCCAGAGTTTTGAATAACTGGCCAGGCCAGGAAGAAGTAACTGATATTTAACATGATTTGATCTATTTTGCTGTAACAGTCCGTGTTCATCTATGCTCGCAAAAAATTATGTTGTGCAGCATGAAATACTCTTCTTTCCTAGAAAGGTCTGGAGCACTGGAATTCCTTTTGGTTGGAAAGGAGATTCATGGAGCCGTTTTACACTTATAAATTTACTAATTTGAACAGCCTGGGTAATCAGGAGAATTCCAAGTTTTAACCACATGTAGGACCCGATGTAAAATTAATCTCCTTGTTCCCTCAATAAATGTGGTTAGTAAATGGCTTGGCAATGCTCTACCTGGGCAGGGAAGAATAAAAAATAATTCACAGTGGAGAGCTGTGATCTAAAGATAATTCAGCATAAGACCAGGATGAAAGGCAGAAAGAGATTAAGCACCTTTCAGAGGGAAATACTGCTCTTCACATTGCAAATAGAAGCTATCAAAGAAAACACACATTAGGATAGGAGCTTTTTCATTCAAGTGTTGAACACATTTTGAAGAAGAGATCCTGCATACACTGATGCTTGCAGTGAAGTGCTGCAAAAACGGCTTCTCCTCTTCTTTCAGCCTTGCAGATATATCCACTGAAAAGGTAAAAAAGTGAACAGAAAAAAATGGCATTGCCTAAAAGGGGCTTGGGAGGGTTCAGTGAGAGGATCTTCAGGTGGAATCAAGGTGTGAAACAGTGAAGAAAATGTTGGGTGCAGGAAAAAAGTCCCAACAAGGAGACCTGTGGGGAAGGGCAACAGACTGCCAGTGAAGTGGTTAAAGCCCAGCCCTTGGGTCATTTGAAGTGAAACAAGAACACACTGCAGGAAACATCTGCACAGGCAAGAATAAGATCATCTAACAGGGGTTTTCCAGGAATAGCGTCTGGTACAGTGGAACAGGCTGAAATTGCATCCTATCGGACCCATCTCTCCTCATGGCTGGTTGTTTCCTCTCAGAAAAGTGGCAGATACAGGATACATACAAAAATGTATAGATGCCAAAACATACCCCCAGTGTTTGCATCTTCTGATTCCTCCTGAGTAGCAGGTCTGTGATCCGCCAGTTTATGCGTGTTAATTTGCAAAGGTCCTCTCCCAAGGAGAGCTCTGGGAGGACCATCACACATATTTATGACACTTGTTGGACCCAGATTTTTCAGACCTTTACCCAATGGTTATATGGGTTGAAATAGGTCCATGGAGACGAAGGCTGTTGAAGGGAGGAGATCGCACAAATGGGATGATCACATTACCAGGCCAGAAATGCTTGGCACTCTGGAGAGGAGTATATTTTTCACAGACAAAGCATTCCCAGCAGTTGCATCGAACACTGACACATACCTGGACTTAGGCAGCTCCTGAAATGCTTTGCTGAACAGAGAGCTCAGCAAAGTCAGGGCCTTATTTTCAGGGCTTATGAGCAAGTAAGGAATCCTACTGGAGTCAATGGAAACTGCCAGCACCATTAAAAATCAAGTTATATGTGGCTAATTGAGCAAATAGGTAGTCAGACAGCTGCCTTAAAACTCTGTAAAATAATGACTTCAGCACATGGAAAGTCCTCATGCTTTGGGCTGAAGTTCTCTTAAGCAAGAGATAGTTAAAATCATAGAATCATAGAATGGTTTGGGTTGGAAGGGACCTTTAAAGGTCACCCAGTCCTACCCCCCCCACCCCCCACCCTGTAATGAGCAGGGACATAGCTAGTTAGAAGAAAGCATAGCAAAAAAAGTTGCTTAACTCTGCCCCACTGCAGCTAAGGACATACTCTTTGATACATGGATATACTCTACAGACATACATACTCATTTTACTTTTCATGACCAGCAGTAGCGTTTTACTTTGTTAACACCCGACAGCCCCTCAGCTGAGCCCCCAGTTATTGCTTTTAAGAGCAGCCCCAGCACAAAGTGCCAGGAGATGGGCTGAGCTGAGAGCGCGCAGAAGCTTAAGGTCGGTAAGGCCATACCTTTGGGTAGCAATGCACAACAGGCTCAGCTGCCTCATAGCACTACAGGACAAGCCTGCACCAACATGGGTAACTGCATTAGTTTCAATCATTAGTAAAGGTGATTTAAAATAATCAGGCTGCTTTATGTCTGAAGCAGACAAGGGCCATGGAGGATCATCTCTCCTAATTCCAGCTGTCCCAGATGCAAATATCTATAGTCCCCACTAGATCAACTCAGTTCCTCCATCACTAATTATCACTCTTTTTGTTTTTTTAACTAGGAATATCCTGTGCTGCTTCTCAACCCATTTGCAAGTAAAATGAGCCACATGAGTACATCTCTAGCTTTTAAACTGTTCAGAAATAATCCGTTACTCCAACTGGAGTGGTTTAGTGGAGAGCAGTTCTGCAGGCAATGAGGAAACAATAACCCTTGCAGGGAGAGGAGGCAATAATTTCTTCAGCCAACTTAGTGCAGCTGAAAGAGTCCATGTCCAAAGCCCAGGAACATCACACGATCTGCTTCTGCAACACCAAGAAATTTAACAAATTTAACCTTCTGCTGGAGGTGGTGACTTGTTAAACCATTCCAGAAAGTCCCACAAGAATATACCCTTAGGCAAAAAACTACATTAAACTATGTGGGGATGGACTAAGTGGCTGCTGGACAATTATTATCTTTGTGCAAGCTTTATTTGCTGGTGTACATTTAATTACGAGAATGGAAAATATAATCCTTTTTTATGACATCCATGCTGTAAAACTAGAATTAAGCAAAGGTACCCAGGGCATAAAATGTAGGCATGTACTCCCATAAATCTAAATCCATAAAATAAATACAAAAATTAAACAAACCTCTTTTCCAGGAACCAGTTGCAACAGTTTCTTTTCTTATTCAGAAGAGATGTGCTTGCAGCTTAAAACAAACCAAAACAAAAAAAATATTTTGGGGAAGGAGTGGGTGGATTATTTAAATACCAATGAGGAAGGCAAGCTTGTTAAGATAAGAATGATGTTGACACAAAAGGGATAAGAAGATATAATCTGACCATGAACACATTTAGGCTTGTCATTTTTTATCATTACAGTTCTTGATCTAGCTTCCAGTGAGAGCAGTGAGGCCAACAGCTTAACTCCGCTGGAGCTACAGTTTGTTGCAGTTTTTACTAGTGGTTTCCTAGACCAGTTGCCTTCAGTGTCAAGTTGGGATGCAACGACCTGAAAAAGTCTCACTACTGAAAGTATTTGTGCACTCTTTTGGGTGAAATTCAGAAGTGCAGACTCTAAGACTGTGGAGTTTTGGATACTTCCTTCTCTGTCAGGTAATGCTTATAACACAAGCAAAGCTCCAAACTCTGTCCCATCCTAATCTAGCCTTGTGAGACTTACTCAATTCATACTTGATGCTGCAATTTTACATGAGATTTTCCATGCTCCTCTATATCTTCAAAAGTTCTAACAGTTGTACAGGCTAGAAGCTTCAAACCTTTTTCAAGCCCTTGTGGTATGTGCTGTAATATGTTACAAATGACAAGCCTTGAAGTATTTACCCTCATGAACGCCCATCTGCCTTCATGTATTCCAGGGCAGAGAGGGTACTGGGAAGAGCTGGGGATCTCAGCCCTTTTCTGCCAGTCGCTCTGTGTAGTGAAACCAACATCTCTGATGGACCATCCTGGGATCTGGGATGTAGACCACAAACAGCCATGACGTCACGACTGTTAGATAGCCCAACTGTGTGGCTGGTCCCCTCTTCAGTTATACAGCAGGGAAGAAACATACAGCATCAGCCCCATTAAAGGCAAACGCAAAGGGGCTATTACTCCTCTTGCCCTTCCCCATTTTCACCTCACTCTTTCCTACTCCCTCATAAACCCACTCCAGATAACTGACAGTTTTCTTCTCATGTACAATGAAACACTGTTAAAAAGCAAGCAATTGCCCATGCGGAAACAGAATTTTCCTGGGAGGCTGGACAAGGCCACAAAGTTAACTCCCCGAGGAACCATAAAACCTTTTCTCCAATTTCAGCACAACATGAAAATTAAGTACACCAAAGCCCTCCGAATCACATACTTCTCCAACTTGGAAGACAATGCAACAATAAACATGGAACATATCTTAATTACATTATTTAATACACAACTGGAAGGTCCTTATACAGACTGGTGGAGAGAACCTGGCTAGATAGAGCAAAACAGGAGAAGCCTATGCAGGACAGCGGACAGGGAGGAGGAGACAAGAAAGATGAAGTATCAGGCAGATTGTCAGGCAATCCCCCCAACCGTGGAAAAGAGATATGGACAGCATTAGATAAGGGCCAAGGGGAGTGAGATGTAACAAGGTCATCCCCCA
Organism: Nipponia nippon; assembly: GCF_047370975.1. Classification (NCBI taxonomy): domain Eukaryota; kingdom Metazoa; phylum Chordata; class Aves; order Pelecaniformes; family Threskiornithidae; genus Nipponia; species Nipponia nippon. The sequence goes on along the minus strand of NW_028262290.1, from coordinate 14,916,642 downwards.
AAGACCCAGGAAACCAGGTAAACTCTTTTATTTTTAATTGATTGACGTTTTTCCCAATGAATATTCCAAGGATAAAGTTTAAAACTGAATTAGGAACTACATCATATTTGGGGTAACAACCAGATTAGCTCATGATTTTGACCACAGGAGGGCTCCCAGGTTTCATGAATGCATATGGAAACCTTTTCACAAAGGCTAGAAACAGATCATGAGGCATGGAAGATGAAAGCCATGGAGTTGCACCCTTAGTTCAAACTGGACACCTGCTAGGCCAGCTGAGCATGCTACATATAATGGCTTTCTTCTTCAACAGAACAGAGAAACAAAAGGAACTATTTTTCTGCAAACTTCTTTTTCTCTGTTGCCATACAAGAATCATTATGAAAATGTCAGTTGTTAGATCCCTGAGGCAGCAGTGTTTCTTCTACTGTTACCGGTAAGGAGAACTTTTTAAATTAAACGGGGTTTTGCTAGTGAATAATGTTTGAGGATTCACTTTTTCTCACACGGGAAAGGACTATCAACATCTGACCAGCTTGCAGCCTACACAGATGAGATGCAGCCTGCCAGAAGATAACACATCAGCTGTGACCTGCTTCCTACTGTCTTTTTCTCTAGACTCTGCAGATGTGGCCAGTAAGTGGACTACAGACCATAAGTTCAGCCAGGGGCCCTTGGGCACGGAAAGGCAATGGTGGTCAAGGTCAATCTGATTAACTGAGGTGGGTAGGGACAGCTGTTCATATGGTCATACAATGGAGGAGGAAGAGGAGGGTGCAGTTGCTGTTGACCCAGAACACCATGTCCACACATTCTAAAACACATCCCAAGAGCCAGCTAAAAACACAGAAAAGACTAAAAGTGCAAATGACACTGTGTATCAGGAAGAAAGCAGGTGAAATTACAGCCATCACCAACATCCTAGGGACATTGTTAGATGAAAAGGGGCAGATGTGTGGCGAAGATGGTCTGCCACCATTCCCACTGAAGTCAATGCTGAAACAGATCCTGACCTCTCACGTGTCTGGACTGGGTCTGAACTTCTCGTCCCAGAGGAGAAAATACTGACATTAGCAACAGTTAATTTTCTCAGTTGTTAGTAACAGTCTAGTCAGTCATGGCCTGTGTGGAAAATTTCTGGTCGATACATCAGATCTTTGATGTCCTACCCTCAATGACATTAAATGCCTTCATACAACGCCATGTACATAAGTAAAGGTTGCCATCTCAAATACTCTAAAGAGGGTTTTTACCTGCAAAAGCTGGCCCTGAGGTTTTAACTGTACTAGAGAAGAAACTGGGAATATATCAGTATCTTCCACGTCCTCCCTTCTGCAGGAGAAGTGTGTAAGACCTGACAGAGCTAAGAGCTGGCAGAGCTGGTGGCAGCACACGCTGTAGAGATATGTAGGCGCACAGAAATTGCACTGGCTAGGCTAACATCAGAGCTATTTGGAAATGATGAACAGATCAAAGCTGGAAGAAAACAGGGAGGCCAGCAAAAACCAAAACAGCAGCGATAAAGAGATAAGAGAGGAAGTTTCCCACTTCATGAGACAGAAGAGGCTGAACAGGTTGAAGGTCCAAGAGATGCTGCCAGCAGGGAACCAGGGCTGGAGAAGATTTATTTGACAGGTTTATTAAATCCTTGTTTCCCCTGCATCCAGCCTCTTCCGATAGATCAGTCCTTCATGTACAACAGATGAAATAGCTCCCTACTTTCAGCATACAGCCAGGAAACAGAAAACTTCTCAGGAAAATATCCCCTGAGGAGGATTTCATCCTCTTCCGTTGAGGGTTTATGATGACAAATAATCCCACCTCTTTTCTAGTAAATTCCAGTTTTAGGGTCAATCAGTTACAGCTGTGCTAATCCACAATTACTAACTTTGCCTGCTGATCTCTCCATGGTAAAACCTGCAGATGAAACCAGCGTGACCTCCATCTGCCTTTCCGTACCATATTTAGAAAACACCAGGTAAGGTAAGGCTCCAGAACAACTGTGCACATGCTGTGGATGCTAGAGCAGGGCAGGGATTTTTCTTTCCAAGGGTAGGTCTGAATAGGTTACATCCCAAACTTGACTTGTAAAGGCAAAGAAACCTGTGGTTTTGTTTACCGCGGTTGACTGCAGCAATGCTGCTTTTTATGTCAACATACATTTTAGTAAATGTTAGCTTGTACTCTGTAGTGATGAGCTGTTTGCAGTAACCTTGGGAATACTGCTCTTATCTTATATTTACACAACAAGTGCAAAGAAAGGAGATTAGGTATTTTTCCACAATGTTTAAAATGCCTTTTTTTTCTCCTGTCTTGAACAAGGGCTGAACTTTAAACATTTCAAACACATATGGCCCTACTTGGAAGATGTACAGTTAACACGGTACTAATCATTTGCTGGCAGGTCTATCCTGATCAGAGTATACTTGCATTACTATGATTACACCACGTATCTCAGGTCAAGTACAACTGGTTTCTGGGACTGCAGTGAGGGAAATGGAAGCTAGAGTCACAAAACTGAGCTGGAATAGGACTACAGACAGGGTGGACAGACACGTAGTGTGGCACCCCTCTGGAGACAGGGGAGGACTCTGGTAAGGAACCAGACTTATCACAAGCATTTTGATGGATGGGATTGATAGAAAACTAATTCAGCATGATTTATTGTCCCCAAAGGAGGGCAGGTTTGCTTCTGTAGCCCTGTATTCAAATTTTATTTCAGACGTGATTCTGAGGCTTCTGCTTTACAAAACTTATCTTCTGCCCTCCCACCAGTGGTAGCACTACCAGAAGCATTTTAAAAATACCACATATCCAACCCCATGCTGGAGTGCTGTGACCAGCTTTACTGGGCTTACCGTACACATGTCCTTAAACATATTATTCAACCTCTCCATGCCACAGTTTCATCCATGCCTGTGACAACAGCTGCTTCCCAGGAAGGCTGGGAAGTTTTGTTTGTCCTCTGTGCCAAAGCAGCAGAATAAACTCCACTGCCATAAGTGTGAAATGTGTTTGAAGAGCAGCGTATGGGAGAGGAGGGGAGGTGGCAGGTCTGCAGCACCCACACACTCCCCTGCCCTGGGAAAGCCTGGTTTTCTCCCATCTCTCTCGCAGGGCAGAACAAGTGCATTTGCCCTCCTGTGCGTAGTAGGCTTCCAGTTTTGAAAAAAAAAAAAAAGGGAATTTTCTCATGCTGCTTAGCACCACAAGCAATATCTTCTCTGTCTCCTGCAGAGAGAAGCTGAGGTAAGCTGCACAGCTCTGGAATGTGAATTTAAAGTTAATTCAAAATGTTTGGGACGGACGTGAGACTGAAGGGAAGGATTGCTGGAACATCAGCTTCCGCTGCTACAAATTTATTTCTTTTAGGTCAGATCCTGCACTCTGTCCTCACTGTAGCGACTCCAACACTTGCAGAGTTCACGTGCTGATCCTGCAACCAGCAACACCTTCAGAGGAGAACTCCTTCAACTTTCCTGAGAAGTTTTCTGCTTCCTGGCTGTGTGCAGAAAGTAGGGAGCTATTTCATCTGTTGCACGTGAAGGACTGATCTATCGGAAGAAGCTGGATGCAGGGGGAACAGGGACTTCATAAACCTGTCAAATAAATCTTCTCCAGCCCTGGTTCCCTTCTGCAACATCTCTTGGACCTTCAACCTGTTCAGCATCTTCTGTCTCCTGAAGTGGGAAACTTCCTCTCTTACCTCTTTATCACTGCTTTTTTTTTTCTGGCCTCTCCTACAAGAAGTGCGTGTTTTCATTTGTTAAAATCATCGCACAATCAGTTGACCGACTGCTTGCATATAAAGCACTGAGAAGCTGGGGACTATGGCAGGATTGTTTCGGAGCAGCCCCCAGGGACGCATCAAGACTGGCCTAATTAAACACAGGTATTTAAATTTATCCACGTGATACCCCTGTGAATACTGGAAAACCTTCAGAAGACAGCACAGACCTGACAATTATATGTTTTAATTTTCTTGTTTTCTGGAGCTGAAAGTGCTTTATAACAAACACAATACAAACTGATCTACTGTTACCAAAACAGTGCCGGTGTCCAAGCGAGTGCAGAAACTGGAACGCTGCACCTAATGCCATAAAGGGACTAAAGGCTGGAAACGAAGAACAGGGATGTACCAGCAAGCAGAAAGTATCAATCTAATCAAAATGTTAGCTGACCAGGACAGAATATAATGAGTGGTAATTAAGTATGTCAGTACTGCCGGTATAGGATGGTGACTTTTGCTATAATTCTGCTATCATAAGCATGCTGTTGGTCAGGTTACTTGACCTGCTTTCAGTGCTTATCTATTAAAGATATGTGACTGTGAAAAAAGGGTTAAAAAAAAGTAACAGTTTCCCATAACAGGGATATTCCCGTTGCATAACTACCTCTGGAGGATTTTTCCCAGAGCAAAAGGACTCTGTTAGGTGTGCAGGACACCTACGGCTTTTGTTGCCTTGACAGTTGCTCAACTGAACTGCCTCTAACTCATTAAACATGCCTCAAATTCACATCACCAATTGCAAACAGTAATTACCCAAACCCTCAAAACTAGTGTTTGCTTGACAGAAAAATTCAGTGCTTGTTCTCCTCAACGGACCTCTTGCAGAAGCCAGAGTAATATCAAGAAAAGGAAACATGTAACAGAAGCAAGTGGTATTTCATATTTTCAAAATGGTCTAACAGGAATGGAAAGCAGAGGGGTTCCTTCCTACACGCTGCCCTAAGCTAACATTCACCCTGATGAATACCAAAGGGAAATTACAAGTTTCCTTTTAAATGTCTGTTGTTCCTGCAGAGTTCATGTTGCTTAGAGGGATTTACAAGGCTTTAGCTTTGCACTGGAGCTTTTGTGTTGATAAGGCATCTTTCAACACAAAAAAAAACCCATGCAATTCACAGAAGTCACCACAAACATTCCCCAGCACAGCTACTTCTGCCAGCATGGTAAAATAAAACAGCAATACCATAGAAGAGCACAAGGCCGAGGGCTGAAGAGAAGTAGAACAGAAGTAAATTACTAGTATTTATTCTCACAGCAAGCAACTGAGTAAAAAAATCATATTTCCCTACACACTAATCATTATTCTTTAGTGAAACCAAGACAGAATTAAACCATCTCTCCCAACAATCATCACTTACTGTATTTCAAAAGCAAACTTCTCTGAACACAAGAAGAGGAGCATCTTTCAGAGCTTAAATGTTCCTTTGGTATAAATGTCATCTTATTTTGGAAGAAAATAAAATAATTATATCATTTGTTAGATTGCATTAAAGCAAACAAAGAAAGCAACAGATGAATGGCAAAGCAATACAGTAGTGGTGGTCTTTAGTTTAGTTTATGAACAATCATATTGTATTATCACTAAAGTTGGTGCTGGAGGGATTAGGTCTTAACTGAAAACTGTTTTAAATCCAGAGGAAATACCCTTTGTAGCACATGTAAGAATGTGAAGTTTATCATGGCAGGAAGCCCTGCCAAAAGCTTACAGAAAAATATTTCTCTGCTACCAGACAACCGCAAGAGACAATTTTTAAGTTGCAAGAATAAGATGTTTCCCAGAGCTTTGTGCAGTTATTAGAATTTCCATCCTAACGTTTTGGGGGGCTTTTAAAGCATTCAAGTTTTGTGCTCTTCTAATTTAAACAGAATTTGGCACCTAGAATAATAAAATTTTGTGTACTGGTCACAAGAACTTTATCATCAGTGTTAACATGATTAATTCCAGTTTACTACTTTCTCTTAGATGGATGCTACAGGGATGCAAATTGCTAAAATTGTGACAGATTAATTTTACTTAGGAGATCTGGCTATTTGTCTGTGTACATGGCTGAGATGCTTTCCAGCCCTTCCCGCTTCCCTCCAGCATTTGCAACCCTCGAAGAGAAAATAGACAGAAACCACTTTGGTAGAGAGAGGGAAATGTGTAACCCTAAACGATGGCTTTGTAATAGTGCCACTAGTGGGTTCAGCTTCAAGAGGCATTCTAAACAATAATCTATCTTTTACATCATCTACCTACACTAACACTAATGCTCCATACCATATGCCTTCTATAAAAGCTGTCCAAGCCAAATCAGGCCGTTACCTAGACAACAGTATACAACAGTGTCTCATCCATTGGCTTAGGACTGTGCCATCAGTGTCACTCGTAGGGACTTGCCAGGATTATGAGACTGTGACTGCACAGATGTAGCCAGCAGAGACTCAATCCACTTCACCAGGTAGGTGATCATGCACTGTATGGGGTTCACAGTACCAGGAGTTACATAGTGCAATCAGGCCAAGGGTCTTCCTCTGAGAACGAGGGCTGGTGTTAAGCCTCAGACTCAGCCTCAGATTAGAGGAAAAATCTGCAAATTCTGGCCATTAGGACAAGATGACGAAAATCAGTTTTTCTCCTCCCAAGTAAAAGCCCACTGCTGGGTGTTTAGCAATGTCACCTCCATCAACATCTGCCTTACCTCAGCTTCCCTCAAAGTCAAAGCAAAAGACGATGGAACAGGCATTCCCAGGTACCAGCCCAGAGCAGTGGCAGTGGAGAAGGGATGCAACACAGCCCGACCAGTGACAGTGGATGTCGTCACCTCACATCCTCCCCACGGCTCCAGAGCAGGGCCAAGTGGCCTTAAGCATGGGGTACCCTTGGTAGCTTATGGCACCAACCCTCCTCTCCCAGCTTTGCCCCTATGGCAAAACCTAACCAGTAATGACTACTGTGGGTGTCTGTTTTATGGTCTCACTGCTGAGTACCAGGGCAGGGCACCTGGGCTCCTGGCAGCCCTCTTACCAGCAAACCTAAGCTCTTGAGAAGGGCTCTGCCCGGTGAATAAGAGAGATCTGGCAGCACTCAGCTGCCCGCAAGTCCCTCTGAATGTCCCTGTGAAAGGAAATCAAAACACATTAAAAAAACTGAATGTGTGGTTTATTATACTTAAGATGCTATTTGTCTATAGGATTTAAATATGTCTGTCACACAGTTAACAGTAAATGAATGTAATTTTACATGTTCAGTATTTTGATACACAGTACAGGACTACAAGTGTGGTAAAGGAGCATGGGAAATTAATATTTCCTTGATGCATGTATCAAATCCTGCAGCACCACTTAAAAGCTCGGAGTAAGGACTCAAGCTGCAGTATTACAAGCGCTACTAAATAAACCAAGAGACATATCTATATTAAACATTAGAGAAACAAAACAAATGACACAAGGGTTTAATAGTTAAGATTTGATACAGGATTAAAATACTAATATTTTTAATGTCCTGGTTTCAAATTAATAAATATAAAAACAATATAAAAATATACACCAGTTGATAAAAGGATGCACTGAGTAAGGTTAGAAAGCTAAATTTCACTTTCAAACGTATGCAGGTATGTCTTTAGGGAGAGAATTTCTGTATAGCTGCGACTTGTCTTTCGGAAGAAGTCCAAGCTTGTGAGCTGTTCGATGTCACGCACACGCGCAGTGTGCATCTTAAGAAGATCTTCAACCCACTTTGATTCATCCTCCAAGCTCTGAAATGTTTAAAAAAAAAAAAAAAAGTTTCATAACATGGCATGTCAAAAGTCAGCTCCGAAAGCAAATGCAACTTTTCTGAAGATCGGGTCCATTTGAACAGTCTCTGCGCCCTGTTCAAGAATGACTAAGGTAAACAAGTTCCAAGAAAACAGATTAGAAACTTCACATGCAAGATGATTCCTACAGCTTTATTTTGGGGCCCATTTTAAGATGGGCTTGAGACAATGACCATAGTCATCTGGGAAAAGCTGGCCCTGTGTTGCAGGTGTTTCAGAAGAACAGCTATATGCTTTCAGAAGATCCATTGGTCACTGCGTATTTTTTTATCTCACAGAAAGAGCTCCATATTAATCAGTTGTATATTACCAAAGGCCAAACTCTAGGCTGTTTAGCTTTGAACCCTACCCCTACACATTATTCTCATCTGACCAGCACCTCCCATAACACAGTATTATTTTAATCTTTCCACTTTACTGTTAGGAGACCATTCGATTCATTTCACAGTTGGGACTATGGTTTATGTTGGTAGCTGTAAAGTCCAGTTATTAGAACATATATATTATTCACTGATAGAAAAAAGACACTCACTAAGCATTTCCCAATACAAAAAAAAAAAAAAAAATCAGGAAGGTGATGCTGCCAGAGTGATCAGGGTCAGGTTGCGTGGGTGCAATCTCTCTTAGGGGGCTGCTCCTACTGCCTGTCTTGTGCCAGCTCCGGCGCTTGTTGGAGCCATCCACAAACTAATGTAATTCACTAACACATCAGAAAAATCAGCTTTGCAAAATACTGCAGTTACTGGCTGTTTCAGTGCATTAACCAGCCCAGCGACGTGTCCCATGAGCATTGCAGCCAGCCCCGGGGAGACTGCACAGCAGGGAGTAGATGTGGGAAAAGGACAGAGCAAACAGAACTTTTCACCCTTTGGCCTCTCAGGCTGGTACGTCTACACCAATGTCAGGGAAGCAAGTTAGGCAAGGAGGGTTCTGCCTCTGGACATTTGGACCCCATGTGTCTTGGAAATCTTGCTGATAAAACTCTATTTCTGGGCTTACTCATGAAAACGAGCCCCTTTCTGACTGTCTCAGCCAGGTCCTCCTACGAAGTGGTCGTCTCACCGTTCAAGACTAAGCCTGAGCAATGCCAGAGCCTACCCAATGCAGTAGATGTGCCACAGACCGGGCTGTGGGTCACCCCGCAAAGGCCAGCAGGGTGAGCGTGATCGTTTGCACAGAGGGGACATGAAGTACCAGCTAGGTCACAGCTGGCTGCTCTAAAGCAAACATCCTTGACCCAGTCAGCACTTGTCTGTTTTGAAGCTTTTCAGCTCCAAACCAACTTTCCTCTCCATGTCGCTAGCAACCTGAGGCCCAAAACCAGCTCTGGAGCATGAAAAGAGAAACGCAGCTTAAGAGGGAAAAGAAGGGAGCGTGCCCTGCTTGCTCCCCTTTGCCTGCAGTGCCATGCCCAGGAATGCCGCCTGGCAGCACATGGCTGCAGGAAGACCCCTGCTCAGCCTCCAGCCTGGCGATCAGGTTGCTAGTCTGCAAATGGGCCTCAACAGGGTTAGTACTGCAAATGTAACCACTGTATTATGTTACTGCAGAACAACTAATGAAGTGTAAACATTTAAAATGACAGTTTTATCTATCTGGGTTGGTTAGTCTCACCTCAATAGTACACTGAGTCTTAGAAGGAAAAAATAACAACTGAAAACATGCAGGTAAATAGAAATAGGCAATTAGGAGGCTAACCTAAAATCCACTGGAAAAGATACCAGATATTCTGGACAAAAGAACCTCTCTGGATATCAAATTATTAGCTGGAAAGCTGAACATGATCAGAGTGTAGACAGGTGGGTGAGGAACTCGCTTATTCAAAGAGAAATTTAAAGGTTTTGCTGAAAGGGAAAATAACGGCCTGGAGGAAGTTTCTAGTAGGGTTCCTCCAGCTTTGGTCTTGGAAAGGATTTTGTGTGATGTTTTCATACATGCTTTTTGTGCCAAGGTCATTAGTGTGCTAGTGAAAAAAACAAAACAAAACAATTGGGAGTTCCTGTCAATGCAGAGGAAGACTGGAATAGCATACTGGAGGATGCAGATGAGGGAGTCCCTGGTATAGTATCAAATAGGGTTATCCACATTGATGGCAAAAATTTCTGCTAAGCTGGGAGCTCCTCAGGTGAAACAGCAGATAGAAGAGAAGGAGCTGGGTGTACTGGTTGTGCATGATTATGAGCCACCATTATAACACAGCTATGGAAAAAGCAAATCCTAGATAGTATCAGAGGAGTTGTGTTCAGTGGAACCATTTTCATTCAAAGAAAACCATTTTCATTTTGAGATCTCAGCTGGAGTACTTTATGTTCCAGAAAAAAAAAAAAAAAAAAAAAAATCAGACTGGCATAAATGCATAGGGGGGCTACCAAAATGCTCATCCTCTCTTACAAGATGAGCAAAAAAGATCCTGGGTCTCCCATGAATGGAGAGAAGTATATGCCTTGAGAATCATCATAAATCATCACTAGGGTAAATCCCAAAGAAGTCCAGTGAAGGGCTATTTAAGCCATAGAAAAATGTTGACACAAGAATAAATGGGTATAACCTCACCGTGAATAAACACAGTTTGGAAATGGAACAAATTCAAATGAGAAGAGCAGTGGTGTTCTCCAACAGCCGTGTGAACAGAAAGCGCGTGCAACAAGAGCAAAGCAGAGGCAAAGCTAATATTTCTTCAGATCTTAAAAGAAAGCTGTGGAGAGGTTAAGGAAAAATTCTTATATTATCCCATGCATTTCATCCATGAAGTATGTGAGGTTTTATACAATCACTTCTTTGAACAAATCAGATGGAACACCATGTGCAAAAGTAAGACTGACGCTGTATTTGAATGGCAAAACTTTGCCTAACTGTATTTTCATTCAAGAGCTACATTTAAATATTTTTGGAGTGGTTCTTTGCTATGTAAAAAGCATAGACCAATATCTGCTAATGAGCTTTCAGTAGCACTGAAGTTCCTCCCAGAACTGTAAATATATATGCCATAAGTAGCATGACCTACAGAGAAAAGAAGCCTGCGTTGGAATATAAGAAATCAAAGAGTAAAATAGGCCATTATTCTAAGTAGTTCATAAAAAAAGATTTCAACTGTTTAAGAGGACCATGACACGCAATGTAGGGAGGAAAAAAGATTGACTTTGTCATAAAATTACATATGGGCAGAGATACAAGGACAGAGGCACTAATAACTGACAGATTTGTAACTTCCAGATCACCAACTGGAGCTTGATTCAGGGGAAAGCAGTCCAGAGAAAAACCACGATGAAATACATGTAGGACTTTCCGAGACTTCTTGTGGAAGACATCTCTGCCCAAAGCAGTTAAGAGTCTAAACAGGGGGAAGCCAGACCTGCTCAAGAGAGAGGGATACTGCTCCAAAAGCATGGTTTAAAAGGACCTGAAAGCAGGCGATGTTTGATGAATGAGAAAGAGACAGTGTTCCAGGTGAATTCTGTACAGAGTTGGAATGACTATTTCTGCCTGTAGCTGGAATAGGGAGTCTTAACTTTTTGTGCCAATACAAAATTCGTAACATTAATGCGTTCATTCAGGAAACGGTCTCCTGGCAGCCTATAGTGAAGCGTCTGTGTGCAGGAATCCACACAGCTGTGTAATGGGAGAACAAGTTCAGGCGGAAGGACAAGTCTAAATACAGCTGCCTGGGAGGACTGCTGTCCTCGCAGAGCACCGGAGCCTGTGGGGACCCGACTGCTCTCCTGCCGCACGATCAGCTGCCGAGTGCGTGTGTTACTTTCTACAGTGCTGAGCAGACTGAAGCCTTTGTACTTCACCAAGATTCTTACACTGTAGGATCTTTCATCCTAAAGGAAGATAGGAAAGGAACCAAGAGGGTGTCTGGTCACCTCTGGTAATGAGAATCCAAACTTTTCCCTTGAATCAGGACATGTTCTGGCAACAGCAAGAACTGGCACTTTACCCTCGTCAGGTTTTAGCATATAGTTTTAATACTGTGTGGGTTGGACGTAATCATTCTGTCTGATGCTCCCAGACTGCCATAGCAGACAGACTATATTGTACCTGCATATGGAAACAGACCTTAATAAAAACATCAGGCTGGCTGCCAGCACAATACATCTATGCACACAGCCTCCCCCCAATCCGCTCTGAGGTTACACTGACAGTGTCTGCCAAAACGTAGAAGCCCACAGGTTGTTTACTGCCAACCTACTGTAAGTCAGCTCTTCCAGACAATTTTAGATGCAGTAGTAGTTCCACATTTTCTCTGATATCATGGAGAAGTGCTTTTGTCTAATGAGTTGAACATGACACTTAGGAGTCCTACCCTGTACTTTCATTCAAGGCACCACTGAGCACTAGTATGTAACTGTAATGGGGTTTCACATGTCCCAGCAACATATTTACCATGGGGCTACAGCAGTGCAGCAGAACTTACATTGCAGCTCTCGTCATTGTCAGGCCGGTGGGGAAGGATGTACGAGAGAACGGAGAGCGGTCCATCACATTTGTCGGCTGGTTGAGTGAAATCTAAGCAGCTGGTTATGATGGTGTAGTAATGAGTAGGAACGGGGATGGCGCTGCCTTCCACAAACCTGGGGGAATAAAGCAAACATTTATCCACAAAGGATAAACCTGTTTGGAAGAAGGTTACACAAACAGCATAGAGTTTCCTCCTCTACATGTGAGGAGACACATACGTTGTTGAGTTGTGTTTGATTCCTAGACACTGTCTGAAAATGAGCATTCAATTAGTTCATGTTTTGATACTGTGTTATAGAAATACCACACGCCAGTGCTGAAAGGCTTCTTCAGTTCAGGGACACAGAGAGAAAGTATTACTGAATTAATGAACCACTTGAGTAACTCAAAAGCACTGCTATGGTTTGCTCTGGTATCCAGTTGTCAGCTCCTATGTTCTGGAGAATTTTAGAGAAAATAGATTATTTGGAACATAAGTCAGCTTTATCTCAAGGATGAATGAACACTTAATTTCACAGTCAAGGTGAACAGTTACCTGCTGAATTGCCAGTTCCTTATTTTTACCACTGTCCTACCTACAGAGGCATTCAATCCTAATGAACAATAATTTTAGAAAGAGCTAGAACATTATATCTCCTCCCAAAAATCAAATAATGTGCAGATAATGAATTGTTTAATATAAAGCCACCATCAAGAGAAGCAACAGCAAACCAATTTAATGACAAACGCTTACTGTTTTATTTTATCAGGTGTGTCATGTAAACCATCGTAGTCATAGTCAAAGATTGGTCCACTTATAACATTGACTCCATTTCGTTCAGTGGCATATCTCTTCACCAAAACCCTTTGGAAATAGTTCCATACCTCTGTGAGGGGGAAAAAAAAAAAACAACAAACCAAAAACCAACAACAAAAAATAAAACACACCAAAATTTGGGTAAGCCAAACCATGTCAAAATTCTAAACAATTTTTTTTTCCTGAAAATAAAAATCCAGTGGACATCATTCACACCATGGCAGGGGAAATCAAAGATTAAGCATTACAGATTTACTGCAGCTTCATTCAGTTTGGTCAATAAAGCCTATTCAGACTTCTTTGTTCTCTGTCGATTTTTTTCCCCAACCAGTGATGAAGGAAATGCACGGTACCACTCCCAGGCTGGCATTGCCACAGACATTGCACAAAGACCTTGCTGTTCCTTCACGGAACAGTAGAAACAGCTATTCACATGCTTTTGATGTCCCTGTAAACACATCCTTTGTCTTTCTTATCTAGTTACAGGGAATAGTGCTGTGGGTTTTTTTAATTCTAGAAAGGAAACAGCACCGTGATTAAAAGCAAAACACAAACATTTTCCAAGAAAGGGAAGTACAAAGGCCATATGCTTCCAGTTAAATTTTCCTTGGATACAAAATGTCTAACTTTTAAATTAGGTGCCGTCAAGGATGACCACATTATGGCATGGCATCTCATTACAGCAACTTTTGGGAAGAGTGTGATACTCTTTCTCCCACCACACCCACTTCAACCTTAACAAGTTAAGATGCTTGCATAGGCGGGAAACACACTGGAATCTCCAGTTACGTAATTCTTTTCCTTACTTTTTTCCTTTTTATTTTAACATTAATAGAAGTGTGTGTAAACAAAGCATCTCAAACTTGTAAAAGTTTAACTTTTGCCTTGCCAGCTCAGACCATTAGGTCAATGGTTCCCCAGTGTTGATGGCAACACCAGCCTCAGCAGGTTCCCCAGTATGCCTTGTCCTAAGGCTGCTCAGTGCTACGTGAACTCCCTGCTCGGGCTGATGCAGAGGGCTCCACAAGCGATGGTCTAACAAGAACCTCAGCTGCAGTAACCACTTGGCAGTACCACTCCTCCAGCTGCTCGCTCCTTCAATGCATCAGCCTTAACAATCAAAACAGCCCAAAAAGGAAAGCTTTCCCCGCCCCCTTGAGTTTTCCAGCTGAATCAGTTCCCTACTTGGGTTCCCACTGCAGCCACATAGACAGCAACACCAGTGCAATGGGGGGGCCAGCCCAGGGGCATCATCCTGCAGCTCCAGCAAAGTGGGAGCTGCTTAAGCCAGACTCACTACGGAGAAGATGGATACAGAATTATTGCCTGGGGGGACGGGATGGGACAGTGAATTAAAAAAAACAAAAGCGGAGAAGGGGGCCTCTGCAGCCAGCACTGCCACCAAAGCCAGCACAGCATAAAACTGCCACCTCTTATTTTCCCTGTTGTGGAAAAATCTCCATGTAATGAGCTTATAATCAGCTCTCTACATTGCAACCTGCACACATGTGGTGGTTCATAGCTCCCCAGGAATGATACCAGTTCCAGCACTTGTTCTCAGGGAATCCTTCACCCACTTGTGATGAAGGCAGCGGCCACTAGACAAAATGAGCTGCTGCTGGTGGGGTGTTCTCCTGTGATTAGCATCGCAGCTAATTTGCTTAGACTAACATTAGCATAAAGAGCATTTTTATGAAGTGACTTGAGAGCGGGAAATCCCCAATAATTTTGCACTCTGTAATCAGTCAAGTGCCTTTGCTCAAATTTCCAGCAAACATCACCACTTGTTCCCACTCCGAGGTTTTTCAGTTAAAAACACTCTTTTCTGGTTAAAAAAAAAAAAGCCTCCCATAGGCTTTGATGTTTATCCAAACCTCTCTGGCCTAAAATCTGAATTGGAAATCTCACAAGAACAGGCTCTTGAGATTCTTCCAAGGCTTCTCAATTCCTGCCAAGCCAAAAATGCCACCAGAATAGTCTGATGGTTTTCCTACCTCTTGGCAAAACTAGAGAGAAAAGGGATGTGCAGACAAAAGAAACGTTAATATTATATTCCTGCAGCACTGAAAGTTTCAGCCAGGTTTAAGTCATTCCTCATTTTCCATAAATTGGTTTCCTCTTCCTTTTTCTTTAGAAGTAATAAATATGTTTGGTCTCCCTCTAAGGGCATGAATAGAAAATAAAAAATAACCACTTGTCCCTGAACTACAACAACATGCTAAGTACACAATCCCAGGCTTGTGCACACTCCCAGATGGCTCCAGTTGAGAAGTAAAAACACGTTGCCTAAGTATGTTCTGCACTAGCTTGGGCTATAGACAAGAAAATCTGAATGGTCGTGCACAAACTGAATTACTGTGGCATGAAGCAAAATTGCTGAACTACAGCATGTCTGTGCTCTTATCTTAGCCCAGCACCAAGGAAAATAAACCTTTCTTAAAGCTTAAACCTTTCTTATGGTATTTTGCCTGCCCATACCTAGACCTATACAGGTGCCCACATGTATTATCTGCTGGCTACAGGTAACTGAACGTTATGTTCTAAACTTCTCCCGTCAATTCACTCCATAGTCCAACACACATATCATTAAAAGAATAAAATGTTGAGAAAGACAAGTAAAGCCATGGAAAGGACACTTACTTTTGAAAGCTGGATACATTGGAATGATATTTGTTATTAGAAAAGCATCATATTTTGCTTCTGCAGAGGAACTTAATTCTGAAAACAATAAACCAGAAAAATATAAGATGAAATATCAGAAATTTCAAGGAACATAAATATATTTTCAAAAATAGCTTCAGAGATCAACCAAAGGGAAAACTGTCATCTAAACAGCGATCTGAATGCCGTATTCAGAAGTGCATATTATATGCGTAAAATTTTTCTTTAATGTGACAGCTGGACATGGAAAGTAAGGGGTTTATCTTTGCTTCAACTGTCAACCATTTAAAAATATTTTTATAGCTTATATATTTTTGCAGTCTCAAAAGTCAGAGAGCTGCTCTGCAGGCTTTTACAAAAGAGGCACAAAATTTGCGGGGAGAGGAGTGCGGGATTATCTTCTAGTTGGGAGCAAGCCTCTGCACCAACAATTCCATATCCACCACAAAATATTTCAGCCACTGAGTGAGGAAGGCAGAGCAATGAAGTTCACAGCTGTGAGACAGTTGTGTCCCTTGAAGATTTACTAATCCCAGAAGATCATTGCTCCAAGACTGAACCTATGTAACTGCAACAGGAGAATCCAGGACACTCATTTACACAGGTTTTCTATCAGCACTGTTTCTAGAGGGTGGTAGAAATTTTTACAGTATGTAAGAGTCTAATATGGATTTATAAATTAAATATTTGTTTATCTTTCTGCTGTTTGAATTCAAAATTTAAAACTCTGACTAGATTCCTAGTTCATATAAGCTGGTATCTATCCACTGACTTTAAAGGGCCAGCTTTTGAAGATTGTCTTCTACTTGTACTCCTACTCTGTGCAATTCTTCATTCACCTTTATTTTTATTAACTGAACTGGGACACTTCACGCTTGGTGCATGAAGCTGGGCACCAGTGTGAAGCATCTCTCTCGGAGCTGAGGGACCACAGATGTGATGGCCACTTGTGGCATTGGGCCCTTGGTCCTCAGCAAATGCAGCAAGAATAATGTATCCTTCCCATTTAGCCCCATATGTGACACTGGTGCAGAAGCAACTCCTCTGAGGAAAAGACACCTACGAGGAAGAAACCACCCCAGACTGGGGAAAATTAAACCATTCCTACCTATATTCTTTCCCAACAATCTCAAAAAAAACCTTAGTCTGTTTATACCTGATGGGAGGTTTTTTTCATACCTAAGGTTTTCCCTAACAAAAAAGAAAATTACAAAACCGCTAGGTATTAAAATGTTATCTGAACTTACGGGGAGGGAAAAGGAAGCCATAGGACAGCTGTTTGTCGCCTCTGTAGGCTGCGCAGCTCTGGCTGTTTCCTGGAGAAATGCGGAGGTCGGGCCTCACACAGCTGGCCAGGTGCTCTGGGACACCTGATACCTCTGCCTGCATTGAGGAACATACACAGAAATGACAAGAAAGGTAATTCCAGCATTTACAGCCAAAAGAAAACAATTTCATATAGTCAACAGATTAGATGGAAGGCCTCGTGTGGAGTAAAATAAACCACCCAGCTGTACAATGAAGTCCTGCTCCTGTACCTGCCACAAAGCCCCTCCTTCAGGTAGCAGAAGTCGCCATGGAAAATAATTCAAATGAAGTCACTGATTATGCTATCATAATAAAAAAAAAAAAAATCCATGGGACAAAAGTTAAAAAGAAAACAGGAACAGAAATATACAGCCCTTCTTCCTTAAAAGTCTTTTGTCCTGAAGGAAAAAAGGGATTTTGGCATTGTTTTCAATGGTGTTTGACATAATTTCTGATGGGAAACTCTATGTGGGAAAGAGGAATTTTAGGACTTCAAGAATAAAGGTACTGAACAGATTTCCCCCGGATTTTTTAAGCACTTTCCAAGAGCAAAGACAGCACTGACCTGTTTGGAAATAGTGTAGGATGTCCAGAGCGGCATCAGGAATGTTTCGCTGTAGCCACTTTCAAAGTCATGGTGATGCAAGATATTGTATTTTGTGCGGTACAGTACTGCAGGGCGCCCATATAGGAGATGCTTCTCTACAGATCAGAAGAAATTAAATTTATTACTGAAAGCCTTAAAGATGGAAAAAAAAAAAGGAGTTGTCTTTCCAACACTTGCTGATTTTACAGTGATCCTTAATGGGATACTGACCCTGCATAACTGCTAGGGAAATCTTGTAACAGAGAGAGCAGCAGTTCTTCAGTATTTTTGGTTGGGATCCCCGTTCCAGGCTCACAACCCACGTTGAGGTTAAAAGTCCCTTCTGCACTTGAAAGCTTGTTGGGGTCATGGCCTGGAGAGGGTGTTTCTCCAAACACAGGAGACTCCACAAAGATCTTTGTGTCCACATTTCAGTCACACATGAGGTGAAAAGCACTTTTTTGTACCTTTAAATCTTATTAAACCCCACTCCTGCCACTTTTCTCCAGACTTTCTCTCCTTCCTATGTTTTTTGTAAAGTCCCTCGCAAAAGGGAGGCAAAGGTGCTCACTGATTAAAAGAGTATTTTTTTCCACTTGGCTGATGTTCTGAAGACTGATGTGATATTTTCTGTCAGTAATATCAAAGAAAAACAAACAAACAAAAACCCCTTTTACTATCTTTGGCTACAAAAAGACACCTCCAACTCTGCAAAACTTGTTTTTATTCTGTCTTGGTGATATGTTATGGTTAAACATCACTAGGTACCTCTGATAAGCTTGCTTATAAAAAGACGAAAACATCATTGAAAGACACAGACGAAAAATAAATTTCCTGGGTAATCTTGCATTGTGCTGCATGGTTCATTGACTTTGATAACCATTTGGCAAACAGCCTTAGCTAGGTTTTGGAAATCAAAACATAGAAACAAGGAAGGCAGCCTAACACTTCACAGATAGGCATTTAACCTGAAAGAAAAGGGCATGTTTTATTAGTGTTTGGTCCAAATAGAGGGTATGTTTATAGGACACAAGAAAGGAAAGTAGGAAAAGCCTTATCTAAGGACAAAGATGATAAACTTGCTTTATTCAAGAGAAGCTGAACGGATCTTTTTCTTCTGCGTGTGTATAACATCAGCTGAATATGCATGGTGGACCGTGCGAGAGAAGGGAATTGCCAACTAAACACAGAAAGATCCCTGAACAGGTGCTACAGCCTGTCATAAAATACAACAAAATAACTTGCATGTAGCCGAACTGCTTGTTGTTTAAATAAGGGGCACTTCATTCCACTTAACAGGCAACTTACAAATAAATGAGCAAGTGAAACTGGTTTAAATGCTTATATCTTAAAATACATCAAACATACTATTTTTATACTACTGAAGTGAAGAAGCATCAAGACCTTAAATCAAAATAAAGAGGTTGAGATATCTAGGAGTACAATGGTGAGGGTGTTTTTTCCTGATGCCAGAAATTGCCACAGCAGGGAGTAGCTCTTCACTAATTGGAAAGATCAGTTTCACAAGATGAAAGCTGTAGAAAGGCAGTTTAACTCACAAATAAAAGGAATAATTTCACCTCTAGAAACTAAAGGATAGGCTGCATTGCCTGTTCACAACAGAAAAACTGAAGAAGTATCTTCAGAAGGGAATTAAAAAATATCTCCTTAGTCATCTGAGCAATACGATTTGAAGTATCTCAAAGGTCCGTGTCTACACTCGAAGCTTCAGAATTTGCTAATTGGGCCAATTGTTACGGTGAGGGGAATACTGTGAATTGTTTTCCTGAACCAGATCACAGCTGTGAGAAGGAAAGCTCTGCTTTGGTGTGCCTTTCAGTCAGTATTGCTGCTCAGAAAAGCAGTTCCCATCCCCTCCCCTCCGGTCCTCTTGCTACGTTTTAACCTGGACCACAGCCCTGATGTGTCTGAGAGCACAGCCACACAGAAGTCAGTGCTGGCCTACAGCAGGGAGGGTGCAGGAGCTAGTGTCCAGGAGAGCAGGGGATACTTTCTCCCAGGAGTAATGCTGACTTGAATGCTGATGAGGGACAGAATTGTGCTCATCACCCCTGAACCAGCAGAGCATTTCTGCACTTGTTTCAGTGGATAATCTGCATCCTAAAAACCAAGCATTGAAGACCCAGTCAGGGACTGTCAAAGCAGCTGTACCATCCTTTCTAACACTGACCTGGTGAAACCTAAGCCTGAACAATACTGGTAAAACACAGTGTGCAGCTGTGGTCTATGGTTTTTACCCCATTTATCGCTTGTCGTTGAGTGGAGCACTGCCTCATGCTCCCTCTCCTTTCCTCATCTCTCTGCTTCCACAGCAGAGATTAAACCTCCTAACAGTGATGGAAAGGAAGAGCTAAAACTCCTATCACTTTGAGCGATACTTAGTCCTGCTTACAGCAAAACATAGTGTGCACTTCCTCACATGAGCAGCATTGAATCTCGTCCACAGATCTCATGTATGTCTATGTGCTATTTTGATGCTTGAAAAGACCGTTTACTACACATTAACTAAACCAAAACAGGAATTTGTCTGGTATCAATGATGCAAACTAATTTGCAAAAAAAAAAACCAACCCCAAAATAGCTTTTATTAACTGAGGCACCAGACTCTTACCTTCTGTTCCCTTGACATGAAAGCGCTTGTTGAGTTCATCCAACTTGTTCTTCTCAAGAATAGAAAAAAGGAACAAGATTAGGATCACTGGAGCATTCTGTCATCTCGTTTTACTAGTCATCTAGCAAAACAAAACTAGCGCTATAAAACACTAAAACATTTTTTGGTTTCTTGTTTTACAAAAAGCCATAATTGTTCCGAAAGGGCACATACACTTCACAAGAAGGATCTGGGAAATTCTTATAGATCAAACCCTCTCAAAACAGACAAAATGGCTACAACTTTACTAGGCAACTACTGCTAATAGGGGAAGCATCAGCAGATCCTAAACACCTACCTTATCATCACATGTACATCCTATATCAAAATCTGATGCAGAAGGTGGAACGACAGGATAGAGTGGTTTAGCAACTTCATCTGGCACAGTTGGTTTATAAACATTGGCTCTCAGCAGGTGATTTAAACTTCCATGGGTGCCATTATTGGGAGCAGGCTTTAATCCAAGCAGATCTATGAAAACACCAAAGATAGATAAATGAATGATGGTTAGATTGTAAACATGTATGCAGCAGCATCTTTACTGAACTAAGACATTTATTTGCAATACTGTTTACATCCATGACATGTTAATGAATGCTTTTAATGTAATAAAAATACTAACCTTTTGTCTAAATCATAAAATTGCAAATGCTGTCTGAATAGTATGGTGGCCTTTATGGCAAAAAGGTTAATTTGCATCAAGACACTGGAAAACAGTTTTATTATAACTACTCCTGCAGCTTCCAGTGCAAACCTACAGTCAATATGTTGACCTTACACCAACCACCTGGAACAGAGTGTTATTAGTCACCTGCTTTAGAGATAAGGGATAATTACCTTTTTGGTATTTCATGTTTGAAAAAAGAAATTAAATAAGTGAATTACACCTTCAGCTAGAAAGATTTTTACCCTGGAAAATTAGTATTAAAGAAAAGATCATAATGAATACTTGTATACATTGTCAGATTCTGCTTCATGGCTACAGTAGGAGCGTAGGAAACATAATCATACCAGGAGATGCCATAGAAGCTAAGTGATGCCCCTGAGCTGCTCCATGAGACATGCAGGTGCAGAAGCACTCTCTGAACAGAAACCTCCTTCCTAGACTGTTGAGGTGTGGACACCACACACTGTAGTGGTGTGTATTCGATCTCTGCCAAGCTGCATGCAGCAAAACAATGGTAACACCCTTTATTGGCCAGTTGCTAGAGTAGAGCAAACTGAGGCCCCTGAGAAATGTCTGCAGCCCTCCTGGCCAAAAGGCAAGCATTTGAGAAGGGGGGATTGGGAAAGGGACACTGGGAGGGAGTCAGGGCATGAGTTCATGGGTGCCTATGTAAAGCCCTGTTAGCTAAAATAGCACGTTTCTCTTGCAATTTCTCAAGCAGGTAGCTTACCACACATGACGTTGTAAAGTTCAATATTTTCAAAAGGAGGTACTTTGGTCTTGTATTTGAATGTAGGACCATAACCTATAAAGACAGTCTTAAAAAAAAAAAAAAAAGAGAGAGAGAAGAATACAAAAGAAGAGCATTAAAAGGTAGGGAGTTTTTTTCAGTGAATATTCACATTTTAGAGACCTCTAAATTCTTCTGCCTTCAATCACCCTCCCACAAAGGTTACTGCATTGCTCATACCTGCATGCTGTTTATCTTGTTGTCATAGCCATGGTCTCCATGGAAGAAACATTTTCCTGTGGGTTTCTTGTAAACATCCATAGCTTTCCTAAATTGAAAAATTAATAGAAAATTTCCTCAAGGTGCAGGTATGACGGCTGACCTGAGAATGTGCTTTGGGGGTAGGAGGGATAAGGTTACAAGGCAGTGCATGGCTCATCTTTCTTGAATAGCAGTAGTGGGGACTGCAGACTCATCCAACAACCCCAAGGTTTCTCCCTCTGGTCCCACATTCCCCAGATAATGGAGTTTACAGCTATCACACAATAGCAATGGGGAATGTGCTGGGATGTATCATTTCAAATGATTTCAAATGTAATTATAATACTTTTCTGTGGCCTACATTAAAAGTTGTGGAATTTGCAAGAAGAGCCATGATCAAGATGGTGCAATCCTAAGAGCTAACTCTTACTCAATGATAAGAACCTTAGCATCTATTTACTTATTTTCTCAGACTTGCTCATATCACATCATCTCTTACAGACTGGAGGTGTTTTGCACCATACTCTTCCAGTCCTCAAAAGGCCAACAGAGGCTTACAAGAAAGCATCTTTGTGATGTGACAGTGCTGCAAATGACATATAATGCTGTAAAGTGCTTTAACCTGTTTGCCTTCCACCCAATAAACAAAAATGGGGAGCAGAAACAAAGCTGGAGGAAAAAGAGAAAGATTGTAATGAAGACAAATAGCTGAGAAAATAAGTGCTGCATCATAGAGAAGGTAATTATCAGCTTGTTACTGAGTGTTTTTTTACAAAATATGCGGAAAAAAGTATTGTGTCATAGGAATTATAATTACCAACTTGTTCCAGAGTACTTTTTTACAGTTTTATGAGGGCCATATGCAGGCAATACATGCAGTGGACCAGATTATCCTACAAGTTAATTTCTTCATCTGCAATAAAATGATGCTCAACCAAAGTTTGATTTTGGCCTTGTAAATTACTGGAGTTACAGCAATCAGGTCTGTAACTACCATTTTCCTGGCTGTGAATATACAATATGAATTACAGTTACGTTAACAAATGAATCATTGGTGAATGAGATTTCAGAAAATCTAGTGAACAAATAAGGCAAAGTCTGATGTAATTAATAGGAAATTACTAAATGTAAATCAACTTGGGCCATCCCATCAGTTCCAGTAAAATTCTTAAAACTAAAACTTTTATAGGCCTAATGCTCAGAGTGTGATTCTTTGAAATGTACGTGAACCCTAGCCACAGAAACTGTATGGGGCAACCAGCCAGCCAGCTAGTGGAGTTATGCAAGAAAGCAATTGGGGTTTCTCATTCACTGCTTCAGCAGAGTGATCCTTGCATAATTCGCAGAAAGATAAGCACAGATGTCAAAAGGCACTTACAACACACTGTGTGTTTGCCTGGCAGCTATACGGGTAAAAAACCCTACCATAATTTAAAGCTCATAACAGACTACCATGAGCCAAAAGCTGTGTCATCTTCCAAGAACCACCGAGTCAGCTTTATGTGTAAAGACCCAGCCATTCTCATACTGTAATACATAACATGTGTCAAAAGATCAAAGGAAGGAAAAGAATATGTATTAAACCAGAAAGGGGTGCACAGTTCATAAACACAGGCTATTCCTGTTCACTCTATACATATATGTGCCAACTTGGTTTTCCTCACTCAGTTTTTAGCTAAGAATATTAAAAATTGTCCATATTTTATAACTTAAAATTCAGAGGCGTATGGGGAGGAACAACCCCAAACAGGGTTTTCTCTGAGCTAAAGCATCCTGATTTTCTGTGGATTTGTTTTGCAACACAATACCCTGCCGACACTTTGATGGCCACCCTGTCATACCCTCCCATGTGTTCTCAAGCATTCACCCACTCTGCCAATATCTCCATTTTCTTTCCATTCACCCATTACATCCACTCAGCCTTTTGTTCCGTAACATCCCCTGGTCACATATGCCTTCCCCTTCTTCCAATATTCCCTGCTTCCTGGCTGGATTAAGCTTACACGTCATTAAAAAAAGCTTATCAGCTCCTATACTTGAGCTGATCAGTCAAAAACCACACAGCTGCTTGAGGAAACCAATCTGGGTTTCTACCCTCTATCCAGCTACCGATTTTCCCAAATTTTAAAACAATTTTGTGTTCTGAGCCACATCCCACTGTACCAAATGTACATGGTACAGGCTCATGGGGTGCAGGAGCAAGATGCTGACATGCAGGGCATGCCCAAGTGTCTCGTTTCCTCAGAAAAAGGGCTGAAAATCAGGATGGAAGCAAAAGCAAGAGTTTACCTTGCCACATGCCATTTGCGATCCACCAGTAAATGGACATCTTCAATTCTTCGGTTGTAAGCATAGTGCAAGCGTTTAGGCAGGTGCTGTTTCAAGTAAGGCTTGAAGTGCTGGTCTGGCTTTCTACACTGAAAAATAAATGGTTACAAACGACACTGCTGTCAGTTAGCTTAGACGTGCATAAAACCTTGAACTAGAGAAATTAAGCTGTTAAGGTCATTATTGATGATGTCTTGAAAACAAAATGTACATCTAGAGTACGTGGTCCAGCCCTTTCTGTGCAGTATTTACGTAAGACCAGGGCCCAGGGAGTCATTCAAAGATATATTTGGAAAGCTTCATTCTCATGACAGTCTTTTTGAAATCATCATGCAAAACATCGCACTTACTTAGCTCACAGATGAAGAATTTTATTCTAACTGGACCAAAGCTTAAGTTTCAGAGGAAAGCTGAATGCTGAAAATCCATCTTGTCTGCAGATATATTTAAAGCCATCTGGTTACAAAATTTGGTATTTTTTTTCAATCAGCTTTTATTTTAAGCCCTTTTTTTCCATTAAAAGCAAGGTTATAGTTGAAGACTATCAAATGAATTTTTTCAGCGTCTTCAAAGTGCTAGTAAAATATTTACCCTAAAAGATTACTTTCCATTTCTGAAGGAATGAATAAATAGACTCAATTCAGGGAGTCAAGATGGTCAGGGAGATTCTGGCTCTGCACTGCCCAGAAAGGTTATAAAAGCTACTACAGCAGCAAACAGTGGAATTTATGACAAACATTAATCTGTACTCATGAAGGGCACCATTTAACACTCTTTATTCATGTTAATGGTTGGATTTCCTGCCTAAAGAGTGAGGAGAGAATGCTGAATAATGCCCCAAATTAAGATGTGAAGTGAGCAGTGCAGTATAGACAGAGATACCTCCCAGTCCTAAATACTTACTGTAAGGTTGGCAACAATCACTTTAGGGTCATCTGTTAAGCAAAGAAAAAAAAAAAAGACAGAAACATGAAAGATGAACAATTTTCAGATGAAAACACAAGGTAATAATGTAGTTTTACAGAAGTATTCTTCCTAAAAGTTGGCTGATCTTTACTAAAAGTACACTGTATATATCAGATAAGATATCCTGAATATGAACTAAAGTTTACCTGTATACTCTCTCCTTAGTGATATTTTAGTTGCTTAGGTAATGTTGCTCACTGTTTTATGATTTGGGCCTTAGTTTAATATTTATTCTCTTTTCTGAAAACATATAATTTCGAGTCTTTTGATTGCTTTCCTTTAAAATAAAAAATCATCCCCAAACACAAAGAGTTTCTTTGAAAAATTTTGAAAGCACATTTGAATGCAACGATGCACTTCCTTAAAAGCAGTAAGATAAATATGTAGCATTTTTTGTCTCTTTTAACATTTTACATATTTCATAGGTTACTACAAAGTAAGTGAAAAGCCACAGTAAAATATTCTAGGTATGTGTTTGGACTATTAAAGGGACATGCAAGATGTAGAAAGCCCAAAACAAGCAACAGTCCACACTAACTCTGTCTTCTACCAGAGCTGGGCGGGAGGGGGGAAGCATTTTTCAGTCCTGAGAGAAAAAACATGCTAAGAGAAAATCTTAGGAAGTGAAAATCTCTTGCTTAACTATTATTGTTTTGGTTGCTTAAGGCACAATCTTGCTGAGCTTGAAATGAGCTCTGTTGAATCTCAAAACACAAGCTACAGGCTTATCCATTGCTAAGGTGTATCTGCAGGCCTTAAGGCAGTGTTATCAACAGGAAAATGAAAGAGAAATAAAAAAGCTGGTCATTTGCCGTTTAAGGGGGCAAACCCCAGTTCTAAAACTAAGAAATATGCTTCTTTGTCCTATGTTCAAGCTGCTGATGTATAAGCAATCACAAATATTCAAACGAGGAAGCTGTGGACAGAGGCCAAAAGTGGAAAATGGTATTGCGGGAACACCAGTAGCATGACTCAGAGGTCAGTCAGACTAGCTGATCTTTTTGGAAGATATTGCCATTCATCCTCCAAAGAAAACTAATTTTTCTCAGCAATTTGGGAATTCAAGGGTTGAAAGATCTTTTAAAAAATCTTCTCAGAACTGAAACACAAGTTTTCAGTAGACTGTGAGGTGCAGAAATTCAGTCTTTATGCTTGTCGAGTAAGCTATATCAACACACACACACTATTTTCAACAGATCTTTACACATTCATCCCATATTCCTAGAGCATAAGTACCCTAGATAAATTAGTTTATAGTAAAATAAATACATACATAAATCAGTATCTAAGAAAATTTTACCACATTCATATGATTTCTGCTACTATTCTGGAAATCTTTAATCTTCAAAGATCAATTTTTTGTGAAATGTGTCCTCAACCAAAGTATACCTGAAGTGTTATGAGGACTGTCCCAGCTATCTGATCTTCCCCTCTACCAGAAGTTATCAACCTTGTAGCATACATTGCAAAAACATAGGTCCTTATGGTTAGTTTATGAGCTTCAGAGTTTGCATGGTAGCTTAAACTGCTGGCGAAGCCAGGTTTGCCCTGGTACGCTGAACCAGAGCAGCCACGGTGCTGGCAAAAGCCCCGTCCTGGTACTGCTGCTCTGGAGGTGGTAGTCCTCAGTGGAGCAGCAGTGGGGCAGGTGGGTCTGTAATGCTTTAAATCACAGAGTTACCTTCACCAGAGGACTCCTGCCTGAGCCCTAAGTGCTCTCATTGAAGATCAGCTAATCTCAAACACCAAGTCAGGGTCAGTTTCTAACAGCATGGTACAAAAAAAGCAGCAAGTTTTACTGTCACCATTGGCCCTGAATGCATGCTCTACAGCTCCCTTATATCCTTCAACACCTCCAGCCTGTTGCTATTTAGCAACCTACACTGCTTCTCATCTGTGCCAAAAGTATGAAGAAGCTACTGAATTCAAAATTAACAATTAACTTTTTTTTTTTGCATTAGCTCAGCAGAGGTACCAGACACTTTTTTTACATCCAATACGTGCGGTGCTGAGCTCCCTCAAGTCTCGTTTTCATTGACAGAGGGGAGAAGTGTGTGAATAAACTCATGACGTACACTGCCATGTGAAACTAGCTTCAAGAGTTCCCACTTCTCCTTGCCCTAAAAGAGTGGGTTTCAACCCAGAACTTTTCTGCCATCCACTGGACACAGCTCTGCCGCTGTGGGATCTGTGAGCTACAGATTGGGAAGGGAGCGAGCAGCTGGTCTTTAGCAGGCTTCCCTCTGAATGTCCCGCCGACACACTGCGAACTTACACCCTTCGTACAATGTCAGCCCAAGGAAGGGATGGAGTGTAGTTCTCAGGACATAAGGGGTACAATTAAATTAACTTACATTTTAGGTTATTGCTAGACCTAGGGCGAATTCGCCCTAAAGATCCAGGAAGCAAAATTATATCTTCCACATTAGTCAGATAGTTGCTTAAAAATTCAGTTCTTTCACAAGTAGTGTCTTCCATCCCTGCAGAAGGAAAATGCCAAATTAATCCAGCTTGAAAATAAACATGTTTTCCAAAACAGCACAGAAAGACACCCCAAACAGCTTATGCATTCTTTTCTTTTGGATGACTAATCTTATTCTTGTTCTTTACAGTCACCTAATTCCAACATCAGACACTGGTAGAAGCCAAACTAGGGGTGATATTAGCACTTGCCTACACAAGAGAAATGCCAGTCTCAACGTCATAGAAACAGTCACCACATATACCATGTGTGCACTGACACATCTCCAAACTAAGCTCATGGAAAAATAGAAGTCTGTTTCTAGTTTAGTGTACTACTTTGGGTTTTGGGTTTTTTTTAAACAAAGGATTTTAAGAGAAGTTGCACACAAAAGGTATTGTCTGTTGGTGGTCTGTTCTAAGGCAGCTGCAGATAAACAATTCTCTCCTACAGCCATTTGTGGTAGGGAGGAATGTATTGCCAGTCACAGGCAGTTCTCAGCACAAAACTGCCTCCCCTGGAAATCCTTCCTGCCCTCTACCCATCTCTCCCCACAGCCAGAAAGGAAGCATATTCCATTTTATTGCTAATGTAGCAATTCTTGTGAGACTTTTATAAACAAAGATCTAAACAGAACAGGACCTTTGGCAGCATCGCTAAGAAGTTATGCAAAAACAGGTTTCTCTCAAACATGGTCACATTTTTCGTTAGTAAAACTTTCTTTTTCTTTTTGTCTTTGCTAGTATTTACTATTTCTTCTATTGTAAAGTTTCTTCTGACATCTGAACAAATGAGACCTACCAAATGGTATCTCTGCTTTTGGGTGACTCTCCATCTGACCCTGAAATATCTTTTTATCGTTTTCCTCCTTCCTCCATTATTTTGATGACTTTTTCTGACCAAGCTGGACACAGTCCCTCATAGATATTCCACTCTTTCTCCTAGTAGCATAACTTGACCCACTAATTGCCATGGAAATGTCTCTAAAGTCATACTCCTCTCCTCATGAAAAGGAGAACAGTGCTACTAAATTGTTTCCTTCCATAAAAACTGCCAAAAAGATTACTCTAGGCACATTACAGCCTTCCAATACATGCAAGGACAGATGAACTTGGATGTGATATAAAAAAATGGCAAGCTTTGAAAAACTCTAAGCGGAGATGTAAATACCTTGATCACTGTTAGGAAAGAGAAGTGTCCTCCAATGACAATTAACAGGCAAGCTGAGTGGCCAGTCTACACCGACTGCTTGGTTTTGGGGATTTAAACTACCAGAAAAAAATCAGCACAAAAATATCTTAAATGGAACTTCCATTTAAGCCACCTATTATAAGTACAGCTACATTGCTCAAGCATTTATATACTGTTAAAGAATATTGTTTATTTTACCATGATCACCAACAAAGATGACATTGACACATCGATGTAGTTTCAACTGTTTCAGTCCATCCATTAGTTGTCCTACTGTCTTGTCAATCTCTCTCAGGGGATTCACCATCATCTGTATAAATATGCAGAAAGGAAAAAAGCTAATTCTGTCATTGCAATGTTCCCCCTTGTTCTACAAATGGAGGTCCTTTGGCAAAACTCTGATAGGATAACCATCCAGGTCAAGAGGCAAAGCCTTGGCTGAGCTGTTACACCTACAATTATTGTACCATTTCCTTTCCTATATCCACACTGTGATTTCATCATGAGAAAGCCCTGCTGAGATGCTGACACAAGACAGCAAAAGATCTTTATGGCTGATCCTAGGCCTTCCATTGATACGTGTACATTTGGTAAAACAGAGTATGGATAGTAGAAAAATGCATGTGACTTTGGGGATCCATTTCTTTCTTATAGATAAATAGCAGTACTTTTACAAGGCTATTGTATGCGAGTGGTTTAGTCAAAACATGAACATGAAATGAAGCTTTGGACTTGGGATTCATATGCCAAGTCACTTAATGAAATTCACTTCAAAGGACATCTGATACTACGACGACAACATGCAAGTCACTTGAATAGCACATGGGGCTTGGAGGGAGCGTTCTTCAGCTTCAAAGCCAAGAGTTTCCAACATCTCAAATGACAGTTTTGGCAAAATTGGCAGCAGGCCCCAGAGGACATGGATACAGTACTGTGAGTTCTTCATTTAAGTTTCCTTTTCCTTTTCATTAAGAAACAGAAAACACGGAGACATGTTCACACAATTGTGTTTTCAGCTATAAGAAAATGAAACACTTTTTACCAGATGGCACAGAGAAGGGAAACATTTTAAAGCAAGATTTTAACCAGAGGACTGAGATTTTGTTTTGGTTTTGAGAAGAAAACATTTCTTGTCACTATATGCCAACTTCCTCCTCGCTTGTCTGTTTGATTTGGCTGGTCCAAGCATCCACAACAAAACATCCTCCCAGTGAGAAACAGAATGCTAACAAATTTTGCATGAGAAAAAACTAGATTTTGGCAGAATTTTCTGAGAAGAAAAGATAAACACCACATTAGTGTGACCCAGAAAGAGACGGTTCAGAAATTCTCTCTCTGCCTGAGGCGTTAAGCGATGGATATTAAATGAGCCTGATTGATAGGTTATAAGATGAGACAGGAAATATCGTCTCCCATGTGGCACTATAAATACACGGAGAAGTGCTCATGAGAGATGGAATCACGGTGGGGAGGAATAGGAGGTAATAGTTTCTGCAACATAGGGAAGTAGTTCAGGCAAAGGGTGAAATTTTGAAATATTTTAATTCAGGAAAGCCCAAGTAGTCAGTTTAGTTAAAACTTTGAAACATTTTGAGTTTAGAAAAAAACAAAATTGTCTGTTTCAGCATTCTTCCACTCTAAAATATGAAGAATTCCTTCAACAAATGGGAATTCCATTTTTATGAAACTATTTGTATAACATCAATCATATAAGGAAATAAATATTGTACTCAGAATCCAAAGCTTATTCAAGGAAGCTGGAAATCCAGATGGATTTGCCATTAATGTTTATTTTTGTCAGAAGGCTTGAGGCTTCTTTAAAAAATAAAAAAAAAAAAAAGAAAAAAGAGCAACAATACTTCCAGAGATTTCAAGGATTCATGGGTGATGGTAATTTTTTTTTAGCTACTCTTTCACCAATTTAATCTATAAACCTGTAGAGACATTTCTGAAACTGAAAGAAAGTCAATATAAATGAAAAAATCTATTTTTAAAAGAAACACAAGCTCACACAGAAAACCACAAAAAAAACCCCTTCAACTTCACAGTTTTCACTACTTGACTGTGTTCAAAGCAGCTCTTAGAAAGGCCCTCACCAGTATTTCTTCATCTCATTGCATTCTGTCTCTCTTCAATTTTTAAATTCGGCTATCTTTTATTATTCTATATGACACTCAAATTTTTCCCCAAACGGTCTCCAAAGTCTAAGGCTGGCTGTAGGTGGCCTATTCATGCAAGGATTTTTTGTGTGGACATACTGCTCTTACAGCTCATGTGCTTTCCCAGATGCAACTTCCAAAGCGGTACTAGTAGTCAAATAAAATTCTCGCATATGCGTTTTTCCACCTAACAGATTGATATCAAGACTTTGGAAGGCTGTACAGAACCATTTTCTCTTTCAAGATATATGGATCTCTAAGATGGTGCTACAATAAAGAGTTGGTACTATTGTAAAAGCAATGGGTATGGGATCTGAGACATACAGACAACAACTGGATTCTCTCCTGACTTTTTCCTTGGAAGAAGCTTGATTAGAAGGAAGAAAGAATTTCACTTTATCCGCTTTCACTATATTCCACTGCTCTCAAACAGAACCAAAAGATTAACTTGCAGATACGATGGGAACTACTATGTGATATCAGGATGTCTTTTTCTGAAATAACAGTGACAAATGTTCACAGTTGACTTATCAGGAAGAGTTCTTTAGGGATAAGTTTGGGATAAGTTTAGGGATAAGTTTGACCTTTTCATCCAGAAAAAAAAAGGAGGGGGGAAAAAAAAAAAAAGAGTCACATATGCTCACATCAGTAGGAATGTTATAAGCTATCTGCTGTACTTCATGCCAGAAGGGTATAACTTGGAATGGCAAATTAATGAGTAATAGCAATATCATCCATAGCAGTTATCAGTTTTCTTCTCAGGTAAATCTGTGATATCTCTGGAAAATTCCTGTTTTCTTATACCTGATAATTCTTTTTACATGTCCCTGTCTGCCATGTCTTTGCACTTAAAGAATCAGTCTCAAAAGAACTGTTTTAAGTTGACTCATGCAACAAGTCAAAAAACACCTCCACAAAAAAGCTATTGAGAAATGTTTGTGGCCTCTTGTAGGATACAGCAGAGTGTCAAGGCTTTTGTTTAAAGCCTAAAGGAAAAATATTTACGTTGCTTATTTGAAGAGTTTTTGAATTATTTAGTTAGATTTCCGAAATGAAAATAACACTGACATGGTCTATAACCCCTCCCAGTGTGTTAGTTAGTGCCAGGTGGAGAAAGACAGTACACTAAGGAATACCCTTTTCCTCCACTTGCACCTTTTCCTAATAAAGCAATTTTTATTTGACCTTTTTCTTGTGAAAACAGACTGCACCACTTCTATTGCAAATACAGCATTCAGAAATCATGTAATCAAGAATCCTCTACTCTCCAAAGTCACAAACTGGCTTTAAAATATATATTTTTACAAGAACTTTTTGAAGTTCTTTCCCTTTTAGATTTTATGAGTCACATTTTCAGGACTTTTCCACAACCACGATGACTAGACACAGAATCTCAAATATCACCAGGCTCCCAAGAGCTGGGGAGTTAAGGAGGCTACAACATATTGCAGAATTTGTAATAGCTCAGAAGGGTTAGCAACACTGGTAGTGTCTTCCCAGGGATTTATCTGACATTGCCTCCAGCTGATGGCTGGATTTAAAAATATAAAGAGATTATAAAGATGACTTTCCCTAATGCAAACAGAGTCTGAAACAAGAAAAACATAGCTCCCAGAAGACTTGGTCTGGTTTGGCTGCTTTCCTTTGGGTCCTTCAGTATATTTATAGAAGTTTTGTCTGCAAAATCCCAACCTGAAGCATAGAGTGAACTCCAAAGTTGAAAAAATAAAGCTAGAGAAGTGCCTAAAAAGTGGCACTTCCATCATAAAATTTTGGAACATATGTAAACTTACTTTCTTCCGACGAGCTTCCGCAGCATATTGATCCACTCTATGTACTTTTCTTCTTCCTTTCTTTGGAGCTGCAACTGGTCTTTCCTGTCTCCTCTTAGGAGGAAGCTTTCTCTTAGGTCTCTTGGGCGGAGTAAGAGGGGAGCCATAACTACTCTCCTGTACTGGCGGGGAGAGATGTCTGGACTCAGAAAAAAAAGCCTCTCTTGACTCGCATCAGATAGTAAAGTACCTGTGCCAGCTCATTCTGAAGCATAAAGCCTTTTCAAAAATTTAGGCATTTGGACAATTTAGGATCTGTCTCTCTTTAAGGAGGAATCCACCAAATTGTACTGAAAGCAGAACAGCAGTTACGAGAGCAAACAGCATAAAAGCAAATGAAATCGGTGTTTCGGAAGATAGGTGGGGCTTCTGGTTTTTAAAATATAGAATTATGTGGGGATTTTTATTGATCAAATATTAATCCATTAATATTATCAAAATTTAAGTAAACTTAATTTCAATTTACATAAAATTCATTGCATACAATTTAATGAATGTCCAGGGTAGAGTGCTGGTGGAAATGCAACATCTCACTTGGATGATGGTTCAGGAATGAGTACTAAAGCCTGTCCAGTCCAAATGGCTTTCCGCAACGTGTCCCACACCCACTTTTTGGCTGAATCAGTGACATCAGGGACCCTCATCAGTATAATTAGCAGGTGCCACCACTGTGTGCCAGGCCACGCACCCCACTGAAATCACCAGAACCCCATTAGTCACTATCTGGGGACTGCAGGTCTGCAGGACAGAGCTACAAAGGTGAGACTCGGTTAGCATGGAGCTTGTATCCTTCAAATCAGCGAGGCAGGGCATATTTATTAGTGGCAGTGCATCAGAAATCTGCACTGCAACCTGCCTTATTACTAGCTTTATGGGCAATTTGAGAACTTAATTTCCTAGCACTTTCAGTATGGTGTCGTTTTGGGTAATATTATTGTTCATAAATGCACAAATATTACCTGAGAAAGGATTACAGAAGGGCAAAAATTTTTTAAGACGTAACTGGAAAAACTACTATCCCGTTAATCAACTTGCTCATAATTTTAAACTGTACTGCTTTCACTACTTTAACACAAGTTGCAGGCTCTTGGCACTGCTCGGGATTGCGCGTGAAGTGCTGATAGATGACGCCTACCGGGAGATAGTAACTACAATATGCTGCGTATAACGGAGCACGCTGAGTGGGCTTGAGAAGAGTTGGAGATTTATGATGATATTTAACTTCTGTGTACTTAGGCAGCTTCTCACAGTTGTTCAGTTACAGAGCTATGTAAATAGGGAAGGGAAGGAGGGGGATGTTACCATCTGCCATGCTGTTTCATTGCTTCCAAGGCAAGCAGCTGGAAAGGAGATTCTAGTCCAGTCTCATTCGTCTCTCTCCAGAAAGGCATTTTAATAAAGCAGCACCAGAGTTTTCTGTTTTTAAAACGCTTCAAGCTTTGTGCAGTCCTGATGAGAGGAGCGGCAGGGAAAGGAAGGATTCTTGTTTTACTGTCTCTGAATCGGCTCAGACAGAGCTCCACAATGCAAGAAACACGCCAGCCCAGGAGACCCAGGTCTGAACACTGAAAATGGCCGTCTCAAGACAGCATGTTAGAGGAGCAGCAGGAACGGCTTAGCAGTGCCAGATTTCGATGTGTTTTAGAGCTCTTATGGTAGCATATTTCTAGATTTTATTTTTTTTAAAGATAGCTTCGAGGGAAAAAAAAAAAAAAAGCCAAGTTCTTATTAACCAGCCACATCTTAGTCTTGCTTGAGAAGAGTCAGAACAGAGTTATGGAGGAGGGAAATGAATCCCTCCCCGCTTACAGAAGGGAACTGTAACATCACAAGGGTAACTAGCCAGCCAAAGCTCTGCTTCTTGACCCGGACGGACCAACCTACCAGAGTTCAACTGCAGAAGCACAGAGGGAAAGAAAAAAAATATGCAGAAGTAAATCAAGAGCAAGCACATATTTGATAACTCCCGTAACTACTCCTGGAAATGTAATGGAACTCACTAAAATACTTCCTAAGAAGTTTATTCAAGTCCCACAAAAAAAGACCAAACCCAAAGCTAAAAAAAACCCCAAAACTGAGACAACCAACTCATTTACACGGAAATTCGTAATGTTAGAGGACATGCAAAGTTACACTAGTGGACACTGGCCATAATCTGTACTCCATTTATATCAACAACACTGGCAATTTACCAATGAAGTTTAAGTGCATCTAAATCCCTTTATTTCTAGCTTTTAAGATACATTGGCTGTTTCCGCTGAAGTCTAGAAGCTGAAAATTATCAGTCATGGATGCAGTTAGTTAGACCTTAAAGGCAATGTATTTAAAATACATTTAGAACACTATGTGGCATAAGAAGATCTAGTAAACACCCACTTTACTCTAATGGACATTTGTAGGATTTGGAGGTTTTCAAGGTGTATTCCTCAAGCTACAAAATATAGCAAGAAAAATGGCATAAAATCTTCACTCTTCAAAAGAAGAAATAAGAAGCTCATCTTAAATATAACACAGAATTGTTAAGAGCTTGTTTTCAAACGTTATTTTTTGGCTGATCTGTCTTTGCATGAAGAAAAATGAAGTGGTCAGAACTACTCCAACTGTCTAACTGCTGCCAACTGTATACAAGAAAAGAATGATTTCATGGGGAGGTCATACTCTCGATATCAAGGAAGCAGCTGAAACAGATCCCTTTGAGGACTTTCTTCCCAGCTGATTTATGTACATTTCATAGCTCCTAAAAATTATATTGAAAACAGCGTCAAGAGAAACAATATAAAATACTTTCTAGCTTTTCTATCCCGAAACCAGACCCCTAACAAATTTCAGCATCTGCATACTTACACAGCTGTATTCATTTATTTAAATTTCCACTCGCAAAGTTATGGCCACTGTTTGAACTGCAAACCCATACATGCTCATCTGCTAACTTGTCTGTTCTCAATTTGCTAAAAATCAGTTTCATGCTCTTCTTGTGTTTAACACAAATGGCATAAATCAATTTATTTGTAAAACTTTCATAAGCTATTAATTCACACTTATTAAGAGCTTAAGCTTTGCCTTGCAATTAGAGGTCAACCTTCAGATAACCATCCAGAAGAACTGCCAAACAATAAGAGCCTTTGGGGGCTTTTTGCTTTTATAATGACTTTTCCTATGATGATACAATTACACTTCACTTTTTAGACACTTATAATTAATCTGCAACTAGATTACCACATTAGATACTAAATTGGTTTCTTAAAGACTAAAATTTAAAGAACAAATGCAATGTCATCATCTTCATATTCTCCTTTAAGTCCATGGAAAGAGCCCCACAACTTTGTTCAGAAGGAAGTGGTTGTCTACAGATAAATAAAATTAGAGTTGTCAGTCATAAGCCACATATAATATTTGTAACACTTCAATAAGAGGAGCTATAAAGCATCATTGAGTAACATATCCTTGAATCAGAGAGCTCTCATTACCGATACCTCACTTGACTGAGTCAGATCTCTCTCCTGTTCTGAGCCAAATGACAACATGGAGACATATCAATGCCTGTCAATTTAGCAAGAGTGTTGACAGATTTTAACCACCACTTATCCAGAAAAAGGACTACTTCTTCCTATCCAGTATGATGTTTCAAGTGCTGGTTTGGAATAATTCCTCACACCCGCTGCTCTGGGACCACGGCTCAAACTGCTTCAACAGGGATGCTACCCACAAGTTCATAACCGCTGCAAGCTTATTTAAACAGCGCAAATAACTCAAGTGTATTAAAAAAGATTAATGCTGCTTCTCTTTGCTTTCTCGTCCACTAGAGAACAGCTATCAGATGTATACCAAACAAGTAAGAAACTACTGCTGGGTACCTGGCTGCTTGGGGAGATTTGTATTACCTTCCAAAGGGTAGGCATCTGATACACTCGTCAGTTTTCAAAGATTTGCAAACATTTATTTACTCTTTAAACATGTATAAAAACTCCTAAGGTCTTGTGATCTTGCAATCTGCAAGCATACATTTGCACTGAAACTAGGGGACCTTTGCCAGATGTCAGAGATCATCGGAGATGCCGGATCCCCGCCACCCGAAGTAGTAGGATAGTTGGGTGCAGAATTTACTTTCCCTCCCCACAAATCCCAGACAAGTGCATAGTCTTTAAATTCTTGTCACCTGGACAGTGTTGGCAGGGAAGCAGTACTCATCAGTCCCAGCCAGCTACCCAAAGCTCAAACAAGGGGTTAACTACTGTAGTGTTTTGCACATAATGTTTCATTAAGATACCTTACTGTGCTTCAAAACTTTTTTCGAACTCGGCAGTCTAGTCCTGAGGGAACAGTACTGGCAGAGCTTTCTGAACCCCTGTAGGGCCTATATGAAACTGGAAATAGCAGCTTTTTACAGTTCACGACAGACTGGAATTATTACTTTGGCTACTGCAGGCTGTCAGCTTTAAAGAAAGCTTTTTCTTCTCTGCATTTTTCCTCAATATTTTCTGCATTATATTTTTATTACTTTTAAGAAGGATAAATTGTTTGCGGAAAGTTAAATTATGCTGTTGCACCCAAATATACTCTTGTCTTTGCCCAGTAAATCTGTTCATTTGCATTATCATATCACACAGAGAAACAGCCTCCTGAAAGGCACGGGCAGTTCCTTCTCTCAGAAGTGAATCTCACGTGATAAATCCTTAAGACAATAACTTTGCTTTCTCTGGCAGCGGGGAAGCATTCTGCAGAAATGGGTGAAAAAAAGTTGCTAAAAATCTTACTCCTGAGCAGTGGCAATTATTCCAAAAATGTATTTAAGCCACATGCTTTTTCTACAGAAGAAAATCTATACTAACCTCTGAGTTGAAAGGACCATATCTGTGGCCAGCAGCATCTGGTTGTTCAGAGTAGAAAGCATAAACATAAGGCCTGAAAGAAAGAAAGGTCTTGTTCAGAATAGCTTCCCTTCAACAACAACAAAAAAACCCAGGCCTGTTAGGTCAAGTCAAATCAAGTCAACCTTCCAATAAGAGTTGGCTTTATGGAAAAAGAACTGTTTCTCAGTCGTGTTTCCATGGAATGATTAAGCAATTAGTTGTTCCACAGTTTTATTAAATCTGAGAACACATGCAGGGAGGCACATGGGGTACCATCTGAGGACACACGCTCTTTCTAAGTTTTGTAGGAGAGATCACAACAGCAGCTCGCCTGAGCTTTGCAGCAAGCAGCATGTGGGAACTTGTGTACTAAAAAATACTCATAATTAAAATCTTAACATTTTCCCAGTCCTCAGGGTCCGGTTCTGCAACTGCCATTGCCTGTAAAGTTGTTAAACTATATTAGACTCAGTAGGATAAGAAGAATCCAAGTTAATCCATGTAATTAAATGCTTCTTGATAAGAAATAAATTCATATCATACATTTATTTATTAAAAGCTGAGATTAAAAAAACAAAAACAAAAACAAAAAAACAAACACAAACCCCCAACCAATCCTTAAATCAGTGATAGTGTGTAACAGAGAAAAATAAGTTTTAGAATTCAATTTCCCTTTGCTCTTCCAGCTACTTTTAGGGAGAAGACAAGTTAGCAGTTATCCAACAGCAGATGACAATAAGTGAATTACCTTTCATTGTCTGGAAGTGTTAGCCACTGCAGTATTGTTAATATTCTGCGCTCATGAGGGATGACACTGGACCACAAAATACAAAAACATATCATGTTATCATAGAATACAAAATGCATCAACAAAGCCTTGCAATGAACTGATTCTAACATGATTAAAATCAATTATAATAACATCATTTGCTTTTAGTATGCCATATCTTCTTTCTTGCTTGATACGGATTCTTATTTTGCAAACAGAATCGCTTCAGATCTCCTGGATGTCCACATACTCCAAAAGAAAGATGATTAAAAGTTTGTAACTGGAGTCAGAACTCAAAGCAATAAATCTAACTGTTCTAAACAGGAGTCAATAAAGATCCATTCTGGTAGTTTAACTCAGATGAACCTTTTTTATGCACAATGGTGCCGCCATTGGATAGCTGGAGTGAGTAAAAACCATTAAATTGTTCACATCAGTACAGGCTTAAATGACCATCCTGCTCTGGTAGTCTTGAAGACACTGGAAAAGTTCCCACTGACTTAATAGTAACCAAACTGAGGGCTAGGCTGCTGTAACTCAAAACAGAGCCATCTGAAACACCAGGCCATCAGCACAGTGACTTGCACAACTTTGACAGCTTCTCACTCTGCATAACAGACTCATCCTGTTTCACTGTTTGTATCCTGAGACTTCTCACTTGGCTGCTGAGGCCAAGTTCATGCTATGGGAATGACTGACCTTATAAACAGCTGTTAAACTTCCAAATATCTCATCTTAGGAAAGCTCTGCAGGTCAGTGACCATGCAGTTATTTTAATACAATAGCATAGTCAGTCCAGATTCCATTAGATCAATAGCAGAATCCCAGGGTAGGAATCAAATACAACTGTCTTGGATTTCCCATGCTGAATTGAATTCAGCACCCTTTGGAAACGTCTGACAGAGAAATAGAGATGCCAACAGCCATTTTGAAATAAATTTGGGTTTAATGCCTTGTAGAACAACAGTGATCCTCAGTCTACCATCACACAGAGAACTTTCGGTTGTAAAACAACTATAAAAATGAGAATTTATGCTAAAATTTGCAAACAAGGCAATATTATAAGGTGGAATAGCAATCTTGGGTATTGCCCAGTTTTGAAATTTTTATTAATTGTGCAAGATGAAAAAAAATACGTTATTTCAATTAAGTCATTTGTGACTAAGATGTTTTTAACACTTCTGTTTTCCTAAAAGAGTTTGCCTGAATTCTCCCAAAAACCACTCTGTATCCCAAATTAAATAATACAGTTTTAAGGCATATATATTTCATTCACACATGAAGTGGTGGTCTCACTCCCTTACTATTGCCATTCATATGATATATCCTTGGTTACCTTCCATAATATTTTATATCCCCAAGCATGCATTGGCCAGGGTGTTTATGGTGACTATGTAGTTATAGGGCTTAGGAATCACATTAATTTCTTTGTTTTGTAGAGCGCCAGACCAGAGCTCTGTCAGATAACTGTCTTGCAAGCCTAAACATATCATCAGCTTTGTACGTGGTACATTTTATTATTGTCTCCATATGCTGTATAATATTTAGAGTAGCAAAGAGCATTATTCCTAATGGAATCAGAAAAAAAAATAGGCAAACCCCCTTAGTACTTCAGTCTTGACAGTTTGCCCATTTTCTTTGCTGCTGCAGTCCTGCCACTAAAATGAAATAGAAAGACTGATCCACATGAATTCCTCAGAACTCAGAAATGATCAAAATTCATTCATTTTCGGTTAGGAAGATAAGTCTTAGTTGGGACAAGGGAAAATAATTTGGAAGCATTAAACAAAAGAATAAACGTCAAAGATCCTCAAGGCTGTCTTTTAGGAAAGGGAAACTGGATATCTTACTCAAAGGTCAGACTGGATTGTAAAATGAGTGAGTCAGGCTTTTGAGTCAATTAGGCTGTTGATGTCAGATGACATAAGAGGACAATAAAAGAGTCTTCCACAAACACTCAGAGGACTAGGAAACATTGCTAGCAATACTAAGGAGGCAAAACAACACACCATGAAATGAAAGAAAGTAATTTTTTGCATAGGCACACATCTTTTCTTCAGATGACTGCTAAAAATCAGTGTATGAACTTAAAGCAGCAAAGTGTAGCATTAGCTTTAGTTATCAGAAACATTGCACAAATGAAGCAATGGAGGGTTACAGGTATGGTCTCCAAGCTACCAAATGCTTAGAGTAAGGAAAACAACTTAATAAACACTTTCATCAAATTAATTCTGAATTATTAGTTACAAATCTCCAGAAAACAGGGGGCACTTACACAGACCAGAAGAACGTGCCAGCTTTCACCCCTTGCTTGGCTGCAGTAATCCAAATCTAATGAGGAAAATATAAGAGGATTAGAATGTGTTCAGATCTTTAACGACTCCCTGAAATCAAAAGAAAGTTTTTTCAAGACACATTCTTCTACCCTGAGCCTAGAAGTGAAAATTGCAGTCTTCAGCCTGCTTCCCTAATTCGAACACGTGGAGTGACAAACCTATGCAAATTCTGTAGCAGTAGATCAGCTGCTGTGCTGCAGAATTTCACCCCTAAATCTCTGTGTTGCTTTTAATGCAATGTATTAAGATTCATGGCCAGGAATTTCTCCAGTATTCCATTTAATTTTCAAAAACCAGCCATTAG
Organism: Nipponia nippon; assembly: GCF_047370975.1. Taxonomy (NCBI): domain Eukaryota; kingdom Metazoa; phylum Chordata; class Aves; order Pelecaniformes; family Threskiornithidae; genus Nipponia; species Nipponia nippon. The sequence goes on along the minus strand of NW_028262290.1, from coordinate 14,875,718 downwards.
TCACTTGAGCCTTTCGGTGTTCAAATTTCGGAGGATACTCAGTTAGGAAAGAACACGGCTTAACTCTAATCAACGTCTGCATAAACGTTCCTCTTTCCCATATTCTACCATCAGTACTCATCAACAGAAAACACATTAGGAAAGAGTACCCAAAAAAGGGAGCAGGGGTATAAAGAAAGCAGGGAAGCACACCTTCCTCCATAGACGTTTAAGAACCTTTTGAGCTCACCTGAAGTGATTGATGGAAATGACAGAAACAATCTCCATGAATTTTTCAAATCCTTTTTTCAATCCTTCAAATCCCATACATTTTTCTGGCTATAAATCAGTTTGTAGCAGCAAGTTCCGCAATGTGGTCACATACTGCATGAGTGCATTTTGCTTTTTGTTTGGTTTAAACCTGCCAGTTTCACTACAAGTCATGCCTCTCCCAGGCTAACATGAGTCTACACTGTCAGTCAATGTAGAACAGAAAAAAAAGGTAGCTGATGCCCTCAACCTTGTCCTTCCAAAACAATTGAAATTAAGAAGGGAATAAGGGTTATTGTTCCATTTCCTCTTTGTTGGTTAGAGTCACAGTCTTAAAGTTAATTAAACCTAGATGTTCCAGTACTGAGCATGTAAATGCAATGTGTTATATACAGTCTCTGGCTGGTCACATCTGTTCAGGTCACTTATCATAAAGTTTGCTGTGTTAGGTGTTGCAAGGTCAGTACCATTTGTGAGCTTATGTAATTTACTTGCCATATGTAAATATGTTGGTTTTAACTGTTAATATGTTAGAATTTTATAGTCAGCTGTCTCACTATGTCAGATGTGCACCCCTGGTTTGCATATGGGACAAACTTTACTGTATTGCAAGCTATGTAAAGGCCATATTTCTGAATTAATTTGCTTAAGCAGAGAGGAGAGGAATAAATAATAATAAATAAAAAAAAAATTCAAAGATTAACCACTCTGTCTTCATACCATGCTACAAGAATTAGAGAATATCTAACTTTTCCAATGCAGAAAGACCTGTTAAATCATGGACCTACAGATTCAACCCTAGTACACCGCAAATGTCCCAAGAAATAATATACCTGCTTTTCTAGATGTATATGATCCATATCCTGTAAGTTGAATTACTGTCATTTTTATATCCTCTGTGTTGAATGACTACAATTCTTCTCCTTTATTTACAGATAAAAAAAGACAGGCTAAGCAATAGTTTAGGTGGCAATGCCATATGGAATATGGAAGTCCCAAGTTCTCCCTTTTTCTAACTGCTAGACACATTTGCACACAGATACTACATACAGAGTTATTCAAGGTAGCTGTTGAATTGTCTTTGAAAACCTGCACAGAAAGTGGGGCACCTCCCTACTTTTAATCTTCCATGAATAAATAGAAGCCATAACTTTGCAAAGGCTGCCCCATATTTGTTGCACTATGAAAGGACTGGCAGCAGCACATCTCAGGTCAGGGCTGACGGGAGGGACGGCTCTGAAGTCCGGCCCTTGGGCCAAGTTGCACAAACTCGCTCACCAACCAGGAAAGGAGATTCATGGCAGGAGCAGAGGAAGCACATACACCCACTGCAGTGGAGAGTTGGTAATACATGAATGGGAAATCCCTTCCATGTCCAGGCAAAGGTGGGAAGGGGGAAATCATAGCATTTCCCAGATAAAGAAACATGTACAAGATTAATGCAAACATGCAGAATTAATACCAGGGTGGTGCCAAATGTTACACTCCTGCACCATTTGTCATTTGTCCTTCCAACAAGGTAAAATGTGGAGTAGCCACTTCCACGCTCCTCACTCTTTAACAGGACACAAATGATCTCACAGCCTTGACAACTAAGCATTGCCTTCCTTCCCAGACAGAAGATTTTGGTACAAGAAGCCTATTAAATAATTAGACTCAAAGAGCCTTGTTGCTTGTTCATGGCTGCAGCTAGACAAAAAGAAATATGTATAAAAAGACAATTATAGACATGTCTCCTTCTGCTTCCCCCACCAATCAACAAAGTGAATGCAAAATGTGTTCAGGACAAAAAGGCAGATGACAGCTTTCTGCAGAGCCTGGGCTCCTTAGATGTAACTACCCTGCCAATGTTCACTCTGACCAGGCAAAAAAAATGAAAATAAGTTCTTTCTGTAATCATTAGATAGTCAAACCAAACAACATTCCAATAAACAGGAGAGCAAAATGCTTTTATCCCAAAGATTGATATAAAATGTGAAAATCAGATAAAATCAGGAATATCCAGTTAAGATGTGTGGTGATGATGCCTAGTGTCTACAGACATACCTTGCAGACTGTAAAGACAGCTTCACGACATGCTGTCGCTTATCTAGGAACATCATGGCCCTTTTTAAGGATTATCTCAGGATCTCAAACTGGGCCCTTTTTGAGGGTTGTATTCTCTTTAAAAGGTTAATAGTGAAAATAAAGCTTCATACAAGGTGCCCTAAACAACCTTCAATACTTTTATAATTAAGATATTTCTGAAGAGAGAGGCATCTTTGGAGCCAAACTCAGATCCAAGCTGGGTTACCTTCTGACTGAGCCTCTCTGTCCCTATCAACCACAGACAGGCAGTTTTATACCTGTCATCTTCTGACCTTGGGGAGGCCAATGGATTATTTCCAAGGATCATGAAAGATCACTAAAAAAAAGCAATGTATTGTCTGTAGTGTAAGCTTAAGCTCACTACATCAAATCAAGACATGGAAAACTACTGCTTAACAGAAGCCAAAGGCAGCTGGGGCCTAATTTAGTGCTTAAAGTTACTTGGGATGAAAACAGAGTCTCAGTGCCATGAAAAATGAGCAGTAAACTTAGTCCCCTTCGGAGCACGAGCCTTGATGCTCACCATTTCTGTGAGATGCTGTAGCAATACGAGGAGTGGTTTTGCGGCTGTTTCCTGTCAAAAACTTTTGTTTTGAAAACAGGGTGGTTTTAAGCTTCTGTAATAAATCAAGGTCATATACTGAATCAGAAGACTGGATTTCAGGAAGTCCCACAACCGGCTAGAGCACCTCGAAACACTTCCAAGCTACCTTCTCCCCCCTTCTCCTTTTCCTAATGCTCTTAAAATTAATTTCTCAAAATTCCTGGTGCAGAAATATTCAGCTACTCATCTGCCAAATCCCACTGATGTCCATGGTAATCTGGCTGTTTCCCAGCAAGATGCTGAGTATTAGAACAAGTAATTAAAAAAAAAAGAAAAGAAAAAGCACCAAACAACCCCATTTTTTAACAAAGCCATATACAATAGGCCAAATTCCAGGAGCAAGAAAGTATTTCAGAAATTATCAACATTAAATGATGTTCTTTTCTAGGCAGTTTTAGCCATAATACGAGGCTGGGGGTCCCAGGCACTTTTCCTGCCTTCCTGGGCAGAAAAATATTAATTCTGAATTCTGTGCAAACCAAGTACCACTCTGCAGTTGTTTAAGTACTCCAGTTTGAGACCCAAGACCTAAAAAGAACCAGATGAATATGTGATATGACAGACAAGATTTCTGTGATATGCAGACCAGATTTCCGTTCCTCCCCCCTTAATTCTACTGCCTTGTCTTTCAATACCCAGCTATTTTTGGCAGTCTATGTCAATGTGATATTTAGAGAACATTATAAAAAGGAGTTAGAAAGGGACTGTATCTAATCCATATATATATGGAGATAATTTTTTCTCTTATCAAAATCTGCAATTCTCTTATCAAGACCTTTCTTAAAGGTCTTTTCCAACCTAAATGATTCTATGATTCTATGAAACGTGCAACTCTTCCATGTGCAGAGAGAGTATGATTTATATCATACTTCTGCAAGAGATCTACCACCTCCTTACCCAACCACTATGGCCACTCTCTCAGGTTTGCCAAACTTACAGGTTTCCCTCATATTAAGTGTGTAGGGATTGAATTATAGCCCTTCCTCTATGCACTTCTTTCCAATTCTCCAAAGACATTTCCAGTTTATTACATTATTTGTGTGCTTTTCATTTTTAACACCTCTTCAGATCAGCTGGTTTATTTTATCGTCCTTGCTTGTGTATGCAACACTCCCCCTGTCCTCTGAGGATTTCATCCAGTGTATGGTCATCCACTGTTGTGTAACTGTCTTGAACTCTTCTCAGTTGACATTTTTCATGACTCTTGTTTACAATCCAGAGTGACGTTTATTCTCTGGAGCAGCATAGGTGTTTCTAATGGGTGGGTGTGGGAATTATCAATATTCTCCAGTCAACACAGCAGGTGATGAAGTTTTTATAGACTTATATTTTACTTTAAAAAATATTGTAGTTTAAAAATAGACACACTTGTACAGTCCTCAGAAGTTAGTTCCCCACTAACTCCTACCTTATTGTAATTAAGGCAAGATGCACCATTAAATTTGTAATGCATAATTAAATTACAGCTGCTTAACAAGTTGTCATACAGCAGCTGAGCCCCAATATTGTCTATGAGCTCAACACCTGATTGCAGCAGGCATGGTTTGTTAGCTGTGTGGCTCTGGCTGTAGCTGAGATGGAGGAAGAAGCCACCCACTGCTGCCCTTTCCCTGCTCCTAGTTTTGATCCTGCTTCTTTGCTCACACCTAGGGGGATAATATCCAGGCGTGTTCCTCACCCTCTCCTCTCCACACAACCCATGCTAAAAGCTAATCCGGGTCATAGCTGGGCAAAGGAGTGACTACGCTCGCTGTTATCCTGACAAACTTTACAGGAGCACAAGTACCTCATTCTGGCTCAGCTACAGTCAGACACATCTGCCTGTCACACATCTGCCTGCAGCTCTAAATTGTCTTGTCTCGCATTTGTTGTGGACTAAAACCACATGCATACAAATAACACACATACCTGCTAAGCCGAAAATCATCTGAGTAACTTACTTTAGTCTCTTGGGATAATGCTGTCTTAAGAGATTTGGGGGATGACACTGATCACTTTAGCAAACAGCAATGACAGATTATGGTGTTCCCAAACCCCTTCCAATTTCCCCACCTCTATCATCCCACTCTTTTGTGGGGTTAGCTGGTCAGGGAGCTTTTAAACTACAGTTCCCTAAGCAATCAATGCAATGAAATGTGTGTGCACCTTGGCTGCTTGCACGTAAAACTTATTAGTTTAATTTAAACCTACTTCTGTTGGCAAAGCAAGCTACCACAGCATGCACTAGCAGGGGAAAGTACAGCAGAAGCAAGGGGACCTTCTAAGCTGCAGTAAAGCAGAAAACTTTGACGGAGGCCATTTCCTTGCCCAGAATAAGGATTCAGAGCTAGAGAAACTACCAAGTCCAACACTAATCTAAGAGAGAGGGCCTAGCTCAGCCACTGCTGCTGTGCTCCAGGCAGAAATTAATTCACGAACTTCTACAGCCTTTGCAGCAAGTCAGGTAACAGCGATCGCTTGTGAACTTAACAAATAATAATTATGAAGTTGTGCCATGCTATGCTGACAGAACATTAATACTAAAACTGCCACAAGAACATTACTAGGACGAAAACCTGAGAAACCCATAATGAAAAGGAAACATTATGCCACGGTGACAAAAATATAGTAATTCGTGTTAAACTGCTGCCTAAAGTGAGTTTTTTTTCCTAGCCACATCTAATTTATACTTATCAACACAAGCACCTTTCCATAATCAATGGCTTTATTATTCTGAAAAGCACAAGTCAACTCAAAATGTTACATTAAATTGATAGACACAGGGCCAGCCGGGGGGGGAGATTAGGTACAAATTGTTCACAGATGTATTTTTTTAATTATTATTATTGGCTATGTTCCACAGCACAGAGGGAGGGGAGGAGAGGGAGGAGGGAAGGAGGAGGAGGGAATCTGAAACTTACTGGTTGACCTCCCCACCATCTGTGATTGAATTTCTCTCGCCCTCGAAGACTGAAGCTGGCATCAAACACTGGGTCATACATCGAATTGCCAACGATTCCATGTGATTCAGGATAGAGTCCCTTTGTGCAGAAGTAGATTAATTAGTAAAACCCTAATGCACACGAATCCAGTTCTTCATAGCTATCTGCAAATACCACTAAATTATTTTAAATTAGGTACCTTTGTAACTGCACACCAGAAAAGTTTGTAACTTTAAGATAAGCACATTTAAAACTGGCTGTAGCAATGAAAGCAGTAGGAGATGGTTGAATTGTGCTAAAAAAGCACAAAACCTCCTGTTACTCGATACCTTAAAGTATTTTCACACTGGTTAAAAGTTAGTTCAAGGCCATCTAAGTAAGCAAAAATTTATGAAAAGAAGATTGATTTGAACTTTCAGTTCCTCTTCATGAATTCCCTTTCTGGAAACAGTTATTCATTCTCTGGTTGCAAGAGTAACACTTAGTGTTTCCAGTTTATAATGTTTTATCTTCACCAGAGCCTCTGTGAGATAAGAGTTATTTCCAAGAAAAAAACAAGGCAAGTGACCCAAAGCCATGGCTTTATATCACAATTTGTCCAGCGGTAAAGGCAATTTAAGAGGTTTCTGCACTTCTCCCTTTCTCTTGGCCCTCTCCCATCCCCAGCTATTCGTTTCTCCATCCCCTCCTTTCTCTTCCCATTTAACATTTGTGCAGAGGCTGCAGGAAAAAAGGAAGGGTGAAAAAAAAATGCAGCCGCAGGTAGGAAGTCCCTGAGGCCAGCTTTGGGAGCACCGTCACTGTCACACAGGAGCGTTTGCACCCCAGGGTGGGGACAGCCTGGCCACCAGCTGTGCCACCGGAGTGCAGAAGTGATGGTTCGGTTTACTGCAGGGCCAACGCAGCATCCAGACACACTCAGCAGCTGTAAATTGCAAGTCGGCTGCTAAGTCAGCCCCGCTGACTTCAGCTACTCCAATGAAGGAACAACTGCTGGTTGTATTCTGGGTAGGGTTTCAGGGGTGGTTTTTTCCCCCTAGAAAAACTGTGACCTCTAATTACACAGCAGTACAAATAACTGCAAAAGCAGCCATAAGAAAGCACAGGAAAGCTGTAACACAGTGTATAATGGTGAGATAAAGTGTATCTCAGAACTTCAAAATACTGAAGAAAATACTTAACATAACTGAAGGCCGAAAAGGACAGTTTTATTAAAAAAAAAAAAAAATCTTGCTTCCCACAACCCACATTTCTACTGCAATGCAACATCTCATCATCAAAAAGTTCTTCCCAGGGACTTACAGTAGCAAGCGTGTACAAGTTGGGGAAGGTTTTTGTAGGGTAGACAGGTCTCATGTAAGGAGAATGTGTTCCACAAGATCCTGAAAAATCAATAGGGAATGCAAACATTAGGAAGTGAAGCTCTCAGACATGGAAAACAAAAACAGAGGAAGTCATTTGCTGTGACTCAAAATACTGCAGAAACTGGTTAAATTTTAACCTATATAAATGAACATTCTGCTGCTTAACATTGGCACGTCTTCCCTCAAGACACTAGTAAAGCCACTCATGCACTCTTTGCACTTCACAAAGAACAACTGCAATAATGCAGCTGGAGGACTACAGAACCAACTACATTTCCATAGAGTGTTTTCCTTTCTGAGCTAGCCTCCTTCCAGAGTCCAGAGTCATTGGAAGTATCTTGCTAAGTAAAACAACATGAGAAAATGCAGGCTAATTTCAAGTGACAAATATACTAAAGCTGCAGTTTTACAATGGGCTTTGGCCACAGCTCCCCAGAGGGCTACGCAAATACGAGGGCCAGCACACACACAGGGGAAAAAAAAAACCAAACCACACACCTTTCAAGGGTACGGGCACACACACAAACTACCATGCTATATGGAGAAGCTCAAATATGCATCGCGTCCAGTACTCCACAAACCCAGGTGGATACCTGCTCCCCCCGAGGTGAGCGCAGGGCTGCTCATCCCTGGGGCATGTCCCCAGCCAGTTATCACACATTCACTGCAGCTCCTGCGCCCACTTACCCATATCTTCAACATTTCTGAATCAAGTGGGAAATTTTGTGGGCACCTCCCAACTAGCCCGTAAGAGTGCATGATACATATCATGTACTGAAGAGGCATTTCTTTCCTGACAAAACCATACGAAGGTCACCGATTCTGAGCAGCGTTCCCAAAGCAGCAGCTCTCTTCCCACTCTCTGATTGCTGCGTGCTGCTTTAGCCAGGGTGCTTTCAAGCCACCAGTTGACGCCATCTAAAGCAAAGGGGACTTCTGCCATTTCTCTTTCATGGAAAAATACTTAATCTTTGTTAGACCTTCCAGTCAGAGGAGCCCTGTGTTTGGTGCAGCCCTTCTACCCGCCAGCTCCACACTGACTTCTGTTGCTCAATGAACAGTGAAAATAACTGAGCTGAAAGAGATTGTCTTTTGTTTATTGTAAGAAAACAGATGTACTCACTCAGTTTTTCAATATTGGGCATGACCTTGTTCCCTTTCTTCATATATGATGCACGGAAACCGTCAACAGAGAAGATGATCAAAGGGGGACGAACAAAGCTAAAAACAAAAGCAGCGGGAGTGTAAGGCAGCATTTCATTTTTTATTTTTTTTTTATTTCCACTTGCTCACTGAGACTCCAGAGAATCTAAAGTACAGTTACTGCATATGCTATATGTCTATAGTTTTTTTGCTTACTTAACAGATCAGCACAAACTGGTGATCTTCACACTTAGTAACATCCAGTGTTAGCTCACAGTCAGTGAAAGGGCTGAGCTCCAACATAAAAGATATCTTCCCTGAGCAGCTAAAAGCATATAGCCCAAAAAGGCAAGTGCTTATAGAAGGAGACAGAGAAGGAAAAAAAATAGTATGCATGAGTACCCACCCTAGCATACAATCTGTAGTTAAAAACCACAGGTCTCATGACAGCTGATCTTCTCTCTTAACAAACAAAAGTCCATGTGGCATTTTGAGTGACCTCTGTGAGGCAGAGCTCATTCTCACATACTAAAGATGACAGTATTTCATGTTATTTTATTACATTTTTATTTACTGCTGCTACTGGGACTTGACCCTAGGCAGGCAGAGATGTGTCCTGGATGGACACATCTGGGCTTTTAATGTTAGTCACCTACTGCGTGGGTAAGCAGCCATCACTGTCACCAGGAGAAGCAGGGGCTCCTATCTCCTCCAAACTATCCTCCTACTAGCACAGGCTGAGCTGCCGCCCAGCACAGCACCTGAGTGGACATTTAACTTTAAGGGTAATAGTGAGCCAACCAGTTTCAAAAGTGCTTACTTTCTCAGTTATTCATGTGCTCAAATACCTCACTAAGTCAAGCCTGTATCCAATTGAAATTTAGAAATCCTTTCATTTAGGAAGATAACGCTAAAAGTACAAAATTCAATTAAAAAAAAATGGCCTGAACTGTGTTCACATATGGCTCAACCTGAACTTTATTGAAATCAGGACAACCTAAACCTTTCCACTGCCTTCAAGGGAGTTTGGTTACCTTCCCTGTGCAGGTAAGTGAAGCAGGCAAACCCCTCAGCAGGTGATCAAAGACCCAGAGTTCAAGCCCACATATCATGCAGCACTACTGATCCAGCAGCTCAAAGGCAAATGCGTTACAATGTTATCAGCCTAATTGTAGAAATGGTGAAGCTCAGAAAAGCATCCAACCCACAGCCATTTAGTCTGCGTGACAGGGCCAGTGCAGAAATGCAGTGTTCAAAGGCCCAGCGCAGAGCCGGGGACCATCGGTCTTGCTGCATTTGACTTTGCAGTTGCATGCAAAACACTTACCCTGCTGGACATTCAGGAGCCTTTATCTCTTCACAGTCATCATCCACCCAGTGGGTTTCTCCTACCAGAAAAGTCACATTGGAATTTCAAAAAAAAAAAAAAAGCCTTTGGACACAGCTACAGGTTTCAGAGAAAATATCAAAAAAATAAAGTCTAGCTCCAGGTAATGGACTGTCTTGTCATAATTCCCATGAATAACGAGCAGGTCTTTTCACAAAGCTGAACAAATGATCTGGTTGTATTCTATTCAACAAGATCATCCAAACTAGCACTCCTAGAAGTAGCTGTTAAAACTGGAGTTAAAAGTGTCCTTTTGACCGCAGGAGACAGTGGTAACGCTTTAGGCACAGTGGTCATCTGTTCTAATTTTTTATTTTTGATCTGTCAAAAACAGGTAGTGCTGCTTCTGGCTGTGAATTCCCACCCTCCTCCCCACCAGCTCTGATGTCTCCATGAGCTGATTCAGCTGGCTAAAGACACAAAACAAAATTCATTCTGGGGAAGAAAAACAACCCTAAATAGTTTCCAGCTGGTTTAGAGAGCTGATCAGCTCATGGATGAGGTGAGACTCAGACACAGCTAAAAAAAGCATTAATACTCTTTCAGAGCTAGATTAGTTAAAGTTACTTTATGTAATCAACTATTTTCTTAAGGTTTTCACTGCTGAATGCTGACTATAGAGTGGCTCATGACTTGCATTTTCACAGGTCAATTGAAAAACAAATTATTAGCTAATGAGGCTCACTTCCTGAACCTGGCACTATTAAAGGAACTGCAGTTCAATTAAATGACCAGAACAAAAAGCACTATAGAAAAGATCTGCAGGAAATGTGTCCTGCAGCAATTCCAACTGACCATGACAGGAGGTGGAGGGACAATTTCCAAGACAGAAAAAAACCAACACACTATCCTCAGATAGGCAAAGGCACGAATAAAGAGGAAACACTGTTCTCACATAAAGCTTACTCCTGTCAGAGTGCCAGGGTCATTGAGATCATTTGTTATTAGCCAATTAAACAAAGATTATGTACATTAAAGCTGGAGACATGTAAATTCCTCTGTCTTGACCCTTGTAAGAGGGAGCTTACAAAAAAGGCAGGAACTGAAAACTATACCAGTATTTAAGTGGTCTCAGCCTTGGGTTTCTTTGGGAAGGGGAAGAACGTAATCTCGGGGGGCTTGCTGGAAGATATGTATTTCATTTGGATTCCCAACACCAAAACTCAAGTAAAGAAGAAAAGAAGTAAAGAACATATGGATCTGGTCTATTATCATTTTCTGAACATATGCAGTTGGCCAGAATGGTGTGGAAAAAAAAAATTTCAAACTGTAACACTTCCACCTGTAAAGTTAATGAATGAAAAATCTGAGAACTAGCCAAGATACAAAAGTGAGAACCTGTAAAGCTCATTACCAAGGATAAGAAGACCTGCTCTGAATGGGAGACACATTACACAAGGCAGGACATGCTCCAAGAGATCGGGGCAGAGGATGAAAATTAAGCCTTCACAGCCCATCCACCCACCAGCCAGTGCAGGCCATAACTGCAGCAATGGTGCGTCTAGAAGGTGGTACGGTCATTCCCAACATGTCATCTGAAGCCCGTGCCACCCATCTGCAAAATACAGACCTTGTATTCTTGCAACCAGTTCTCTCTCACAAGAAACAAAGCCTACAGGTGTTAGGCCAAGTAGTTTAAGCAGGAGCTTTTGTGGTGGGGAGAGGTCTTTGACATGGAGATAACATATCTAGGAATGCTCCATTCCTTCTGAGACCATCAGATATCCCTGCTTTCCCTGTGATGCAGACAAATGCATCTGAACACTTTTGTGTTTTGCTTTAAACTCTTCTTCATCCAGCCACACCTCTTCTCTTTCTATCAGTATCTCTACAGGCAAAGACAAGGTCCTTCCACTATCAACAAATTAGAAGTATTCACCTCTGCTAGTACCCAAAAAATCACAAATGTAATTCCCCATTCTTCCCCCCTCCTCCCAAAAATCAGAACTAAACAAGCGGAGGGTTCCTTCTTAAGAAGAAAATTCTATACCCACAGGGCTGTCTTCTATCAGGTTTGGAAAGATAAGAGGTAGAAAGACCGAAGTCGTACCTTTGCAAATTACTTGGTAATTAGTACAACAATCTCCTCTACTTAAGCAGTCTTCAGAGCAGTGACAAGCATTGTCATCATTCCTGGTTTCTCCACAGCGATCTTTGGTACATTCCCAGCCCCGAGCTAAAATATTCACAAGGTAAGCAAGAATGAGAGATTATAATCAAAACAAAAAGTACTCACTCAAGCCATAATGACAACACTTTAGTCGTTAAAGTTGGATGTAAAGTTTATGGCCTTATTTTAGTGATTTCAAGACCTCTGAAGTAGACATGTCAACCAGAAACAAAAAGGACCCTTGTGTCCTGCAGGTGCAGGAGCCCTCCTCCACCCACACACAAGTGCTTCTGCTACCCTCAGGTGTTGTACTCCAAGCTTTGAACAACCTGAATGCCAGAAAATGTGTGGAAGGGAGAAGACAAGAAAGGATCTTGAAAGATAAATGGTGGGGCCTGGAGCACAAACTAAGAATTCTGGTGTTTCTTGGGAAATCCATTCTTTTTCTCCCAACTATTCGAGTCCCCAGTTCAATCCACGGGCAATAAGAGAGAGTTGAAAAGAGGCTATGTAGATACCAGTTGATGCTTTACTCCCATCAGTTCCTCACCCACAGGGGGAGATTAAGTACCAACTGCAAAGTTATGAGAACAAGAGCTGCTCTTCAAGGAAAAGCATGGCACAGCTGCTGTAAAACACTCCAGCTCTTCTCATCTTGCAAATGACATTAGGACTTAAGGGCCTCTCTAAATTAGGGTGCTCTCTCAAGGCCGGTACATTGCTACACTTTGGAATAGGGCCTAAGGATGTAAGCATATCGTTTTCCATGTCCTGGCTCAATCAACAAGAAACTTTAAAAATCACTTCAGACAACATTCACCCAGTAAAAAACACACCACATCAGAAAAATATCTTTTACCCCCTTTTCTCCTTCATTTGGGGCTTTTTTCTATAAATAAGCAATATTTACAGATTGTACATGTGATAATTGCCTTAATAAATGCCTATGGGAGTATATGACAATTCACCCAACAGTTCCAAGGGCTATGCAGGTATCCATACACATATGTGGACATGGTTTGCTGCGGACAGGAGGCTGAGGAACTGAAAATCTGCCCTTTGGTAGCAAATATCTTGTACTGTGCTGAAAGTCTTCAAAAAAAGCCTCTCATTCTGCAGTCATTTATACCAGGAACAAAACAGCATCAGCCTAAAATTCAGAAGTTTTTGGCCTGGAACTAAAGTAGTTTTTCATACTGGATTAGCTCACCATTTTTTGGTACCAAGCTATTAAAATGATACTATTATAAACAGAACTGAGGAAGTCAGGACTCTCAAGCATGGCACATCCATGGGCAATCATATTTTTCATCATTAGACTTCTCTTCTGGCTGCTTAGTAAGTGTAATTCTTTAATAAAGCAAGAAAATGTTTAATGGCAAAAGTAGAAGGCACCTGTGTCAACTCTGACCACTGTGCAAACACTCAAAGAGATGGGTACAACGAATAATTTAAATGCACTATGCTAAGAAGTAAAACATAAGTCATAGCTCTCTTTGAAGTGTTTCTTGCCTATGACTCATGAAAAAAAACAAAAAGAAAATGAACTCAGTGCTGTATTTCCATCCCCCAGGGTCCAATGAATTGAAGTCAAACGTTTTTACCAGTGCGTTACATGCATCCTGACATCTGGAAATTGGAGTCCGGGGCAAGGATAACAAGCCCAGCCTGTCACCTGCAGCTCACTCCGAGAGGATCTGCACCGCTTCAACGCCCTCAGCGTCAGAGGCACCTTCATGAGTAACCATAATGCACAGTCCACAAGCAAGCATGAATTGCTCCAATATTAAGTTATCACTTAGGAGAAAAAAGGACGGCTGACACAAAATGACCAACCTCCAGCCTTTACCATGTCTCTTTTCGCTGTAACCTGGAGGTCAGACTAGTGCCTGAATGCTGATTATTGCTTTTAATTGAGTATCAGAAGATCTACTTTTCATGTAGTATGAATAGTACCCTGCTTTTTTTGCCCTGGAAACCATGGATGAAGCCCAGTAGCGAGGAGCAATAGGTGCGCATCCCTACAGCTCCTTGCAAGGAAACATGGGCTGGATCTTGGGCTGAGCCAAGCCTGCCTGGCAAGGTGAGGTGCAGAGGAGATGCGGGTTATGGCAGGGAGCTCTGGTTTGTCGTGGCAGGTTCCGACCACTGGCATAAGCCAGGCATCAGCAGCGCCCGGCGGTGCGGGACAGGAGACCCATCGTACCTGTCTTTAAGCATAGCTCATCAAAGTCGAAGCAGCAGCTGTTGTAGCTCTTGCACAGGTTGTCACAGCGGCAGCCAGGAGGCTCTGCCTCTTGAAGTTCAAAGCATCTGTTTTTGCAGGAGCCAGAGGTACTGATCCAGGGGGAATCTGACAGGACTGTGTGGAACAAGAAACAGGGCAACATCTGTCAGGCTGGCAGTGGTGGGATGGGTGGCTCAGTCCTGAGCCACTGGGATGAGCAAAACCTCAGCTGCCTGCTCTGGGGAAGGGAGCAGGGAGAGGAGAAGGGTTACTTGAAGAAACAAACAAACAAACAAAAAAACAAAAAAAGAAAAAATTGCAAAAAGGTTGCCTGGGGGGGGGGGGGGGGCTGGGGGGGGGAAGGTGGGGGTGAAAGAGGAAGCAGCATGCTGTGATAATGTCCTGCAAAGAAACAGCCCTGGCTTTACCTCTGTAACAATCAAGAGATCATTAGCAGAAATGTATTGAAGTCTCCAAGGCCCCATTCCAGGAGCTGCAGCTATTCCTCAGAAGCAGGGCTTTGTTTTCAGAAACCAAGTGACATTTTCATGGCTGGCTGGGCAGTTTGCATAGGAAAGGACTGCAATTAATCTACATGCAGTCAGCAGGACTCGGTTTGCTATACTGGAAGGCGCCAAATCAATGTCAAGCATGAAAGAAAACTGTAAGATGCTCTATAAATTAATGGAGAGACAAAGCAAGGCTTTTTGGTGGGCTTCTGCAAAGCATTAAATTATAAAAACTTAATAAAATACAAAAGTACGTAAGAAATCAATATATTTGATGTGTATAACTAAATGCAGGACTGCCAGTCTGAAAACCATGAATAATGTATTAGACTTCAATAATCTATTTATTAGTAAGGGCCCTTGCTGTCAAAGCTGATATGTACTTGTCTGCTCTTTTCTCAAAACTTAGTATTTTATACACTTTATATATTTTATACATTTTATACATTTTTCCTATAAGAAAATCCTACATAGCAGCTTATATGAAGCAGGGAAATTGTGTGCTACTCTCCAGGATTAATCATATTTTATGAAATAAAATAATGAATGTATGTTATTCTTTAAAAACAGAGGTGTTCCAAGGAAAATTTCACAATGCCTTTTGTTCCTTGAGAGACCTATTAAATTAAGTCTTTGAAACTGTCTTGGGGTTTGTTTTCTTTTAGACCACGGTTTGGTTTTGGTTTTGGCAAACCTCACCATGATTAGCAGTATGATTTTGGGAGGACTGATGCAATGGCACTTTTGAGAAACAGTTGCTCTGATCTTTTCTTATAGATCTTTCCCCTACTCTTTTACATAGCTGAAAGTTCAGTCTCCACATAAACTGAGGGAAAATCGATTCCCAAACAAGATGGGATTATCCCAGCACCGTGAGAATGAATGGAAAAGAAGATGAAGGGGGAGTTTGGAGGTGACATTGTATTGGCTGATGTCCCACCAGCTCCCATCCCCCCAGCACTACTGCTGCACCGCTTCCCTTGGACGGGCACTGGCACCAGTTAGACACCAGCATAAACCATTTCAGGGAGCGAACCTGGCAGCAAATCAACCCTACAGCAAGATAATGGGTAAGAAAACCAAACCTACCATGGCTGTAGTCATGGATCATGGCAGTGGCAAGGCACATTCATACAACTGCTGGAAAAGGTAGTGGTAGACAGCTATGTCTCTGCTTTCCTGCTTTTTTCAATCAGGTCAGTAACATCATACCCACAGTGAAGCTTCACTCTATAGGTACGTACCCTGCAAGCATGCTCATAATGAGCCATCAATATTTTGGCCATCTGGAGTTCCAAGGAGCTAAAGGTCATGTATCTATGCTGGCAACACACAGATCAGTATTTTCTTTGCTCACATTCATAGGCCACAAAGCTATGTTAGAAATGAATCACATGAGAATTGTTTCAAAGCATGCTAACACTCAGATTTTCAGAGATATGAAGTCTTGTTCCTTATTCTTAATGACAGCTGCTTCCTGCCAAATGCTGCTGAAAATCTGTTACTAAGGAATATTTCCATATTATTTAACCCCTTCTACTACTTTTCGTTTTGGAAGCTCGGTAACATATAATCACAGATCCAGTAAGCTGCAAATCAAAGGTATTACAGACTCCAAGGTATTACATAGTAGCATACACTGTATATCCCTTACACTGGCTTTGCCCTCTTCATTTGAAAGGGATGAGAGGGAGATCATTTCAGAAGGTCAAAAAACAGATGCCAGCATGCATTTAGGAAAGAGAAGGTGTAAATCTGACTGCAGATTACATAAGGGACAGAGTCAACTGCAGCTCAAGGAATGTCTCGCTGTTGTAAAGAGCAGCTCATTTATCAGGAAACCACTGGAACAAATTGCCCACAGAGGCTATGCAATCTCTGATCTTGGAGGTTTTGAAGAACAGGTTAGACCAAGATCTGTCAGGAGCACTTCAGTAATAACTGACCATGTGTTGGGATATAGAGAAGGTCTACATAGCTGTTCAAGGTCCCCTCTAGCTCCATCTTCTATAACTGCAAGTAGGGTTGGTTTCCATTTCACATAAGAAAGGTTTAGTCCAGCTGCCTTGTCTGTTATTTTTTCGCATCTATTGACAACCGCTTTATTACTGATGTGACAAATTATCCCAAATTACTTAGCAAATTCAAGTCACACCTTCTGAGTCAGTGTAGGACACTTTCCATATCACAACACAAAAGAGGACTTGGTTTAATTCCTCTGATCTCTGAATACATTAAGATCGTTCCTTTGTTTATCATGCTTGACCTTGCCTTTGCAGCCAGACCGTGATTTTCAGGTCGTGCACAATGCCATGGCATGGGTACTGGTGCATGCAGAATAGTTTGAAAATATATCATGAGGAGCTCCATCGCTGGTGAGCATTTTCAAATTAACAGAAGCCCCTGTACAGAACAAACTTACACAATTTCAAAATCCTTTTCAAAATTCCTGCATCCCTCCATAGCTCCTGCAATCAGACTGTGCAGCAGGGGGACCCCAACATAAAGATCATCCCCTCCTTATTTAAAACATAAAGCTTTTCACATCTTTTTCCATGTGTTCTTATTTTTGGCCAGCTAAGCTCAAAACAACCACCTAAGAATTGTCTCTTATGTCGTAGGTTAGAGAGAGAACTTATACAGAGCAATAGTGCTTTCCTGGTTCAGTCCGTGGAGGTTATTACATTTCCATTGTAAATGTGTTATATTTATCTTGGAAAGTGCTGTATCAAACTACTTGGTCTGATTCTATCTGATTACAATATTTAAAAAAAAAAAAATCAAATCCATTTACTTCCAGTAGTATTTCAATCATAGGACTACACAATATAGATGTGTACACAGTCATTACAGGAATGACAGGAATTACAGGAATGACAGCTTACACAGTCATTACAGGAAGGAGACCACCTGGTAAGAATTTGCCATTTTGGGTCCTGTGGATCCTATATGGAACCTATATGGATCAACCAAATACTTACATAAAACTTCTGGAACAGCAGTTTTGCTAGATAATATTCATATTATGAACTTGCATTTCATTTAGCAGAATGCCATTGCAATGAGTAAAATTTCAATGAAAAGTCATATAAAGCAAAAAATACCTCCTAACTGTTCCAATACAAGAAAGACATGACTCCGTTTTTAACGACATGCTTAAAAATCCAGTGAGAAGGGATAGAAAAACTTCAATGTTTCTCCTCCCAAAATTTAAGATATCATCCTGTCATGACCAAGGAACATGCTTCAAGAGACTACTAAGGCCATTTTCCCTGAAAGTGCTTACAAAGATGTCTAGAAAGTTCATAAAGCAAATAACTCACAAAGGCAAAGTTATGAAAAAAATGGGAGCCTTGGTTCTCTACTGTCTTTTAGAAATTTTAAGTCAAAAAATTATTTTAATGAAATAATTTGTTGGGTACAAATATTAAACATCTCAAATGTATAAAGGCATATACATCTGTACAATGTAAAAAGAAAACAAGAAGGGGGTTGTAGGCGTTATGGTGCTTCTTTGACATGCATTTATAAGGGAAAAAAAATGTTTTTGACTCATAGATGAATTCTATGCTAGGTGAAAACTGAAATTTCCTTGCAATCATGGCATACCCCTGGAGAAATAACAAATTGGTCATATACAGTAATGGCTGGTAAAGAGACAGTGTTTTGTCAATGCAAAATAATTAATTCTAAACACTAAGAAACCTGGAAATAAATAAGCCAAAGCAGAGTGGAGTTGAAGAAGAATTTATAACAATCTCTTATTCTGGATATTTCATTGCCCTGGGCTTCTGCAGAAGTACAACTGGAAGTCATGCAACTACAAGAGCCTAAATAGGTTCTTTCATCACAGTGCTTTAATTTCGTTAAGCACCTCTCCAGTGTAACCTTTTACTTTCTGCTTTAGACAGATGTGACTACAATACTTTATTCTTTGCTATCACATACTTTTTTTTTTACTGCAATAAAAGTAACCAAGCTGCGTAAACACAGAAGGGACAAAACCCTCCATTACTTTTCTGTCTCTCATTGTTGCACCCTGGACTGGGCTACTTCAATGCCTGGTGCTGGTCCAATCCCACCTGTAAGCAAATTCTCAACAGACTGCCAAAAGTAGCCCACCTCCTGCCCTTTTGCAAGAGATCCTGTATTTCTTCGTATTTTCCTAGAATGCTGAGCTAAACCTCCTGCTATGGGAAACAGCCCGCAGCTACGGATCCCAGCCCTGGCGGTGTTGAACAGTGCTGGTTGGCTCAGCAGGGTTGGCACTGAGGAGCTGCAATGGGTCCCCAATATCAGGCCTTTGGGACTTCAGTGCAAATCAACTGCCCTAAAGCCTAGAGGGTCACCAGCGAAAGCAAAGCAACTGGCAGTCAGGTGTTGAAGACATGAAATGCAAATCCTACACGTCACTATTACACACATTACGCAACTGCTCTACAGTTAACTTACTAGAAGTTAAAAATAGAAATAAATTTGTTTTTCAAGTAATTTTTTTTTACTGTCATATAAAGATCAAAAGCAACAGCTGCTGTCTTTTTGGTTACTTAAAATGCCTCTGCTCAGTGATCAGCAGCCCTGATTGTGGCTGTGAGTAGGCACCAATTCCTGTGAAAGAGCGGGGAGGGAGGGACACAGATTCGTTACCAGGAACACAACAAACTCAGGCCACGGTAAACTATTTATAATTAAAATTCACAAGCTATCATTACAGACGTATATTGCAAATGAATCCCTTTCACTTCAATTGTGTTAACCAGCTCTAAGTCAATGACCACAGGTTTCCTTTCTCCTGCCAAAGGAAGGAACAGAGACACAAGTCAAGCCTACTTTTTTTTCTTAAAAGAAAAAAGACTAGTTTTCCATTTTATATATTTTTCCACTTGGACTGTGCCTGAGCTCACAAAACCCTGTACTGCCCCAGAACACAAACAACAGTCCCTTCTGTGGCATGTTCTTGCTTTCCTCCAAAGAAAAAAGTAGGAGGCGAAAGAAAACCAGACGCCTCGGTGACAGCACATCTGCGCGAACACCTGCTCTCCTCTCCCCGGCCCTCTCCGCCGTCAGATGTCTGCCGTCTACTGTTCACAAACCAGCATGACCTCAGGAGCCACAGAAATCCCAAAAGCTTTTCTCACCCAGCGCCTCTTGAAAGCATTAATCAAGTTTCTAGAAACGGCTTCAATAGCTACCAAAATAAAACCAGTACCCTTAAACCCATCGGGGTGTTTCTCTTAGCTCTAAAAGGAAACTGTGTGGAGCACAAAACATGGCAAATGCTACGTAGGAGCTGATGAGACCGGTCTCTGTGAGACTGACAGTGCTCAGTCCTAAAATAAGCTAGATTTTCTATAGTCACATGCACACAGAGCAAAAGTTTAAGTAAATAGGAGACCTATAGGTGAGTCCCAAAGGTCAACTGACTCAGGCTCGTTGAGTTATTTATTCTTCTCTATATCCCAGAGGGAAAAGGAACAAGCAAACTACTGTTTCGGAATAGGAGTGGTTTCCAACCACAGTATAGAACATAAGGGTATTGTGATGCACAATTTATGTCCGTTACTGTACCTGAGACGGGGCCCTCATCCCATTCTTCAGATCTCCTAAATCGATGTGTTGTAAATCCCATGCAGACATTTACTCCAAAGGCAAAAGCAAATAAAGATATAACCTGCAAAAGTAAAACAGCAAAGTGAGCAAACTGTGCAAAAAGCAGGACTTTGGAGCTAAGAGCATTACGATTAAAGCAGCAGAGATGGTCCTCTATACATTCGAGCTCCCCGGCACTGCAGTTCCCATCACTGGAGCAGCAGCTGACAGCGTCACCGTTGGAGAGTAACACAAACCAGAAGGGGTTTATGAATAAAACATCTCTGTCCGAAGCTGAAACGCTCCTTTTTGTAGGAACTTATTCAGGAGAGACGGGCTACTCCTCCTCTAAAAGCAAACACGTTCCTCTCCTCCCCTACCTGGTGCGAGTGGACGCAGCCCTTCTGAGCCATACTAGAGAATTCTTGAAAAGCCTGCACTGCACCGTCGCCTTTTCTTTATAGTGAGCGCAGAGCTCTGTTTGCTCTGGGAGTTCGGGCTATTAGCTACAAGTAATCCCACCTGGTGAGGTTGACAGGCTCGTGTGATTTGTCCAGGGGGTGATTTCATCATGTTTCACTCACAAATCGCAGCTCCGAGTGCAAGAAGCTCCAGGCATCATCCCTCGCTGCGCCCTCCCCCCAAACACACACACGCACGCTTTTATGTGGTTTCCTCTGGCAAAGCAGGGCTTTCTTATGTTGCTGCGGCCAATAGTGTTCCTGCTCATTTTATTCCCCTCACAAAAGTAACATGGTTAAAAGAGAAACCAAATGCGTCTCCATCTGGCTCAGAGAAGAAGGGGGGGAAGCTCACTCAGGGCTGCGAAATGAAAATATCCCGATGCCACCCTCAAATGTCACCCAACGTTGCAGGCGTTGCTGCGCGGTGGGCTCGGCGCACGGGGCAAGCACGCAGCCGCAGCTGCCGACCTTGCGACGGCCGGGTGGGTTTTGGGAGCTCGAGCACCCGTCTCATTCTCCAAGGGTGCTCCTGAAGTTTCTAAGTGGGTTGCAGAGCAGAGTCCCCCCAAAACTGGGGACACCTTCAGAGGCGGGACGGGGGGGGGGGGGGGGGTTCAATGCTGTTCTGCGCTGCTGTGGTGGTGCAAGGCTTGCATCGATGGAAACGCAAGCAGTTTTATCTGAATAGCTGGAAACCGCAGACTTCCAGAAAGGAAGGGAAGTCACACGTTCCCTCTGCCCCACATTTTCCCATTTTCATCAACAACAACAGAAAACTTGGCTGTTTGGATAAGGACTTCTATTTACAAAGCAAATGATAATGCTGAGCAGAATTACGGTTCAAATCAGTGGCTTAAATATTATTTGCCAAGGCAAATTATTTACCAGTGTAGTTCGCCACTTTTTGCTCTGATGAAAGCTTCTTTCATTGAAGTGTTTACCAACAATTACATTTAAAGGGACAGAGTCAAGGTTCGTAAGCCCTCGGATGGACTGAGCTTCCCTTGGGACCTGTCCCATATTCTATACTGGCATTAAGAAACATAGTACAGTTTTCTTTAAACTCTCTTGCAATATTAAACACATACAATTTTGAGCTTTGTTTAGAGGTACCTTTTATCTGCTGCAACATCCGTCCTTCCCCACCATGTAGCTTTACAGGGCAGTGGCTAAAAAGCCCTCCTCTTTGCTACCCACACCTTATCAGCCTGCCAGCCTTTGCTAGGAGCTGATCCTTTTTTATGCAATTTCTTAACCAAAAGTGGCTCCATTGTGCAGCTGCATCTTTGTACTGCAAGCCTCAGGGAAATGCAATTAGCCTGAGAAGACCTACATCTTAGCTACACCAGGACATTGTATTCCTCTCCCTTGCACAGACCAAGACTATGAAGTCAAGACCCATCTTCTAATGATCACTTCATTACTAGCTGGGTTGAAAATGAAATAGGTTGCAACAGGCAATATTTTTCTGGTAAAAAAACTGCACAGGGATCTAGAGAAAAGTAATCACCAAAATTTTTATTAGCTGTTCCTATAAAATTCTTCACCCTTAGCCGCTGGTATATCCTGTGGTTAAATAACTTCACCCCCAAGCACTAGGTAAGTACCGCAGTGTGTGATTGCAGCAGAAGGGAAACCAAAGACGTCACAAATAAAATCGCTTAGTGGTGTTGCCTGTCTATCCCAGCTAATGAAGTTCACGATTTCATGGGCAAAACATGGGAATCAGCAGCCCCAAGCTCTCCTCCAGCCTAGGACCCTCAGACCCAGGCAAAACACGACTGAATTTTCAAATTCTGAGTGCCCAAGCCAATATGTGTAGCCCCATTTTCAGAGATGCTGACCCTTTGCTATTCCTGCATACCTTCCTAACACACAGGTGCCCAGGTCTTTTGAAAGAAGGTTCCTACATAAGTTAAAAATGGCCACCGAGAAAAATAAAGCAAGAAACAAAACAAAAAAATACAACATCATGGATGACTGCTACTGATTTGAAAATACATATTTCATTTTTCCGCTCATGTAACCTCTCTGGAGCTTGTAAACTGCACAGTTTCACATAAATGGAGGAGCGCATTTTATGTTTCCTGGTCCCTGCTACAAGTATATTAAATTAATTAACCTCCTTTGTAATATTCTTTAGAACTATAGATGATGATGACGACTCTGAAACTGTTAATCTTTTTCATATGTGTTATGTAAGACACATTTTCCAGTAGCTCTGAACTGACCGCATACTCAGATGCACAATCATCTTTTTGTCACAAGGATTCTGCCTGAAGCCACCCCACAGATGCACAAGGAACTTATTAACATAAACAAGCTCTAATGATTTTGTTCAGGCAAAATTTCACTGCTGGGATCACTGGCAATTAACTTTTTTAGCAATTAATTGGCATTTTACTCATCAGAATAGGGAAAAGTAAAGCTGAAATAATGTATTCCTGGCCCAAGAATGCAGTGGTTCAGTGCAAGTTTTAGGGCTTAAATGAAACACATGAAAAAGGAATTCTGACAAGATCAACAGAATATGGAATGTCTCTTCATCAATTATTGTGCGTAAGAATTGGCCTTTGGCTTTTATGATCATGATTAACTCGGGATGCAAAACTTCCAACCAGCCACTAGGTGACACTTTAAATGAGAAATTCACACTGTAACATTTCCACAGTTAGAAGCATTCCTGTTCTGCTATTGCACAGAGTTAATATAAGAAAGGCAATATTTACAGCCTTATATAAAACTGATTTTTCTTGAGCGTTTTTTTTAATGAGAAAAGAAAATGCAGAGAAATCAAGTATGTTGGCTGAGTCAGAGGTTGGGGATGGAGTGGGCTCTAGAGAAATGAGCCTTTTTAGCTACTCATCTCCACTTTGCGCTGCTGGGTGCAGCCACATCGCGTGAGCGGGGGGCCAGGATGAAAGCTTCCAGTGTGCTTAACAGCAGCATGAAAGGCAGAAAGGTGATGGACTTCTCCAAATTGTCCCAGAGCTCGCACCCCCCCAAACACAGCTGCCCCATATAGTTGTGGCCAAGAAAAACAGTTAGTCATGTACATGAAATAGCAATTTCACAGAACAAAATCTTTTGATAAACTATGGAAGTTCAAGCAGTGTCCATATCGAGTCTCCTCAGATACAAGCACTGTGAAAACAAATAAGCTTCCAGCAGCCGAAGTGAGCATGGGAAGATGTGGGTACCTCGCTGAAAACACCCTGAGGCTTTTCAGCAAAACCAAAGAGGCACAACATAACAAGAAGAGCTGATTCTGGCATATAAAGGACTTTATATTTTTATAGGACTTTATAGATCAAAACCAAATATCTTTGGCACTCAGCCAGCACAGTGAGTGATAAATGAGGAAGGAAGGGAAGGCGAGTGTGTGAGGGCAAGGACAGCAGAAGGACAGCAAAGCCAGCCAGGGTCAGCAGTCTCATCACAAAAAGAGAGGCGAGAAGAGTAAGAGTCAGTGCAGGAGGGTGATGACCTGCAATGAGCAGTCCCTCAGCTGGGATCAGCCCAGGATCCAGGCTACAGCCACATACAGGAGCCCAGAAACATGATTGCACAGCCTGGGTATGCAGGAAGAAATACACAGGAGCTGCTGAAGGACGAGGGACCTGTATCTGCTCGGCTTGTAAGAGTACCACTGAAGCCCCAAAAATAGGGTCACTGAGAAGTCCTCTTTACCTGATGGAGGCAAAAAACTCCAGCAAGTGGTAGATTTCAAATGGCTGGCAAGCTGGCTTGGAAACAAAAAATTACAATCTGATCATAAAGGGTAGGAGAGGACACAGATGTTCACATGGATGCATTAAGGGGGCAGGCAGGGTATAGAGGAAAAGAAGCTATTAGCAGAGACAAGGGTCAGACCGTCCCTTCCTTGGGCTTTAGGACATGTTGTGAGAGTTGCAGAAGCTTCTGCAAGTATCTTTTTTTCTTACAGATGAAAAAGCTGCATTTTGTCAAGGAGGTGACTTCCCTGGCAGAGGGCACAGGACTGACTGCCACGGAGCCGCACCACCATGCCCGCTGCTACCCCATGAGACTGGGAAAACCCACAGACCAGGCTGTGCTCACGAAAGTACAGACTCCTCACCACAGTACCTCACAGCACCGCCTGACAGCACCTGGCAGCTTGACGAACAGTCACTAGTTATCTGTCTGCTCATCACCACCCTGAGGGGAAAGGTATGCAAACCATAGTGCCTGGTGCACCAGAGGAGCACGCTGAGAACAACTTTCTCAACCAGAGAGATCCATAAAGGGATGCCAGACCCTCAGGGATGATCACGAACAAATTAAAGTCTTTAAAATTGCAGTTTGCTGCAGCCCAACCCCTGAGGCACCAAGTGCCTTAGGCACCTATAGGCCCATCAACATTTCTCAGCACCCTACATAACGCCTGCAGGGTTCACAGGGCTGGGAGCTGAGCGTCTGAATCTGGCCTGAATCTCACTGAGGACGACCAGCAAAGCACGTCGCATTCCTCCTTGTCTTGCCTTCCAGCAAGTGCCCTCCCAGGACAGCTCCCAAATCACCTTCTGCACAAAACACAGGTGTATTGGGTGCACACCCATCCAAAACTGAGCCTACACGCTCTGCTTACCCAGAGAGAGAAGAGGAACCGCTGGCCAAGGGAGGACCTGAGTCCCAGTCTCTCTGCTTTACTCATATAAAACACCTATATACTCACTGGAACAAGGACTGAAACCCCGGTGGGTAGCCAGGTGAAAAAAGAAGGGCATGATGCAGCATGGGAGTAAATTCTCCCACACCCCACATCCGATACGGCAGCTTCAGTGGCTGAACGAGGGCTGTGGACTTGCAAGAGCACTGCAGCTCATGGAGCTGCCCCTGATGCCTGTGGAGGGGCCTTAGCTCAAGTGCATCCCACACATGCAATCACCATTTGTGACCACACACAAGCAAAGCAAGGTTTATAAGCGAGGTCATGTCTTTTATCAGAGCAGCTAGGTTAGCTGAAAAAAGAAGACAAGTTTTCAGTGATCTGAAGAAAGCTTTGCGTGCCTGAATGCCTGTCTCTCTCCTCCCAGCAGTACTACAGCTAATAGACCAGCCACTCCAATACAGGGTATTACACCTCTCCCTGTGAACTGCACGCATGACAGCAACAGCATTAACACTAGTCCAACACACATACATTCGTCATCTTCAAAGAAACTAAACATTTTCCCACTTCAGTTTCTGGACAACATTATTATTATCAAGCAGCACAAGTACTTCACTAAAACGCACTGAGTTCAGAACTATATTTCTTAAGATAATTGTATATAAAAAATCTAGCATGCTGCAGAATAAAAACTGTTCTGTGATGAAAAATCACCTCTTCATGGAGGGGATGAATGAGTTAAACGCGGAGCCAAAGAGCCCATATGTGTTTTTAATGCAGTCCATGGGAGGCTAAGTATGTCTTCATGTCCTCATCCTTGCTTTCCACTATTTGAGATGGTGACGAGTATCACAGGTGCCCATCGACAGCTTTCTGTCCATCTTTTTAAAAGAGCTGTAGGCTTCAGTGGTGTGAAAATCGCCCACCTACTCCCTGATAATAGTCTGGCAGTCTCAAGGGCCTTGCTTGGTACCTTGTATGTGCCACACACAATCACTGTTAATTTATTTGAATTTTACAAGTGATACAAGCTATTCTGTCCCACAAAAAACATAACCCTTTAGAAACAATGAGTTAAAGCTAAAAAAGAAGAGAAAAAAAAACAAAACAAAGATGGGAAAGCTACTTAAAGATGCAATAAAGAAGGTTTTCTAGACTTCAAATCATGTTCCTAGTTTCTTTGTGCAACTTGTATGTGTGTCCTTTACCGTGTTCAAACCTTTCTCCATAGAATATTAGCTTTGAATTTCCTGGGTATATAAGACTTCTTGTGGGGACTTCTGCAATAATCCTGTAACATATCTCTCCTACTTAATCATATTTACCCTCGGCCCAAACTCTATTTTGGCACACTTTTCAAGCTCAAGGCTTGGTTATGATTAAAAAATTTCCAAGTGCTAATCTCTTCCCTACGAGAAAAATGTGGATATAATTAATACTGTTTTGTTTACTTTGAGTTTGTTTTCTTTGCCAAACAAGAGTTTCTGTTTGTTTGTTTTAAATCTCTCTTTTTTAATGTTTTTGGCACTTGGATCAAAAAAGTATTTTAATTAATATTTTTCTTCTTGTTAATCTAAAAAACCCGCTGGTATTTTCTAAATAGCAAAACCCCATTTGATTTCAGTTTAAAGAGATATGTCACTAGGAATATTGTTCTCTAACTTGACTGCAATTGAGGCTTTGGACACCGATGCTCTGTAGCACTGATATTTCTGGGGAAAAAGCAAAGTGGGATCAGGCTGGAAGCAGCAGCTTTCCCCACAACAAACAGGGACATGCCCTCACATGGGCACATTTTCCTCCTGTTCCTATGTGCAAGGAGTCACCTCAAGACTGAAGAATTGGCTGCTGTTATAGTGACCTCTAAGTGTCTATCCCTATGAAAGCTTTTTGGGCACAGTAAATGAATGCATGAACATAGGACAGGCTGTGGCAGTGGTGTAGTTAAGGCAAAAAAAGGCTGTGGGCCTTCTGAGCCTTGAAGCTACTTCACATGAATACAAGTCCAGCTCAAGTTCAGAGCTGTTTTATTTGCATAGGGACTGCAAGACTGCACCACTAAATGCAATCAGTCCAGCATAAAGAGAAGGAAATCCTCTATTAAAAAAAATCCTGAAGAAATTAGGACAGCTGAAGAAGAGATGACCTCTGAAAAAGAAAAATAACAATTATTAAAAGCTGGCTAAACTCCCTGATCTGATTCACGGAGCAGCCCCGTGAACACTTAGGTGGAAGAGGATACAACAGGAACTGCACAGCTTTCTGCCCAAAGAAGAATGCATGAAACGAGGACCCAGCTAACACTGTCACAGGCTTAGCCCCATCTGCAACCTCTTTTTGGGGGTACTGATTTATCTCATAGTCGAAAGACACATCTTTATAACTTACACAAGCTTAATCTATCCCCAGCTGTTGAGAGGGGTTAGAGTATTTGATTAACTTGGAAATAACTGGATTTTCTGCCCTTTTCCTTCAGAACAGAAATAAAACCAGCAGGTAGAGTCCAGATACCAAGAGTCTGCCAGCAGCCTTGGCAGACTGGCTAATCCTTGCCATCACTTCCATCCCTCTCACCCCCAACAACCGTTCCTAGGACCATGCTGCGAGTCAAAACAGGTTAAAAAATTCCCTTCTTCTGACAGGTTTTGCAGTTCGATGGGTTCCCTGCTCTGGTCCTCAGCCCTGAAAGCAGCGTGTCTGTGAGATACAGTGAGCTGCGAGCTGCTCTTGCCTCTGAACCCCAAGCCGGGTGCTGTAAATAAGCAGCATCCCATGGCCAGCGGAGCGGGGGGCAGAGCGCAGGCAAGCTCTTCTCTGGCCCCCGACTCGCTGCTGCTCCCAGGGGAGCAGTGTCGCCGCAGCATACGCTCGGCTCTCCGCATTTCTTAACATGCATCTCCTGCTGCCGGTTTTAACGACAAAGCACAAAAGCGTAAAACAACTGCATATTACTTTTTAGGTCATTTCGGACAGATGGGCTACTTTCCAAGCATCACAAATTTTCCTAAGCTGAACCGTGTCACCACCACTTGAGTCAAACGCCAGCTTTTTTTTCTGATTACAGCCAAGTGCAAAGATGACAAATGGAAGTACAAAGGGAAAAACATCCTGTTGGAACAGTACTCCCTGTTTTCTCCGGGTGAGAAAAGTATAAGCAACATTTCAACAACAAAACAATGTGATCCACTGCTGGATTATTTTTTTTTTTAAACCCGTATCATAATGTGTAACTTGTAACATTCAAGCTCTGCAGGAATGGAATAGAAAAAAATGAATGAAAGTGTTAGAAATCAAAAATATACAACTCTGTGCTAGCATGAGTTTGCATAAAGATTATCGGGGGGGCGATGTAAATACTTTTTTCACCTTTTCAGCATAAAACTTTGGAAAGGAATAAAGAATAATTTTTTAAATGGATTAAACAAGTAGACTACTGTAGGGAAACTCTGGTCACTTAAATATTAATAAATTTCTTCAATATTTTAAAGCAAATAATCTTACTGAGTTAAGTGTTGTTTAACTCATCTATTTTTTCACCTAGCAATACAAGAATTTCAGAAAGAATCAGTTCCTCAGTTTAATGATTGCTGACTGCTGTAAAACAAAAGCAGTTCTGCTTCGCTCAGCTTTCACAGAAGGCTCCCCACCCCAGTAAATCTCTTTTTAGAGACAAGACTAAAGCCAGCTTGAAATTATATTTGTTGAAGTTTCTCAGGGCAGGGACAGATGTTCCTGGGCATCCACAGAGAGCCTGCAAAACAGCTGGGACTATTTAATTTAGCATCCTTTCACTGCCCAATGCTACCCATTCTCCAAGACGCTGCAACCAAACACCTTTGAAGGCAACGTCAGATCCAACTCACATAAAAAGGACTTGAGTAAACTAGGTGAGGAGAGTGGAGACGCCTCCTTTTCCAGCAATAGCTTTGCCAGTTGAAGGTAAGGCCTCCAAGTGCCTGCTGTCCCTGCTCAGGTGTGCAAACTCAACATTTCATCCTTTTGGGTGAGGAGTTGCCCAGCCCAGCTGCTTCTCCCCTGTCTCTGCACCACACTGACCGTGGGAGTTTCACTGCTTGGGTGATCTTCCTCCCACCTGGTGCTGAGGAACACTATGCTTAAATCACCTTTAAAAAAAAAAAAAAATCAAAACAACACACTTCGGGTAAAGAAGCCAGGATGGATGATGGAAACAGACAAGGAGCAGCAATATCTTCAGGTGACAGCTGAAGTCAGCAGAGGAGGAGCACCCCTAGCCCGAGGGTGAACTGGGTTCTCTTTGCACTGCGAGGGAGCAGGAGCACATACGAGCTTCCTCTGTGGTAGCTTAAGCCACGACAGCTGTTTTGAACATGAGTATCTGACTATAACCTCATGTTCATACCCCTGCTTGTAGGCAGCCTAAGCCTGCTGAAACATCTGCTTGATTCTGCAGATAATTCAGCATGGTTTTGGAAGGTATCAGATTAAAAAAATGACACTAGGAAAGCTTCTGCTTTCATTGCTTCCTACTCTGACGCATTATAAGTAAAACAAATAAGCCAACCCGAAAGCCCCGTTGTACCAGGGCAGGTGGAAGTGCAGTCAGACAGCAGTGCTGTGTTGAGCAGCCAGGACAGAGGGCACAGGGCAGAGGCATGGGAGGCTTTTGGAGAGGTGTCAGCTTCAGCAAATAAGCCAGGCCTGACGCTGCCAGCAGCAACTGCCAGGACAGCATGGTAGATGAAGAGCACCCAATATCCCATGACTGTCACAGCCATCTCCTACCATCAGTGGGGCAATGCTGGGTTGGGTAGGCAGGGCAATGGAAGGGCAGAAAAAGACATCTTAGTGTTGAGGGCGAAAAGAGACAAAATAAATTAGGAGAACAGAGCTCTGGAGATTCCAAAAGGGAATCTTTCCTTCTTTTTCCCTCTGTTGTGGGGCTTGGGGGAAGGAAACCATCCTTGTGATCTCTGCTCTATTGTTAATGCTCTGTTTCAGTTGTACTCTACTGCGCAAGTCCAATATACGTTAAGGGACATCAAAAAACTAGAGCCTATTTAGGTGCATTGAATTTATGTGGTCAAGCACAAATGACCTGAGTAATGAATCCTTTTGGACTTGGCAGCCAGCTGAGATTGGGACCCCTTAGGTTGTTTCCTTTAAGAGAGGACTTGGATTGTGGCATCAAGTGATTCTTTGGTACAATCCTGTCGTTTACAAAGAATGTACAAAAAAATGCTGTTTCCCTGAGCTGGGAAAGGAATCCTATTGTTTTGGATATCCAAGAGGCACTTCAGGGTTTCTTACATTTATCGTGAATGAAGGTCCATCAACTCCAAGGGAATTTCACCGAATTTTATAGCAGGGATCCCTTCCCTCTGTCCCACTCTAAAGGGATGACCTTGTCTAGGTTTTGCCTGTTGTCTTCACTGCCACTTTAGCTGTGCAGCCTCAGCATGGAAAGAAAGGAAAGCAAGCATTTACGAGTGATAGCAACTTAATTATTTACAAAGTGATGTTTCATCAGGACATTTTCTCCTCACTCCCTCATAGTGGCCATATTTTCATCCACAGGATGTTTTTGACTGTCTCAGCCAAAATTCCTTTTGGAGGTGCAAAGAGAGGCTTTGAGGAATGCCCAGAATGACTGAGGAAGCCATAACTCTCCTGGGCTAAGCCACGCACTTCCAATGTCACCTGTTCCAGGTACAAGACCACAGCCACAAACTCATACTCTTCTTTCTCCAAAGATGGCTGAACCAGGCTGTATTTTCTCTTTATACAGCCTATGAAGTCTTTAAGTATTGCATCCAACATCCTTCTTTGAGCCTGATACAGATGAGGGCTTGGCCACTGTTGGCCTGTTCCCACCATTCCACTCGCATCTGAGGCTGAGGCTGAGGCTGATGCTGACATACCAAACCACGGACTGGGGCAGCCGGAGGGGCAGCCATTTGTTACAGTCCCTGCAGTGGAAATCAGAGTTTCTTTGTCCCGGCTTTGGTAGCTCCAACACTGAATTTGGTGCAGGGCTGATCCCCCAGTCCCTCTGCTGCTGCCACAATACGAGTTTCTCACCACCATCCTGTCCCAGCTCCAGTAACCCACACCAGCCCTTGGCCCATTCCCCCGTTTGCGTGCCATGGCCAGAAAAGGTTTTCAAGCTGTCACATTCATCAACAGCACCGGGGACATACAGCTAATATGACTGAAAAGGTTTTTTTGCAAGGGGAAATATACAGCAATAGGTGAGCAAATATTGTGTAGATAGTAACTTCTACCTTGAAACTCACATTATTGTCTTTGCCCTTTTTCCTGATATTTGTCAAGAGTGCTGGTGCATCCTACTGCACCATAATCTCCCTGAGGCAGGACTGAACTTAAATAGGGCAGTTTGGAGCAATTCTGCAGAGCTGAGCTGCTGGAGTCAAGTCACTGAAACACAGGGCTGGGATGAGGTGTCCCTAGGCTGTATTCCTCCCCTCTGCTTTGTTATGCTGTTTGCTGAGGGAAGTGTTCAAATCCTGTCCCAGGTTTGCATAGGGCTCTCCATAAAACCTGGTGTGATTCCCTGTGGAGCCCGTTTGGAAATGTCCTGCCTGCACTGACCCTGACAACTTTTGCTACAGCACGGACAGAGCAGTAAAACCACCCTTTCTTCAGGTCCACATATTTTCCCCTTGCAAATTATCCGGGTCTGGGAAAAGAATGACCTGGTGGTTTGTATGTAAACACAAGTGTATGGACCTGTCTGGGAACATCTCATGGGTCAGTCCTGGCTAAGCTCACGTGTGGCCCGGCAGCCCAGGAAGCATGCCCTGCCTTGCCCCTACAGCTACCTGCATTTCGACACACGCCAATACAAACCAGAAGCTTGAAATTTGGCATTCAAGCATAAAGCTTGTATGAACAAAGTGGTATTACCTGGGACAGTTAATATATCCTAAGTTCTTTGAGCACCACAGGGATGAGAGGAAGGACCTTGGCTGAACATGCTATTTAACAACAAGCAGCAAGAAATAAAGAGCTGAGAAGAACGGCAGGAGCAACTCTGGCCATGTTCCACAAAGGATGTGCAGGTTTCTCCACCAGATGACATGGGAGGAAAAAATAAGGTTATGTTCAAGGATGAGTTCCCAAGAACTCCTAAAAAAAAAAAAAAGAGAGAAAGCCAGTGAAGAGGCAAGCGATAGCAAAGCCAAAGATGTCTTCCAAAACTAGAAGGCTTTCAGGTTAAAATCTTTAAATAGCTAAAAAGTACAATGGAAACAGGAGATCAGAGAGAGAGAGTCCAGAAGCATGTAAAGTTGAGCATTATTTTTGTAAATATGAGGTCAAGATTTAAGGCTTCTGTATTGGGTGTCCATGCCCAGGCGCTGGCAGCAGGGGCTGCAGGGCGGCCTCTGTGACAAGAGGCCGGGGCTGCCCCGTGCCGGACACAGCTGGCTCCAATGGACCCACTGCAGGGCACAACTGAGCCCCTCAGCCAAGATGGTGGCGCCTCTGGGAAAAAATATGGAAGAAAGGGTAAAAAACGCTGTGCAGGTAGTGAGGAGTGAGGGAAAAAGTGTGAGAAACAGCCCTGCAGACACCATGGTCATGAAGAAGGAGGGGAGGAGGTGCTCCAGGCGCCGAAGCAGAGATTCCCTGTCGGCCCGTGGAAAATACCTCAGTGAAGTGGGTTTATGCTGAAGGACTGTGGCCCGTGGAAAGGGCCCACAGTGGGGCAGGGAGATGTGTGAGGAGGAAGGAGCAGCAGCAAGGGGCTGTTACGGACTGCTCATAACCCCCCATGCCGCCTGGGGTGGGGGGGGAGGAGGTGGAGGAATCAGGAATGAAGGACTGAATTGAGTCTGGGAAAAAGGGAAAGAAAGGTGCTGTTTTAATTTTTGTCTTTGCTTCTCACTGTCTGAATCTATTTTAATTGGCAATAAATTGAATTAATTTTCCCCAAGTCGAGTCTGTTTTGCCCATGACGCTAGTTGGTAAGTGATCTCCCTGTCTTTATCTCAATCCGTGAGCTTTTCCGTCTTATTTCCCGCCCTGTCCTGTTGAGGGGGGGGAGGGGGGAAGAGCAGCTGGGTGGGCATCTGGCAGCCAGCCAAGGTCAACCCACCACAGCTTCCCATTAAAAATCTCTATAAGATATTATGAAATTAGATAAACAAAGGAGAAAGCTTATAGATTAAACTTCTGAGGTACTTCACCATAAAAAGAGTGGAAGGAGGGCATGAAGTCTCCCACAGAAATGCAAAGAGAGTGGCTGGACAGGAATTGTATTAGAAGAGGAGACTTCTGGGGACACAATTTCTGTCCCAGTTATGGATGTAAGGAAGATCCACCTGCAACAGGAGAAAAGCTCTGTTTGATTCAAACAGGGTGAGGAGACAGGACCTGAGCATACCTGCTACTATTTTGTATTTTTAATCTTTTAATCCAATTTTTCATGTACAGCACTAGCAACTGGAACTTCCAAGCAATTCCTCACTTCAATACTTTGAAATATGTAGCCTGCTAGGACAAAAGACCATTTACCATGAATCTTTCTCATGGAATTTAAAGAGTACACAACAGCAAAATATTTCTCCAATGCTGATAGAGTCCATATGTATGTATTTCTATATTTACTTCTTTGTGTACCGAAGTGACAGCGACCCTGTTCTCCTTTACTTTAAATGCGTGGAGTGCACACAGTTTCACGGGTTTTGAGACAAAGAGAGCCTGTGAGATCATTTGGCCTAACACCCTGCAAACAGTCATCATTTCACTGGGCGGAGAGTCCAAGGGAGGGTGCATCCCAGCTGGGCTGGCGCGGGCAGCATGGGGAGAGTGGTGCTGGGAGGTTCAAAAGCCCCCATCCAGCAAGGTGCAGCAGAGGACAAGGACTCCTCCAGCTTTGCAAGCACATGAAAATCATTTTGCATTATTGGTGTGTCAGCAATAACAGGTTTTGCTCCATTTCCGTAAGTGACCCATTAATTTGGTGAAGGACCATAAATGAGCACTTATAATAGCGCATGGGAATTCGGACAAGGTGGTGCTAGCCCCAGTGCTGCCAGGAGTAGTCTCATGCCACCACATTTCATTCATCTCTCAGAAATATTCGTTACCTTCACTTCCAGTTCAACTAATGTCAAAGGATTATGTTTGCTGTCCTTGGGTAAAGGCTGCTTGTGAGCGCTGTTACTAACAGCTACAGCTTTCAAGAATGATGCTAACATATCTCTAGCTATCTGGCATTCAAACTCAGCTGGCATCCTTGATGAATAATTGGAAACCTCCCCACTGCAGTGACTTTAAACTCATAGTTTCACCATCATATGACATCCTCCGAAATAAGACAAGATTCTGTAGAATAAATATTGCTACACAAATGGAGCACTGTTTGTTTTTTTTAACATCCTATACAGGCCTTCTAGGAAATATTTCTACAGACTTGGACTTCATGAGACGCTCTTTCTTAATCTAAAAATGTCCATAGCCATCCCTGAACAGTTCAGCAGGTCACCTGTGGGCAGCCACTGTTAGGGGCAGAGTCAGCCCCTCTTTTCTTTGAGGTACAGGCAGCCCCCACTACCTCTCCCTACCCACCCAGCCCTACTCTGCCAGCCCCCAGCCCACCTCCCCACAGCACGTCCAGCGGGGAGAGCTGGAGCTCCAGGTAAGGTGCAGCCAGAGCCTCGACACCGCTCCAGTAATGCAGTCTTTCATACAAGGGGAGCAATACCTGCTTTGCCACGGAAATGCTCTATTTTTGAATCTGACAAGTCAGCGGTCTGCTTCGACTTGCCGAGTTCAGCATTTCCATCACAGATGTGGTGGCAATAAGGAGCAGCCTGCACAGCACTGACGCATGCTGACAGGAAGCTTGCATAGATCAGTAGTAATTAGAAGCAAATCACAATTAAAATCTAAGCAAATCAGAAGCAAAAGAGACTCAAAAGAGGGACCCAATGATTCAAAATCAGAGTAATCAAAACCATTATGAGTCCAACCATACGAAGGGGAACTACAAGGCGTGCACTGCTTTATTAACTCCTTGTCAACTTGCCTCTCTAATCAGCACTTTACATTTATGGCATAGAGAGTTATGAAAAAATTACAGATCCTTGAGGTGTTACTGCCCTGATTAAAGAAATTCATATATTTCCTTTGGGGAAAAAGGCTCAGGTAGAGGTGCTTGTAATAGGAACCCTTATTTAAACAGATTGCCTTTAAGCCCAGGACTTTGCCAGTGAAGCTCCAGACACTGCAAATTTTAATATAAATCAAAAGTCAAGTGATGTGGGAGTTTTAAACTCATAATTACATATTTGCATAATATTAATATTGTAGGAGGTAAATACAAACAAAAACCAAGATACTTTTCTTGAGTCTGTGGTGGGTGCCAATTTTAACATTGCTATAAGGTAACATATATGAAAGGCAGTTTATATTAAAAAGGTTAAGAGAGAAGACATCTTCAGAAGGCAAAACAAGCTATAGGAGATCATCTATGATTTTTAAAATACATTTTCTTCTCTGTGCATTAAATAATACTTTCTACTTTACTTATGAATCAGAGCACTTCCAACATCACCCCTGAATGCACATTGAAAGGACTTCCAACTTGCCAAATCCCAATCCAAGTTGCACTTGGCAAAAACACATTCATGCTACTTCATAGCCTGACTTTGCTTGTAATTATATTTGTTTAAGACTACTTCAGCAAGCCAGAAAAACACACAGGGTGGAAGGGAGGGAAGATGCTCCTACCGTACCAGAGGGTCTTTTTTCTCCATGGCTGAAGCTTGACGTGGAAACTTCACTTCGCCCTGGCCCCGGCAGCGGCTGCTTGCCCGGGGAGGTCGTGGGCTGCCTTGGCCTCAGGCTGGCTCCCGCGGGGCTGCTTGGCTGCCCTGGGCCTGGGATCCCAATGACGTGCGGCTGAAGTCAGGGTGCCAGCTGCCCCGGCGGGACAATGGCTCCATTGGGAGATAGCTGGGGGACAAAGGCGCTGCTTTCAGGAGGGATTTTATATGCACACATGTGACCTTTGCCTGAAATGACTCTATGGAAAGCATCCCTGTCCTGAAGATCTGCTTTCAAATGCAGTGGTCTGAGGCACTTGCTAAACTTTTTTTTTTCTTTTCTTTTTTTATTTTTGGCCTCAGATGCCTCAGGAGAGGTCATGTGCAGATAACAAGGTGGTGCCAAGCTCTTTCTGATCATTTAATAGAGCTATTCAGTAATGGATAGGATTATTTTCTTCACTTTTCAAAGTCCTTCACCAGAATCTACTAACTGGAGTGCTTTTATCTGCTTTTAGGAATTCAACTACAAAACCAGTGTACCCTAAATTCCAATCCTGTGTCCTGAGCCAGCCTACAAGCTGCTTCCAAGCTCAGGCCACTTTTGCTAGAGTGCATATAGGTTTAAATTTATGCATCCAGATAAGAACAGCAGAGCTTTTGGATTTTTAATGGATTGGAGTGCCTTATTTATTTATTTATTATAAATTCATTTATTGTAACTGTGATTTTTAAGTATTTTGAAGGCTTCCTACTTGACTGGATATAAAATAAAAGCTGTCAATACATAGCACAGATAAAATCCAAATATCGCTATAGCTAGGCTGGAGGTGGGGGGCTGAAGATGGAGTTTATCATCCTTACATTGGGATACCGCACTGAACACTGCGGCTATGGCAGGTCAAAGGAAGGTCCCTCAGAGAGATTCTTTGTTAGGTTATAGGGGAGGTTAATAGCAGTGTGCCTTTTTAAGGCTAGCCAACATTTACCTTTGTAAGATCTTGATTTTTGCTGTTTATTGCCCTGATAAACTAACATTTACACTGACCCTTTTTGTGCTGGAAAGAGTGGGGTTTTTTAATCTATTTTTAATTTAAGGCAAAATGTGCCAAACATTTTTGAGATTAAAACAAAAGATGTACACTTTGCTATACTGATGTTAAACAAAATTCTCTGTCCTGTCTATAAGCAGACCGCAGGCTTACATACCTTAGACCAACATTGGATTCTGGGGGCTGGGGAAGAATGGCCTTTGTTAAGTGAATACGTTCATCCATCCCTACCAAATTCCAGCCAGATTTGGTCAAGTTATAAGTCTCTGAGATCTTTGTGTATGCTCAGCACTGTGTGCTACTAGGTCACACTTAACAGATGAGCTCTCTGAAGATCATCTTGTCCGGGCATCTTTGAGCCCCTTACAGACCGCGGGTCATGGTGCAGGTTTATTTCAAGGAAGAGGAGTTTTAAAAGGTGCTCACAGTCACAACGGGATCCAGGAGTGGGGTCATGTCCGTCCGTCCATCATACACACACCCCCGCCCCCCAGCACAGCTGCTTGCAGAGCCCACATCCCTCCAGTGAGAAGAGTGTGCTTGTGCATGCTGGGGAAGGGGATTCCTTGTCCTGAAATAAATCCTGCCCCATCCCCCAGACAAAAATCAAACCCCACTGTGAAATCTCCCCATGGATCCCCCCCATCCATCCTCCCTGCTCCCAACAGCCCCTTCCCTCACCATCAGTCCTTCAAGAGAAGGAATGTTGAAAAGGAGGATAAAATCAAAGCTTTGAGGAGCTGCTGAATAGGTGCCGGGTCCTGAATTGTAAATGAAACAAGGCTGCTGTTGGAAAGACAGCACGGAGTATGTTAGGATGCACAGAGACCATAGAAGCAGACAGATTTCAAGTGTTTGATTTAGAAATCTTAAAATATGATGCCAATATTTTTGCATGTCAGATCAAATCTTTTTAGATAAAAATTCAGTTAGAGTTACATAAGTACTAAGTGCAAGTAATTTTTTTAAGAAAATAAATATCCTGCAATGTCTAGAAGCAAAATATCTGAGCATCTTAACACAAGGGAACAAAAAAAGTACAGAAGAAGAAGAAACAAATTAGCAAACTCACAGATGTCCCCACCTCATAGCAGGCTGTTCCCAGCATTGTGCTCCCTAATACTTGTTTGAATTCCATTTAAAAGAAGATGCCTCTTACTTCCCTTAGAAGCCAATGTGCAGCCTGCAGTGCTGTTGACAATGTTTTTATCCTTTGATCCCCATCTGACTTTAATATAATTTTTCATTTTTTTAATTTCAGCTTATCACTTCTAATTATTTGTTGCCCCAGAAAAATACATCAGTTCTAGAGCAGAGGGGCTTAAACTCATCATTACAAGTGCTCTGCTGAATAAAGACATGTTTACATAACAAACTCAACAATTTCTCCACATTTACAGAGTTTATGTATTATCATGTTGGGAGACAAGCACAAGCTTCCCCACTTAGTCTCCTTTCAGCACAGTTAACAGGAACTAGCATGATTTAGTATTTCCCAATAAATTCATTGCAATCTAAAAATATTTTGGTAGATATTTACCCCTATTTAACACCACAGCGCTCTTAGTCATATGGCTATCGACTTCTTTGAGTCACGCTCAGTTAAAATAAATCTTTGTAAACTCTCTCTCATTCCATATAAACAAACTCAGGCTATTTGGCAAAACAGACGCTGCTGTCTCTAAATGTCATGGGGAGCAGTGGCTCTTGCTTTAGATAATGCTTCTTCAGAATTAACGCACAGCAACTAGCACGGTTCAAGTGAGGGCAGTGGCCCAGGGCAGGGCACGGCCAGAGGAGCACACAACACTGCAGGTGGAAGCCAGTGCCCACCCTTAAGGGCCCAAAAGGCACAGGAAGGGCTTTAGGGATGGATTTCTACCCATAAACACATCCTTTTTCCACATATGCATCTGAAGTGGTAGACCCCTAAGGGGGGGGTCTGTGCAGTGCCACCACCACTCTTTTCCAGGCTGTGGCCATCCCTGCCTTTTATCAAACAT
This sequence comes from Nipponia nippon, assembly GCF_047370975.1. Taxonomy (NCBI): domain Eukaryota; kingdom Metazoa; phylum Chordata; class Aves; order Pelecaniformes; family Threskiornithidae; genus Nipponia; species Nipponia nippon. The sequence goes on along the minus strand of NW_028262290.1, from coordinate 14,836,603 downwards.
CCTCTCCCTGCGGTGTATCCCCGGCAAGCTACGGCCAGAGCTGTGGGATCTGCTTTCTGGACTTGGCTTTAGGCAGCAGCGAGGCACAAGCTGCTCGGATCGGGGCAGGGCTGGACATGCACAGGGACACAGCTGCTGCACTTCGGAAACTGCCAGGCGTGGCAGGCACCTACTGCCCATTGGAAGGAGCAGCTCAGCTGGACAGACTGTGGATTGCAAATCTTGGATAAGGAATTAAAAATCCACCAAAGTCCTATTTTGATCATGCAAAACATCCAGTCTAATGAAAACCAAAACAACAAGTTTCCAGACATGCTAGGTTCAGAAATCAGTATTCAGGAATCTGATTTTACAACAAATGCACTGAGGAGAAGAGTTCCTGAGGGGCATGGTTTCATGCTTTCACATGTAGTGCAGGCCACGCTGTACTGGAAGGTTCATGAAAACAATAAAATACATTCTTTCTTTTTCAATATTCAGAATTTAAGGAGATGATAGTGGGTAAGACTGAACCTCTGCAGCCACATAGGAGAAAAGATTATACAGGCTCAGCTTTAAAGCAGCTGTTCTCCTTGTCAGAATCAGATATCTGAACATCTCTTGATCTTGTGCAATCAGAGGCACTAGCTATATACTTAAAGCAGGCCACACATTGAGCACCTATATATGGATTTCCAGAGCTAACATTAAGATCCTATATTTTTAAAAGCTGTTTACAGATGCCTCAGCCTGATAGAAATAAAGACTTTTTGAACATTACTCCTTTTAATCCCTTAATTTTCTGCATTCATTTTTAAACAGTATTGTTGCAAATAAACTAATCAGAAAGTTATACTGGCAGTTAAGTATGCTATGGGTAGTACAGCAGTAAAATCAACCAAGAAAACCCAGTGCTTCAAAAAAAATTGCACTGTAGATACTCACGAATAAAAGAAGATTGTGACTTACAAGAAATATACAACCCCTCCTCCTGTTAATCTGTTCCATATTTGATGATTGAGCGTGAATTACAGTTGAAAAATATCCTGGGGGATTACTTAATATACCGCCTAATCCAACCATCCGCCCCCTGCAAAGTACAACCTCAATGCGGTTTTGCTTCATTAGGAGTTTCTCTGCAGCTCCAATGTCCCGGCTCAGTTTCACCTCCTGTAAACAGGTCTGAGCATGAAGAAATGGCTTCTGTGGCCAGAACTGTGTAGAAATATGTAATTCTGTACAAGCATAATTGCACGAGCTGAGCTAATGGAAAAAACATACTTTGTCCGGCTACCTTCTAGGCATGGCTGGAGTTACCCCTTCTGCAATCTGAATGGATGATGTGGTCTTGTATCTCTGGCTTTGCTTTGACATATTTTCCTTTTCTTAACCCTTAGTTTACGGTATTTGGGATGGATAACAGTTTTGCTCAAACTCTGAAGGTTTACCACTTTTTCTCTTCAACAACATTTTTCCTGCCGTGAAATGTTATTTCCACTAGACTTTGCCCACCAACCAGGATGTTATGGTATCCTTTATCCTCAGTTTATGCAAAAACGTATCTTCACTTTGAAAAGTCATCAGATCCGGAGCTTCTAAATATCCTCCATCAAAAGATTAATCCTCCCTTCTTGAGCTCTGTTAACCACAGCATACCAGGCTATGAGCAGCTATGAGATAGCACAGCTTTACAAACCTGCACCAGCAAGATCCAATTCCTCAAGGGTATCTGCCATGGGGAGCTTGGGATGGAAGAGAAATGGCCATAAACTGGAGTTGTGGGTAAACGTGTGCGGGGAGACAAAGCGCGGATAAGTGAAGAATCGTAAAGTTCTTAACTGAAGTTCAATTCTCCCTGATCAGCATGAAAAGGCTTTGCATGGGCTGAAGTTTTCTTCTGAGAGCATGAACTTGGTGAGATAGCTTAAAGCTTTATCACCCAGGCCATCGTGCAGGGCACTCCAGATCCTGGATAAGGCCAGAAAAGGGCCATAGGGGAGAGCAGCGTATTGCCAGCATCAGACAAGATTGTGCTCCTTGACTCGAGGGCTGACATCACAACTCCTTTATCTACTTTCCATATCACGGGAACATTGCTTTCTACACCTCCTCTCCTTCTCTTCTCCTACTGGTTTTCTTGCCCTAAGCCAATCCCTATGCCCTATCCCAAACAACATCTCTGTAATCTAACGCAGATACAGCTCCACCTCATTTTGAAGTTCCCGGTCTTGTACAATATGTAGAAGTTATACCAAATTCCACATTCTGAACAAGATGTACAAATTTCTTAAGGGAAACAGTAACTCACAAATTGTAACTAGGGACCAAGTTAATAAAACCCTTCAAGAAATTTGACATACATATGCCCCAAAAGGGAACATCACAAATTTCAAGGCTGCTCTTATCTGCTACAGAAAATACAGTGTTGAAAGCTGGGTGTAAAGGTTTGAAAAGAGATATTTCACTAGGAATAAGGGATATGTACATAAAATTTAAAAAACTGATGAACCGATAGCGTAGCTAGAAACTCCCCACAAACCGTAACCTTTTCACCAAAGAGCAATGCACCAGAAAACACCGATCCATAGGTGAGGGTAGCCAACAAACACAGCCACAGATACAGCCAACATACTCTAGAGAACTGAGAAGTCAGGAAACTCCAGAAAAGGCTTACAGAGGAAGGGGTGATGACTTCCAAGGGGTCCCACTGTAGGACAGGGTTTGGACAGACAGGTGGATTTGCAAGTGATACAATAAGACCAGCCTTTGAAGCGTGGTGAGGAATTTTGACCACCCACCAAGCTGCTGTGCCAGCAAGAAGCTGTTGGTCCAACAGCCGTGGCATGACTTGGGTTGTTCATGCAGTGTTTGTAAATCAAGACCAGCAGGTTGGCCACCATTACTATAGTGCCTGGATTTTCATCTTCCTGAAAAGAAAGTTATAACCTGGAGAGAACATAAACATTTCAATCTTTTGGGGGTTGGGGAAATCGGTTCATTTTTTTAAAAGAAAAAATAATAATAATTTCTTACTTCTTATTGCCTACGATTGCAGTATAAAAGATACTTCAAGTGAATGAACAACTCATCCTCGCATTTCCAAGCATTTTGAGTGAAGCCTATAGAAAATCCATAGTGAAAGGAAGCCACAAGTCCAACTGCAACATGGATTAGGGCCTTCCAAGTGCTAAACTGAGCAGGTAACGATCACGGTGAGAGCTGTTCCTGCATCGAAATGCACTCAATTCTGGGGAAAAAACTGAGAACAAACTGGCCTGTTCGGTTTTGGACACTGCAGAGAGGAGCCGTTGCGCAGTGAAGGTTTTGGGGCTACACAAATGATCTCTGACTTGAATTTTACATATAACTATTCGAGACTTCTAAAATGACTCCAGTTTGTTCGCAAAGCTTGGTTTATATTCCTGCTTATAATTTATCTTCTGCTTTTGATTCCTCACAACATCTGTGTCCTTTTTCCAGACCCCCCTGCATGGTTTTATTCACTAAAGCTTTCAGAGTTTTGTTTTTGTTCTAACAATTTTGCCTTCTAAGTTGTTTTTATTATGATGTACACCACACTGAGTGCTCTGGCAGCCTGCGAGGGGTGTTTTCTAAGAAGAATAAATTATGGGCATTAATAAAACAAAGCACACAGCTTTTGAACATTTGGTTTCAACGTGGAAGGATTCTCTTTCATATGAGAATCATGTTGAGGATTTATTTCTAGGGGGACTTTTTCTGTTATTAAGATCTAACAGAGCAGTATTTTACTGAAGGCTTTTTGTTTTTTCCATGCCCACTCTGTCATGGTTATTGCGAAGCTCTTCTGCTGTTTCTCATTTCACTGCAAGGTACCTATGTGCATATGAAAGGTAACTGTGCAGCATTTGCTTTCAAGTTTTCAGTGAAGTGGGGGAGGGAGGTTTTGGAGGTTTTGTTTGAGCTTCTTTTGTGGAGAGGGATTAAGGTAAGGATAGGGAAACCAGGGGCAAAGTAGTTCTTGAAAATATATCCAGATCTCCCCTCTGTAAACAGATGCCAACCAAATACACAAATTATGGCAAATTGGTTGGCTGTGTTCACAACTGGGTTAGTGCTAAAAAACAAGAGCACTATAAGCATGAGTTAGTTACAACATTTATTTGGACCTCCTTGAAAAGTTTTCCTTTCAGTAGGCTCAATCCTGCAACATAAGCAATTTAACTCTCATGAGTAGTCCCATTGACTAAAAGCAGGGCCTGGATTTACAGGGTCACCTAAACCAACAGAAGAGTTTTGAATGCAACATTTTCCCATAAGTCACTTCCCATTATACCCTTTTGCCACCTGGACTCCATCTCCTTAAATCTGCTTTATTGGTCCCATATGCCTTTATTCAGCAAAGTGCTTGAGCTTTGATGGAATGGAAGGGATGTAAGCGAGCACCGAACGGCTTTCCTGAACTGGCGCTGCAGCCGCACTCCCGATTAATGCCTCCTTTCATATAGCTGCGTCCCCGCACTACACACAGGGAACAGCCTCCCACTTGTAGTTCCCAAACACGCTGGCTTTCTCTTCCAAACCCTCTCGCAAAATCCACTGCGTCCCAGCTGCCTCCAGCTCACAGCTTTGTGCTGTTGGCCTTTACATGATGGAGGTGCCTTTTCCTAAGTACCATTGAGTGCTCAATGCCACCAAGTGCTTAAGCTTCCACGGGGTTCGGTCCCCGCTGGTTCCCAGGAGTGGGGTCTCACCTGCAGGCCAGCAGGTCCAGGGGCTGGCAGCTCCCAGCTGGCACCTCTGTCCCCTCCTTGTACTGCCTCTGGCCCTCACTTGGGCCCCAGGGGATTTAATTTAGGTCCCCACAAGGCACAAAACACTTTTCCCCCCCTGATTTGCTTGGATTTGGTTTCTGGCTATTTAGCAAGCTGACTCGCCCCATCAAGGTGAGCCTCCGGGCTGATGCACAGGAATCCCCAGAAGTGGAGTGGGAGGAGGACAGGACCACCACATTCAGCAGTGCTGGATTAACTAATTGTAGAATCACACCCTAATTAGGAAAGTGACAGCAGCAGCTCCATATATCCTTCCCGCAGTGTATCTCCATGCACCTTCTCCTTTTTGTCTGCATTTTACAATATAAAAATATGAAAAAATATTTTAGTGTAGATTTCTCAAAGACAATGGCAATTTTTGCACCTGGACAGACTTTTAGCAGCATCTAAACATATTTCAAAGCTGGTATATGTTAGCTATACACCTACTTTTAAGTTAAAGATGAAAACAGTTTGGTTACATCATGCTCCAGATCACAAAGAGGGGGGTGGGAACCATAAACTTTGCAATGTTTGACTTGAACTCAAGTGAAAACATCTGAAGGCTTTTATGGGTGTTTGTATTTCTCAGTGACAGGAATCAAGGTAAAAGCATCTTGATTGTTTCTTTTTATCACTTTCCAGCCGTGGTACAAAAACAGGAATCCGTTAATTACTTCAGACACTGATGGGGTCGGATTGGCAGCAACAAGGAGCTCTGAGCCTTTCCCTTGTAACTGCTGTCATGAAAAACTCCCCTGTGTTTCCTTCCTCGCCACATGTCTCACGAAGAGATTTACGGCTGTGTTTTAACCACGCATCAATGAGCCATTCAAGATTTACAGCAGCAAATTTGGAGACTTATCTGCAACAGAATTTTCCCACTGATAGGCCATAATTTATAATAAGTGCTTGCATATTTAATTATGATGAGATGAAATACTACAGAACAGTGGCCTAAATGAAGGAAGCAAGACGATGGCACCATATCCCTTCCTAGGAGGGTGAAGAGTAAGCAGGACCTGAGGAATGAGATCAGATTTCTTAGATGCACCATGCTGCTCACAAGCAGCAGCAAATAAGTGTATGGGAATACCAAGAAATGGATGTTTATTTGCATGTCCTGAGGTTTTGCTTTAGTTCTTGCAGGTTCTCTTACCATCAATGCTACTTCTGTCAATTCGTTTTTAACCGGACTCCCAAACTTCCCAGCAGAGACAAGGACCTATACAGTGAATTTAAGCTGGTGATCATGTTGACTTGTTTAGCCACCTTCTACTAAACAAAGGGTTTGAAAGCCATTTCTTCAGGCATTTTGGGGTTTTTTTTGAGGGGTGGGGGTGGTGTTTGCAGTCCACGTGCACAGGACAGGGCTCTGTGAGGCTGGAACAGAGAGATGCAATGGGCTTGCAAGGGGATGCCAAGGAAGAGGCCTGGGGCAGGTGACACCTGAACACCCATATTTTCTTTACATGCCATCTCTTGTCTCTTGTCACTGTGTCTCTTGACAGCTCTCAGCCGCTTTCGTGATGTGCATGCTGGGCAGGGACAGCACAGCAAAGCCTCCCTGTAGAAGGTCTAAGCGATACCCTGTTACCAGAGATGCACTTTTTTCTCAGGTCTTCTCCCAGCTTATTACTGAGCCAACGAAAGCTCAAATCCAGCTAAGGTGGTGTCAGCTCCCGCCTCTCATTTTTTGGCATGTGCCCAGAGCATAATCTTCCTCCATGCCTCAAATATCAAAACTTTCATTAGGGCTTTGAGCATTTCCAGTTTAAGTCGTTGTAAACTCTTCTGCAACATATCCACATAACCAAAACAGCATATACAACTCAGACACCACAGCAGCTTGCCAAGTTGTGTTCAGCTGAGTTTCTAACTTCCGTTTCGAGTTTGCTGTTATGGATCAGAATTTTGAAATAGGCATACATCAGACTTCATTAATTAAGAGCCATTGAGCTGACTCAGAAAACTCCAAAAAGCTTTCCATCACAGCTTAATTTCAGGTTAGATTTCTTTGGTTCATCTCTAAGGTTCAGTAACTGCATTCCTCCACATCTGTTATTCTTAGTACCAGTGTTGATATTCCAATCACCCCTTTTGGCTCAAAAGGTGAAAACACCTCCGGGCTTGGCCTCCTATGCCTCTTATTATCATCCCACCCGTAAATTCATTACTTCAGAGAGAGAGAAGCATTTAATCGAACAAGTCTAGGGAAGCCTGACCCAAATTAACAGGTGACAGCACCCGTCCTTCTTCCACTTTCTCTTCTTGCCCCACTGACAGTCATTTCCATATAATGTTTAGCATATAAACACCTTGGTGCAAAAACCACATTTTACCTTTTACAAAGTGCTCATGGCACCTTCAGAAAACATGCAATTGCTACCAAAGTAGAATTTTGCTGTTTGAACTATCAGTCCTCACACATCTTCCAGGGGACAATTATGAATTTCAAAAGTAAAATTAAGCACAAAATATACTTTAAAAGACAATTTTTCAAGATGCCTTCCTACATTTTGAAGGATTTACATAGCACAATCCCATCTTGTTTCTTTCTCAAGTTACCTGCAAGACACTCAGGAATTCTTGAAGCACAACAAAAAGCCAACTTGGGTATAAAGGCAACACATGCATAGCAGAAATAAAACCAGTAATCCATTTTTAAAACTAATTATTGGAGCATGTAGTCTCCAGCAGAGTTTCAGCCCTCTGTTAATTCAGGTCATTCTTTACTAATAGGTAGAAACAGCAGGATCAATGTGGAACTGTGCAAATAAATAAGAGCAGCAATAATATAACTTGCAAAGGGTTCCAAGAAGGTGTTGCCTCTCTCTTGCAAAGCAACAGTCCTCCCTCTCTGATCCCTTATGCTTTCGCCATTCATCTAAGGTTGGAAGTAAGACGAAATTGTTAAATCAGAGGCTGGGGAGTACGCCAGGCTTCCAAGCCCAGGCTGTGAAAGGCCCCCTCTGTCCATTGCAGAGTTTTACAGGGGCTGCAGACAGCAGATCTGAGACAGCCTTTCAGGCTTGTCTTTATCAGTCAAATCTCCTCTTGCGCTCCGGAGGAGCCCCCCGGAGAGGCTTCAGCCCCCCTGGTTGTGCCGGCGCGGGGGGGCTCGGCGGGGTGCACCCCCAGCCAGCCGGACCTCCAGGCTGCCAAACTTTCCCTTCGCGCAGCCAGTTGGCTCTCAGGCAGCAGCGGCCTCCCTCTGCTTGCAGGACTTCTCTTTCTTACACCAGATTCGATGTATGGAAAAATAAGATACCTGTCAGGAGAAGAAATTAAGCCCCTTTCAGTTTTATTACATTCCTTCCATTTTATAGGTAGGCTGTTTCTTTCTCATTTGCTTTGCAAAATACATTATAATACTAATTAACCAGTAGAAAGGGTTTGCTTTTTATTCCTTTGGATGAATTGCCTTAGAGAGACTGTCTGAAGTAGAAGAGATTAGTACTGTATTTACTAACACGCCACAGGCTCAGTGAGAGAAGGGGGGAGTAATCCCTCAAAAAGAGCTGTTTGTTATAAAACCCACCGCAAGTAATCAATATACCCCAAAAGAGCAAAGGCAGTGATGGAGCAAACCCTTAATGTGAACCAGACCAAATAAAATGAAACAATCAGCTTGATGGGTGAAGTAGTGATTTGGCAAACGTTCTGACGCTCCTTGCCATGGGATTTCCGGACAGTCATGGTGAAAGTAAGTAAACACGCCTCATCAGAAATAACATTAGCAACAGGCACAGCAGTAACGCACAGCTGGGCCGTTCATTCAGAAAAGGGATTCCTTCCTCTACCTGACACGAAATCTTACCCTCTGCATGGTACCACAAAGCAACTTGGATAGGAACTCCATGTGGGGTTCACTTCCATCAAAATACTTCTGAGCTGGAGGTGCAACAATGTGATGGCAGAGTTCACACTTCGTGACAAAACCGAGAGGTTGCCTGAATGAATCCATATCCATTATGAATGTTTGAGGAAACAATCCGAGAGCTGACACTTTCTGGCTCCCAAACTCATGCTCTATCCGTTACACAAAGAAATTCTGTGTTTCAGTGACAGGATTACCCAGGCCTTTCTGGGGAGTTTTAAGCCAAATCTATTTCCTCACCTGGAAAACAAGAATAAGTGGGTTAAAACATGTAAAGGGTTTTAAACATTCACAGTGAAAATGCTAACGGCTATTCTCCATGTATCAACTGTATCTTGATTTTTTTGTTTATATTTCATTCAAGGAACTCCTCCCATCCCTGGGGAGCGTGAACTGTGCAGAATGGAGAGAAGCAGAAAAGGGATGTCTCATTTTGTCAAGAGACAGATTCGGTCCCTCCAGGAAAAGGAATATAATACATAAAATCACTTTATAAATCTTCAGCTCCAGAGCTACTAATCCAGGATTCCTTCAATGTCTTCAAACTCAGATGATCTCCTGATGCCTAGCCCTTCTCTCTGATCAGCTGCAAAGAGATGTGAGCTTTTTTGGTGACACTAAACTTGAGGGGAATTTGAGACAATCCCCTAGCCTGGAAGTCAACAGCAACAATTGTATACAAAGGTTTGGATTTTTGGATAAAACATCAGGGCCCATGGGGAACATTCATGCATTAAAGTCAGCATTTGATTCCAAAATTTGACATCTCCAAGATGCTAGAGAGCTTTCCAGAAAACAAGACCATCACTCAAAGTGTGACAGGGGCTTCTAACTGTTACAACATCATCTCCAACAGGCATTAACACTAAGCTTTAAACACTGAACACTGGGGTTTGATGCAGCTCCAGGAAAGTGCTTTGCTAAGCTTCGGAGAGGATGTGCTAAATTTGGAATGTTGTCCAAAGAGAAAACCAATTATTTTCACCAGAAGTCCATCTAATGTTTTGCAATGACCTTAAAGCAGGCAGATATAACAAGGGATGGCAAGTAGCCACTGACATGAATTATATTTCATCCCAGCTCCAAGGTCGCTTGTCAAATACAAATAGTGACCAAATACTGAGAAGACACATGGTGTTCAACATGCAGCACAAGGCTGAAGGGAGCTTGCAGTATGGCTGAGGGACAGCCTCCTGCCTTCTACAGAAGGAGCTCTCTGTTGGTTGTGTTTTTCTCTGCTGCTGAGGACCTGATCAAGACCAATTTTGTGTTGCAGAAGATGCCAATGTAGGCTAACATTTCTCCTGCACTTTTTAGTATATTCATATCTCTGCAACTTTAGCATGCTCTCAGAGGTATCAGCATGGTCACCTGAATGCAAAATACATCACCCAAAATGTACTCCAAGTCACTGAAACCAGGGTAGATTCCCACTCCCACTGAAGCATGTCCTCTGGCAAGACACTGATTCATGGCTCTGCTGCTCTGACTCCAGTGTGTCCTGTTTATTCATGTGCTTTCTGCACAGGTCTTGGTGCTGTAGACCCTTGTTTCAAACTACATCATCCACAGCAAAAAGCAGATGGTCTTACAGCGCCCTTGCTCCATCTGCTTCCCCACATCAACACCATACTGCAAACCAAGTCAGGGAGCTGTTTCAGATCAGAAGTTTTGAGCCAGCTTGCTCTCAGTCAGATCCATTTTGCATTGCTAAATGCTGCCAAGAAGAAAGAGGCACAGTACCACACCCCGGCCGTTCGTACGCTGCATAGCTGCACACTGGGGCTGCAGGACCAGCTGAATCTTCCAGGTACTGCCAGTGGTACCAAGAGCAAGACAGAGCAGCCCAGCACGGTCACTGCATACGAATTCCTGACTTCTTTATTTATGGAGCACCATTCAAAACTGTTCTCTGGACAAGAAGATCAAGAGATGTCCTTGCAGTAGTGTCCCGGCAGTTTCCAAAATATTGTAACAACACTCCTTTGAGGTAAAGGCAGCATTATCACTATTTTCAGATGAGACATTAACAAACTATTTCCACTAATTTTTAGAGCCTGCCTTAAGACTTCAAGAATCCTCATTTCTAGAATTCATAGCATTATATATCACTACTCCTACAGTCTGTAGTAGGCACTACCAGAGACTTGCTGTACTGAATGTGTGCAGCACAGGCTCCTGTTATTTCCAGCTGAAGCCATCAAGACTCAGCAGTTCTCCTAATCAGAGCTGTGCGTCTCACGCTGAGTGCTGAACGGAGAAGTTAAAAATTACCTTTTCTGAAAATTATAGCTGAAATGACCTGGCAGCATCCCATAATAATTCTGTCTATGGAGACACAGAAACAGGATTCAGCCCTCCAGATGAAGACTGAGTTGGTCAGACCATGACCTGATTCGTCCTGCAGTCTCATTCCCTACTTAAGACACTGCTTTGAGATCGTCTCATCATACTTTGATGCCAAGGAGCTGAGCAAAGTCGCCCAGATGGTCTTATGTCCACTTCAATTGCAACCTTAATCATATTCTCCAAAGAGAATTCTTTGAGGTTTGTTTTTTTTTTTTTTTGAAGAATGAATTTGAAGAAGAGAAATTTCTAGTGTGTCGATGATGTGATGCATGTTGACTCTTTCGTGGTTCAACAGCAGCACTGGAAAACATCGGGCTTGGACAAGGTAAGAGACAGGTAACTAAGAGCTGTTGTAGATTGCCATCCTTTTGGTAACGGGTATCTACAGAGGAATAAAGCATGCATTTTAGCAAACAGCTATGAAACCTGTTGCCCAGGAGCACTGAGACTCCTGAACCTCTGGTTACAACCCAACTTCTGGAGGGGATTGTGGTTCAAAGGAATTTTGTCTTGTCATTTTTGCCCATTGTCCCTCAATGCCCAGCTTCTCCTCCTTGTTGCTGTTCCCTCTCAGATCTTCCTTTGCCTTTATTCTCTGTCACTGGTTCCTTGTTCTTGATCCATTCATTTAGTTTCCTCACTCCCTGGACTAGCTTAACTTTCTATTTCATGTTTGACACACCTTCATCAGGGATCAGTCTAAACAACCAGACTCTGGAACAGCTGAGCCTGAAGTGCCCATTCCCTGCTGCTGCCTCTGCCCTGGGGGCAGCGATTTTGTGAAATGCTTCAGCCATGTATCGAAGTGATAAGTCTCACAGAAATTCACAGGGCTTCGATTTCGCCATGCTGGAGCCTCTTCTGGAAATTGGGCAAAGGCTTTTAAATCACGTGGATGGTTTGGCCAATTCTACCTCTCACGTCCACTGAAAACTGCCAGTCATTTCATTATTTCAGGCAGATGTTAGTGGATGATTCAGGGAGCAGATACACATAGTTGCCAGCCACTGAGCTGAAGAAGTCCCGTAGAGAGTCCAAGAGATGATAAAGTTGAGCAGAACTGAGAGTTATCCAAAACTTGTAGCTTGCTCTCAGCTCCCCTAGGAACACACAACACACACTGAGCAATGGATTCCAAAATATTAAGAAATAAGCTAGCGTGTGAGAAAAATAAGGATCTCCTGTTGAATTAAGGAGTTAGGTCATTAATGCTTGTTCATATTACATTACTCACACTTGAGAGACAAATAACTATCTGTTGCCTCACTAACCCACATATTTATTTGAATAAATATTTCCCAAGAAGTAGGGAGAGAGAACCATTTCAACAGAAAAGTTCTATATTATGGTCTTATCATAACAAGCCACTTCACAGTACGCTGATGTGTATCATACACAAGCATCCATTGTAAAAAGCTATTAAGTGTATCTCATTTTATGGTGCTGACATATTCGTTCATTCACAGAGGTCATTAGCTCACAACGGGGCTTCTCGTTTCCATATGCCCTACTGAGGTTTTGCTATATTTCAGAATCAAACCTTAATATGAGCATTATTAACTCCAAAGGACATGAACGGTGCCATATAAAGTCAATTTATATAAAAATCATGCAATCATTCAGAACAAATTTTATATAAAAAGATCTACAGTCTCTGAAAGGACATAGTACATGATTAGCTCCACTTCACATGCTTAATATGTTTAACAGAAGGCTAGCCTTTAAAAAGAAAAAGAAAAAATTAGCCAATCCTGAACAAAACTACCTATTTTCCTCTAAGTTGAAAACGCTGCTCAGCTGCCTGTTTACATCCTGGCCTGTAAACACGGTGCTGGATGCGAGCTGTGTGTGGAGGTGAATCGCTGCTTACGTTTTGATCAAACAAGGTGGTTACTGCTGCTGGAGTGCCAGCGTGACCCTCAGCCCAGCAAGCAGAGCCGTGCCCGGCAACAGCGGCTGCCCCCTCTCCCCGATCGGCTCCACCGCACCGGAGCTGTGCCGGGCAGCCAAGGGCGGAACGCTATCCACCCGAGCAGCAGGAAGCACACAGGAGAAAGTCAAAACCTCTGAAAAAGTAAAACAACATCTTATGGGAGTAGGCAGCAGCTAATTAGCAGACTGCCCTCACCCGCACACATGCACATACAGTTTTAACCATCTCTGTAATTGTCTCAAGGGCATGAAAGACTATTTGGTGGCATGTAATGATACCTTCTGCATGAATATACTTCCATGAGGTCCTGCTCCTCATCCCAGTGGGGTTTGAAACCTCAACATCCTGAGCAGCTCACGTCTGAGGCTGTAGAAAAGAAAACAAACAGTAGAGGAAAAGAAAATGGGGGGAAGGAAGAGGGGAGACACAAAAGAAAGGGGAGCGGGGTGCCGAGAAGAGAAGGAGGCTGAGAACTGATGGGGTGCGAGGTGGCCCTTGTCCATGCAGTGAATTCAGCTCGTGAGAGCTACACAACAGTTCACCTTCCAGTCTCTCCCCTTTCCCCAGCCTGGCAAGGTGCTGGTACAGCATGAGCAGGCGCACAAAATGTCCTAAAGAACTCACCTAAACAGCAGATGCAGCTGATGAACAGATTGGTCATCATGCAGAAGAGGGGGTTGGAGAAAAACTCCTGGTGGTTATGACTGCAGCTCAGGTCAGCTCAAGTATTTCTTGTCTATTTTATCCTGCCTCCCCTAAAGGGCAGAGGAGTCATTTGCATGCAAAGAGAGAACTTGAGCTGTAATTTGAAGGAAGAGAGGGATGTTACTTTGACAGAGAGGAACTCTGCAGGTGCAAAAAAAACCCCCAGCCTGAATGATACCGGGATCCAAAAAGCTGGGATACTCATGTCCCTCCAATGAATGTCAAAGCCCCAAGAATATTAGGTAATAGCTATGCAACAACTCACCACCTGGAGCTTCTTTTAACTTGAAATTCAAGTTAAATGGAGCTTCATTTTTACTTGAAATAAGAGTTTCAAAAAAATGCCCTAAGATTTACAGCTTCCCTCTTTTTCTCTAGTAGACAGGAGCCCAGTGTGTGGAGCAGGATTGTCCCAGCCCGAAAGTCTGCCCAGACTGAATCTTCCTGTCATCCTTGGGTGAAGCCTCCATCATATCTAAGTACAAGAAAGGTAGATGAATGAGAAAAAACAGCACTCAAACTGGGGAAGCTGGAAGGGCTCTCAATGGCCTGGTAATATGTACTCCAACTCGTGACACTGATTACCTAAAACTGGCCCAAACTCTAGGGACAGGTATGAGTCCATCCAAGGGTATAGAGGGACCTGGCAGAGGTGCTCACCAAGCCACTTTCCATCATCTGCCTGCAGTCCTGGCTGACCGGGGAGGTCCCAGTTGACTGGAGGTTAGCAAATGTGATGCCCATCTACAAGAAGGGTCAGAAGGAGGATCTGGAGAACTACAGACCTGGCAGCCTGACCTCAGTGCCAGGGAAAGTTATGGAGCAGATCATCCTGAGTGCCATCATGCAGCACATATGGGACAACCAGGGGATCGGGCCCAGTCAGCATGGGTTTATGAAAGGCAGGTCCGGCTTGACTGACCTGATCTCCTTCTATGACAAGGTGACCCGCCTAGTGGATGAGGGGAAGGCTGTGAATGTTGTCTACCTGGACTTTAGTAAAGCCTTTGACACCGTTTCCCACAGCATTCTCCTGGAGAAGCTGGCTGCTCACAGCTTGGACAGGCATATGCTTCGCTGGGTAAAAAATTGGCTGCATGGCCGGGCCCAAAGAGTGGTGGTAAATAGAGTTAAATCCAGTTGGCAGCCGGTCACAAGCGGTGTTCGCCAGGGCTCAGTATTGGGGCCAGTTCTGTTTAATATCTTTGTCAACGATCTGGACGAGGGGATCGAGTGCACCCTCAGTAAGTCTGCAGATGACACCAAGTTGGGCGGGAGCGTTGATCTGCTGGAGGGTAGGAAGATTCTAGAGAGGGATCTGCACAGGCTGGATTGATGGGCTGAGGCCAACTGTATAAGGTTTAAAAAGGTCAAGTGCCAGGTCCTGCACTTGGGTCACAACAACCCCATGCAACGCTACAGGCTTGGGGAAGAGTGGCTGGAGAGCTGTCTGGCAGAAAAGGACCTGGGGGTGCTGGCTGACAGCCGCCTGAACATGAGCCAGCAGTGTGCTCAGGTGGCCAAGAGGGCCAATAGCATCCTGGCTTGCATCAGCAATAGTGTGCCCAGCAGGACTAGGGAAGCAATCGTCCCCCTGTCCTCAGCACTGGTGAGGCCGCACCTCGAGTACTGTGTTCAGTTTTGGGCCCCTCACTACAAGAAGGACATCGAGGTGCTGGAGCGTGTCCAAAGAAGGGCAACAAAGCTGGAGAAGGGTCTAGAGCACAAATCTTATGGGGAGCGGCTGAGGGAGCTGGGGTTGTTTAGTCTGGAGAAGAGGAGGCTGAGGGGAGACCTTATCGCTCTCTACAACTACCTGACAGGAGGTTGTAGCAAGGTGGGGGTCAGTCCTTCTCCCAAATAACAAGCAATAGGACGAGAGGAAATGGCCTCAAGTTGCGCCAGGGGAGGTTTAGGTTGGATATTAGGAAAAACTTCTTCACTGAAAGGGTGGTCAGGCACTGGAACAGGCTGCCCAGGGAAGTGGTGGAGTCCCCATCCCCAGAGATATTTAAAAGACATGTCAATGTGGTGCTTAGGGACATGTTTTAGTGGTGGACTTGGCAGTGCTAGGTTAACAGTTGGACTTGATGATCTTAAAGGTCCTTTCCAACCTAAACAATTCTATGATTCTATTCTATGAGTCACTGGCTCAACTCAGAACCATGACCAGAAATACCTATTGATAAAAACATAGCTCCTCTGTGCACAAAGGCCAATTCCCAATTGTATTTCTGTGCAGCCCAAGTACACATTACATATGTAATTATAGAGCAGGTAAATCAGGTTCAAAGTATATTTGATTTTTGCAAAACAACTGTAAATCACATATTTAGAAGCTTTCCCTATTCTTAATAACATAAATCATTAAAGGAAAATTAAAAGAGAAAACCCAAGCTCTTAGTTTCAGGTAGATGACAGGTATTCAGTCACGATAAATTGCTTGACTCAGGAAAGAAATGGAGCTCTTGCTACGTTCTCAATTAACACTAAGGAATACATCACTCAAGGACAACAGTCAAAAATTAAGCAGCTGTTATATGTTACACACATTCTCAGCGTCTTGTTTTCATTTTATAAATGCATTTTTCTCCAATCCAGTTGTTGAACTTTTATTGAAAAAGAGTACTGTATTCAACTGCCCTCTCCATGCTATTTTATTTAGATTTTCATATCTCCTACATTACAGCAGTAGTCAACAAACAATTCCTTGAAGTCCTTTATCAGTTCTCTTATAACTTAATTGCACTTCTGTCTTCCATGAAGAGACATACAAAAAAGCTTTGCTCTCTCTCCTCCTTGGTGTCTTGTCCTAGCTTGTAAGTGCTGAGTGTTTTATTAAGTACCTGGAAGATTTTCAGTGCTGTAAAAACTAACATCTATTTTTAAAAATCTGAGTCTTAAAATTAAAGCAACTGAAAGTGTTCATTATTTTGAAATTAGACAAGTACTCAATAAGAAACATATGAATTCCAACATTTTAAAATGACTGCATCCTTTGGTAAAAGCATTTGAGATAGAGAAACATTTTCTATACATACTGCTCCAAACACAAGAAAAAGAAAGAAAGATGCTCGCGCAGACTCTGGAACTGTAAGATGTCCATAAGGGACAAGGAACATCTATGCCTGGAGGAGAAATAAGCTGTAGTAGCCTGCTGGCCACAGAGCTGGGAACAGACCATGAAAAACCAAGACAAGAGACCCAAACCCCCAGCGCAGGGCATCATCCCGCTCCAAAGCAGCTGAAACCCTCTGCTTTGGTGGATGTCTTTGAGTGATCTGCCTTTCTTGAAGCTTGGCCATCTCTCAGATGACTATTACAGCAATAAGCTGGAATAAGAATTGAAGGTAAAGAAATACTGGAGGAAAAGAAGTGAAGATGGCAGCAGTCTAAAATACCTAACAGCAGTAGAAACTGCCTTAGGAAGATGAGTGACAGAACTGATGCAACACCTTCAGTCTCTCCAAGCCTCTCTTCACTGTGGTGACAGATCATCTCAGGCCCTCCTCTTCCTTCTTCCCTACCTCCAGTTTTTCAGTGTACTGAAAAATCAGGAATTAAGTGACTAAAACTAGCAAAACAATGATGTACTGTCAATAACTTTCATATCAACTTGAAAAGCTGTACTCAAATATTTATTTCCAAAACTGCTAAAAAACCTTCTTCCCACATATACTTCAATTCGACTCCTGGGTGGGAGATGAGCTACCAAAAGACTGAAGTCTTTTCTATAATGCCAAAGTTTAAGGCATTAAAAAACATGAAAGATTTAGCAAAATAAGTGACTAGAAGCTCAGCAGAACCAGTTGTGTAAGGTAAAACGGGTCCAAGCCTGCTCCTACATATGCTGTAGCTGGGTGCTGAAGGAAGGCCGTGGCCACCTCTCCGTTGCTCTCAAGGTGTCCCCTCGGGTCCGGCGCCGAAACCCACACCCAGGCAGACACAGCAAGGCTTGGCAGGAGCCCTTCCAGCACCCACGAGAAACAGAGGGTTACTCACACGAATTCAAACAGCTTTTAAACCATGAGTGAGTTTGAGTCATCCCTCCTTTTCCTGGAAAGGTGAGGAACAGATAACTTCCAGAAGAGGCTTTTTTTCCCTGAAATAAGTTATTGAGAAAGGGAAGAGTCAATGAGGTCTTGACATGTGCTTTCACTGCTAATGTGCTTTCAAACTTTTTCCTTCTTTTTAGGGCAATTTTTCATTTAGATGTTTTATCAGTTACTTATATTTTACAGTATGATTTATTTACAAAATATAGGAACATTTAGAAAATGAAAAGTGCATTTTCAGAATGAAATGCTTCATATTAACACTATTCTGAAATTCAGTTCTCTGGATAAGAGTAAAATACAAAAGAATAAAATAGAATAAACAAAAAAAGAATAAAAATAATTTTAAAAACCCTATTTGACCTGAAATGACCTTTGGAGTAAATTTTGAAGAGTTTCTTTTGGCCTTTATTGTTGAGACCATTCCTTTTTTATTTTTAACACAGCAAAGACAAAAAATAACTGGCAGTGACATAAGCTCATCTCACTCCAGCCTTCCAAAATTTCCAAAATGAATCCCATTCAAAACATTCACGCAACCAATTCACAGCAAAATTAAGACTCCCAAAGAGGCGCAGATGTAAAAACTTGAATTCACCCTATCACATTGTTTTCTCGGCGTGAAGTGGCGAGGAGCCGCGGAGCCAAACGCACCGGCGGCTGCTGCCAAGGAGGGTTTTGTTCCTGCTCGCGCCTCCCTCCCTCCTCTCCCCACTCCACCCTCGGCTCCACAAGCCGTGCATCAGCCTCGCTGCCTCCTCAGCCTCTGCCCAAAAGTTTCAGCTCACTAACGCAGCAAGAATGAGCCCGATTTTATTCACAGGTCGGAGAATTGTACAGGGCCCCAGAAGAGCCCGGTTAGCACCCAGAAAATCCAAGGTGGGACTGGGGGGTCAGAAACAGCTCCTTGCCGCAGCGGTGGCGAGCTGTTAGATCAGCCCAAAGCATACCCACGCAGTTTCACTTTTACTCAGAAATGAAAAAAAGCTAGCTAAATATGTTTTCAATTTTTGCTGTCACTTCATGATGCTTACCACAAAAATATTCATGCTTTTCTTCCTAAGCACCATACTAGGTGAACTACACTTCAAAAAAATACAAAGTCTTTCTAATGAAATCATGAGTTGTCTACATCAAGAAAGGTCACTAACATTGTAGATTTATCTGGACAAAAATAGTAATAAAAGAAAACCTTGGAAATGTGTTTAGCAAAACTGTATTTAGGATATCAGCTGACTATGGAATAACACAGAATTTATATATTAGTTGCCATGGCTTAATGCGTATGCATACACTCATATTATTATTGCCATTTAAATTATAAAAGCAGGAAACAAATATATATTTTATGAATAATACATATTTTTATACATGTATATAAACATAAGTATATAAGAGTAAATAAATCTCATGCAAAACTGTTACATTTACCGTGTGTATTTTAAGGGCCCCGGTGCAATACTGATGGTGCATTAACAATCAGGTTCCTAATTGTCTGTGACATAACTGTCTTAAGGAACTAAAAATATTGACATGACTAAAAATTCCTTGTATTAAAATTTACACAGATGATCAGATTTCTGCGAGTATGAAATCAACTCAAACTAAACAGTTTTTATATCCTAAAAAGCTCCACAGTGTAAGGATACCTTGTGATCACTGACACGAACCCTCAAGCCAGCTGGAGTACTGTATGGAGCTGCACAATTTACGATAGAAAGACGGTACCTGCTCGCCCAAGAACTCAAAGGAGCTGGATCCTGCTGTCCTTCCTCCACAGCAGCAGGACAGACTGACAGGGCCTGGCAGCGCACCGATCAAAGCTGAAACGCGTGCTTACTAGGACACCTAAGGAAAGAAGCTATGTCCTAATTAGAGACCTGAGCATGTCTACAAATCTAAGAGATGCAGCAGGTACTTCATGGACATCTTATTCTGTAACTATATGAGAAATAAAGAAAAAAACTAAGATAAATGAGTCTGCGTTAAAAATGCATATAGGTCTTTTAACATTACATATTTTCCCTATGCTTATGTGCATTATCATGTTTATAACGAACAAAACAAAGGAATTCATGTTAAAAAGTGAGATGTCAAAATAAATTCTCCAGGCTTTGACCTCTGCGCATTTATAGAAACATATGCATTTCTACTTTATATGCGTAGTATGTATTCTTCTAGTATTTGGATACTACCCCACCTAAATCAAGTATTTCTCCATTTGTTTCAAGGAGAGTGCACTAGAAACCAGAAGTTTTAACTGAACAATCAGAACCCAGACCAAAATCAACTGCATAGGTTACAGCCAGCTACGAGGTTTGAAGGTGGCGAGGATAAAGAGCTTAGTCCACCATCCAAATACAAAGTTTTAACTTGAATTGATGTCAGGTTATAACTTTGAAATAGTCATCGATTTTTCAGTAGAAGAAAAACCCAAGCTAAACTGCAATCGGTGAGATCTTTGGCAGGCAAGGAGCTCTGTGTCCTGCGCCTCCCACAAGTGCCCATCCCGTCCAGGGAGCCACTGCAGTAATTTCATCGACAAAAACGAAGATCAAAGAATCCATGAAAATGAACTACAGCAGGGCCAAGCATCCCATAAACATCCCCTGCAGATGGTTGCCAATCTGCTGCTTAAAAACCTACAAGAAAAGAGCTTTCACATCATCATTAGGTGCCTGTTAGACTGTTTTCCATCTTAACATTCAACAAAAATATTTTTTTCTTGCAAATAAAGCTAATCCCTTCCTTCCCACAGGAAATATCAAGAACAACTGATAAACATTTTTTGTTGCAGCAATATTTTAGGTATTAGAAGGGAGAGTTCCTTCCTCAGACTTCTTTTATTCTAGTCCAGGAATACTCAATTCCCTTTATTTTTTTCTTAAATGCAATGTTATCTATTGTTTCCATTTAGGGGAATTTGCCGACCTATTTCTTAAAATGTGTTGCCCGAAATCACTGGCACTTGATAGAAGAATTATTTTCACATCTTGTATAAAAAATTCCTGCTAACCGTTACGTGTGTTTTGCTTTTTGCAATAGTATCAAGTTGCTCACCTCTGTGCAATCAGATGCTTTTTTCCCTCACGCATCTTGCACGATGGGGGGAACGGCTTGCTTTCACACACTTCGCTTCCCCTCATGTTCAGGATTTCACATTCCTTCCTACTGAATTTTAGCTTGCTGCTTTTGGATCACCTGTGCGACCTGCCTAATTACTGACTTCCGAGCACAGCTACCCGTTTGCGAGCACTGCCTGCCCATGCAGTAACCCCCGCAGGCCTCCGACTTCCCTGGTGTTCCCTCAAACACGTTAATGGATATTCTGAACCAGGACCGTGACATAACCTCAGGTATTGCACTGGAAAAGCCTTTTTAGATTTTTTCCCTCCAATTTTTTAGTAAGGGTGCCTTCACCCTATTTCCTTAGCATGTATTCAATTATTCACTTAAAGTCATAGAGCCAAATACGACGCTAGAATTACCGTGTTAGAGCTCTGCCTCCGTTCTGTGCCCGAATCACTAAACAACACGTTCCCCCTCAGCGTAAGAGCGTAAATCCATGTCTCCAAAAGTAGAAACTACACCAGCCTAAATTATCCATGACCTCATTTTTGAAACATAAACGCATCTGCCTTCGCTCTCCCAAACAATGCCAGCTTTCATTGCTTATTAGCCCAGGTCTCCCACAAACACTTTTGGCACTGTTACCTCACTCCTTAGCCAAGGGAAAAACACCTAAAAATATTTCCATCGAGCTGTTACTATAGCCTCCCAACCTCTCCCTGTGATTCGCCGTGCATGATGCTAACATAACAGCTTGCTGGCTCAAGAGAGGCGGCAAGCTGAGCTGTACGCATGGCCAGTCTACCCAAAACACGCTCAGCACCTCCTTCTGCCCACACTTGGGTGTTCTCCTGTTGCACCTTTAGCTCAGCTAAGCTGTAAGAGCTTGCAGTTATTGCTAGAGAGGAAACAAATCACACCGAGGTGGGCTTCACCCAACGCAAAGAGCGGCTGGTGTGGTAGCAGACGGGCACCGCATCCCACGAGGAGTGAGGCAGCGCTGCTGCCCAGGTCCATCACGCCTGAATCCAGCCCAAACCTATCTTAACATGCGTTCTGAGTATGATCAGCACAACTATCCACGCAGTACTGAAGGGATATGGTGTTTGAATAACAAAATAACTATACGTGTATTACAAAATACCTATAATCTTTCCATTCTACAGATAATTTGGTATTAGAAAAACTACAGGATTCAACAGCAGGTATATAATATAAAAGTATTTATTAACTTTCATGAAACAGAATATGGCTAAAAAAAAATCTTCTTGGGTCCCTGTTGAACTTTCTCTCTTTGCCCTAAGGAGGAGAATCAGTCTCTCACAGGAATTTGGGAAAAATTAAAAAAAAAATATTTAACCCAAACACAACCATCTTCTAGAAAGCCAAATGTGAAGTGAACTCTGAGCAACAGAAGTCAACCAGTGCATGGAAATAAAACCCCTGCCTCTACGTACAAATAAAAATACATAAAAAGTGGCAGAGATGATTTATTTCTATTATCAAAACTTCTAAAAACTTCAGTTTTTAAATAAAACATTTGCTGGGTGTAAATAGCACACTGCATAAAACACAGCTAAAGAAATTTAAATGTATCCATCATTTGAAGTCCCAAACCTAGCTTAGCCTACTAATGTATTTCTCCTGTGGATTCATGAGCTGATTGTATAGAATGCTTCCAAAAAAACCACCCTTCAGCAGGAGGAAATATGTATTTTTCTATTTTTAAGCTTTTAAAAAATATTTTTTTAATTTTAGCAAGGCCATCTTTCAAAAGCATATCCAACGTCAAGCTTGAAGAAAAAATTCTGCCTCTTTCAAAATAATTTGCAAACTTTATTGGATTTTTAAAAGCCTGATTACAGGACAAAACATGCATTAAGCATTTTGCTAAAATTCCAAAAACATAATTGCAGGATGTCATTATATTCAAAGGGTCATGTCCATAAATACCTGCAGCTTAAAAGCAGCCTGGCATTTTTTAAGAGCTTTAGTATCTGAAAAAGGCAAATGTTCCATACACTGTTCTTAAAATTCTGACATTACATTGCAATGGTTAAAGCAAGAAACAGCTCAACTGAAGACTACAGAAAATCCCTGTCTTCTCAGGAGGTCTACATTTGGTTATACAATACTACTCTGGAAACAGCACTTCACCAAAGGTCTGGCAATTGGCTTCTGCTTAAAACATACCCTGCCTCATAACATTCTTCAAAGGATTAAAACATAATTGATTCTGGCAGTACACATGGTCAGCATGATGTGCAGGGGGTTGCCAGTGGACATGGGGCCCTTACATAAAGGGCTGTTTTCTTTGTTTAAAATGGAAAAAAGAGTGGGAGGTGTGGAGAACAGTGAAACACAAAATGACTCAGAATCATAAAACATATTTTTTGAATCAGATTATTTCAACAACCGCATATGCAAATAGAAGGCTTCAAACGAGGACGGTGGCAGAGCTTCTGAATTGCTAAGGCAATTCACATATTCTTATTTCCATAAAAAAAGATAGAAGCTATAGTTATATACATCCTTCTAAGTATTCAGAGAATATTGCAAGTTGAACTCCAGAGAAGTGATCGGTATCAGTCTGAAAGTGACGGGGAACGGATTGATCGTGCACTGGCTGGACTATTAGAGAAAGCAAAGGGATCCTTTTCCTTTTCTTTATTATCATGTTTATGTTTATGCTTATGCTTATGCTTGTGTTTCTTCTTCTTTTTCTTGTGCTCATGGTGGTGATGGTGATGGTGATCACTATGTTTTGAGGAGTTTGATTCCTTGCTAAACACAGACAGTGGAGCTGCTGAGACAGGGTGCATGTTCACCTCTCCCAAAGATTGTTCTTTACCTAAAAAAAAAAAAAAATGGATATAGTGGGATTAATAAATGCTTAACTTGCATTGTTTTCAAACATAAGAAATTCCGAAAGATTAGATCAAACCTACATTATCATTTAAACATGCAAACACAGAATCTGCTGCTATACTTGTACCATTAGCTTTTTGTTTTTGTCAGAAAAGACTCTGAACACGCCATTAATGCTCCCGTACTACTGACAATTTTTACAGAGGAACTCCTTCCTCCCTCAAAAGTATAAATGTGTCCCAGGCAATTAGGAATTGTAAAGAGCTAAGAAGCTGCAAGTTATACTAGCTTCCAGAAATTCATTTTTAAACAGAGTAGGAAGGCCACTATACCATGAATAATGAAAATATAACTGCTTATGAAAACTAGGATATAAAGTGCAGGACTGGCACACGTTAAAGTGCAGTTTTGGGATGTGAACTCCTTTTAGTCAGGATCTAAAGCTCCCTGCAAGAACACACATTTTATGATATTGAACAGAAAATTAAATTGCTTTTTCCAAAAATTGCATCTTACAACCAATTTAGCCTATTTGAAAGATCATACAAACTTTTGTTCTTAAACAAAAAGCAAATCCCAATTACACCATCTTTATTAGTATATATTTCACAAATACACTAGAACTACTTATATATTGAGTAAGCCTGGTATCTGAATCTGAGGAGAGAAAACCTGATCCATGACCTCTCAATTCCTGAACCACTTTCTCATTCTCTCTTCGGCTCATTTAATAGTTCATTATTTCACACAAACTGCAATAGCTTCGATAGTAGGGATTAAAGGGCAATAATCTAATAACAACATTGTTAACGAGGGGAAACACTTGGAAGGTAGGAAAGCTCGAATTCCTTTAGGGAGAAATGGAATCAAATCACTCACGTTGCAAGAATGTGCTTTAACTACTAGACAAATATAGAAGAGCACCATCAGATTTCTGAAGGCAACTACTCCGTTAAGTTTTACTTAAAGTGGATTTTCTTCACAGCTGCTTAAAATGTTGGGTTCCCCCCCACCCCCCCTAGTTTTTGGTGAAAATATCCCTGTTAAATAACAGGGAATTATGTTATATACTTTGCAATTATCTTTTTCTGTATATTTGAAAGCAGATTTTTTTTTTTCCCCAGTACATCTTTCTGTTTGTTTGTTAGGTTTTGTATCTTTAAAGGCAAGAATGATTTGTCTATGGTCATGGATTCTTGGGAGTCTGAAGAGCCTGTGACAAACAAGCATTGAGAAAGATTTCCATGCAATCTTTCTAGCCTTATCCAAAAGATTAAGAACTGACTCAATCAAGCACATATATAGGAAAGTTTCTATACAGTACAGCTGTTCTGGTTTTTGTTTGTTTGTTTTTAAATATGGCTGGAAAAAAAAACCAAAATTACATCTGTAAGCAGTGTTTATAAGTCAGAATAGAGATACAAAACATTTCTACAATGAGGATAATCAATAACTTACTATGGGACATGGTGGAATTGATTGCTTAAAGTCTTAAACAGTAAAAGTGATGTCTTTCTAGAAAACATGTTTGGGCTTGACCACAAGATGTGAATATGGTGCAATATAAAATTCTGCTAATGTTACAATGGAGGCTAGACTAGAGTACAATAGATTCCTATAGACTTAAAACCTCTAGTATGCCAGTATTTCAAAAAATTTTAATTTTTATTTCATCAGAACTATGCAGTAGTAATCTCATGTTATCAATGCAAACATTTATTGTTGGAACTCACAATGACTTTACTTTTTTATGTATATTACGGCAAATAGAAGATATGCACACAAATTCAAACTTCCACTTGCTGACTTCAATGGACAGTTACTACAACTTTTTTACATTGTTACCTGAAGCAGTTCTCAACAATGCAGACAGCATGCAAGTATACTGAATTTGATGCAAAAAGATAAGAGATTGCTTCACAATTTAACAATTTCTAATTATATTTCTCTTAAGGAACTCCTACCTGTACTTAAACCTAACCCCATAACCTGAGCTCATTCCTCTAAAGCATACAGCTTTTAAACAAATAAGAAAAATTTCCTTAGCAGCTGCAAGCATGCAAAGCCAGCCATGAAACACAAGAGAGAATGGTGGAAAAAGGAGCATCTCTGACTTGGGCCATTAGAAAAGGAATGGTTGGAGGCTGTACCTCAGAAAACCGAAGCACACAATATTTGACACCATTGAAACAGGCTGCAGTAGTTAAAGGTGAACTGTTGCAGTGACACAAGCACAGCTTCTAGTAACACAGAAACAACGGTTGTGGCAAAAAGCCTGAAGACCACCGATCAGCGTTCGTCCATAAAAGATGTACAAAAGATTACCCAAGGTATGGAACACATTCGCACATGTTCTCAAGCTACAGGCACATGATGCATTAAAATATACAAGGCAAACTAAAGTCAACTTAAAAGAAAACAAAAAACCCACACACGTAACAGAAACCCTTAAAACCTCACAGCTCCGTTAGTTCCAAATTGTGAAGTTATTTATATGGAAACTGAATCTGTGAGTCTAGACACTGCATTTGTAACAACCTCAAACCAAAGCTAAGACTCCTAGCTTTAATAATTTTAACCCAGTATAACTGGTATAAGGGCATGGGCTTAAATCCGCAGGGATGATGTAGCAGCAGTGCCAAGAGCCAGTGAAGACCAAGGATGCAACCAAACAAACCCTCTTGACACTGCTGCACTACCTGCCACTTGTGCAAATTGCCTGCTGTTTACTGAACTACCAGCTCTGCTAAGGCAACAGTCTGCATTATCACTTCTTTACTTATTTCAGGTGGGTTATTAAAAAAATCTATTATTTAAAGCAGTGAAACACCATTGACTGGAGGAAGTTAGGAAGCAAATACAACAGTAGTTTAAGCCAACAGGACTGAAGGGGCGGTGATGAGCACCTGGAAACTGAAAAAGGCAGGAATATCTTCAGGAAGGGGAGAAATGGGATCCAACTGCGACCCAAGGGCTACTGACACTTAAGGAGACAGTCCACATTGGTAACAGGGCACAAATGTCAATAAAAAACGAAAGAATGTCATTACAAAAATCTACTTTTACTGAGCCGGTATTAAGAGCAGACATACACTTTCTTCATAGCCATCAATGATAGCTATAATCTGTTGTTTTTTTAAATGCAAAAATAACAACTATCCAGAAAATTTCTTCCTACTTTTAAAGAGTGCTTTGAAATCAGGAATCAAATATATTGATCCTGGACAATGGCTCAGAAAGGATGTACGCAGACTACCGAACTCAGTTGTCTGTAAAATGGACAGAGCTGTAAAAGCTCTATAAAAAAATCTTACAGATTTGTACCTGTAAAATTCACCGTTGAACTTGCAGAACACTTTTCTTCATTTTAGTTTCTTTTTAATTAGTATCTACTTAAAGCCCATGCCAGGAACCTGCCAAACTAGGAAAGCAAGGCTAAATACGAATTGCTTTACAGGGCATTAATATCATCGTCATATCAACGGGGGTAGCCGGACTGCTGCAAGGAGGCACGGAGCACTCCCTCTTCCTGCAGGGAACCCACTTCCTCCTGGCAGAGAGCGCAGGACTGGAGCCCGGGCTTCTCGAATCACAGAAACACACAGCAAGTGGAGGGCGAGCCCAGGAGCTCGCTTCTGAAGTGGTTAGTAGCATTCCTTGGAAGAAAATGCACATGCATGTCTCTATCCACTTGGATCTCCTTCTGTTTGGGATGTGGAGATTCCAATGTAATTATTGGCTTTGTGGTGTTCCAGCTAGCTGGGTAGGTGTTTAAAATTAGCCAGGATTACTATCCCATGGGAGAAAGATCAGAAACTCTGTGCATACCTTGTCACAGGGACCGACACAAATGCTGTAGATATTGTGAGAGAGAATAAAACGTGAAAACACAGATCTTGTAGCTTAGTTTTAGAATGAAAGGGGTTTAGATCGTGATAAGCTATGACATAACATTTTCTGTTGTAACAAAAATCGCTGTCAGATAATTACAACATCCTGTTCATCAATTATCTAGGGTAAGTTTTTTTCTTTTTAAGAATCATTGGTGCATGAACATCGAACAATGTTGTTGGTTACAGTGTTTTACCTATTTTACTCTTATCTTGTTACTGAACCTTTACAATTTGGGAACGTGTAGCTTGAGACTTTAACATGCCAACAAGCTTTCCTAAGATCTTGCATATGGTGTCTCCTATATTTCTGATTTTGTGTAAAGAGGGTGGGACACCACAGACTTAGAGTCCCTGTTTCTTTGCATGTATAATCAATTTAAAACAGCTGGCTTATGTAGGACTTTTCCAAATTGACATTTGTTAAAAATGACCCCATTTGCACCCTGATTTATTCAAACGTCAGAGAGGGAGACACCAACTTCACAAATCACAGCAAAGGGTAAGGCCCATGGGTCCAGTGTTTTGGCTGAGGACAGGCTGGTGCTCCAGAACCCGACACTGACCACCTCTGGGAAGAAGGGGACATCAACACAAACATGTGAGCACTTAATATGTTTCTCTGAGAACCCAAAGAAAGCTTGCTAATGAGAAAAATAACGCACTCTCTTTGCCTAGCAGTTGAATCACAGCTCTGGGTAGCATTTTCTGCAAGGAGAGAACACAAAAAAAGCTGAAAAGATCTTAAAAACTGTTTCGACAAAGCTGAAAAGATCTTAAAAACTGTTTCGACAATTACCCTGTTTTTCCTTATTTCTACTTTTCTTTTTTAGTATTACCCTGCAAACATCCAAGATACACCATTTTTTATTTTAATGCTGTGTTTATGCATCTGTTGAACCATCAACAAAGCACATATGGAAAGTTACCAAGCATAAATGATTCGAAGCTTCCAGAATGCAAGTGTCTTGTCATTTGTCTCAAGAAGCAGATTTTTCAAATTATATATCTCTGAAAATAAGTTATAGTTTTCTGTCTAGTAGAGTGTTAAGGACCATATGACAAAATTTAAGGCTTGAGAGTGAGAAGTAAAGGTCTAGTTAAAAAAAAACAAACACAAAAACACCCAAAAGTTTTCTGAGGATATGCTAAACAAATCAGTTAATGTGGCTCCAACATAAAAAAACTTAACTAGTTCCAACTGACAGATTCATTTGACTTCATATTTTTTAGTGGGACTTATATCCAGATAGATAATTCCTTCTACCTGTACCAAAGGATAGCCTCTGCTAATGTACTGCATAGACGAGCTGGTGATTTAACTAAAATGTACTTCCAATTGGTAACCATTTTATTAATTTTCTCATTTGACTTCCAAAAGAAGACTTTGCTTTGTCCTTACATTAAAATAACAGCTTAACTGTGGTGTTATTTTTACTACATTTACTTTAATATTCTAGAAAATTACTTTAATATTCTAGAAAATCCCTACTCTAGAGAAAAAAAAAAACATTTAAATCAGTAAGTCAATTCAGGCTACTTTGTGCCTCTAACAGTTCCAGGCAGTTCACTTGAAAATTTAGTTGCTAGCCTTATCCATCTTCTAGGTTTGAGAGTGATCAGTTGTTTTCTCAGAGACAGTCACAGCTACAATATTATGTTGTTTTTATTAAATCGTGTAGTTGACACACTGCTGCAATTCTCATTTATGTCGTCACTTTACCTGCAGGGCTTATGTTTCTATTAAAGCTGTTTTCATGCACTTCAGGATAAAGCACTTGAAAACACCCTTTCTTGTGAAGTGTACAATTAACCACGGACAATTTCAGTGAGGCAAAATTATCTACAGAACCTCAAAGCCTGTAAGTTACCAGTTTGGAAACAGTTATATTTTAGGTAATAAAGTCAACATACGTGTAACGGATACTATCAAACAGATAATATATTAATATTATATGTTATTCAAGGGTAGTCTAACAGAACAGTTGTAACAGCTTTTCCCTCCTTAAAAAGTAAAGTAGAAATCTATCATTGTCAGTGGTGTCCTCATATCCAAAAAGTGTTCATTTATATATTTGTCTGTGTGCTGATGTTTCAGTAACCCTTTTTGGCAGCCGGCCACTAACTAATGGCTGAACTCTGAGGCACTGGTGCTCTTACAGCTAACCCGGGTAATGCCGCTGAGCTGCAGAGGACCGGGCTTTTTATGCAGTTCAGACTGAATTCCTATTAACTACTGTATCCACACTTGAAACGCAGTGATTTGCACCACGAGCTCAAATCTACTGTTGTAAATGTACTGTTTAAACATAATGACTAGAGTAGTTTCCCTCTACACCTCACTGCAGTATGTGCTGTATCCAGTTTCAAATCGTTCCAGAAACAATTCAACCCAGCTAAATCATTATTTCCTGAAACTGCAGACAGCAACTGTGGTAAGACCATAATCCAATCAACACGTATGACTGTGGCCTAGACCTTCGAAGTTTCATGTATATCTACACTGTAAACAGAGTGACCTACAAGGTCAGCAGTGGAAATTTCCAGTTTGATTATCCTGGAAAACAGCAAAAGGATTAATCGAATGGCCAAAGGATTTTTCTGATCTGAATCTGAATGCTCAGATGTGTCCTCAAAGCCCACTGCTCCTGAATGTGATCAGAAAAAGGACAAAGAGAACATCACTGTACTTACTTTTTTTTTCCTTTTGTAGAAATAAAGAAAAGAGAATTGGATACTGCTTTGTATCAACCATCAAACTACCACAAATAGTTGGGAAAATTCTCATTAAATGTTTATCAGTGATGGCCTGTTGAGCCATAACGATGTGTAACTTCACTGGTAGATCATGCAGGCTACAGCCAGGCATTTATTTTGGAAGCAGAAAAGAACAAGCCAATCAATAACCACTGACACATACAGCAGAACTTTTTTCAAGGTTAATTTTCAAGTATTGTACTTTCAGATGAATGAAATATTAAAGTAAATAAAGACACGTATCTTAATCTGATTTCACTGAAGTCAACGCTGCATGACAAGTCACCTTACAGTCTGAAATGAGAGTTTAAATCTACTGTTTACACAAAATCTGATCTTGAAATTCTTTTGATCTTAAGAGTAGGGAGCGTTACTACTATTCTTGCTGATTTAGTAGCAAACAAAAATCTGTTCTTGCATTAGAAACGTGACCTTGCACAGCTTTAGAGGCTCAAAGGAGGCTACCCATGTTTCCAGTCCTTAGGGCAGATGAATAATCAACACAACAGCATTCTTCAGACAGTTCACAACTGATATTTTGTTTGTTTTAACAACTTGTGAAAAATGCTCAGAATCTTTTATAACTACCAGAGCCCACAGTTGTATTATCATAGACAGGATGCTTTAGTAGAATTTAAAACTTTTTCTACATGAACAACTACAAAAGCTGCTGTAACTATGGTACTGAAACCTGTAATCCTGCAAGAGTTGTAGTACAAGGCTTCTTTTATTGCCCTTGCAGCATGTCTCAACCCTAACCTTTCACATCCATGAGCAGAAGCATACAGAAAAAAAAAGCTTTTAAAGGAAAATAATATTTTCCTGGCTTTATGGGGGTTACATCAACTTGAACAAATCCAAATTATCATTCAGGGTGGTGTGGGGAGTGTTAAAAAAAAAAGAATACACAGATACTGCAGGATTTAGACCCAACATGAACTTCCTCCTGGCAGCTGCTGTTCGCAGGCGGTGTTTGGCTGATGACCTAACACTTCATGTGACATGTGGGGACATAACCCACAGCTGTGAGAGAACCGAGCATGGACTAAGAGCTCGCTGCCTTCCAAGTAAGAGTCACAGAACTGAGGCAGATACAAGATCTTACAGATGTACTGACAAGGTACTGAGACCATTTCAGAACCTGTTGTCAATCTGTTTCACAATAATCACTCACTGAAGTGCACCCATCCTCCATCATTGCTGCAAAGACTCAAAGGCCCTCAGGAAATATTATCTGCAATTCCTTTGTAAAACAGAACACTCCTGTGTGTGAACAATTTTATTTACGTTTTTATTTTTCCCCATCTGTTTGGCATTTCTTCTCAGAAGTATGCCATTTCCTAAAGATTGAACTGTCTTTATTTACGCAGTCTGAAATTCATACATCTCTGGTTCTAAGAAAAATGCTATGAATAAGAAACAGGTGAAATTTTAGAAGCAAAAAATATCTGACATGGAACTGTTTCTAACTGCACAAACCAAAGAAAATGAAATTAATCTGAAATGTTTCAAAATGCTGCTTTTCAAAGGCTTATTATTTAAAATGAATCCTGTGGCAAAACCCAGCACTTGTCTCATTTATTACTTAGGAAAGAAAATGTATTCCAGTGTGCTGAATGCCTAAACAGCAGAGGTGAGAAGGTCATTCAGCACACAAGTGAAATTCGAAGTAGCTTTTGTCTGCTGTAGGTCTACAAAAGCAGCAGTCAACGAGCCATTACTCCATTCCTGATCAGACCTTACCCTTTCTGAACTCTAGTGCAAACTTAATACGCAACAGTCCTGGAGCACAGAGCTGGCGTTCAGAGGGTCCCGTAAGTCCTATTTGTGAAGCATTTGGCAGAGTTTTGTTTATGACTTTATACTCCGCAGAGTGTGTAAATCTAGTAAAAAAAATTGTTGCAAAATATCACGTAAGAGTTATAAATACTAATCCTCAGCAGATCAACTTTGCACTCGCGTGCCCTGGATGTGTCATTCTTTGCTGTAACAGAAAATGTGATGGCTGACCATAACACTGAGGACAAAATTCAAAGCAGCTCCGAGAAGTTTAAAGTAAAGGTTGTGCAGAATTAGGCTCCTAAGTTCATGAGAGCAACCTATAAGCAGCCTTCCCCTTTACTCTGCTGAAATGCCCATGATTTAGGCAAAAAGTTGTGAGTTTTGCTACTCTACATATCTAACAGCAAACCCATCCTGGTGGAGCTGGCTTTACAGGCACATGTCATTAACCAAAGGCCATCTGGAATCCAGAAACTAGACCTCCCTGTGTTTTATGACCCCATATGAACTTAATTTGTTAGCTGAGCAATGACAGCAGTTACCTTTTATAAAAAAAAAAAAAAAACACAACACAAAAAAAAAACCCAAAACCCCCAACCAAAATCCCTTAGTGGGTAGAGCATCTGCCAAGGAAGTAAAAACGTAAGTCCTAGGCCCTAAGGGAGTATGAGCCTACAGCCCCGGCCAGCACCAAGGCACCAACCTCAGCAGGATACTCAGAGCAGCAACATCCACCAGCCCTTCTCTTAAATAGGGCCGCTAGATTGCCAGGTCACAGGGAAAGCAGATGAGGTCGCCTGTCAGTGTAGCTCAGGACCTAGGACACTCAAGACGGAACCAACGTTCCAGATCCTGCTGCTAAGGTCTACTTGTGTTTTACATTAGGCAACCACTGGATAAAAACAGAAAAACCAGCAAGAGGGTAATTACTCTGAATCCTACTTCTAAGGCCAAGTACTTCCCTTCTACACACTGCAGTACTGCAACCTTAAAACCTTGTTTTGGATGTGTACCGAAGCTCTCTCAAAATGCTTGTTGCATAGTCACACTACCTCAGCTTAGCTCCACTGGCACATTCTGGAACTAAACTTAAGAAATGTGGTTAAAATACTTTGAGAAAATGAGACTAACCACTGAATTTCTTTGCTAGTGACAGAGAAGCAAAGAAGGTGGAAGTTCATCAGTGAAGTTCAGCCTCCTTTAAGGTTTTTAAGAAACACTATTCCTTGAGAAGTAATTTTGCCAAATATTTTATGAAAAAGATACTAAGAGAAGTAGTAAAAGAAAAGAAGCACTTGAAATGAAACCATTTTACTCATGGATGCAATCTTTTCAACTTTGAAAAGCTCTTCTAAGCACCTTTGAGGCTTGCATGTTTTTTAACTACCGATGTTAAGTTATAAATCATTAAGATTAGAGATTTTCTTTTTACCTGAATAGTCTTGCTATTTTTTTGAAGTTCATCTTCAGAATTATTATTTTTTTAAATGACAACTATGGCAAAATAAGTTTTACCTAATCGCTTATGGGGTTCTATTTCAGCTTTATGTTATTTTATTCATTCTTTAATTTTTCACTTTTATAAGCACGATACATACTTGCCTTATTTAGATATGTATGAAAATACACATGGTCACAGTTATGCATAAATATACTGGAAGCTAAAGAAATGTTCTTATGCACCCTTTACACACTTCCTTGAATTCAGTTAACATTTAACACTTACCAGCACTGTATGTATGGGAATAAGCAGGAGCAAAAAAAACCCACAACTGAAATAGTTGAAAAATCCATACTATCATTTTGCCAATAAATTTACTCATACCTGGTGTGGATGGTCTCTCCAACATATTCAAATGATGGTAAATGAAGGCTTGACTGTCATGAACTGTATCCATATCAATTTCCTCCTCTTCTTGAGAGTTTGAGAACTAAGATATCAGGAAAAAAAATAAGCAGATGCTAATAATTCATAGGAATATCACTAAATAGAACTTAAAATATTTTATTTTTGAGGTAAACTGAGGGTGAGAGGGAAAGGAAGTGATATCTACCACTGCAAAAGAATAAAAATCAAAAAAATTAAAAAGGGTCAGTGTCTTTTCTTCTTTCTAATTTACCGTGAAGCTGTGTGAACAAGAGCGTTAACTGTCAACTTTAGTTCTTGCCAGCCAATAGAATCTGATGGGAAATGATTTTGCCAAAGTAAGTGTAACAACTACTGCACACACATACACAACATGTCTTTTGTTTGAACACAGCTTTAAGGGAAGTCAGCAGAAGCCACTGCTGTTATTCTGAATACCCTACATATTGTGCAAGTTGAATTTCCATTTCTTACTCTGATTTTGAGTTTGACTTTACTGTCTTCATTCTTCTCTAGTATTTGCCCTGGCTCCAATGGAGACCCGAGTGGCATATCAGCCTTCCTCTTCACCCCCTGCTGATGACCAGAAATGCTGGATGCTGTTTCCTTAATAAGATGATCATCCTCCTGAAGCAGCATTAAAAGACCAAAATTAGAAGATAGCAAGAGCCATGTTTCAGCCTAAAAGAGACCTGATAGCTGAAAACACTTCTGAGTAAAGTGGGTGATTTGAACAAAGTTTTCCCTGTAGTTCTGGCAAAAAGTATTTTCTAAAACCCTGTATGGATTTGTGCCAACCTCTCCTACAAACATAGTTTCTCTTTACTTCTATCCCTGCTCCCTCTGCATATCTAGCATTGGCATCTTTTCTGTCCCTTCTCACAATCATGGTACTGTTGGTGTGCAACAACATTTGCTGCCTCTGAATAGCCTTTCTATAAATCTGTGCCTCCCAGACTCTCCTCGGTCCAAATCTCAGTTAAACTGTGATAGCCTCTGATCTACACATGGGATTTAGCTAAATCTTCTTTTAGTTAGCTTTAAAAGCTAACGCTTACTTTGTCGAATACAAATCATAACAAGTGCTTATACCTTGGGTTTTTTTTTTTGATTTCACAACAATATTTATTAAAAAGAGTTAAACTGCTTTGTAAATTACTGCCTAGATTATTTAAAAAAACAAGGTCAAAGGAATATAAAAACAGCAGGAGGGTCTACTAAGTTACACATATAGTCATTAAAACAGGACACAGGTGTTCCAACAAGTCCAATACACAAAATATAGAAGGAAAAATAAAGTACCCACAGAAGCAAACATAATTAAAAGCCCACTGAAAACTAGATAAAAGCCATATAGACTCTCAAGAGCATATGCTGCTCCACTGAACTGCTCCTCCTCTATCCTACAAAGGGCACTCCAGCCCCACAAACTCTTGCCCTGAACAATTCAAATTCAATTTTATGAAGTGGGCAACTTTTACCATCCTCAGCAAATTCAGTGTCACAAGTCTATTAATACTGATTTTAATGTGTTTATGCTCTCAGAATATACAGTCTGCTTTAAAGAATTGAGTTAATCTGATGTATTCTATCACCTGTTAATTCTTTTTTCCCCTCAAATACATATTTCCCTTTTTTCATCCGTATTATTTAATCCAACACATTGCTGTTGTGAAACGCTTTTGGATAACTTTGGCCAATGTGAGAGGCAGCCTTTGTTTTATATTACTGGTTTGGTTTGTTTTTTTTTTTTTTTTTTTTAACAAGGAAAACCAGTTCCCTGAATTTTGGGGGAGTTACAGTGAAAATGGTAACTTTTAGCAAAGTAAGGGGTAGGAGAATGGAGATGAGGCATAGGAGAAGATACAAGGGATGAAGTGTGAATCGAGGTTTATACTAATGCTGTATTTTCAGACTAGTGTGAGCCAGTACTGCTGCTAAAAGAAGCAGCCTCGTCCCCTTTCTCGTGTATTTCTGTCTTGGGCCGCCACAAGCATTTGTATAATTTCATGATGAACCGGACCAGGAAGCTGACCCAGCAGGAAATATCTGTCCATAAAAAAAGATATTTTTCAACCAGATCCTACCCGGATCCGGCTCACTATGCAGCAATAACAACTGTGCTAGTACAAGGGAGAGGACAGTATAGGAAAAAGAAGAGCTAAGAGGAATTTTTTTGATTAAGATAGTCTGGCTGCTAAAAAATTTGGATGTTCACTGAACTGCAGCCTAAAAATCTGCCAACAAAATGTCTCCTGCTATTTAATTCTGATGTCTGTGCACAGCAAATTAGGACTTATTACATGTTCGGTAAATATGTAGGATAGCTCTAATGATATTTGACTCCATCATCATTTTCTCCCCCTACTGGAAATAGCCTGCAAGGTACTGGGATAATCTGCCCTCTCAGTATACTTCTGAATAAAAATGATTTAGAAATTAACTATGGGACTGATAAAGTAACAGTAAACCATCCCATTCAAAAGGGTGGAAAGAGTTTCAAACGTGCTAACCACGTGTTCACATTCTCTTTCAGGATTTACTCCTAAGCGGTTTCAAACAAATGTAGTTTTTGAAACTGTTACAAAAATTACTCATTATTTCCATGTTTATTATGTTTTTTCCCCCCATAATTAAATTTGTCCAACAAAAAGACTTAGTCTTGCAGCAGTGGCAGTTATTCTTAAGAAAAGGATGACTTGAATAGCTTGTAAGATCCATTTGCTAACTATGCAATGGATTCTGTATTAGGACTGAAGCCTCCAAAGCCAGAAAGATATTAAACTTAACGTATGCGATTTTTCAGAAGTTGTTACAAATCCTTCAGAGCACAGTACTAAATAGTCAGATTCAAGTGTTCAGTGAAGATGTGTTAAAATTTCAACTTTCACATCTCTTTACGTTGTTTAAGAGGTCTGCCTATGTATTTTAAGATGTAATAAATTTATTGATAAAAGGTTTTGTTTTGGGAAATTGCATAACTTGCCTATAAGCAATATTCTTAGTCTAATAAAAAAGTTTTCATCACAGCATCAAACATTTCTGTGAATCACTTCATGTCTCATAAGCAATATCGAGAAAGTTTTATAAAGAACAGAAATTATGAGACTAGAAAAAACAAGTAAAAAGCTTGCATACACTACGCAAAACAGTTAAAGAAGTCAAAAAAAGTGATGGTATATACCAGCATTTCAAGTGGAAGGAACAAAGAGTAACAAGGTATAAAGGTAGCTTAGGTAAAGCATGAGAAGCTTGAACACAATACAAAATCAAATCAGCAACCAACGCAAGGACTCAGAGCCAGCTGAATGGGATGTATGCAGATGGTTTGTGCTTACGGTGTTCTGAAATCCTACTGACTGTCCGTGATTGTTAGTACTATTCACAGGTTCCTGATTATTTGCAACTGATTCAGGGATAATCGTTGGATTAAGTACAGCCTTCTTTTCTTTCAGATTAAGAACAAGTCCAAGCTCTGGTAATGGTAAACAAGAAGGTCTGCTGAGGCCAAAAAGTGTGAAATAAAGGTCCACAGCACCACATCGTAATCTCCAGTCATGCGAAGTTCCTAAAATCCAAAAGAGATTATTGTTAATACAGAGATACAATCTTCTCTGGCCCCACAAATAAAACAGTTTAAGCGATCTGGATCCACCAGAGTATGACATTTTCTGTACTTAAGACACAGTTCCCTCATTATTCCTGCCTCTTATTGAGTCAAACTCACCTGCCACAACCTGTTTAACAGGATGGCTTTAAATTGTTTGGGTTGTAAGCTGAATGTGTTTAGCAGAACAAGACTGGGAAACTAAGTGCTATAATAATATAATGAAAAATAAAAGGAAAATAATCACACCCATATGCTTTTATTTTTAAAGCTTCACTTTAGATTTTACTATCACACAATTAAATAGAACATTTTGTTACCAAACTGGCTTCTTGTATCAGTGGATTTGGTCACACTTGCCTATGTATTCCATGAAATGTAGTAGGAGCCTTAAGCATGACTGAGATCTGTACCCTCTGGAAACCGCACTGATAGAGAACACAAATCAGCAATGCATAAACATGCTTTTTGATGACACTGCTGCGTCACATACTTCATTGGATACTCAATACTTTAATTTGTATTCATACTGGAGAAATGTATTCTAACTGCACAAAGCAACGCTTCATTGATTTTATTTTTCACTGCAAGCTGTGTACTGCTTTTATATCTTCATACACAAATGGTCAAAGCGCGTTTGGCACCAATCACAACAGAAAGACATCTAACATCTGGTGCAATGCTGCATATACAGAGATTCTGGTGTTAACTCAACCCAGCTCTTGACCGATTGCAAGTTTATTGAACATATTGTTCCACAGCAGGAATAGAACTATATCTGATAAACAAGACACAGATGTGCCAATTGCCAAGTTAATGTGGCTGTGCAAGACTTAGCACAAAATAAAATTACAAGATCTTTCCCTGTAAATACTAGTTTCATGAGGCTAAATACTGTTTTGAGTAAGCTTAGCTGTATATACTCTTACCCAGTTACAAGTAACTCTGATGAGTTTCATGAACAGCTGGGTAAGGAGAAAACGATATGAATATTAATCTGGACATTTCTAACATTAAAATACTCTCCAGAGAATGACACATTCACAAATATTAATTTTAAAACTATTCTAATATTTTAACAATAAATAATTTACTCAACTTCTTAAACTAGTACATCTTAAAATGATATGATGAATTCCCATTCAGTATCTCTCTCTTTTTCCAGCGGAACAGCTAAGCTTAAATACAATTGGTTGCTGAATTTCTCTGCAATCTTTGGAACTTGTGAGCATTATCAATTTAATGCAGATTAACACAGAAGAAAAAAAAAGATTACATATATCAATCAGAGTCTGTTTGCTATTGCATGTGCTTATGTTAAATGAAAGCAACTCATGATTCTAGAATGATGCAGCTTTAAACCTGGCTACTACCTTGTCTCACATTAACAAACATTTTTCAAGGCATCCTGGAATGCTACAGTTATCCCTTACAGAAAATAAATTGAAACATTATGACATCTTGATGCATAGAAATTTAAGTACTTAAAGCCCCATGAATCATAATAAGAATGTATACCCTATTTGTTACTTGCAAAAAGAAGTAATAGTTGTAAGTAACACCGCACACACTCTTCTCTCAAGAAAAAGGAAAAACAAACTGATAGGAACATCAAAACTGTTTATTTTCTGTGCCTGACACTTGGCAAATCCTACAAAACTGAACTACTAGTAGTCTCCCCACTTCAACCCCTGGAGCATAGCTGTTAACTTTTAAGCACTAAAAATGATATACAGAGAACAGGCAGCCTTCTTCAATGACCTAAAAAAGCTATATAAATGTTTATATGTAATCTATGTAGCAATGTGCCAGATGTTAAAGGGCAGTTCGTCAGGACTGGATAAAACTACTTCAGTAATGAAAAACAGGTCAATGGTAAAGATACAAGCTCTTCTCTCATTAGGATCTTTCCTAATCACACAAGGCAAATTGAGTCTTAGGTTTATAATACACTTACAGAAATCTCATTTAAATTATCTATACAAATGTTATCCTCTCATATTCTCTCAGAAGTTAGTAAAAGAGGACAAAGAGAGACTATCTAATCTAAAGCAAACTATAAAGAAAAAGGTAACACAGACACCATCACTTGAGGAAACATTTGCTTTGAACATCTGGGTCTAAGAATCATTTTGTGCCAAAGTACATCAAAGCACACTACAGTAGTACACAAAATAATGAAAAACAAGGATGTTTGGTACCCTGTGTCACTGAGAAAGTTCTGGAGGTACGCACGTGACACTGAACTTCTGAGACTGAATTTTCCATTTCTAATTATTGAAACTAAGACAGCTCTTGTCATATTCTGAAGCAAGTCTTTAACACTTATTTAAAAAAAAACTTACAATAAAAAAACAAAACCAACCAAACAACAAACAAACAAAAAAACAACCTGAATTCATCAGTTTCCAAAGTTGATCTACCAAAGCTTCGTTACATAAAGGGGACTCCATGTTCTTTGTAAAAGGTGGATTTTTAGTCAGCATATCCAGAATCTTATGCCTGAAAAAGAAATAGAAAAAACCATCTTTATTAAATCCAAATGAATACACTAAGAATACAAAGTCTGTTCAGTTTTCTTAAACTTATGCAAATACAGGATTCTTCTAAAATTTTAACCGATGTTTTACACTTTCAGCTTTTCCTTCTGTCCACAATATGCATAGACACAGATTTACCATCAGC
Source organism: Nipponia nippon (assembly GCF_047370975.1). Taxonomy (NCBI): domain Eukaryota; kingdom Metazoa; phylum Chordata; class Aves; order Pelecaniformes; family Threskiornithidae; genus Nipponia; species Nipponia nippon. The sequence goes on along the minus strand of NW_028262290.1, from coordinate 14,796,384 downwards.
AATATAACTTAAAGTTAAAAAGTAAGGTGCAAAGCAGCAGGATGTTATTAGACATCATTTTTAACAGGTACAAAACTGTAAGCTACATTATGCTCTTCGGTTTAGTAACAATCTTTTTTGCACACTGACATGGTAATTACAAAGAAGCAGCAAGATTGGCTAACAAACTCCTTACATACTGACACCAAATAGTTTTTAAATAACTTTAATTGTTTATGACTGATACAAACTGACAGGACCAAAACCAGTGACTTGCACATCCTTCTGGAAAGGAACACCGTCACCTCTTAAGTTACACTGGTGTATAAAAATTCTGCACTTACCATGCTTGCTTACAAGTTACACACTGAGCTGAAAGCAGATACTTTTGTCCCTGCCTTCCTTCTTTAAACTTGGCCTTGAAAACATTTTATGAATGAGGATAATTACTTGTTCCATTACTTATTATTTTAACTATATTCCCTGTATAGCCAGCTTTCCCCTTGCTGTCTTACATACTTGGGACAAGAAAACTCTTACAGATTTTTTTTTTCCTTTTCTTTAAGAAGAGGCTTGCATATAGCACTCAATTCAAAATTTAAACTCCTCTTTAAAAAGATACAAATCAAATGAAATCTGCTTCCCAGACTGAAGCTAAACCTCCTCTAGTGAGTCTAACTGTATCTACTTTCATTAACAAGAATGACAGAAATAGCATAGAGAACAATCTTGCAGCTATGAATTTTGTAAGAAATCACCTATAGAGAGAGAGTAAAAGTAATATTATTAATCTTTGAAACTCAGTATTTTAATGGTGGCCATAAGAAGAACATGTTGGGGAAAAACAATGATTATGAACCTCGGTGTTCAAGGGTTTATAATGAATGTGCTAAAATATCCAGTCACTCATTGGTGAAACCAAAGTTGAAACAGGCAATACTAGAAATTACACCATATTTTCACATGTTATCCTTTCACTCCATCTACAGTCTAACAACTGCTTTACACTCCTTGCTGGCAAAACATTGTGTAGACTACGTCTCAACCTTTGTCTTTACTAAATATCACAAAGTCTTTTTGCCATATGCAACATCAGATTTTTATACTTTATTTATGATCAGCAAATGACCTCCAACTTAAGACTTCTGCCACAGAACATAAAAGACAAAAATAATGGAGAATAAGAACCGAGTATATTAATTTGAGATGTGAACTGTTGAAACATCAAAACACGTTTCAATTTATATAAAATAACAAGAAGAAAACACAGTTTTGTGAAGAAGTATTAAGCAGTTAAGCATTTGATCTATTCTAGTGATTCCAGGTCAAGAATTTACTTAGTAGTTCCAGCATTAGTAAAAATACTGGCTCTTTATTAACTCACTAACCTTATGTAGGGTACAGGATCATTCTGAACCATAGTAAGCAGCCACTGTAGTTCTTCATAGCTCCTATCAACTGCAAAGAAAAATAAAATAAAATTCCTATAAAGATATATAAACTGGAAGGATTTTGATCAAGACTATCACAAGTTCCTGAATTAGAACACAAAGAGCTTGAATCACTGCAACTAAAGAGGAATGTCATTAATTATAGTGCAAATTCAAAGTAAAAGGTGGTTTATTTTACACTGAAATAGAAACATTCATGAAACTCCTTCATGCCTCAATTGTTCAATAACCGCCAATTGACTATTAGCAGGTAACTCTGTCACTCGTGAGCGTTGATTGGGAAGATCACAAAGTAAATGATCATCTTGATATTGTGTGCTTCCTAAAATGAACACATTCAAATATCCTTTCAACAATCAGAAGTATAATATTTTCTATAAGGAATAGTGAATACACAATTCTCATACACAGGAATCTGTGAAAGATTATTATCTATAAATAGAATAGAAAGAAAAAGACTACAGGCTTATACAAAACTACAAACATACTCCTCTTAGTAGCCTGCCTTAGTTTTTTAAATCAGTATACTTTGAAATTGAAATGTATCCCGAAACTTATCAGCACATGCTTCTAGAAAATTGCTGCCTGACATTGTTGGAAACAAAATTAGCTTGTTAGTTTAAAATTTAAATTACATTACAAAATTTCTTTGACGATCAGCATAACATTGCAAAATACAGAACAACACAGGATATCATCACCAATTACATAAAAAAAGAAAGCATTTTTATGTAATCTTTTTCTCAGGTGCATAACTGTAAGATTTTACAGCAGTATTCTTATTTCCTCAAAACAATGAAGAGCTTGCTTAGGCTTTGCTTTACTTCAGAATTTGGGGTGTATTAATCATTCCTGTATAGACAGCTCCAAAAACAGTTCTATTGCTTTCCATTTTGTGGTCCTAGCAATGTATTTCTTTCTTCCCCAAGCCTCATGTATTTTCAGTTCTAAATAGCTCAGTTCAACTTTCCTTCCTGATCTCAGTCAGTTTTCAGTCAACAATTTTTAAATACAACTTTTCTAGTCCAACCAATTCTAATACTTATTATTCCCTTGTTATTTCACTAGAGTAAGTTGCTTTTAAAGGAAGAGGCAATTATTTGAATTACGTTATGAGAATCAGCACTTCAGTTCTATTAGAAGCTCTTTAAATACTTTGGACAACTAGAACATAAGATCTCTTCTTTGGTTGGGAGGAGGCAGTCAAGCAATCAAAAACTACATTATGATATTGCTTACAAGATGGCTGAATAGTCTTTTGCAGGTCACTTGCAAGTCAGCTCTGCTCTTCCTACAATCCAACCGGAACAGAACTGGTTATACTGGTGAGGCACTGAACTGGGCTGATAAGCCTTGTTTAGAGGCAGAATGTATTAGCTCACATTCTGCACCACTTAGACCACAGCTACACAGTTCTGGATGATGCCAGAGCAAATTTTATCCATACAGACCAGAGCCGCAATCTCAGGTTTGCCTTAAAAATCAGAGAAATCTTTGAAAAGCTATGCCTAGGACATACTTTTCAGGGATTAGTCACTGCCTGTGCTCAACTCCGTGCACAGCTGCTTTTCCTGGCAGCTACCTTGCTGCTACCCTTACCAAAAGGGATTTTAAAATGGTTTTTGATTAGAAAATGAGAAGTCTAGGAGATGAATCCTTTAGGCCGATCATTCTGGATAACAGAACCAAGAAACACCATGCTTTTGTGGTTAAAAAAAACCCAACCCAAACCAAAAAGGTCTTTTTTGCTTCTTAAACTTATTTGTGCTTGAAATAAAGTGAGTTTTCCCTGCTATTTGCCTTACAGTGTAAGCTAGGCCTGCCAGACTTCCAAAGCTTTGCCACTAATGTATTTAACCTGCTCTTCAAATTTATATAGCAACTACGAAACATTTTGGGGAGCAATGACAAAGTAAACCTGACCTTGGGCAGAACAAATCTTATTAGACAGAAGAATCACACAACAGCCCAGTTTGGAAGGGACCTCAAAAGATCATCTGGTCCAGCCTTTCATGGAAGAGGGAACGTAGATGAGTTTATCTAGCACCCTGTCCAAATGCATCTTGAAAACCTCCAGTGATAGGGACTACACCACATCCCCAGGGAGGCTGTTCCACTGATTGATTGTTCTCACTGTAAAAAAATTTCTTTCTTATATCAAGATGGAACCTCTCCTGATGCAATTTGTACCTGTTTCCCCTTATCCTCTCCATGTGGCTACTTGTGAAGAGAGAGCCTCCATCCTCTTTGTAGCTGCCCTTTAAGTACTGGAGTATTGCAATGAGTTCCCCCCCAAACCTTCTCTTCTCCAGGGTGAAAACACCTAACGCCTTCAGTTTTCCCTCCCAGGGCAGGTTCTCCAGCCCTCTGATCATCCTCATGGCCCTCCTTTGGACCCTTCTCCAGTCTGCCCACATGTTTCTTGAATTGTGGGGGCCAGAACTGGATGCAGTACTCCAGGTGTGGCCTGACAAGTGCTGAGTAGATTGGGATGATCGCATCTCTATCACTGCTAGTAATGCCCCTGCAGATACAGCCCAGGGTCCAATTTGCCTTCGCTGCTGCAGGGGTGCACTGCTGACTCACGGTCAGCTGCTCGTCCACCAGGACCCCTAGGTCCCTTTCAGCGATGCTGCTCCCCAGCCACACAGATCCTAGCCTGTCCTGGGCTCTTTGGTTATGTTGTCTCAGGTGCAGGACCCTGCACTTGTCCTTCTTGAACTGCATACAGTTTTTGCTTTCCCGCTCTTCCAGCCCATCCAGGTCTCTCTGTAAGATGGCGCTCTCTTCTGATGTGTCCACCTCACCACCCAGTTTGGTGTCATCAGCAAACTTGGTCAGGCTGCTTTCAATGCTGTTGCCCAGGTAATTTATAAAGATGTTCCCTGGGGGACCCCACTTGTGCCAGGCTGCCAGTCTGAGTGAAAACCATTGATCACCATCCTCTGAGTGCGGCCCATGATCCAATTTCCTACCCCTCTCACAGACCACCCATCCTGTCTCTATCTTGCCAGTTTGTCTAGGAGAAAGCTGTGGCAAAAGAAAGGTGTGTAGATTTTCATACTTCTGGTAGACATAAAAACAAGTGATTGCTTTCTGAAGTAAAAATCCTCTTGAGATTTTTTCAAATTACAAGAGATGGTGTTATCAGTTCTCAATTACAGCAGAGCATCTCTGAGACCCTAAACTTCAACATTCATGAGATCAGATAATCATGGATATTTATTTAGAATGGTTTGTTGTTACCTCTTATAAATATGCAACTGCTTTGTTGTATACATATAACTACTAATAGTCGTATAACTATCAGAAACTAACTTAAAAAAGTTAATAAACTCTGTTCACTTCAAGCCAGTTTAGATCAACTGTCCAAGTCCTTGTATGCTGCCTCAAGCATTTTACAGAGTTACCGTGTCTCAAAAAAAGCCTTACTATTAACAGCAAAGAAAACAACTTATTCAGTTCCATGGAGAAATGATTTCTTTTAAAGTAACTTAAAAAAAGGCAGTGCTATTCCTACCCTGAGAGCTGATACAAAAACAAGGGAGTTCCACACTGCCCCAGAAAATACAGACTTTCCTTTTTATGAAAATTACAAAATCTGTCAGCTTCCTTTACAAGAACTGTTTAAAAGCCAGCTCTGGCACAAGGAACAGGCATTTGATAGCTGCTGGTTAACATCCAGTATGAACTGGAAACCAGGTAACCAGCAATAATGAGAATCAGACCTCTTGGCAATAGGCGGCCAATCCTTTCTCCTTCCAAAGCCAGGTTGAGGGCTCTGCAAGACAAGCGCTGCTAACTTCTATATGGGTAGCTGAAGAAGTCAGTTACCACACTGAGCTTCTGGATTTACCCCTCCACCAAAAACTTACCAGTCTTACAGCAGGAACAGAAGCTACTGTGTTCAGTCCTGGAAAGTTGTATTTGAGACTTGATACTGATGACCAGTTAAATAGTAGGCTGTGTTGTGAATTGTAGTGACTTTATAGCAGACAGATATTTGCATCTGCTACCTCTGCATCAGAGAAAAAGTCATTCGCAAGGGCAAGGCAGTTAGGTACAGTAATGCTCTAATCCATCATTTCCAGATCTCACAGTGAGCTCAGTCAAAAATTACATTCAGCTCAATCACTGATTTCTTCAAGTAATCTTTCTGCTACTTTTTACCGTTCAAGTTTTACCTTCCTGTGGGGTATTTTGAGCAATTTACCCTATCTTGCTTATACAGCAACCCATTTGATCATCTGTTTTAAAGATGTACTATATTACTTCACAGTACAAACACTTTCTTATCCAAGTCAGTTATTAACTATAAACATCATCCATAAAAGGTCAAGAATTTAATGACAAAACATTATTTCTATCAGTTTGTCTTTCCAAAGGGTGGGATGAATTAGTGAGGAGATTATTCTAAAGGAAGCAGGCTGGTGAGTAAGCTTTCCATTCTCCAGCAAGTCTTTCCACTAACACTCTATGAAAGGAGGAACAAAACGAGCAGCCTAACAGACAGATGCACAGCACCAGCAGAGTTCTGAATTCTAGCTGGGTATCACTCACAGGGTTACCAACTGGTACATGTGCAGTGGGTTGTGGATCCAGAATGCCTGGTGAACTACAAGACTGAGGACTGAACCTGAGAGTGACTCTCTGTGCACAGCCTCCTTTGAAGTTATCAGTTTTTCTGTATGACAGTCTGGTTTCAGTCTGTAAGCGTACATCTGAATTCCACCAGATGCATTCACTCAAAGACTCCAATTGCCTTAAAACCTCCCATTGCCTACCTAGTTTGAGAAGTCTTTGAACAGAATGACAGCAGTAAGATCAAAGTAATAAAGCCTTTACAAAAAAGAGAAAACAATTATTCATGCAAAAAACCAAAGGAAACTCTCCATTACCCTGCAAATGAAAACATGAAATTGGAGGTAGAATAATTAGAAGTTTAGAATCACCAGTCTGCTCACAGAGGAAAAACTGAAAGATTTGGCCACTTTGATAAGGATAACCCTTCAAACACAAGAACTGTCACAAATCTGCTGAACAGAGGAAGACTAACCCAAATAAATGAACAGGTCAATGTAGTACTAAATGCATTTTATAAAATGGAAATCATTAAAGCTATAATTTCTAACTGCCTCTAGAAAACCTGTCAGGATTGAATTTCATCTTCAAATGGCATTTAAGAAAGAACCTGCATCAGTCAACTAAGATAAAGACAATATTAAAAGAATGGAAAAATCTCACAAACATAAGCTATGTATAAGGAACGGCAAAGCAGAATCAACGAATAACCATTAAAATAATCTAAGTTTCTAAAATTTATAACCATAAGATGCATGCAAAAAGCAAAATAAAGAGATTAGCAAGAAGGTAAAGCAAAACCAAGAACTTTGACTAGCAAGCATGGTTGAACTCAACTGAATCAAAATCACTGAAAATGAAGTGTTAAAAGAAATTACCAAAACCCCTTACCACTACTCATTGTGCTGTCTAGTCATTATTTCAAAACTTAGGTATCTGATTCCATTTGCAAGACACTGAGAAACAATGCTCGCAACATCTTCATAAAACTTGCATTCTCTAGGACAAAGCATTAATAGCAATCTCAGCTTCTTATCAATACATTTGTCATCACACAAGCTCTTCTGGTGGACAGTATTTCAACCTAATATTAATGAGGCAAGTATTACACTTTTCTACTGTATCAAAAGTGTTACAAAGTGTCAAAATACTTGAAAAAAGTACCTTTTGTGTAATCAACGACAGCCTCCAATGCTGCTATTCGGACATCTATGAAGTGCCCATATTCTGCATATGACTTGAAGAGAGCAGGATCACTTGGGACATGACCATTCTTCTGAAGTACTCGAATAGCTTTTAAACAGCTAGATGTGGTATAAAGAGGAAATTTACATTAGGTTTCTGGAACGCCAACCAAGAAGAACAAAATTAACAAAATTACTTTCTTCAAAATGAAGTACTGCAATTTTTCTAGAATTATATTATCCAAATTAACACATTACAATTACTTTCACAGCATTAACACATAGTCTCATTAACTCTGAATTAGGCGGAAACACAAACAAAATTCCCCACCGTGTTAAATCTATTGTTTGGTTTCAGAAGAACTGTACTAACTTACAGAGAAAACACAGCTCAGATTATGTTGTGTACTCTACAGATATTGTTACAAGGCTACCTTTTGCAAAACTTTCACAAATGCTCTTCTTAAAGAGGTACAAGCATGATCAACTTATGCCTGCTATGAAAGTCTACATTGATAGAAATTAATGTTGAAAAATAAAACAAAATAAAAAAATAATAAAAAAAAATAAACCAAACTTGCACTATCAGCTTTTGGAAATTGGAAGGAATTTGACATTTAAGGCACACAAGCTAAAATCTCAAATGCTAACTACAGAAGGGTACGCAAAAAACAAAAAAGTAGCGTTAATGTGTCTGCTCTCTTGATGTCAATTATTAAACCACACCTGACTGTAATGGTATGCCTGTAACTGGGAAGAAGCTTCTCCATGTTTAGGAAACGGGTAATTTCCTCAAGAATAAGTCGAACATCAGGATTTAAGTTATCCAATGTTCGAACTTCATTGTTCACACTGACTGCAGGAGTTACAGAGTTGGCTAGGGCATCAATCAGCTCAGCACGATAGTAGTTGTCTGAAAACTAGATAAAAACAGCATTTAAACACAAGCAAATATAACAATACATATTCTTTAAAAGCTAAGAAATGTTGAGCACTGTTACAGAACAAGATCTTCAAACAAAAACCATGTGAGAAACTGCATGAGACAGCAAAACAGGAATAAATTTGTTCTGAAAATGGATGAGAGTGATTGAGCAAGCAGACATACCATCAATCATTAATCTTCACTTTGTAATAAGAGCATATTAATAGTAATACATTGTTTTATAAAAATGGAAAAAATTAGGCACTGAACTTTTTTAAGATATGGGAAATAAAAGCCATTATTTCTAACTGTGAGCATCTAAAACTACCTGTCTGTTTCTATATTCAGTACCAAGGTTACCAAGGTTAACGGGTGCTTAGCACCTCAGAAAATCAGATAGTTGAGCTAGATAGCAACTTCACAAGCTTCTGAGGTGAACTAACAGGCTCACTGCTGCTTAGTGAGGAAAATCTTGTTTCTTCATTTGCTCCTTTTACCTGGGTTCACAGTTTCACCCCCTCCATTGTGCTGGCTGTTGCATTTGTTGGTCGTGTTAATTTAGTAAGCAGCAAAAAGTATAAAAATTAAATTTAAAAAGTAGAAAAAAGTACCAGATTTAAGTATTAGTTAATTTAATCTAAACAAATCCAATATCTGTCAGATCCAGCAGAAGATGTCAAATACATGCGTGGAAGGGACGTGTGGAAAAGTCAGGCGGGATCTCTCCTCTGGTGATGGGGAGATGTTAGCACAACTCACCACATTCTGTGACTACTGGTAGTTGCATTCACGTGTCTAACTCTCTGCCTCTCCACCTTCTAGTGTTCTCTCATTTCAGTAATCTTGCAATAAGCAACTTGTTACAGTATTTGTTTCTACACACAAGAAAGCGAGGCTTAAGAGGCTTCAGGTTTGTTCCACTTAACTTTGGGTACTTAATTGGGAAGATTATGCTAGGCTCCCAGCTGTTGTAGACTTTCTCTGTAGCTAGGGAGATGGAATTTTGTATCATCTCAGGATCTTAAAGGTCCTCTAATCATCCTTCAGAGGTGGTCTGTGTGGGAAGGAACTTTAGATGACAACACTTCCAAACTCAGATGCTTTAATTCAGTGATGGAACAATATGAACCTGGGTTTCAGCTGTTATTTAACTAGATGAAGACAATCCAGTTCTGTGAGCTAGAGCTGACATTCAGAACCCAGAATCCCAGAGTCCTGTATATCGTTAAAAAAATGATTATTTCCTTTCCTTGCTCTTTCAAATACTCTTCTCAAGGTGAAAAAAAAAAACAAACAACAAACCAGTGCTTAACTTTGCATACTACATGTTAGCCTCATGCACATTTTCTTGAAACACATGGATCTTTTGGATGAAAAAGAGTAAAGCAAGAAAAGTGTGTGCAAATGAAGACAGGCAGGTCCTTAGTAAGTCAACAAGCACAAAGAGCTTTGAAACATCCAAGAAATGCTGCCATAGAAATGTCAGCGACGGAACATTCTGTAACATTTACTGTTTAGTTTAGTGTATTACCTTTTCATCCACTCTCCTAGCCAGATATTTACATTAGTGGCAAAAAATATCATGCAGTATATGAACTAAGACTTTTTTCAACAAAAAAGTGAGAGATCAAAATAAACACATTCTTTACCTTATTCTTCCTGTTATCATTATACTTGATCAAATCCAAAATAAACATTAAAACCTCCTTAGGACAGAGGTTGTGAACATCTCTCAGAAGGGCCATGGCAACAGGCATAGTCTGTGTAATAAAATTAATACCAAGATCATTCTTACATTAATGAAATGATAGTTACACCCTGAAAAGAGCTACATCCTGAAAATGAGCAATTTTACAATAGCAAATCTCTGAAAAGTTGTAAATACTTTTTGAAAGACATACCACATGCTATGTAATTTTCAGATCAAATAAACTATGTAATTATTGCTCAATAATTAGTCATAGTGCAGACATTTGAAAAAACTGTATATCCAAGAAAAGACTCTCAAGTCAAGGCACTACTAAAAAGATAACAAATGAAAAATAATGAAACACAGAAAATGATGATGGAACTAATTCTGAGACAGACATTGAATTTGGGTGTTTTCATGTGAACATGATGTCTAAGCTTCCATTACCATTGAGAGCTATAGATCCAAAACAGTCAGTGAAGTCTAAAGAATAATTAGCCAGACAGGTATTAGTCCGATTAGGTATTTATTTTAGAATGAACTAAGCAGCTCTCTTCGGTTCCACTCACATAGATTTAGGAGTCTTACTCTAGATCTATAAACCTGGGACATGGGATTAAAAGGGAGAAAAGTGTAAGATTTAGTGGGAAAGAATGAACAACGACAAAAAGAGCAGAAAAATACAAAAGAAGGTCCAAGAAAGAGATTGGTGGGGACAAGGATGAAGCAGTTTTGGAAAGAGTAAGAAAACAAAATTTGAGTTTTCTCCATAACCAGGAATATGAAATCTGTGAAATAAGAACTCGATCATCCAATAATTATAAAGTGAACCTTGAGAGGGAACAATTATCATCCATTTTATTATCCACTGTACAACTAACAACTGTAGGTCCCAGTAAAAAAAACCTGCATTAACATCAAAATAAGCTGCAGCAATACATGATATTGACAACTAATAGAAAGGAGAGGGCAAGAAGGATTATGCAGTGCCTTGAACTAAAAAGCCCACCAATTAAAGGCAAGATTTATGAGATTTTATTTGGAGTATATCATTGTCATTAACGAATGAAGACAGCTGCTGAATTCACCTAAAAGATAAAACTAGTAGCTTTGTTACTGTGCAATAAATTTTATTTGAAAATTGCTAAAATTTTGTTAACTGTTTTTTGACTAAGATGGAAGAAACAGATGCCATATAAGAAAGAACTAGTTATTTTGGATTTTATGAAGGGGAAAAGCAGAACTGTGCTATCCATGTTTCTGTAGTTGTCAACTGTAGGAACATTTTTGTATTTTGACATTTCTTTTAAAACATTCAGTGAAAAAAATAAATTTTACCTTTTGCAGAAAGTAGCTTTGAAAGTTCATGAAGTTGTTGGTCTTCACGATGTTTGGACAAGTCTTACAACAAAACATTCGGGTAAAGAGTGACTTCATGGCTGGTGGCCCTGTCCACGTACTTACCATGGAATTTGCAATCTGTATAATTAGGGGGGAAGGGAAATCGTATTAACATCACCACTGCAAGTTTAGTTTGGCTGTAGAAAAATACACATTTCCCAAAATCAAAAAGGATAATTGCCAAGAACGTACTGTCCTTCAAATAGATACATATTTTCATCAATGTATTATCTTATATTAGCTAGGTTTTTACTGCCAAAAAAAGGGCTTTTGTGCCTTCCCAGCATCCTGGGTTTCATATATTTGCTGTATGGAGCAATGAAAGCCTGCAGACAAGAACACCTATGCCTGATGATGGATTAAGCCTGATGACAGACTGCGTGCGTGTGTGCGTGCAAACAAATGGGGCCAAAGCACCCTACAATGTATCAGGAGTTTCCATTGTTATAGACCCCCCCAAACTAAGGAAAAATCTGGTTTCACACAGAAGAAAACGAATTTGATGAATTCCTTCTAAATTATTTAGCTTGTTTCAAAGGGTATTATATATGCAATAAGAGAAAGAAGCAAGAGGCTATCTGAAGATGGGTAGCAATCCATTTCACCATTGCTCTTACTTAAGATGGGTCCTTTATTACTGAAAACCATTTTCCCACTAACTCAGGCTTCAAAGGAGAGTCAGGGGGAGAAAATACTGAAGTCAGACCAGACGTTCCCTTTGCAATAACTGAAGTCTTTGAACTAAAGATGCAGGTATAGTTTTTTCTGTAAGCTACACAATGACTCTTCCTGCAGAGGAAGCTTAATCCCAAAGACTGCTTAGAAACCACGATGATGAAGTTAAAACTGCAAATGTGAACTTTATGTAGCACTGTAAAATAAAATCCAACCCCAAAAATATTATCAAAGGTTACTATATTTACAAGACATTCACTGTTCTATTAATATTGGGGTGTAATTTTTTTAATATTTTTTAACTTCTACTTATTTTAAGCATTTAATTTTGCAAAATCTATAGGTAAACAACAGTATTTTCAAATTAAATCAACAGTAGTTAAATCATCATCTTTTCAGTATAATGGGTTTTGACTCATTTGAATTTCTCTTTAAATGCTGACAGAATCCAAGTTTTCTATTTGTTCTACTGATACACTATACACTCTGAATCAAATGCATTTGCACATTCCCCACACCGTAACAGAAGTAGCCTGTCTTGAACAATTTCTACTAAAAAGACAGCAGGTACACTCTATTTCTGCATCCATCAATTCAGCATAGCATAAAAAACTGGCCTAAGATGTAACTGTCATGCACAGCTATGAAACTCCTCAGTGTTGGGGGGGCGGGGGCAGTTTGTGGTGGTGGTTTTTTAAACCTTATAGCACATCACCGACACTGCAATGGATCCGAATGGAAAAATCAGCCTGCATGCTCTCGGTAATTAATATTGTGACATTGTTTTCTCCTTTTTCTGTAGAGTTATTTGTTATGAACTACTCAGCAAAGTGTGTGTGTGCACACACATCTATTAACTTCTTTATCAATGAGGATTTAATGTCACCTGGATATTTCATGCCTGAGAGACTGAACTGCTGTTTTACAATGAAGTATGCTGTACATTTAGGAAGTGTAGCAAATTCAGTTTTATAATTGCATTATCACCTATCATTTCTTTGTATCAACTTGAGTAAGCCAAGAACGTTTTATAATAGTAACCACAATCCAGCCAGAAGTTGCAAATAAACAAAAAACAACCCTCCCCCTAATAAACACGAGGGGCTTGGCTTTTTTTCAATAAAGAATACAAATGCTCAATATTTACAAGCTGTGAAATTAAACTGAGCTAATGACAACAAGAATTTATTCTTACTAACATCCTGATGTTGGTAGTAATAGAACATATTACAACTTTCCTCCTAGGTAACTTACATAAATATATCTACAACTCTGTCCTGCCATGCTCCTTCACCTTGATTCAATGTCACAACCATACCTTTTGCTTAGCTTTATAATCTTTTTTTTGAAAGGCAACAACCTTATCTGTAGACCCAAGATTTTTCATACAATTAAAACTGAGCAAAACTGGTTCTGATTCTGTGCAGCCCAATTGTCTGAGAATTCAAAGTAAAGACAGAAAAAACCTATTGTATTTAAACATTGTAACAACAGCTCTTTTAATATTTACCTGTTGAATATACACTTTTAAATATCCCAAGTGAATTCATTATGAAACGTGCATATTTTAAGTCAGATACTGGCAGTACCAATACTAGCACATACACTGGCAGTATTACATCAGTGTTTCATAATATTAAAATACTTTGTCACAAACATTTCTTGGAATTTGATTTTCAAAATATGGCCAAAGGATTTATTTCTGTACAGGTACTGAATTATTCTCGACAGGTATACAGCAGAAAGCAAGCTATATGCCAATAATCTGAACTCTACAAATTGTCAATAAGTACGACTTTATGTCCATAAAAGTATGTCATTAACATGCCTTTTCAGAAATTCTTATTCTTCTGTGTTTCCACCTAGCTGTTTTATAGGGTTCTCTAATTTTCATCCTTAATGCTAATTTTGTGTCTAAACAAAAAAGATCTGCCCTTTTCAAGGCAATTATTTGGGTTTTTAATATTTAATTGCAGACCTACATGATGTTTATGTTGTGCCCCTATTCAACCTGAAACAATATTGAGCAGCAATCTGAATTCACATTAGACATACAGATGAATTTCAGCACTTCAGAGTTCTTAACAGAAAGGCCAAGGAATTTCCCAGTAAAATAAAAAAAATACATTTTGGCTCTGAAAAAGATTAAACAAAAGTCTTTTATTTCTGCCACTTAATGAAATCTGGAAAAATCCCTTGTGGTTTTCATGTCTGACATCTCAATTTTGACAATTATGAAAGCCTTCTGCAGTCTCCATTTACAGACTAAAATAATACAGCTTTCCTTTCAAATCAGTCATGTTAAAAATACTTGGCAAACACTTTTAAGAGGCTAAATATCAAGCCAGTTTAAGAACTGTGATGAGTTTTGACCCATTTTCAAACATTTACCATGACTAGCATATTTCTTCCCTTACTTCCATTCACACAACCTCACCTTTGCAAGGCAGAAGCAGGCCAGCATCCTCACTCGATAGAAACATTGTTCTTGTTCTAGTATATCAGTCAGTGCAAGCCGTGATGCTGGAGTAGGGAACTTTTCCAATGCCAGAATGGCTTCTTCTTGTGCAACCACATCTCTCTCGTATCGAAGCTGGTACTGCCACATGAAATCAGATTGTTCAAATTCTACTTTCCTCAGTACTGACATATCAGGGTCTATTCTTATCCAGAGCAAAGGGGAATCAGCACTAAGACAAACATGAAAAACATTAATAGCTTCCAACATTTCAAGACTATAGAAATTCAAAAGACGTTCTAACTTGTTACGAGTTATTTTTAAGGTATTTAGCGTCAAAGAACCATAAAAGAATCAAAGTTAGAGGTGACTTTTGAAAGTCAGCTGATCCAATCTCCTGCTTCTAGGATGGCAATTCTATAGCCTCCCAGGGCGGTCTGTCCAAACCTTCAATATGTCGAAGTGAATACAGTGTTTTAGTATTTTTAACCTACAGACCTGAGTTCATGGTAAACTACTGTATAATCTCAATATATTTACTTCTACTTCCTCAGACACCCTAACTTTCATAGGTGAAGAGCACTTTATCACCTTCTACAGTTTAAGACTACCAAAGAAAAATCCAGCAAAAGAAAAGCTGGTAAACATCCAGTTTTTTATATACTGTTTTTTGTTAATAGATGTGAAAGTGCTTTACAAACACACACATGCTATGACATTGAAAGCTGACAAGGGTAACCATGCAAATGCACAGAATTGTCAAGCCAAATAATGATAAAAGTGAGAGTACCAACAGACAGGATTAAAGTTTTAGTCCTACAGATAATATTACTCAGTTGCATTCCACCCAAAGAAGCATTTTACTTTAGTATTCACACAGCACCATGACTGCAGAAGTAATTTATGGGAGCAACAAGCACAAACTATATAATAAAATCTCTTATTCAGTTTTCCACATAAAACTGATAACAGCAAAATACAGACATGGAATCAGGAGAGAGTTTGGAATGACAAAAAGAGCATCATTATAAATATGATGCGTATTTCTATATACATTTGTAGAATATCTAGAATTACTGTCAAGATAGTAGCTACAGAAGAAAGGATAGTGAAAAGAAGAGTACATACACAGGATTTAGAAGAATAGAAAAGAACGAACATTATCATATATGCTTGGAGCAGGAGTCCAAACTGGACAAAAGAATGACAGCATCGCAGATGAGAAGGTTAGCAGATAAACAAAGCATAAGTGACTTGCATAAAATCATATGCCATTTCAAAGGCAGTTCTAAGATGATCATTATGGTCTCAGCTAGTGTAACACAATAGCTACCTGAACATAACTGATCACAACTGCTCACAAATATTTATCCTAATTGCTCTTAAATACAATTTAAAAACTATTTATTCATATGTTAACTATGATATAGAAATGATAACAATTACTTGCTCAATTAAAATACCCCTTATAAAATTATTTCTCATCATATTTTTAGATGAGGTTGAATTTACAAGAATCTTCAACACTTCTAAGGTGACAAGCAATCAATCCTTCTTTGAAGAGACACCATCAGTTTTCAAGAGCAGATTATTTACCTCCCTCAGCCAGCACAAGGTATCAATACCTTCAGTATTTCTGAGAGCACCACTGGCTCCAACTCAAGGAGGGTAAAGCAGATATTTACACTGAGCAAGAATTTGCTTCCAAAGAGCTAAACAGTTCCAACTGAAATTGATGCCAGTATGAATTTCAGTATGAAGCATTTCATCACTTATTTTCAATCTACAAAGATTCTTTCAGAATTAACCACACTTTTCAGGAACTTGTCTATCTCAGTGCTAGTCAAATGGTCTTCATTGAGGTCCAACAAAAATTGCTCTTACTTTGTTTCAAGCAAATTCTTGTTTACATTTTACCTATAAACTCACCGGAAAGATATCATTAGAAGTGTGTAAGAATGAATCAAGTAATTTATTCTATCACCTTATCATGCCTAAGATTTTTTTTTTAAAACTGATTATAGCAGTTAACTCATGCATTTTACACTTCACTAGCATTTTCCCAGCTACAGAAGAAAAGTCTCAAAGAAGGCAAAGAAATGTGGTATAGTCTTGAAATCTGCCAGTCATATAGTGAAGTACAAC
Source organism: Nipponia nippon (assembly GCF_047370975.1). NCBI lineage: Eukaryota > Metazoa > Chordata > Aves > Pelecaniformes > Threskiornithidae > Nipponia > Nipponia nippon. The sequence continues at coordinate 14,779,895 of NW_028262290.1, read as the reverse complement.
ATTACTATCAAATCCTTCAAAATAGCACGCTTCAGACAAGGGGAACAGGGCTCAGTCTCTAACTGAGTAACTCCAACAAGCTAACTTACTCCATAGCAGAAAGGTCCATGTCCACCTCTTCTCCATTCATCAGTGGAATCTTTTTCTTCTTATTTCTAAAGAGAAAATAGAAAAAAAATAGGTATTTAAAAAATTACCATACTGGCAAAGATATGTTTATAAATGGAGCGTAAGCCTGAAAAAGTACTTGGTGTATTTCACCACAACGAAAAATAACACTCTCCAGCAAAAAAATATTCACAAAGTCGAGCTGTGCATTAGTTTTGTTCAAATAATAATCACCACTACTTTACATTGGTTTAAACTTGACTCCCACCATTTTTACAATTACACATAGGCATACAACTTTGAGAAGCAGAGATCAAAGTAGTTATTAAAACGCATTAGGAAACCGAGAGAACGTATTTGGGAAGTATGTTACTTTTCTTGCTCATTAGGTTTAGTGAACAGCCCTGGCATTCTTAACAGAAAAGGAAAACTGTGCAAGTGCTTCATTCATATATCTTCACTTGAGGTACTCCTCTGGCCTACATTTGTCTTCCCTCTAATTTGTCTTTCCCATTCAAAGGTATTTTGAATAATTTGATATTAGAGTCTTCATTCAACTAATTCTATATAAGTAAGCTCTTTATAAAGCATTTATAAAATTTAAGACCTTTACTTATAATTAAGATACTGCATATAAAATGTAACGTTTCTTGCTGTCTATAAACAGTGAATTGTATTTTCTCTCCTTACATTGCAGGTAAATCTTATTCAGTAAGATTAACAAAATATAAACATAAAATTTAAAAAGCATATATTTATCATCAACACACTGTATGTTTTCATATATCCATACTAAAAATACTTGCAGTTTGTATTTTAATTCTTACCTTCTACTTTTAGAATGGCAAGGTATATCATGTTTAAGACTGTTTTCTTCAATCTGCAATGTATGGTTGAATGATCCATCAAGTTCTTGCACCGTCACTTTAAGAGGACCCTTCAAGTTCACAAGATTTTGTTATTAACATTAAAATTATGCTTATTAATGTATACACCATACTTGCACACGTATGTAAAATATGGAAAATTGACCTTACCACGTATTTCTGAGTCCCAGGAGACGTGTAGTCTTGTTTTATTTCCAATTCCAATACATTCCGTTTTCTATTAAATGCAAAGCTACCATAAAATTTTACCACTCCACTCTGATCCCTAATAAGCAGTATAGGAATTCTAGTGCACAATGCAGTAGTTATAAACAAACATACTTCTCAATGTTTTCACTCTTTACGCTGCTTTATGCTTCTTCATTCCTAGAATCTCCTATCCCAAGAAAATCAGGAAGTGAAAACACTTACATTTGTTCATGAACCTTTTAACTTTTTTTTTTCTTTAAACAATTTTTAACGTACAATCAGGTACCTTACGTAGAAAAACTGAAGTACAAGGCAAAGTATCTAGTAAGAAAAAAGTCATTATGACAAAGTATATCGGACCCCAGCACATCCAATGTCCTTGACATGCTCTCAGAGAAAGTAATTGAGTAAGACTTCAGTAATTTCAATATGATTTGTTTTACTACATATTTCAGTTAAATAAGACTCAGGGTAAAATGTAGAAATTAGCTTCTGTTTTCTACCCACACTACATTTAACTCAATTATTTTATTGCCGTTTTCCAAACTGGGCCATTGTGAGCACTCACATATATGCGTGTGTATGTATATGAGTTCACATATACATGAGAGTATACAATATGACTCATAAAAAGTAATGATCTCACTCTGTATTTTTATCCCAGGCAACGATTTCTTCAAGTCAACTGTTCCTGTGAATAACTTCATCACTCATTATTTGCATGACAGCCATTACTACACTTTATTTCTAGTACTACTAAAACACTAGAATGAAGTATTTTAGTCTAGTGCATGCTCCCAAGAAGTCTCTGACAACATCAGACAAAAGCAGGGAAGGAAAACCTGTTCTTTCATGTCCTGACATTTAAGGGAGGAACTGCCAGATTCAAAGAGGCTTCTTATCGTACATGTATTATTAACTTTTCTCCTAAAATATGGTCATTTGGCTAGATACCTCAGACTGGTTCTGTTCACAGTGGCTGCCTTCATAAAGGTCTGTGACTTTGTCAGCAGGTACAGCTTAAGACATTTCTAGTGGTTTCTTCAGCACAAGGTTTAAACTCAGCATCAACACAACACTCGTTAATAGCATAAGATAGCGCTAGGTAGCAGTAATAAGATACCCCCCCAAACAATATAAAGACCCGCTACACTCTTACAAGGTGGAAAATCTAGTATCGCAGGTGCAACAGTGTTCGAAGCATGGTAGGGAGGTTGCAACTGTAGGATTAAACAGAAGTTACAGTTGACAGGATCAGCCTTGGGGGCAAATTCCAGAGAAGCTGAAAAATCCCCAAATCTGAGAGTTACAGTTCTTCTCGCTTACAGAACAGACGTAGTTAAGATTCACCCAGCTCAGATAGTAACACTGACATTTAGGTATAGCTGCAGTGTTAATACATGTACACATAGAACCCCTATTTTCCTCAAGTGCTTAGCACAGGTAAGTATAGAAATTAGAATAATGTGTATTCATACGTTATGAATACTTTTGATGCAGATAAAATACTAACTTCTCATGTTGCTCTATACATATTAATTACACAGCATTTTTTAGTTAGATATTGAGATGCACAAACATTATTAAGTCAGCTCAAATAAATAATGTCTAAATATAAATATCTACTTTTGTTTTCTGTTAGAACAGTATGGTATGGTTTTGCTGCAGACATGCATGACTTTAGCCTGCAGTCACGTTAATTAAAACTACCAATCAAACCTGTTAAATGAAGGAAATTCAAATTTACCCTCATATCAATCCAAAATGAGAAATCCTATTTCTTGACTAATATCACTGAAATTTGAAGAATCAACATACAAAGGTCTATTTTACCTGAAATTATAATACTAACACAAGCTCCCAAGCTATTAAATATTGGTGTATTTTAAACTATCAATCTGAGCTTTAGGTTACTTAATTCACGGTGATTTACTGGAAATCACATCTTAAAATGCACCAGACTATAGCATTTTCCATGTCAGACTTCAGCATATTTCTATGGGCAGTGTCCTCTGGAATCCCTTTAGTATAATTTGGCCTTAAATTCCAGCAGAGTTCTTGTGCTTCTTTCAAAGTAAAACTTAAAATCATGAAATGCCTTCTAGTAAAGCACACCCAAAAAAGCTAACATACTTTAAATGACTATGAAAGGAGTGTGGCTGTGGCTTACATCTATTTCTAATTTAAAGAATAATGTACTGAACTTTTTTAAGCAAAGATATTTCATACCTTTCTTCACATTCCTTTAATAGTGCCAATTAAAAAACAAATTCATTCTCCATATTAACAATCCAGACCAAGAATAAAAAGGATACACCCACTGCTTTATTAAAGGTTGGATGTCTTTGCCAGAGACATTTGAGATAGATTTCAAAAACCCAGATGTGGAAACCAACATCTGACTCCACATGTGTGACTGGAACTTCTGAGATGAAGCAGTGCTGGCCAGACTCAGCAACTTGTTGAAAACCTAAAATGATAAAAAGTTATTACTTTCACTAAATACTTCAATATATAAAATAAGCTCTTCTGTTTAGCTTCAGCTGAATTGCAACTAAAGGCCAATAAAATCATTATCTGATAACCGACCTCAAAAAAAGTCTTTCAAAACAAAGACATTTCAGAAAATTGTTTGCTTGTCCATATCAGAAATTATGATTTGCAGACACAAATGTATTTTTACTTAAGGCAAACCATCCACGATGCTGAGAAAAGCACTGAACCCTCCACTTCTTAATATAAGAAATGTTTAACAGTAACAAAATTAAACTAAAAATGCCTTCTTTGCTCATCACTGCTACAGGTACAACTTATCATGCAGGTTTTTAACAGAGTTGAATTCAAAGTGGAATATAGAAACATTTTTTGGCATCCATTTTCTAGTTGTAAGCACCTCTATGCTTCAAAACCATGTAATTTGTGAGGTTAGTCACTGCAAGTAGGTGTGGCCTTTATTTACCAAATTATAATGCAGAGGGGAAGAGGTGTGTTTTTAATCAATTCCTTCCACCCGTGCTTTTTCAAAGAACCAGCTTCCTCGGTTACATATATTCATACACAAAATCCATTAAAAGACCATCAGCTTTCAAAAATTATCTACAGTAAAACTGACTATATCTGCTTTTTAGAAATAAAACAGCCATCAAGCTCTCTGGTTTGCTATTCCTTTTTAAAAACTGCGAAGAATAATTAAAATTTATGTAAGGAAAGCTTTAAAAAAGGTGCATCTGCTGTATTTTTGACCTGACAACTGCTTATAATAGCTCTAGCACAAGCACATACGTGTTATCCTTCACAAAAGAAACCAACCAACCAAACCGAAAAAACATCCAAAAACCTGAAGTTGATAGGAAAAGGAATCACTCAGTTTGTAACTGGGTGTTTGTTTATAGCACCCTATCTTTTTTAAGGCATGTCACAAAACATTTAGTAAAGAAGAAGAACTACAACTCTGTAGAAGTTTAGCATTTCAGAATAAAATGACAATCTTCTATTCAACTGCTTCTTCTAATATAAAGATCTATGCTCCCTCTAGCACTGAAATTTTTTTACAGTGGAGAGAGCAGAAGCTGGATTCTCATTAATTTCCTTATTTATAATTTGACTAGATTAGCTCACAGCAAGACCAGTTATGGTAAGTAAAACAGGTCCTCAGTGTTAACAACCAGTCACAATAACCCAAAGCAATGGAATACCTTAACATTAAAGAGAACATGCAATATACAGAAAGTATTACAAATTATGTATAAGAATAACAGCTAACCTTATCCTAAATGACGTATATTTTACGTTTGTTCTACCCTGCTAAAACTGAAAATACAAATGGAATCCTATGATAACCTATTTTGTTCTTTCTTAAATGCCATTTAATGAACAGAAAAGCAACTAAAGACAAAAAGTTGTCTATATTCCACATAATCATTTAAATACCTACCTGTAACATGAACTCCATGCTAATCCTGTTCTCAATCAGTCTCATAACAAGATGTGCTTTACACTGGAACATAGTGTAATATTCCCAGGACAGCGTATGAGGGTGTTTGATAGAAAAATGTAAATGTGATGCAGGGCTGAAAAATAAAAATAAAAACAGCTCTCTATTTTGCATTTTATGGAATGAAACTTAAAATATACCTTAGCAACCAAGATTATAGCTGCACCAACAATTATTTAGGATCTCTTCCACTGCTTTAAAGTTATAAACTACGACATGCTTAAATGACGGCACGCTTGTACGGAAAGGCAACACGTACCTGACATACAGCAAGTGCTGTATAGAGAATAATGACAGGTAATACATGCTGTGTATTACTGTAAAGACAGTGCTAGCAGTAGCAACCAGAGCAAGGAATCTGTGACTCGAGTCTGGAAATTAGTCATGAATTGACATTCCCCCTGCTCCACTTCCATTTCAAAGTGACTGTATATAGTGAATATGTTATATTTAAACTAATAATTGTTGCAATTAAAGAAAAGTAAGATTTTTAAAATTCACAGTAGAACTTCATGTGATGAACCAAAGGAATTGCTTGGTTTTTTATTTTAGTTCGCAACTTTATGCTTTCAATACTTTGGCAAACTGATGCCTTCTAAATCAGATAACATGCCAAGGAAGACTAGGCAGAGCATCATGTTACCACTGCCGCACTGTTTCCATAACTTGAACTATCTGTGGTGGTGCTTCTTCACACATACCCTTCATGTCTATAAGCAAAATATTTTAAATGGTTTAATTTCATTCCATATCAGAAGACAAACAAATGGTGAAACCCTGAAACTTTTAAAAACAGGACTGATTTCTGGATAGCCTTCGTGGCTGTACAGCAATAAAACACCAGAAGACTTCACTCTGACGAGCTTTAAAATTAATTTTCTCCACCAAGGTTTACATTTCAGAACACAAACATTCTGACCTATAGCCCAGTTTCAAAGAAGAAAAGTAGCTGTAATACTGTAATTCTTAAGAAAAATAGGACCTTTTTGCCCCCTTTCAATTATTTGAAAAGTGGAGATAATTAGAAGTCTGACTTTATTTTACTGATGAACCAAGTCTGTGCCAACTGCATTTTGTTGTGCTATGTTTTTCTCTTTTAGTTCTTTTCACACGGTATTAGAGTTTTCCATGAATGAATAACAAACATCTTAAGAAACTGGACCCACACAATGTCAGGCCAACTTCTTAAGAAGTGGGAATCCAGACCTATTTTATGCTGGTTGGTGGAGAATCACAAATTGGCCATTGCGACACAGAAAATGCCAGCTACTTAAAATTTCTGGACTCAAAATAGGATTCTCCCCCTGTGATTCTTGCTTATAGATAATCTAATGAAACCATTTCCAGACCAACCAGGCACCTGATTTGTCCAAAGACTTTAGAAGAAGACACTGCAAGACAGAATGAAATAATTAATGAATTGTAACGATCTAAGATAAGTGCTATAAGCCTGATCTTTCATGCCAGCTACCTCAGGAAAAGACTGGTCTTCCAGAATCTTCAAAGACCTAGTAAAAAAACCCTTTTAACTTTGACCAATTTTTCCATGCAGTTGAAAGACGTATGCCAGCAAGAAGTGTTCTACCAGGACAGGACCAGCACTTAGCTCCTTATCTGCAGCTTTGAAGATTTCAGGAGATGGCAAGAACCAAGGTAGCTGCAAAATCTTAGTATTTTTTTTCCATCCTTCTACTTACTGGAAGACTCCCTTGACTTTACTCATGAATGTCTGTTTAAACATCTTAAGAAGATACAAAAAGAAAAGTATTTCTAAATTTAAGCAAGTACTACCCTTCTTAGGTATCCTGAATATATGAATAAGAAGGTACTTAGGTTTACTACTTGCTGTTTCCAGTTGACAGGCAATTGCTAAAGTTCTCCTTATCAAAACTGTCCTGTTATTTTGGATACTTCTCTATTCCGAGGCAGGGAAGGGTTAGCAATCATGAAAGAATTGAAATGCAAGGAGGAAACTGAGGTTGTGGCTCAGACATTATATAATAATTTGGTCTCAATATAAAACTATTTATCCAGCTTCAAATTATACAGTTGATTGACTTTGGTAAAATTCTTTTCTTGAAAATTACAACCAAGCCAGGACCCACATTCTTGGCCTTCTTAAATTTACTAAGTGTTGATTGATCTTGGTACTGGTTACATTACTTAACTGCAAATCAAAACCGAGACAAGTTTGCTTTTGACAGTTACGTCTTGTAGTTCATTCAATATTAATACATTTCTTCCAATTATATTTTTCTTCAATCATTATACTTCTGAAACTTTTATTGAATTGGGACCAAATGTGAATTAAAATTAGCAATATGGACCTAGAAACTTTGTCAAAGTGAAAATTTAACTAGCTCTTCCATGGAAATTTGTAATGCTCATGCTCTCGAACACACCCCTGTCATTCAACATAAACCTGTCAATATGCTTCTTCCATTTGAAATATACCTATACAAATTTCTTAAGGTTTTTAAATTTTACTGAAGGGTGGTACCAGCACAACCAAAGACTTGAGAGAACCAAAATCTGAAAGGGGAGAACACAAAATGAAAACATAACACACGAGGCTTTGCTTTGAAGCTTTCATCCATACAGCAGTTAACCTGCAGTTTCCTTTCTTTCATTTTCTCAAGCTCTGGGATTTTTTCTTTTAAAATAAATGCTCTGGAGAGCAGTGTTTGTGTTTCACCAGATATAAACAGGAAGAACCTGAGACCTGTGTTTTGCACAGAAATTAATTCATGTGTCTGAAAAGTTTTTTTTTTTTCCCCAATGATTTCTTTGCATATTCTACTTCTAATTTAGTTGATTAAAAAATGAGATTATTAACTAACCTAATTTTTTCTTCATATTATTATTAATTGGACTGCTGTAACACAAATACGCTTGGCAGGAAACCATATAAGAACAACCAGAATGAAGAAATGCAAAAAATATATTGGAGAGCAATGTTCTAGACATCATTATGAAAATACCTCCCTAAATACAAATCATTTCCCAGAGACAGGAACATATACTTAATTTTCATACAAGGGAACTTTGCAATCTACAAGAAACAGCAAGTCGTAATTTATATTTAAGTGATGTTATGATTATTATTATTAACAAGCTGTAATACGATGAAGTAGTGAAATAGTAGTAGAAACATAGAGCGTGTAACAGTGACACATCACGTAGAGGAAACAGATATTTAAGAGCATTAGAACAGGATTCTGTCAATTATTTGTGTCCAAATCCAGAATAAATACAATAAAACTAATAAAATTAACAGTTACAAAGATACTTTAATTGTAGTGAATTTCCTTTTTTAAAAATGTGCCCTTTTTCTCTAGGCTGATCCTATTAATCTGAATTTAGTCTCTCTGTATAGGAGAGTATGTTGCCAAATTGTAATGCTGCCAATTAAAAAGTCCGCCAAGACCTAATTCAGTACCCCAAATTTACCTTCAAAAAAGACATCATCACCAACGGGATGCCTAAAATGACTGCAGCTAGCTGTAACTTGCTTTTCAGAGATATACGTAACAAAAATATCTAGGTACTTGTTCTGCTTCACTACTTGAAAGAACAGGACAATGAACTAAATCAAAATCCATCATGACCAGGCAAGCAAAACTGAGTAATGGCTTGGCACACATACACATACACAAACTGCATCTGTGATTGTCAACATCCAGAAAACACAGTAGTTGTTGAGGATTCACCTGGCTGGGAAACTAGCCAATATGTCCTATTCTTGATTTCAGAAAACACTTTCTTCTTTTTTCATCTCTCAAAAAATGATCACTGTTATTTTAAATGGATTATTTATATACCTCATTCAGTTCTAAATCCAGAGTTTTAATTTTAAATGAACAAAACCTGGATTTGCACACACTCAAAAGCAAGAGAACCACTGCTGGAGACAATTTAGGTTGTATTTTCATAATACAGGGGCTTCTGATGCAGTAAAGACTTAAGAAATTCACATATTCTCCCGCTCCACCTGCACATGCTCAGCCTCACAGTTTTGCACATGCTGCTCATGAGTTTCCAAAGAGCAACTCTTTGTGAGGCTATGTCACAACTAGATTCATTTATCCAAGAAAAGAAAAACCCAGCAAAAGGTTGTCATTGAAACTTGGATCAACTTACTGATCTGGCTTCTAGTAATACTTTTCTAACTGTAGTGGTTAGCACTACTCAGTGGGTAGTACAGGAGTATCACAAAAGAGGTACAGGGAAAAATCCTAAGCTAGCAATACTGAAGCTACAGTTATTAGGAAAATACAAACCCAGCCAGTTCACAGTTAACAATGGTACTTCACAGATGACTGATCTAATATTTTTTTTTTCCAATTGATAGGAAATCTCAGTATAAGATTGCAAGGTGGTAACTGAGAGTGGAAAGAAAAAGAGCAAAGAAAAAGAAAACTGATGATACTGTAAAAAGCCAAAAGATTACTAACCACTCCAGAAATAGCTCAAGTCAGAATTCTGGATCCCTATTCTCTCTTATCCTCTTACTACAAAGTAGTTTCATAACAGCATTAAAAACATTCATTATACTTAATTCCCTTCAAGATTTAAAGAAAAATAAAACAACAGTGATACAATATACTCAAGATGTCCTTTATGAGACTGGTAATACATGGCTTGGGCAGCTGAAGTTCTTCAGCCTTTAGCTTTGTGCTACACAACACACCCAAGGCATATATTAACGGCCCCATAAAAACATACCCTGTAATGACTTGCGGCTTAAATAAACATACTTGTCTTTCTCTTTTCCTCCTCCGAATATCGGATGCAGTAAAACTCCACCAGTCTTCAGTTCGTATGCCACTATTTGATCTAACTCCTAAAAAGTACAACATATGTAAGCAAGCGTAATTTTGAAAAGCAGAGAAATTATTTAAAGACGTCAGGAAAGCTTTTCATATCGTTGTTCAAGCCATACCTCCTAATTAAACTTGTTTACAAACACAAAGAGCATTTTAAAATCAGGGATGTTCCTCAGCATAGCAAGCAATAACAAACCAGTAGAAATTAGCAGTTAATACTTGTTCTAGGTCTGGATTGTGGGTCAAGCCACAATAATATTTAACTACAATATATCTAAAGAGTCTTATTGTTTAATAAATAAGTTGTCTATGACCAAAAGAAATAAAGGTGATCACCATTTCCTTGCAGTGGAAAGTAATACTGGGTATACCTACAGAGCAGACTGCAGCATACAGAAGCTCACCTTGACCCATGCCCAAGCCAGGCAGAAGCTGGCTCTGAACTGGAACATGAGTTTTGAATTTGTGTGGTGCTGTGCCCATGTTAACAAGCACACTTCAAGGCAGGATGTGTGCATGGGCTTACTATCACCCAACAGTCAACATGGCTTTTGAATCAAATCAGGTCAGCTTGGGCACAGGGAGAGTGAGTTGATGTCTGTCTGCAACCCAATGTTAGTCAAGGAATTTCCAAATGTTGATATGTATTGGTATTTATTGATTTATATCAACTTACACACTTTCATATATTGATAATACATTCAAAGCAGTAAGGGCAGAACCGGAGGCTGTGACAGCAGCACCTCTTAGTTCTACGTGGAAGCGCTTAACTCATAGCAAAGAACATGAGTGACTAATATCCAGAAGCAACTTCTGCTGCACGCAGCAGTGAACTCTCAGGTAGCTCTTAATCCAGTTCTGCTGTTCTCTACAGCACCCAGACCTTCAGCACAGACAGCACGCAACTGGTGAGCTGAATGTACATTAGGCAGATAAGGAAATGGTATTGGGTCCCCATGTCAGTAAGGGATGTAAACGGAGCCCATGGCGTTAGTAATCTAGTTCTTGGTAGAGGAAGGGTAAGAGAATGTGATGAGAGGAAGAGGAAGACGATATACATCTTTCTGTGAATGAATGTTACCGGCAAAGAATGTCACTGCTGCTATCACGAGCAAGTACCTGTCTCAGAGCATTACATTCGGAAACGTAAGGTATAGGCAGAAATTTCCTTTCCAAGAAAGGATATCCCTTCAACAGGAATTTTTTTACTGTTTCATTATTTCATTTAGTACTTAAATCATACTAAAAGATACCTGATCCACTACTGATCCAAGCTAACCCTGGAGCCCTTCTGCACTATATGGATGGCCGTCACAGCATGACAAATTCACCAAATGTATCTCCTTATGAATCCCATATTCTATTCTAAGTGTTTAAAAAAAGTACAATCTTTTTTGACTTTTTCTTTCTGCTTTTGTGCAAAAGCCCAAACAAAAAGAGGAAAACTAATTGCACAGAGAAACAATGAAAATTATTATTCATAAGGCAGTCACAGAAACATATTTTGGTTAATGTGTTTGGTGTTTTTCCTTGCAGCAAGTGGTAAAAATATTTTAGCTTTAAGTTTTGTCACTACTAAACATTTCTTCAGATTGCAGTGCAAAACTATATTATATTCTTGTTTTATATTGCATCATCTTTGATGTAAAATGTCTGAAAGATATAGAAAATACTACCATTATGTTGTTACCTGTTTAATCCAGTGACGATACTCATTAACACCGAAGGTTTTTTTCATCCAAAGGCCATAAATATAACCAGAGATTCCCTTTAGCACCCATTCATCTGACCTATAATAAGAAAGAAGCATGAATTATAGTACTTCAGAAGGTATTTTGTAAGCAGTGGTATTTTTGACCAGCTCAAAATAGCCACAAATTTCAGCAGGTTATATAACTTCTCTAAGTCAATAGGAGTCTGATGAGCTGTGAACCAATTTATGTAACTTGGCACCTGGACGGGACCAATGAAACTGAAAAGCCAGGGAAAACTGAACTTTTACCACAGAAGCCCAGATTAAAATATAAAACCAAACTATTTTAGCTGAAACAGTAACAATAAAAACAAAGGAAATGGATACTAAAGTTAAAACAACTGCTAATCTACATGATCTTAATTTCTTGATAAACATCTCAATGCAACACAAAAGAGTTGGACAGCAAGTAGACAAAATACCTATCTCACAACTTGGTGGGCACCCATTTAAACACTTCTTCTGAAAGTTATGTTCCAAGAGAGAAAAATACGGACAAAAACTACAAAATTATCATGAAACAGAATTCTAAACATAAGAATGACATACAGAGTATGATGAAGTGAATAAAATAAAGGCACGAACAAAGGGAGTCATTATGAGGGAGGAAAAAATTGTCTTCACAGTGGAAGTAGACTAGAAATAAGGAAGAAAGCAAGAGAAATTATAATAGTACAAACATCAATTTAAAAACATGCTGGTTTCTTTTTTTTTTTTTTTTTTTTTTTTACACCAAGGGTACTCTGGGACATACACTTCTGCCATGAAAAAAGTAATGGGCTCCTTCTCCCTCATATATAAAGTACATGCAAAAAGCTTTAAAATAAACACTGATCAGAACTGCAAGAGCCCATTGGGGGGGGATTTTCTGAGGGATGGAGTTATAGGCAGTGTACCACCCCAATGAATTTGCCCATTTGACAGTAATTTCTGCATTCCCCTCCCTGAATTTCTTTGTAATTTATTAGTTCTGTGCTCCACAAGTAATTCCCATGAAGGATACAGGTCGTCATCCAAAATATCTGACAGGAATTTACTGATGATACAAAAGAGTCTCCCCTCTGAATACCCAGATGCCAAAGCACACTACAACATTCAATTTCTGAGAGAAGACATTTCAATCTCTAAGTCTTTGGAACCTTTATATCTCACATTCTCCTCTCAAAAAAAAACAAAAAAACCCCAAAATCTCATGGATTTTCATTTATTGAGCTGGTTTTATTATTTTTCCTTTTTTGTTTCTTTCTTTTACAGTTACTGTTTCACTTATTATTCTGATAAAATGCAACAGGCAAATTAAAATTTGAGTTTCCTAGATTCTCCCCATTTTCTGGAGAGTACAATGGTAAAATACTTACCAGGACATTCGGGATATAAAACATCCAAAGAACTGCTGGGCCAGGGCCTGTGCTAAGCACCTCCTGGTCAGTGGAGTTTCATCTATAATCATCGCGCTGTGTAAGAGATTTGTGCTGGACCCCCATAAAAAGAAAATAACACAGTATGAGCACAAGCTCCAGAGAAACAAAATAGAGACCTTGCTTTAAAAGCCAAAACAAATAAAACAAATAATTCCTTCACTGGTTTGCCAATGAGATAGTAACATTTTTTTTTTAATACACTTAATCCAGGCAGATCTCCTGCTATCTACAGCATTCTGTGTAGAGCCAAAGTAGTTTCTTTTAACTGCTGAAACTCTTTTGGATTCCTGGTACCCTATCCCAGCTGAAGAAAAATAAAACATAATCAAACTTCTGCAATTAACTTTATCTTAAATATTTCATCCATGGTGTTTCTAATTCGGAAAGAAAACCACTGCCAATTTTTTCTTAAAGAAGATACAAATCCAACATCTTTATAACAGATAAAATTGGAAATGCTGTTAAAAGCCTGTAATGTCAACAAAAGCCAGCCTTTTCAAACTAGAGAGCCCAAAACTCAGGCTATAAAAATAATAAGAGCTTCATGTATTTCTCAATAGTCTTGGATCTAGACCTTCTAAGCCTGTGCATTTAGAAGGTGTAATTTTCTCAAATACTAACCTGAAAATACTCATGGATGCATAAGCAGCTACTTCAACATAAGCTTCATCTATAAAAACAGTCTTGAAACAGGAGTACGGATAGCGGCAGGTAAGAATCTCCTCATAAAATTCAAACACCTCATGAAGGTATGACGTGGTATGTTTGAGCAATGGCAGAAGTTGTGGTAAGCAAAAGTGAGTCACCTGTAAACAAAGGAAAATTTGGTACAAGACCAATGAATATTTATTCATGATGCAGCCAACAACACTGACTTCAGCAGTGACACAGGAACCAAGCTGAGAATAATATATAACCTCAAGTTGGCTCTACAGAAGTCAAACTCTACAGAAATTTATCAGTTTGGGTTTTTCAAATATCAATAACTGATTTTTTTTTTTTTTTTAACAATTATTTATTAGCTTTCACAAGTAAGTATGTCCCAACAGTAAAAGTCAACAGAATACCATTGCTGAGGACTAAAATCTGATGTTTGCCTTTATATCAAGTAAAACATAGCTATTTCCCAGTATTTTCCTATCATGCTTTCAAAAGAAGAATATACAGGCCAGTCTTTATGCTGAACTGGTAACTTAATCTGCGTATCAAGTCCATCCTTACCCAATCTGAAACTACAGATGTAAATATAAACTGGTGGACTTCAACATTATGACAACAATCTGTTAAGAATGAAAACTCAATGTCAAATTTAGTTCAGAAGACTACTCAATTGTGTAGCAACAATTTTCATCTACTACCAGCAACAGGATGGGTTTAAAGCTGTTTTGAGAAATATGCTGTTACTAACTCCAACTAAATTAGCCCCATAAATTCAGGCACGATTAGAATTATTGCTCATTCAAAGGCTTTACTTTGGAGATAAATTTAAATACAGGCATTACTAGACAAGATTTATCATACAACTGTACTAATGGAGGTCATATCTAGACATACCCACATACGACCAATATATACTGATTGCAACATAAAAATAGTCACTAGTTCTTTACAGAAAAAAAAAAAGGAGGCCTCTATGAAAATTATTACCTCATGCATGTATGGATCAACAAGGATTTCAAAAGGTCCTATCGCCAAGGAGATGTTAGAAGCCGCAGTCGGAATAGTCAGCATGTAATGAAAAGTCTTCTTTCTCATATCGTGGGTATATACAGTTTCCACCAAATCTCCGTTTGAAACAGCCACCATTGCAGCATCTACAGTATACTCAAGTTTCCAGGTACACAACTCAGAATATGAATCAACGCAAGGAAACCAAAACCTAGGGAAGTTAGGATAGGGGGGAAAATGGTTAAAAATTATACTTCTCTCTTTCACAGATGATTTTTCTCTTAAGTTCCAAACTATATTCTTAAATACTTCGCATGTTGACATACTGACTCCTACTATAACAAGTTTCTTTGCCACTACCTCCTGCTGAGCTATAAAGACTAGAAATCCTAATTACTCATCATTAGATACTACTTCACATCAGTAAGCTCCTTTCAAGCACAAATTAAGTTTTAGAATTTTTCAAAATGACAAGAATTCAAAGAAATTATTTGTATTTCCTACACTTTGAGATTAAATAGGAAATACAGTCTAACATTCAAAGATAGTTTTCTTACCTTGTAGAATTTTGATAACCACATGAAAAGACATGAGCCCCTCTTTCTGCCATGCTGCCCTCCATGTTGGGTACCACAAAATGAAGACCTCCTTTTGGCTGGTCCAGAGAAAAGTTTATATGCACCTTCAGGACTTTTAACTCTGCCGTACCAAGACCGAAATTAGAGTAAATACATACAACTGACACAAAAGTTATTTCAGAATAGTCATTCCATTTTGAACTCTTGGTCTTTCGAGATTATGTGTTTACTTCATTCTCATGGACCTCCAGGTCCACTTAAAAAGCACAGCTCAAAAGTTTACAAAACTAAGACCTCTTAAGCTTAACTTACAGGATGTGAATTTATAACAACCGTTATTAATTAATAATAATTGCAATTGGAGTTACATTTCATCTTCCAACTCCCTAGTAGTAAAGCATCTTTATACAGGGATTGTAATCTAACCATGATCTCCTTTGTACTTTGCCGAAATAATTTTCTACAAAACTGCATGTAACAGGCACATTCTTAAAAGACACGTTATTGTCATTTGCAGTTTCTTAAAACCTCTTATTATAGTTAAAGCTTTTCCTGTAACTGAAATGTCTTTGCTTTGGTTTAGTTTCACAGAAATCTCACCTATGAATAGGCTGGCAAGAAAAGAAATTCAGGCATACGGTGAAATTTATCCAACAAGTCTCACCATATTTTGGCATTCCAACTTTGAAAAGAAAAATTATACCTGTCTGAATATTTTCCCTTCTAGGCTTGCAAGTAACACAACAGGAACTTAAACAAAAAATAAAATAAAGAAAAGTGTCTTTCCCATTAAGGTGTATCTGACAACACTGTGTGAGTCAGTTTCATGATACAGTTGTTTGCTCTCTCACAGGTCTCACAAATCCACAGGAAAAACTGATAAAACCATGTAAGAAAATCAGTACAAGAAACTAATAAAATCCATGTAAGAAAATAATCAATGTTGGAGGGTAATTTATTAAATTTATTAAAAATATTAATTTATTTATTACTTGTTCCAGGATCTAGTATACCAGTTTATAAAGTAGTCTACTTTTCACTATTGGATCAGTTTTAAACTAACCATTCTTCAAAGCGAGATGCGAAAAAAATTAACATAGCTTTTTAAACAATACATATATAGGCATATCCTTGTAAATGGTTTTCTTTGTTGGCTCATGTATATTGTAAGCCACTTCAAATAGTTATAATTTAGCACCCAAATACTTCTGGGCTCATGACCACCCAAGAGTTTGTTTGTAAAGGCTGTTGAGAAACCTTGCAACCACTTCTCCATATTACCAAGAAGCATGCAGGTATTTTTCAGACTTCAGCTGGAACGATATAGGTGAGGAGAAAGGAAACAGTAACCACCATTTCATAATGTAATGCTATTTCTATTTATTTAAATCTATTACGTTCCTATGCAAAGTCGTAGCTAACAACTCTATGGCACCTTAAATTAAGCTTTCAGCATAGTCTCTTTACATTACCATCAACATGTTTCCACAGCTCCGAGGGAACCTTAATGCAGAGTTCTCCATTTCCAGCATCTGGGTCCACAGCACTGACTGCGGCAGCATAGGCATTGGAAAAATAGTTGAGATTCCTCCTGTCAGAAATACCCAGTTAATTCTTAAAGTACATGCTGAACTACAAAAAACAGCTTCTGAAGTTATAGGATTTATATACTGAATTTCACGGTGCATGTTCAACCAAATATTTTGTTGTGTTTTTAAAAGAGTGAAGGGAAAAAGGAAGAGTGAAGATTAGATTTCAAAAAACAGAACTTAAAACTAGGCTCTTAGAGAAATGATCCATGATCAAAAAGACTTAAGCAGTAATAATCCCCAGTAAACTAAATGAAAAATGCTCAGTGCTGTTTACTTCCCAGTAAGAGTAATATTTATGCTTATTGGAATAACAATTAAAAATTCTTGTTTTGGAAAATTTTGGATTAAGTTTGTATGTTTATTCTAGAGATCTGTCTTGAAGATCTGCCTCCTCATATATTGCAGTTTTGCTTTTCTGTTGCTTTTCCAAATTTAGTAAGATTTTAGCTTGGCAATGGTATTTTTCCCCCTCTTAGCTTGATGGATAGGAATAGTTTTATTTTATGCTTTTCTAAATATCACATAAAATACTAGATGCTAGAGTTTTGGCTTTAATATGCTAAATCACAGAAATACATATTGTACATTTTAGTCCCTAGAAACTTTTTTTTTTTTTTAAATGTTACCATCATTCGTTTATTCAGGATGCAGACACAAATCTTTGTAATCAGGTTTGAGCTGTTCAAGCTACTACACATTAGCTGCTAATTGACTGCACATTTCATTCCAAAGTAACACCATTACTTCAGTTATGGTTTAGATTAACTGCTTTCTACTGAAATGCGCAGGAACATGCATGTGTCTGCTATTACAGCGGTTATGAGCAGGCCATTATCATCTTCTTATTTAATGTGAGTATGTTCAGACACTGGAGGACTGACCAGTCAAGTTCAAAAATAAGCTTGGTTTTGCATCTTTACACTACAGCTTTACGCTTTTTCAAAATGGATTTTTAAACTCTGTAAAACACAGAAGCAACACCTTTCTTAATTCTAGTCCTCTAGTACACAGAGTTCTTCAAAAGCTTGCACAATTCTATACCTGACGAGAAAGTGTTTGAATTACTGATCACCTTTTTTCCAGAATTTCGAGCATTTAGGTGTCTACCACTGATGAACCCAACCACTGTGGGGGCAGAGCCGCAATCAAGCATAAAGCTATCTGCAGCGTTACTGCACCACAATGGAGTAAATTAATTTTTGGCTGTGGACTCCACTCTTCCATGGAATCTGAAGTCCACACAAAGCAGACATGATCTCATTTCAGGATTTTACTTTCATCTAACTGTTCTCTATTCACCACCCACATAGAAAACAGCATTCAACTCAAATTACAGTACCTTACTTGGAAGAATAAAGGGTAATTAACCATGCCAGGATCATCCTGTAAGTCTAGGTATGTCAAACACCATTCTTATATTCCTAGCCTTCAACATCTAAAAAACTTTGCTAAAACACTGAAATATATTGAGGACATATTTTCATGCAGTTCTTGATCTTTGGCAATAATAGCGCACAAATTCCCTGGCACCATTACCAAGACTGAGAATGTTAGGAGCAGTAAACTCGTCTACTTTGCTTGGAAGCTTCTGAAAATAGGATGTGAATAGTAAATGGGAGCATACGAGCATAGAAACACCCAAATCCCAAGTTTTAATACATAATCATTTTTTCCTTGTTCATAGCTGAAGTGTACCTAAAGATAGGATATAATGCCAACAAGTTTTAAAAGAACAATGTTGAATTTGTATACTGGAATACACTATAACTTCAGCTATGGTTCCAGAACAATTTAAACCAACTTAAACCCCAGCTGATGTGCCGTCTCCTAGTCTCAGCCACACATTCCTACTCCCTCACTAAGGAGACTACTGTTCATCCGACCCTGTGGTGATGCAGCTGAAAGTGCCACATGGAAAAAAAAGTCTTTTTTTTTTTTTTTTTTCCTCCAGACAGCTCTCAGTTGGTTTAGCTCCCTGATCGGACATACTGAGGGGTCAAAGAAGTGCTACTACTGAGGCATGGGAGACTGTTAATGGGATCATAACCACCCCAACCAATGTTGCTTTAGGCGGTCTTCAAATGGCATCCTAGGAAGGCAAGCAAATACCATTGGAAAAACTCTTTTTAAAAAAAAGGACTGCATGACTAAAAATATCTTAGTAATTAAAGAAACTAGCAACAGAAAACAACAGTAACATTCTGTTAGATCATGAAGTCTCGAAGTTTTTCATTTTAACCTAAACTGATTCTGAAAATTCACAATTATTGACAGGGGATCCCTTTCCAATACATCAGTGAGAATTTGTTCCAAGTTTGAGGATCGTGATGAGCTTGTGGTTACATTTTAAACATCAATGGGTTCATAGACAGGAAAAGGTTATGATTTTATAGCAAGAAAGGTAGACTCCACAGGGCTTAACGTTTTATGGAAAACCGTCTATTCTGATATTTCTATTTTTGTGAAGTGTTCCAATTCAAATGGGTGACTCATCGTAAAAGGAATCCATTAAAGGCTTAGTACCACAGATTAATTTTTTCATAGGTTGACCTATTCTCAATAAACTGGATATGGCCATTTTAACAAAAACAGAGCAAAAGCCAAAAGTTACAGCCCAAGGAACAAAGATAAATTTTCCTAATGGTAAGTGTAGATTGACAATGAAAAAGTAATATGCATTCATGTTTTTTCCTGGCAGAGATACATTTTATTATCAGAATTCACCCAGAACACTTAATTACAGCCCAAGTGCATGCTTACTGACTGACTAGAAAAAAACAATCCTGTAGAGACTTATTTTTTAAAGCTACTCATTGATTCCAAATACCTCCATGTCAACTTTCTGTAGCATCTCTCACTACTAGCTGCAGTGGTGCTACTTACCTGTTACACAGCCCAAACACATCGTCTATAAACCACTTTCTTCCTACAGTATTTAACATCAACTTGGCAAAATAAGTTCTTTGATCCACATGTAATTCATTACTCTTCATTACCTGTAATTCATTTACTATTCTACTTTGCTTCCCAGATACAATCAGTACTTGCTTTTGGACTCCAACCCCAAAATATACAATATAGAACATATTACACAAAGCATATTTTACATATGTATACATATTTATAAAATATGTACACATATAGGTAATTTATTAATAAGGCAACAATCTGAATCTTTGGCACACTGAAAAACCTGATTTTCATTCTTGCTCAAGGTTAAGGGCTTTGCCACCTCTTTCTTCAAAAGTTCTCTAGACTTCTGTTTATTTTTATCAAAGTCTATCATGAATTTACAACTAGATAACCATCATACCAGTGGAAATGAAGGCTATTTATTGCAGCAAAACAACACATGCGCAGTCCACCAGTAATTTTTCTACTTTGTGCATAGACTAAAGGCTTGATCACTAACTTCTCAAAAGAAAGAATATTGCAAGACACGCCCTGAAGGCTACCATGTTGCTCTCTCTCACAGCTTACTGCTGCTTGTAACTAAAGCAACAGTGAAGTTGGAGGATATCAAGACATCTTCATATTTTTAATGTTTAAAAACTACAGGCTTCAATTTAAAAAAAAAAAAAAAAAAAAGCTGAACTAGTGAATGAACAGGTATACACTGCCGAAGGTTAAAATTATGCTGAAGAGCACCGATGCACAGAAAAGCATTATGTGCACATTAGCTAGCTATACAAAAAACATATCTTCCTTTACACAGAAGTAATACTAAAATGCAACAGCTTCGCAACCCTGCACCATGGTTATCACACAAACATGTGAAGCACATAACCAGCAGGATCATCACAAACTTCACTTACCACAGCTCAAACCACTGCACCAAAACTCCAAACTTTTCCTGCGGCTATTTAAGTTTACAATCCTACCCATAGGATTAAGAAAACAGAGATCTCCTTTGACCAATTTAACATAAAAAGGGCTGAGATACAAGCAGTTGTCTCAGCAGTCAGAATACATGCTGTGGGATTTCTGCATACTATAGCCCAGAAAAATAAATCCCACTTCCCTTATATTGACAGAATCGAGAAAGCAACAATTTACAAGGAAAAGAGGGAAGATGAGGAGGACAGAGGCAGCTGTAACACTCAACAACATCCCTAAGACAAGACTCAAACAGACATTCTCCAACACTATTGGCAGTCTTTGCAAGGTTTCAAGCTCTTCCTTAAAAGTATGAGCAAAACGGGATTCTCTGCCACCTTGTGTACGCATGGTGAACTATGCGAATTGTGTTACACCTTACAGCACTGCGCAGATGTTTGCTCAGTCAGGGAGGAAGCGACTGCCTTACGGAAGTTCATCTGTCTGTTCTGACAGGAAATAGCTATCATGTCCTGAAGCCTCAAGAGAAAATTACAAGATGGAAGACCGACTTTATTTCTCGATAAAACTTTAAAAATTCTCTCAGTTGTTACCCCTGAAATTATGGTTTGGGACTGATGGATAAATTCGCAATGGCATCAAAGCTGAAAATATATTTAATGTACAAACTAAAGGTTTCTAACATTTCCTACAAAATTCATCAATTTTTAATTACCTTTTTAGTGAGGGGTTTTTTTGTCATTCAGAAGTGACAAGACAAAAAAAATTGTTTCACCTTCTGCAACACTGAAAATATGAAATGACAGAGACCACGTCAATGATTTTTGCATCAACAGATGCTAAAACCCAAAACAAGTTGAATGTCCAAATTCAGAACACAAAGAGCTGATCTGACAGAAGATCTCACCCAAGAAGTAGCAGAGAACAGCGTGGTGAGACAGAAACAATTTCAGCTGGCACCGCTTGTATTTCATAGATAAAGCTCTCTTTAATTTTGACTTTCTCAACCCTCTGTTGACTATGTTTTCTTGCATGTCAAAACTTGCACAAGATAAACAAGAAACAATTAACCACTTCACTTGACCTTCACCTCCAATCAGTGAACATAACCTCTCAAGTCACAGATGCTGTAGCAAGTCTTCCCAAAGAAATAATTAGTAGCTTTAAATACAGAATTCTCAATTTTTAATTGAATTTTTTTGCTAACTGAGGAAGTCTTTAAAATTTTTTAACTTTGATATCAAAGGTAGGAAACAGTCCACTAAATTAACAACTTTTTCTACATACTTTATGTATTCTTTAAGAAATCAACATTTAAGAAAACCAAAAGCAGTATCAAAAGCAAGAAAATGTTTGTATATAAAACCTTAGACCTTGAACTAATTTTTTATTTGCTAAACACAAAAGAGTAAAGATATAAACCAATTATTTTAAGTAAACAGTTTTCCAAGAACTATCTTAATTTCACATTTACTAGTTCAATAGACTACTGAAGAAAACCATCCAAAAGGTAACTATCCCTGTAACACTAGAAACAAAAATCCGATGACTAATCTGTGTCCTGTTCAAAATAATTGATATACCTAGTTCAGCTGCAAGGGTACAACGGACATCATCACTAAACATGCCATAACACGAGAATTTGGAAGAGATGATCAGCAGAGCAAGCACTGATTAGATATAAAGTCTAATACAAACCACTGCTGTTTCTAGCAGTTCTTTGTAAAGAAGGGCAAAGGAAACCCACTTAAGAATTGTTTTTGAGGTACTAATTCTAGAGTTTTTAGATTTCTATCATTTCTGTTTGTAATCCTGCCTCAAGAGCAGAGACGTTGTATTTAATCAAAATTTAGCTGCCATCATGCTCAATACCCAATTGTGACCAGGTATTTCAATGGAAAAAATACACATCTCCTGTAATACTTCGTAACCCATGCAGCCTTTGACTTCTGAGATAAAGAAAAGGGGCATAATAGTTTTTCGTTAAGAATATTTAATGACCTCTGTCTTTCGTAACTATGAATAACACAGGAGTGATGAAATACAGAGACTTTCTATTAAGTTCAAATAGCAATGTGAAAACCTGCCGCAGTGAAAAACATAGGCCACTGTAGCCCTGTGTGAGACAGGATTTCACTTCGCACGCACTGTCCCCAAATTTTGTTCACTGCTCTTAAACAGGATAATATGAAAGAAAAGATGATGTTCCACTGAACAAAGAAATTGATGTAATGTTCCATGCTAAACAAAGTGTGATGTTCCACACTAAACAAAGAAACTCACTTTCTCCACAAAATTATAGTTATCTCTCCTGATCCCTTTCTTAACAGAGTGCTTGCTCTGATCGTTTTAAGTGCTGTTCCTTTCTCACATCTTCTGTAAGTTATTCAGGATTCACTTCCTACAGGACCATGGAACGGTTGAGGTTGGATGGGACCTCTGGAGGTTAACTGGTCCAACCCCTCTGCTCAAGAAGGGACACCTAGAGTCGGTTGCCCAGGACCATGCCCAGACAGCTTTTGAGTATCTCCAAGGTTGGAGATGCCACAACCTCTCTGGGCAAATTGTCCCAGTGCTCAGTCACCCTCACAGTAAAAAAGTGTTTCTTGATGTTCAGAGGGAACTTCCAGTGTTTCAGTTTGTGCCCATTGCCTCTGCTCCTGTCAGTGGACACAAGTTAAAATACATGAAATTCCACCTGAATACAAGAAAATGCTTTTCTGCTGTCAGAGTCATCAAACACTGGAGCAGGTTGCCCAGAGAGACTGCAGTTTCCATCCTTGGAGATACTTAAAACCGAACTTGACAGAGCCCTGTGCAACCTGCTCTAGCTGACCCTGCTTGAGCAGGGGGGTTGGACCAGGTGATCTCAATAGGTCCTTTCCAACCTAAAGGACTCTGTGATTTCATATCAGTCGCTGTTAAACACATGTAGCACTTTCATTAGAAGTTCCTTAACAATTCAGCAAACTGTAAATTCAACCAAGCCACCAGTAAAATCAAAAGAGAATACTTAGTGAAAACATTTGCCCATGGTGCTTCGTTTACCAAAAAACAAAAAGGTGAGAGATTTTTATCAAAGTTTCTTCCCGTATCATTTCCCAAAAACATGTGGGAAGCTACATGTTTTTAAACTTGCTCTTCAATATCAGATGGTGAATAAATTTGAAGCTTTTCCTTTCAAATTTCAAAATGAGTTTAGATAACATTCTAGGACTTATACCCTAATCTATGATGCTAATAAATAATGCAAGTTTGATTCCTTAGAAAAGACAAAAAGGTTTACTTTCTAGCTCTTCAGAACAATTAGAATCCCCCTGATGAGGATTCTGAATGTTTGACTTAGCGAGCAATAGCAACAAGAACAAAAAAATCAAGTCACAAAACAGATAGGAATTACCGAATTAATAGATTCAAGTGGTTCAGTATCAGGACTCAAACAGAATTTCAGAACTCTGATATCCAGTTCAGTGTCCTATATAAATGAACGTTGTATTTGCAAACTGAGTTATTGAAACTCTTGCATAAGTGATGAATAAAGGAATATAGAGTGTCTTCCGTAAATAAACAGTTCAAATCCAGTGATGTGTAACTTCGGGTAAGAAGTAGCACTTGAATCTCAGTAACTGAACAACAGAAGTTCTCTTTAATACTCTAGTTTTCAGACAATAGTCAGAGAAGTCAAGTCAGGTTTAACCTGAAAACTGAGATAGGCTAAGAAACATCTCAAAGGCTCTAGTCATTAAGGCAATGGGTAGAAAACCTCTTATAGATCTAGCGACATCATTTGAGAATGCCACTGCTCTCACAAATCTAACTAGCAGGACTGTATGAACTCTCTGCAGTTTGCTTCAGAGTAAGTCTAGCGAGTTCCTATCTGCCTTCATCAGCTATATGAGCAAATCAAGGCAATATCACTTCTGAAGCTGCTTACTGAGCCCTCTCCATCTTTTCAGCTAGCAAATCTCTCAGCAATCACTGTCCAAGGGGACACAACAAACAGCTGAAGGACAGTAATAAGCATCTTAGTTTAGCAGTCCAATAGCTAACCTGATACAGTCACATGATTTGCCTTATTCCTATTATTCTTTTCAAAGTAATAAGTTAATTATATATATGGCTATCTAGACATATTTAAGAAAATCAGAAACAATTCTTACAAAATCTTATGAGGAAAATGGGAAATATTCCCCAGAACTTTGATACCATATGAATATTTTTAGGTTTAAAAATAGGAAAGAACAAAAATGACCATCCAATCCGACATTACGCATCATAAAAATCAGGACAATTTTTGCAGGACAAATTATCAGAACATAATAGTTTTGGTCTACATAATATTATACTGATGCAACAAAACTGATGTAACCAAGTATGCTGGAGCAAAAAAACAAACAAAAAAGAAACCACAAAAAAAACCACAAAACCCAAAACTAAGGGCAATCCTCTCAAGCGGAACTCTCAAATGAATGTAGTTGCATCACTCTAAAATGTTCCCTACAAGAATATAAACAAAATGCTATTGCCACAATAATGTAACCAAATTTTCTTCAAATAAATGAGCGTAAAAGTTGGGCATAGATAAACCTGAAGTCCATCAAAGAAAAAACATTATAGCCAAAGATATTCTCTTACCAGGCAAAATACACATGAAAAGGACAGTTTCCTAAAACACTGAGAACACTACTGGCATCCACCACTTTTTTCACCATGAAGTACTTTTAAAAAAGTTTCTGATACTTTTACAAAGCAATACAAAGAAATGTTAGTAAAAGAAATTCTAAAGAATAGCATGAGTCAAAATTATTGCCAAAATACTTTCCCAAAATTAAGTCACCATACCAAAAATTAATTGTTTCTGCCTGAAACTTATATTACCATTAGGAAAACACCAGGTAAAACTTGCCAGTACAATAAACAGGTTCATGCTTAACAGCAACAGAAGACACTACATCTGTAGAGTTTTAAACACATCACTTACTGCTTTGAGTCATGGTGACAAACCTCCAGCGTTGGATCGTTATAAATGAAAGCTGCTTCTAAATCATTGATTCTTACTCTGTAAATCCGGCACTGTTTACTGTTCAGTTTGATTCTATTCAGGTTTGCAACTGTGGGAAATATTGTCAGTTCCACATAACCCTAGGAAAACACAAATCAAAACCTTCTGTAAAATCTTTACCAATTCACAAAGTAGAGATACATACAGAAAATTCTTATTAATGCCTTTCAAAGGAAAATCTTGGATAAAAAAATGTTAATTTTTTATTTAAAAAGGAAATTGGTTTGCCCTTTTAAATGTCTAGAATACATTTTCTTTCTTATTATTTAATAGGTGAATTTTCCCAGCTGTGAAACAAAACATAACAAAAAACTTCAAAATGACCGACGATCATGCTTGTTTTACTGGAAATGATCTGCCTCTATTGACCAGATTTCAAGTTACTAGCATGACTATGTTTTTCATCACTATGTTCTAGGTTTTGGTATCTGAGCTTGAGACAATGATTTTTAGAATCTAAGCCGAATTCCTTTAGGTAGATATCTAAATTCACAAAAAGCCTCAATGACTTCAGGCCTGAAATCATGAAAGTCTCTTCACAGCCCCCGTGAACTCACATATAAGCTAGAAAACTCTATAACCCTATCCCTAACATCAGCTAACACTGTGTTGAAGGTCAATTGCAAATTGCAAATTGCTTTGTAATATTATTTACAATGCAGTGACTTTCTTTTAGAAAGCTTTTACTTACAGAGATTAAAGTGTTCACAATTAGAAAGTATTTTATTTGACGCATCTCAAGGAATGACAGAATTATGAGAGGCATCAGATTAGAAAGTATAAAATATAAAGAAGCTGAAGAACATAATTAGTTTGTGTATGCAGTTGTTTCCTCTAAAAGCATGAAGAAAACCCAGACTTTTAATTTCTACTTTCACATTTTATTAAAAAATACTTACTACAACAGACTTTCTCTGAAAATTTATGTTGTTGATACAAACTACCTGGTGCGTTGTGCTGAAAAAAAAAATAATAATTTAAAATAAGTAAGGTTTTGCACAAATGCCAGCATTTAAAATAATATTTTAACCTATTTTTAAAAAAATAGAGAGCTCATACAGGATGTACGTACATATAGATAAATACTGCATATAGCATATATTTATATAAGGAGAATTCATAATGGTCTAAATCTCTTACATGGTCCAAAACAAATAATGAATAGAATTTGCACACAAGGTCAGAAAAGTTCCAATAAAATTGAAGTGTAGTATCATACCAGTATGAATATTACTAGTAACACAGGAAGATAACAACATCACTTTTGAACATCACGTAACAGGATGTAAAAATATAGTGTTACTAATGGCACAGAATCAAGTTCTAACACGTTAGTGATGTGCAGTATTAGAAACAGCACGCAGCTGTAATACTTGCAATCTGAGACCTGTGGAAAATTTACCTGCTGAGCTGATGCTCGTATATAATTTATGTAAGCAGGTACTATATGTGAAAAAAGATACAGTCTGTACTTTTACAATTCATATGTTGTAAGAATTTATTATTTTAAATAGTGGTTATATATCAGTCAAGATAGGTATTTTAAACAAGTCAAATGCATTTGCTTAAATTTTGAATGATACATTAGAACTCTTGGTAAATAAAACTGATTTAAAAAATGAAAGAAAAAATTATTCCAACTTTTTTAAAACTTTAGAAGTTATTTCTATGTTTTTTCTGTAGTAGGTGGCATCTTCACCACACTTGACAGTAGTGCTATTCACAACTCAAGATACAACCTTGTAATAATTCAACTTTTATGCCACATCACACATTATATGCACATCCTCACGTACTCTGTGCATTAAGAAGTGACTTTGCTTCAGTTGAGCAAGTTCAATAAAAATTCCTACAAGAGAATGACAACATCTAATATCCAATGATGGATTCAAACATTACCTATACATTAAAAAGTATAAGGTAACAAGAGTGTTTCTATTTAGAACTACATTTGCGTTACAGATTTAGCAAGAAATCAAGGAGGTATAAACAGAAATCCATAAAGATCCACTGAAATCCACAGCCAACTGCTTTACAGCTTCGTTACAACCAAAATAATGAATGTGTAAAAATGACAATTTGCTTAACAAAGGTGCTTGCTGCAAAAGCAAGCATTTTTCTGTATATAAAAGAGCCCTTAGCTCAAAAGGGTTTGACACAGCAGTAAGAATGAAACATGGCAGCATGGTCTGTAGTGCTGATACTGTGTGGAGAGATCTCCAAGGTTTGAAGAGCACAATGTGAATATCTTTACAAGATGAGACTGCATGGTTGACAAACTCACTCTCCGTGAGCGAGTCCGTTTACACAATAAAACATACACCTACAACACACATTTCCTGAGTGCAAGCTACACCATAAGCAATAGTTCCAACCTTCTCAGGTAAATAATTACTGATCAGCCAGTGGTCTGTTTCAAGTGTGCATTGGTCTCAAGCATAGCAACTTTAAAAAAAATGGATACTTATAATTTATATGGTCTTGGGCTCTCAAATCCTTTGTCTCCTTTCTTCCTATTCATCCTGAACAGCAGCACTAAACACACACTGCTGACCGTCAGACTGGCATCAACATCATCCTCGCTTGATGGGTCCTTCGATTTTTCCCTGTGTCAGGTCGTATCTGATCACTCATCTCCCCAGTGGATCTGTGACTCCCAACAGTCAGGCATCTTCAGCTCGAATAAGCACCATAGTTATAACACAAACAACATTCAGTCTTTCTACAGAACCTTTTATGAGCGCAGCACACAACCCCTCTCTCCACTGGGGGTACGGTACCAGTTCAGAGGCGCTGCTCGCTTCTTTTCCGCAGAAACCACTACATCAACCGGCTCAACCGGCAGCGGCGGTGGCAGCTACTGAATCAGGAAGGCCGCGGCTGGGCAGGCGCGGCCGAGGGTCCCCGCTCCCGGGACAGCCGGCTGGGGCAGCACCTCCGCTGACAGCGGGAGAGGCGCTGCCGGGGGGCGAGTGGGCCGGGAGGAGGGGGAGCGCGGGCGGCGCCGCAGAGCCCCCCGCGGCCCGGCCTTATCGTCGCTGCGGACGCGGGCGCTGCTCCGGGCGGCGGCTGGGCTGGGGGCTCCCGCGGCTCCTTCTCGTCCGGGGCGGTCGGCTGGGGCCGGCCGGCATGGAGGGCAGGGGCGGCCCTCCGGCACGGCGCGAGGCTCCCTCAGAAGCGCGGCCGCCGGGCCCCGCCAACGTTCACTCCCTGGGCAGCGGCCGCCATTTCGTTGGCAACCTTTCACCCCCGGCGGTTGAAAGGTCACGGCCCGTTTAAGGGAGCCGTATTCCTTTACGGATGGAAAGTCTTTTGGAACCTTGTTTGTCAGAAGGGTGGCGTACTGATGTCAGAGGCAGCCATGGGTTAAAAAAAATGAAGAAAATAAAACCCCCAAAATAATCCAAAAGCCGGCTCGTCTCCTCGTGCGCAGGCGCCCCGCGGGCCGCCAGCGCCGGGGCGGGCGGGCGCGCGGAGGCCGCGACACGCGCAGGCGCACGCCTCGCCCGGGGCGGGGGCGGGGCCTCGGGGCGGCGGGAAGGCGGCGGGGCCCCGCCCCTGCGCGCGCGGGGGAGGCTGCGCCTCCGCGGCCGCCCCGCGGCCCGGGAGTCCGCGGCCGCGCGGCGTCTGCAGCGCGGGGGCGCCCTCGGCTGCCGCCGGCCGGGGCTCGCGGCGGGCGGGCAGCACCGCGCCCGGCGCAGGCTGCAGCTCCCGCCTCGCAGGGCGGGGCAGCCGCCGCGGCGGTGGCTGTGCCTCAGCGAGCTGGAGCCAGCGCGGGGCCCTGAAGCCGCTGCGCAGGGGACGGTAACGCGCCCGGCTGCCGCTGCTAAACCGACCCGGGGCCGTCCGTCAGCTCCCCGGCCGTGCCCGCCGCCTGCATTCGCACTAGGAACGCTCCGGTGAGCGACCAGGGCTCCGGTCTGCTCGAAGGCACAGACCAAGCGCACCTGAACTCACCGGGGGGCCAGGCGCAAGGGCAGGCCCGAGGCAGGCTCACAGGCAGACACTGAGGCACGCCCGCCCCCGCTTCCGAATGGGAGAAGGATTTAAGGCAATAACAACGCTGCTGGAAACACGGCACGGAGCCGCAAACTGACTCTGGGTCCAGCACCTCCTCCCTCCCGCCCCCCGCGTGCTGTGGAGCGGCGGTAGTTACGGTCTCGGCAGGACACGATACGAGGTTTCCTCGTAACCTAGATTTGGTCTATTAAAAGCAAGTTTTGATTCATCTATTTGATGTTAAAGCAGCATGGAGTTAGCCCTTTCGGCATCAGCAGTTCACAAAATTTCACAAGCCGTATCTCCTTTTGAATGCCTGACAGAACAAAGCAGCAGCACCGTGAACATGTAGAATGATGACACGTGCAAAAATCATTTAGATAAACCTGAATTGTGACCTCGGCATTATGATACGGCTCTATTCATGTAATACTTAAATTCTTACTGGTTTCACAAACAAAACCCAATGGAAATATAGTCTTGCAGTCTGTGATACACGTGTATTAATAGTATAGTATAATATATTTCAACTAAGGAACCTTACACGATGCCATGGAAGTTATTCCCAAGGCTTTCACATTCATATTCCCGTTGAGCTCTCCGAGGGGGAAGCTGCTGGTGCTATCACAAGGAAGGACCACAGCCAGGGGAAGAAGGCAGCTCTTCCCGGCAGAGAGCCCTTACGGTCGGAGCCAGCCGAGTCTCCACCCAGCTGGTCAACCACCACGCTTGGACGCTGCGGAAACGCGGAGCACGGGGAATTGATCTTGCCGCGGGGGGCAAGAACAAGCAGAGCTCAGGAAGCAGTTTTTATTCAGCTTTTTATCTATAACAAAATTCTAAGGATTCACACATCCACCTTGAGTTACGTTTGATTTATAGTTTCTTTCCTCTCCCCGCCCACCCTGCATTTGGCACGCTAGCAATTCCAAGTTTCTCGTACCTTACATCCGAGTTTGATGCAGCAAATGCTTTTTGTGTTAAAAACCCTACAACTGTTAAGTTTAAAAAAAAATCTGAAAAATGTCTAATATTAAACTCCGGTTCACTGACATGCAAACAATCCTTTTTAATGATTACAAAATTTCAATTTCAGGCACTCCATGACAATATCATAAAAAAATCCTGTTTCATTGCTCTACACAAAATAATATTCCACCCTAAGTTTTCAAGACGCAATTTCTATGTGCAGTTATTTGCCATAATAAAGTTTAAAAAAAATTAATTGTATTACCAAGTTTTATATGCTCTCTTTAAAAAGCAACGGTAGTCTTCTGTAAAAAATTATTTACATTCTAAGGACAGTTTATAGGAAGTTCATAACACAATGTGCAACTATTCCCTCATATCATCACACTTGATTGCAATTTGATTTTTTGTACTATTTAAAGGGCAGTTCTGCCAAGCGTTAAAGCGTCAAGAGCTTGTGCCAATGTTATTCACAGACATAAGCACAAAAAGAACCGCCTTCCAAAATTAAGACTTGTGTAGTCTCAGTCAGGAATAATTTGTTCATGAGCTTGTCAAGGTCTGCAGTATTCAAAATGTCAACACTGCAAGGAAGTCTTAATCTTTAGGAATGCTCACTAATGGGCAAAAGACTAAGCATTCCATTTTGCTGTTGAAATACATTCAATTGATTCAATTATTATCAAGGAGGTTTTAATTTTTAATGTCAAACCCCAGTTTATGGACAGACAGCTAAAGTGTATTCAAGTAGCTTGACTCCCGGTGTAACTACAGACGCGAAGGGCAAAGGAAGACGGGCAAGGGCTGCTGACGCTGGAGGTTCTTAGAAGAGGCACGTGCCCTCACATTCTACTCAGCCGAGCAGAACACAGAACTCGTTCAAGCAGCTTGGCTGCTTAACCTCAAGAACGCTGTGTAATACCGGTTGACAACTCCTTTCCTCAGAAGGCAGCCACAAGCAACGTTCACTGTTACTCCGTTCAGTATTCTCCGTTCTTAAAACAAGACTTGTTATGAGATGGGTCTTCTAGAATTATAAACTTTAACACCATTCTGCATTGAGGAGCGAGCATATTTTGTCAGAAGAGCGCCAACCGTCTGCTTCTCTGCACACAAGTCTCTGTAGAGGAAATAAAGCAGAGGACGTTGGCATTAGATATTCTCATACAAAATGAATCCGTGAAATACTTGTAAATATAGCAATAAACTGGATTAGGGTATTGAGAGAAAAAAAAAAAAAACACACCACTACTGTAACTGTCACATAATGCTTTAAATTACCTAAAGTTTAGAACTTGGCTTGACATTTAAGAAACAGGCAAAACTACGTTATTTACTTCAGAAACAAGGATTTTGTTTTTTTTTAGGGGAGTTGCTTGGGTTTTATTATTACTGTTCTCTTTAGCGTTTTCAATCTAGCAAAACAGTTAGCTTTGAACTACTGAATTATATTACAGTAAATTTAGAGCCACTCATAAAGGTTTGATGCAGTTACTTCTGGGTTACCATCGATATCTGCTCACGCGTATCCTGGCTGGGCCCTTCCCGATAGCACTGCAGCGTACGTGTTAACCACCAAGGGAACGAGGGACGCAGTACAGAAGCGCTATTGCTCTCTAGTTCTTCTCTTGTAAATACGGAGACTGATTATAAAAGTCAGGAGGTTTATCCTTTGAGTTCAGTCTGCCTCAATCAAATAAGACAGTTACCATCTATTTAAATTCAGTAGGATCAGCTTTTTACACAAGTTTAAATGCAACAAGTACAGCTACAGTTCCCCGGGGTGGGGATTCTATTCATATAGAATTCGTATTCATTTAAAATTGAAAGTATGGCATTTGA
This sequence comes from Nipponia nippon, assembly GCF_047370975.1. Taxonomy (NCBI): domain Eukaryota; kingdom Metazoa; phylum Chordata; class Aves; order Pelecaniformes; family Threskiornithidae; genus Nipponia; species Nipponia nippon. The sequence continues at coordinate 14,747,170 of NW_028262290.1, read as the reverse complement.
GGCGATCATAGCTGAGAAGTAGTCAGCTATGCAGAAAGTGAAGAATATAACACTAATTATATTTCAATAAAAAGCAATATATCCTTACTCTATATAAGGGGTAATATCCACTTCTGTCCACTTTTCCCGTATGCTGAATAAGCTGTTGAATCTTTCCTGATTGTCTTCAGGTAAGTCTTCTACTTTTAGCAGAAAGATGGTCTCTGGTCTTGAGGTTTTATCCACAAGAGCCAAGCCCTGTAGATCAGCATCAGAGAGCAAGCGTTAAGTAAAGACAACACAGTTCAACCTCTTTCTTTCTGGCAATTATCCATGCAAGTTGCCCTTTGCACCTCCAAAGCCGCCTAAAACTGCACTACTAGAGGCAAAGTGAAAAAGTATCATAAAGGTGCTGTTTTACAGGCAGTATTTATCATTTCCTTTATGACAAGAAGGGAGGGGGAAATCCATCAAGTCCCAACATCTCTCTGCCTCCTTTGAGCAGAAGGGTTTCCATAGTGCTTGCTGGCTGTCATAGAATCGTTAAGGTTGGAAAAGACTCTTAAGATCATTGAGTCCAACCGTTAACCTAGCACAACACTCTGCTTGACAATAGCTTCAGCTTCTGTTCTGGTTACATTTACAAGCAGTAACTGCACAGCTGCAACTTTTCTTCAAACAGTGGAACACGCCAGACTTACAGAAATATGAATTGTCATGATTCCAGACTACTGATGCTCACAGAGGATGTCATAAGATGTACTTTAACTCCAGAGCTGACAGAAACAACACAATCAATCCCAGTTAATCGATAAAATCTACATGTGACACAAGCGAGTTAACAGCCTACTCAGGAAAGAATCCATACTTCTTTATGTTTTTACCTTCAGCTGATCGAGCCTTGATGTCATCCCTTCAGGGACACTTTGTTGCCAGACTTCTTGAAACTCTGATAGATTGAATTTAACTGCATTCTGCAAAAGCATTTGTGCTATAGCTCTGCATATTTTATCTTCATGCATTTCAAAGTAAACCTCCCCTGCTGAGAAACAAAAAACAGGTTATCTTGGGTTCTTGCTTTCTGGTAAAATAACAGAGAACAGCCTCGTATTTCCATTCTGTTCTACAGTCTTACGCAAACCAAGTATCCTGTTTTTTTCTTTTCCTCAGGGAATAACCTAATTTGGTATTACCTTGGATAAACGACGGTATCTTCTTATTCTCAAGAACGAATTAAGCAGAGTACTGTGTGTGTGTGCAGCGCTGTCTGAGCTACAGTATTCATTCATATCAATAAATGTATTTGCCTCTCATCTTTTCCCCTTTCAGAGTAACACTACACCTACAGCTTTCATTCCTATTTTTGAATGGCTTATATTAAAGTGTTTGCTGTCTGTGGTTGAACAATTACACAAAACTTTCACTTCCTTAATATATTATATAGTATATTCCTTATAATATGAGATGATGAAGGGAATAATGAGAACGTATTTTCTTTCACATTGACTTGGCTAACATTCTCTGAACAAGGTCAGGCACAAACACTTCCTTCCACTTTTCAGCCCTTGGGACTTTCTGCAATTCAAACTTGTTCCTTATGCAACCTGCCTAAATATACTAAGACGACAACCTGTGTCACCCCAACTACTTTCCTATGTCCTTTAAGGTTGAGTGCAACTCCTTCAGCCAAAGGTGAAATGAAAGCAACTGTGGGGAAGAATTCAGATTGAGATTAAGGCACTGAAATATTACGTCTGTACGTGAGATGGGCAATGGAGATTTAATCAATACAATCAAAGGGTCTTGTGGCGCAATTTAAGGGACCAAAGGTAGATGTCTACTTCAGGCAAGCTGAATTCAGGGAGATCTACATGCCGCTGAATATTCACAGTAGCACAATTCATTGCTTACACATCGGAGGCCTCCTAGGGTATCTAAAGAGAGATTCCACCTAAATTTTACTAGTGGTCTGTCTTTAGTCACAAAATTATGGCTTGTAGACACCTAATAAATCACTTCAGGTACCTCTGAGAGTTCCCGCTTTTTCCCTAGTGTCTTGTACAGTTTAATAGTCCTTTTTCCTATGAAACTCTCTCTAACAATTTTACTGATTTTTAGCTCAATTTGCTCCCTCCTTTTACTGGCATTGTAGCAAATTCATTTGTTTGGGCCATCCTCAAAAAAATCTACATTCATTCATGAGTAACTCTTTCCTTTATGCAAAATTGAAGTATGCATGCTTTCCCAAACTTACCATTATCAGTGTATTTCCTTCCATAGCTTAAAAGAATGTGTTCTATCATCTCTCTGGAAAAAAAAAAAAAAAAAAAAAACAGAAATCAAGGTTTAAAACTGTTCATCAGGACATTACAGAAACAGTTACCAAGAAGATGATGAAGGTAAAGTAAAAAAATCAAGGAGACTGAAGGATGGGACACGTCTTCATGGCCGAAATGAACAGATTGATAAAAACGTAGACGTAACTTAAAAGAGGGCAAAAGGGGACAAAAAGGACAGATGGGAGTTAATTCAGCATGTCATCCCCAAAAGTCTTTTCCACTTTCTAGTTATAACTAGCAAAGACTAAAAGGCGTAAGGAGAATAAGGAAAAGGCACTCTTACAGTTGCTTCTTTCCAATGAGAAGTGACGCAAGTCACAGATTTGGCAGTTAATTATCCCTTGCTGAATAGCAGGCATTTTTCTAAACCTCTGGCATAAAATTACAACCTAACTGCAGACACCAATACTAAAGCAAGATTTCTTTTTGAGCCAAAAGCCAAATAAGTTTACAATATATGGCATTTTCCATTTAAGACGTTGTTTGAATGGTAATGTTAAATTATTTCATGACTCCAAACGGCAGTACAATCAACTCGACTCTTAAGATCTGAATTCAGTATTATACCAGAAAATATACCACCATCTCGGACATTACGCAAGAGGTAAACCAAACATTTTTGGCTAGCTTCAGAACAAGTATTTCAAGATGGTCAACAATTTATGGCTTAAGTACGTGCTACTACCATCATTTACAACTCAGCAGTAACGTTTCTACTACTGAATCAATGGAAATATTACCAATAGACACTAAAATCAGTTTATTAACCTGCCTGTCTAAACTACTAATGCCCTTGTATATTTTAGAGCCAAAGAAAATATATCATCAACACCACGGTAACTGGAATCTAGAGTTATAAGACTATAATTCTAATAAATAATTAATAATGATTGCAATTAGTAGTAGTTAATAATGATTGTAGACAATTTTAAGTACTAAAAGTAATTGCTTACTTGGGCTCTAAAGATCCAAGTTCCTCAAGGCAGGTACGTAAAGGAACCTTACTTAAAGGCCAGGACTCTGAGTCTATTAGCTGAGTCACGTGATTCAGGAGTTTCATCTCATAGTCAAACTCCAGAACTCTCCAATATCCTGCCAAACAGAAAACCACAAAGCAGTGTTAGAAGGAAAACATTAACACCTTAATGCTATTCCCCTGAAGACAGGAGCCTGGACATTTGGGTCACACCTTTACAAAGTACAGCAACAGCATTCTGTCCTTTTCAGGATTAAAATTGAGAAAAAGAACAGAATAGTAAGAGCAAATGTAAAGGAGAAACAAATAAAATTATCTCAATTATTGATAACTGTTTATGTAGATTAACTGCCACAGATACAAAGACACTACAAATCCCATTCCAAGATGAATCAGACCTGTGAAAACTAGTAATTAATTCAGGCACGGAACTGCGTAAACAGAACTGGCTGCACCAGCCCTGCAGAGTGGCAGTTCAGGTCCAGCCAAGTTCAGAAATCCGGACGTGACACAGCACAGATCTGGTGCTGTGCAGCTGTAAGTGACAAGGGAAGTAATTTGTGACATTGTCCTCACCTACCTAATGGGATGGTATAGAGAAGACGGAGCGGAAGTCTTCCCAGTGGAGCTCAGCGATGGAACAGAAGGCAACAAGCACAAGTTGCAACAAGGGAAATCCCAGCTGGTTATTAGGAGAATTTTTTCCCCTTGCAGACAGTCAAGCACTGGAACAGCCTGGACAGAGGCTGTGCAATCTCCATCCTTGGCAATGCTCAGAACTCGACCAGCCGAGGCCCTGAGCAGCCAGCTCCACGTTGGCCCTGCTTTGGATCTGATAACCTCCAGAGCTCAGTTCTGCCCTATATTATTCTATGACTCTAGGACTGCTGTCACCTGGCATCCAGGTGAGGGTTTGGGCTTGGCCAAGTACAGGATGAGTAGGAGCTGTCCCAAGGTGAGGCACTTGCTCTATACGCCTCACATGGCAGGAAAACTTCCGAGATAAACCCGGTCTGGGAGGAAGAAAGGACTATGAAAGGGTTGAGGTTACCTAAGGATCAGCTATTTTTCCCTCTAGAACTGCAGAAACCAGAACTCACTCATCCATCAAGAGGGCAACCAGCCAAAAAATATTCATGCTATGGGTGGAATACTCCGATGCCAGTGTTTGTAGAAGCAAAGAAGGGATTACCCTGGAAAGAGCCAGACTGGTCGATGCCTGCTCAGTTTTATCTTTTTGATCAGCTTCACAGCAGCAGAGGATATAGGAAATATGGAAGCAGATCTTAGTACTTTGAAGTAACTTGCACCTTGAAAGATGAGGATGTGGAATGGGCCTTAAGAAAAGGAGACACAGATATTTTGGGGGAAAAAAAAAAAAAAAAGCAGGGTTATTTCCTCATAGGCAATAATATTCTTTAGAAATCAATACCTTCAATTTTGCAGGCATCTATAACCTGCAATTGGTGCAGTATTTCTTCTTCACTTGCTTGAATCAGACTTAACAAATCTTCTGTTGTATACTGCAACAAGGGGAAAAAAAAAGAAGAAAGTAACAGGTTATCCTTACTCCTCCTTTGCTGCAGCAAGCATGCTAACTGCATTATAAGATACAATGAAAGAAAGACTTAGATGATGGATGTTTTTTTCCCCAGACTCTTCATTTTCTAAGGTTTACCACACTCTCTGAAACTTTTCCTGTAACTTACAACATTTTCTCAAATCATTATTCAACATAAAAACCAGTCTAACTACAGGGAAGTCTTTGTGCCATGCATAAGTAATATACCTGCATTCCCAGGATGTCAAACTAGCCCAAGTGGGCATCGTAAGTGAAGTGTCACAGCAAGAATGAAAAGTGAATGTGTTCTGTCTTTCCTAAATCACATATTTTAATCTGTGAGATTGAAAGAAAAGGCAAAACAAAACTCACTTATCACTTTTGGATAGAATCAGAACTCCAACTTAGTACCTCCACTGAGGGAAAGCCTCCTCCAGCACGACCTCAACAGTTGTGTGTTGTGTTTTGGTGTCTGCTAACCAATTAGCAGACACACAGCACAGACCCAGCCACAGTACATACAGCTCCTTGCAGAACAGTTACTTGGTGAGATGCAAGGGTGCTGTGGATACTGTGGTAAAGAATTAGGAGACATGGGAGGAACAGAAGGTATCATGAGGAGTGAAGTATAGAGAAGGAACACCAGACTTAAATTCATAGGAAACAGGGCTTCATCAAGTCCTTTATTCACCATACAGCCTTTTTAATCAACTCTAATATTAGAGTTTTGTTGATTATAGCGTAAGAATATTTCCCATCAAAAAAGAAAAAAAATTGGATTAAGTACTTGACATCTATTAGACTATGGGAACACAAATGGAACAACACTAAGTTTAGAACATTCACATGTTAAAAAAAAAATAAAAATAAATACAGAAAGGTCTCCTCTTCCTGCTGTGCCATTCCGATTAGACAGGAAGTTGAAACATCATCAGACTAAGCAGCACTGAACTCACATCAGTATTTCAGGTAGGGATGACCATATTATACAGTATTTTAAAAAAACACTGCTAGCAATTGAGAGCAAAAATATCCCCAGATCAGTATGCAAGTGTGTTTGAGAGTTACATACTGCCATTCAGATAAGACCCTGCACAGGAGCGCTTGGCATTTGTTCCCCCTCTGAGGCCTGGCTAGCAGTCCAACAGCTTTTTTAAGAAATCACTGCTCTCACCTATGATGCTTTTATCAGCTGTATCACCCTTGCAAACATGAAATGGAATGGGTTGACTTGCATCACATCCATACCAGCAACTTCCAGATAAGGATAAGAAACATATTAAATACATTAACTCAGGCGCATTCAATCATTTGAATATGCCTTGCCATCTCATTGTAAACCCCAGGATTTTAATTTGGTGCATCCTGAGCAAGCCGCATACTAGCCTGTTTCTAAGTTTTCCTGTAGTTTGCTAAATCACATCACTATGCATCAGGCTTCCTTATAGTAATGCCCGATAGTGCTATAGTTCCTTATGGTTCCTTTCCTGTAGTTCTGTGTATGACACAGTACGAACAATTGAAAACCATGAGAAGTTTACAGTAAGCCACCAAAACACAGTGATTTGTTTTCAAAGGGATTAAAGATGGCTTATTTGTTGCCAGCACCCAATAAATATTAAGTGTAAGCAAACAACACAGCAAAAATTTTTCCTACACACGTATTGTTTGGAATTCTAGTGAGAATTAGTTCCATAGGAAAGAGAGCTTTCCCATGGAGAGCTTTCAGATTAAAGTTCCACCAGTGGCATAGCTAAGATTCATCTACATTTATCAGATATATCTAGTTGTTCTTTAGTAAGCCGATGCATGAAACGTTCTCCTTCAAAACAAACGGAGAGGATCAGCTCTCAAACCAGGCACTAATGTTTGGGGAGACGTTGATATGTTTTTACAAAATTAATTTAATATTATCAGTAAATACTATTGCTTATGACATCTTTTTGTGTTGCTAGCCTTTGTCAACGCTTACCATTTCTGGACAGTTTAAGCCCTTTTCCCTTTGCTATCCCTTATTTGCTGCTATGTCCTTCTATGCCTAGGCCAGAGTAGGCAGGAAAAATGAAAGAGGGAAAAGGCAATGCTGGGGGAAAGATTCTGAAACTTATCAGAAATTAGACTGTTAATCATCCAGAGAGAGGCAGCATTTCTCTCCAGGGGAGAAAAGCAACATCTATGTTTGTACACACCAGCGCATACAGATGGTTTGTTAGTATCAGTTTCAACCAAGCTTCAGTGTAAAATACTTTGGAGCAACCATTTCTGGTTTTTAAAGTCAAAAGAAAAACCAACCAAACTAACAGAACTCCAGGATTTTTATAAGCCTTTTATTTGAGATCATATGCTGCACAGTCCTGGTCTCTCCATTACTATTTAGATCCTAAATCAGATCTCCTGGAAACATAAAAGGGCAGCAGGACAGGATTTTATTTGTGTTTTCCCTTCTTGTAGTGTCAGTCTTATTCTCTGCCTTATATCATCCTTGTCATTCTCTGCGACTCCCTGCTTCTCCTTGTCGTCATGAATTACTGATTGGCAAGTGACTTGTACGTGGGTGTCCTGTGACCTCACACTTAGCTCATACACGACAGCCCCAAAGAAGGAGGAAAAGCTGCATTATACCTTAGTAGTCATATAACTCTCAAGGAGTTTACAAAAGGTTCTGAAGACTGTCTTCAAGAAACTCCCCACATAAAAAGGGAAATCCCCAGTCTCTTTCGGTGTCCTTTCTTTTCCTCTTTTTACTAAAAAAAAGGTTGCTTACCTGCTCCTCAGTGGAAGAGCTAATAACTACCAACTTGTTTAGAACAGTATGCTTAAAAAATTAAATCAAAGAAGCACTGTGAAGCATGGGAGCAAAGGTATTTTTCTAATTAAGAATGTATCTTCACTTTAATTTGCCCATTACCAATTACAAGAAAGTAATTTACATAGCTGATTTACCTTTGAAAATGTCAAAGTCCGATCTTTCTGACTATCTGGCCCTTCATATGGATCTTCCATTAAAAGCTTCCTCAGTTTCTTCAGTTTAGGTCGACATCTCCTTAATTCCCAATAGTTATTGGAAAAGCCAGCAATCTACAGGAAAAAACAGCGACTCTTAAAACATTTTAATCTACTATTTGGATTCAAAGAAGCTTACCAAAAATTATCAGCAAGAAATATTAATCTAGTCACTGAGAACAAGAATTTATTAATAGGGTAATTACTTTAAAGCTGAAACAATCATTGTAGTATTTTTAATAAACAAAATTACTACAGGCAATGAAGAATAAAAATCCACTGATGGTTGATAAAAATATGTTCACAGTGCATATGACAAAGGGAACAACTCATCTCTACATGCAAATGGTAGCATATCATCATGGGATATATTCCTGCACAGTCCTCATCAACATTTCTTTTCCTCTTAATACTAAGTCATATTACTGCCATAAAACCCCTCCTGTGTTATCCTGTTTCCATTTCCCCACTTCTTTCCATGCTTGGGATCTACCTCATGGTCTTTTTACACCTTAACAAATCATCATATCACTAAGCTCAAGTAAAATGGACATTAACGAGACAGTAAGCTACACTTGCACACAACTAACAAGACATCTCTGTTCCTTACTCTGATTCAACACACAAATTTAAAGTGTGCAACAGGAATCTCAGATGTAATCAATTCAACAACATTAATCTAATAAAACTTTACCTCAGGATTACTCTGAAGGCGTTTCATGGGGTACAGCTCGGACTCCCTAGAAGATTCTTTGAAGAGGACAGAGCATTGAAGGCCTTTGAGCATTGTTTCTGCTACTTACCGAACCAACAGAAGTGGGCACAGAATAGCAGAGGCAGAAAAGGCTCCAGGTTTGTGACTCCTGACCCAACCACTAGCCCCTTGGAAAAAAGCCTCCATGAAAAAGCCTCCAGAGAGTACTTTAAAATACCCTAAATGCTTTACCAGACCACTTTTTTTAAACATCATCTATTAAAAAACAAAACCAAACTTTGATGTTCCATTTAAATCAACTATAAGCAAACCACCTATACGTAGCAGTCCTATCCAAATTCTAAAACAGAGAAAGCTCCCAGTTTTTAATCTAACTATTCCATAGCTTGCTTGGCACAAAATTCAGGTAAACACCAATTTCCTGATAAACTTCTAAGCTTTTTTTTCCTCCATGTCAAATAGCATTTACCTAAGCATTAGATTTTTTTTTCCCGCCAAGTTCTTCTCTGAGCAATTTGGTAATGAGCAAGAAGGTATTCTGCATAGCAAAGAAAATAAATAATTCTGATTTATAATCCAAAGCTCATAACTGGAGCTGGTCTGTGTGAGGTGAATAAAGTGTCAGACGCTTTGGCCATGAGTATTAGCCTTGCAAGTGGTACAAAGAGCAGCACCGAGACTGCAGGAGAAGGGCAGTGAAGCCCCAAAACACTGAGTAAATATAGTGTCTTTCACTGTGTTCCACAATTTGCAGTGTCAATACACCACTTAACATTTTTAAAAACATTAAGAGACCTCTTAGAAATAAAACTCTAAAAATAATTCCTAAGCAAATCACATTTATATTATGTTGACATGTGTGACTTCAGAGGGCTAGTGAGATCATTAAACACAGCAAAAAAAAGAATATGGAGGAATATTACTTTCTCATTAATCTACTTTAGTTTGAATTAACTTTTTCCATTAGCTGAAGTACTGACTTCACAGAAGAAATGATGACGTTTTGATGATTATGTTCATCTAAGGACAAGCAGGATTACTCCTCAATGATGTCATTATATCCATTACAGCAAATAATGACCTAGTAATAATATTTGCCTAACTATTTTAGTAGAATTTTACTAACTATGCTTCAGAAGAGCAGAGAACGACGAATTCTTTAAACTGAGAACTCTAAAATCATTCACTCCAACAAATTTTTTCAGACACTAGTTGAAAGAGAGTCACTTTTGAATATATTTCTGTATTGGAAAAATAATATTCAGGCATGACAAGGTATAATCTGCCTTTTGGGGAAAGCACTCCTAAGAAACAATTTGCAAACATCTTATTTTAAAAATAGCTGCTAACACTGAGCAATTAGATTTTCTTTGAAAGCTTTTAATACTTACCACGAGTAATTACTATCCACTGAAAATAAACCAAAGTTTTAACTTCTTAGAAACAATAATTATCATAAATTACGGATAAAGTTCAGTTGCCTAAAGAAGGGCCCTAGAGCCATTTCGGACACCCTAAGGTATAGCATGCCCCCTGTGTATAAAGCGTATTTATAAAGACACCCTCCTGGGGCTGTTCAATATACAAAGAACCTACAGGAGACTCACATCTTTCTGGAGCGGCAGCTTGTAGCTAGACCAATACCACAAGGCATCTAAAATGGTATTAGAAGCCTATGTTTAGGCAACTGAATCCCAGCCGGGTTTCACATACGCATCTTGCATAAAATACAAGAAATTACAGAGAATAAGAAAGTAGAGAATTAAAGCAAACAAACAAAAACCCAGGAAGACATACCTGTGAATGAATAATATTACAAGACGCTTGATCTGCATTCAGCTGTTCTGGAGTTTTGCAACCAGGAATAAACAGCAGCATATTTGAGGTATCTGCTATTTTCATGTCATAAGTTTTATCTTTGCTGCACAACACTGCTTGTTCATCCTTTTCACCACGGATTACTAGGCTGGAAAAAAAACAGCACAAAAATAAAGATGTATTTTTACCTCTATTTCAGGATGAACACCTATTAAACTTGTCTGATATTTTTCCACATTTATACATTAGTAAAGAAGTTATAAACTGCAGTTCTGTTTGGTAGCAGCAGTCACAGTATACCAAAAAATAAAGATGCAACCGACGATTAATCTAAAATATCTTAATGCTATGTTTTTTCCTCACGTTTTTGAGTTTACCCACTCTGAAAGACAAGTATTCAAGGTTTTTAATGCAGATCACAGTCGAACCTCCTCACCTGCCTTTGCACACAAAACTGCCCAAAACACTGATTAGGTGATGCTTAAAGCCTGAACTAGTTCACTAATCCTAGAAATGAGATTACAACTAGAATTGTTCTTTAGTGAGGACTGAAAGCGGCTCACCGTGGAACAAGAAAGCAAACAGAAATTGTGTCTATTATGCACCATCCTTCAGATAATTCCCTCTCAAAAACATACACATTTTCTTGCAAGTAATTCCAAGCAGGAAAGAAAACCTTCTAGAGCATTGCAGTACAAAGAATCCATGCAACTCCTCCTCTTTAGCTCACGTACTTGATTAAACAGAGATTCTTAGCGAGGACATGATAACAGCGAAGCAGGACCACGACAGGGGAACATTCAGTTCCTCCCAGGCTACACTAAATTAAGTGCTCAGATTCAATTTAATCAAGCCGCTCATCTTGCTTCCAAAAGCTTGCATGCATGAGCAAAGCTCAGCCGTGCCCCAAGCGGTTCTCAGCGTGATTCAGGCCTCTAACCAATGACAGTTTATCAATATTGCACTATGGACAGGCTTCATAACATACATCTCTGAGGACTATTTTCTTTCAAGGGAGTTCTCATGTTGCATAATTTTAAACATTTTTATTATGTCACTAGCATTGCAGCAAAAGAAGAAACTTTAGAACAGCATCAAAAGCTTATCTAGGATCTGTTCTTGGTCCAGAGCAAGATGTCACATAACCATTCTACCAAATGCCTATGTTAATGCTGTGCATCCTTCGCTGTCCTGTCCTGTTTGTCTCACTTGTAGGCACCCTGCCATCCATCCGACCTCACGAGTTCCAGTCAGAAAATCTCAGAAGCCAGAGGGATTCTTTTAAAGACATAATCTCCTTTCCTGAACACACATTTTTAGGCATCTATTTTTATATGCCCAAAAAGAAACTCTCCTCACGTTTGGCTAGAAGTCTCCTCAGATGCAATTTTTCCATGTGGAAAAAAAAAAGCAAACAACCAAACAAATCTTCCTGCAGGTGTTACTAGTTTTCAGTTTCCAACATAACTGAGGCTTAAGGGGCAGTTACGTTTTCATGCAAACCGTATTAAAAGAATAAGAGTCTGGAAAAAGCCACGTTTAAGAGCCATGTCAGTTACTTAACACTAAAGACGGCACAGCGCAGGCCTGAGAGCAGGCCTGAGGCCCGACAGCAGGCCTGAGGCCCTGCCTGATCTCCATCCCGCCCCGCCGCTGCTCCGACTCCCTCACGCACGGCGGGCGGGAAAACTCCAGCCTCCCGCCGCATGCCGGGCCTGTCCCGCTCCCTCGGGTCGCCGTCCCGGCCACCACGGCCACCAAGCGGCGAAAGAGCCCGGGGGGGGGAGGGTGTCGCCGCGGGCCGGGACGCGCCTCGCCCCAGGGGGCCGCGTCCCGGCCCGCGGCGACACCCCCCACCCTGCAGGGGGCGCCCCTCCCGTACCTGCGTCCCGCCTCCAGCTCGGCGCAGAGGCCCGGCTCCAGCTGCAGCAGGCAGCACTCGCCGGCGCCGGCCTGCGGACCGAAGCTGAGGCAGTGGACGACCGGCAGCAGCTCCGCCGGGTTCAGTTTGGCCGTCTGCAGCGTAGCTTCTACCTCCGCCCGGCTCCGCATGGCGACCGCTGGGCTCGAACCGCTGCGAAAACCGCGCCGCGCGATCCCCCGCCCCCGCCGAGGCGGCGCCGGTCGCGGCGAAGGGGCGGGCGTCTGGGTTGATTCTCTGGTTGCCTGCGATGCGCCCGGCCGTAGCCGGCGGGGCGGGCGGCAACGCCTCGGGGTTACACTGAAGGGAATCCCGCAGGGGTGCCGCTCCACCGCCGGGTCTGATCCGGGACAAACCTCCCGTTTTCTGTCCGGCTGCACTAGAGCCAGGCTGGGCTGCAATAAAATATCTCTATGCTAATAAAATGTCATAACAATCCACAAAATGCCCTCAATAAATCTATAAAAATACAATAAAAACAGGCCCACTAGGGGAGTCCCTGCCCGGCTCTGACTGAGGCAGCACCCTCCGGGTATTTCCTTGACACCAGAGCATGAAAGCAAGGGTGGTGAGAGGGAGAACGGCTGCCCCAGCCGCCATGGCGGGGCCTGGCTGTGGGTGGGAAGACGCCAGCAGCACCCACCCCTGCTCCTGTCACGACAGCCGTGGGGATTGTCTGACAGAGGGCAAGTGCCCGCCGGCTCTCCTCGCCCCATGATCCCTTAGGAAAGGGATTACACAGCCCCCACAGAGGGGTTTGTCTCCCCGTGGCTCAGGGCCCAGCTGGGCTTCGCGCTGTGGCCGGACCTGGGCTCCATCTGCTTGAGGAAGCTGTGAGGAAGTGCTTGAGCTAAGGCCCTGACAGAGATGAGTAAAACCCACAGGCAAGCGCGCCGATTGCAATGGAAATAGTCAGCAGCTCAGAGATTCAAGAGGAAGTCTATTGACATACTTAAACCATAAGAAAAAAACGAAAGCGGAGGCTCAGAAGACAGGGGCTCAGCACCGCTGGGATCAGTCCTCTGCACAGAGCAGCACAGGATGCCTCTTCCCTGCCTCGTCCAGGACAGCTGGCTCCCCAAACGCTCACTGTGTTCTTGCTGCGGGGCATATTAACACTCAGCTTAGTAGCATGTTAGTCCGCTGTCTGCTGTGTGCCTTAGCTAACAAATAATTACTTTGTGCTCCCAGGTTGCGTATATCTGCTTGCAGAGTCCCTCTGTGCTTGGTAAAGCCTGCACCAGATGATGAAGACAAAGAGGTTGTGCCACATTCGTGTTGGAACCAGAAGCAGGAGTTGGTGGGATGGAGCTGGCTCGGTTCGGTACCCAGCACGGCAGAGGGCAACTGTTGTTATATGTGACTGAGTCAGGCATCTTCTGTCTTCAGAAGGTCCTTTGCCTGAGTGGTGCCAGCGAGGCAATTGGCCTTGGAGAAAACTTGGCCTGCAGTAATGAGGCAGTTACCTCTATCACATGCGCAGTGGCTTGTTCAAAGACTCAGCCATTTATCATGTTTTCATGTTTTATTTCACTTACTGGAAGGTGGAAATACAATCATTGTGTACACAGGAAACCTGAGGCACTCTGACTTGTTTCTACTAATGTGTAGGTGCAAACTGATACGTGTACAGCCTTATCTGAGACTGTTACATTTTGCTTTAATGTAAATCTGTTCCTGTACAACTCTAAGGTAAACCAGAAAATCAGTGTTCTACCAAGTAAATGCTCACACAGTTACTAAGTGTTTAAATAGAAGCTTAATTATGCTGGTTTTAATTCATACCTTAATTTGTGCAACTTCCCAATGACCTTGCATGCCACCTTCTTCCTTCTCCTTTTCATTCCGTGGAATAAAAGAAGAGATTTTGATACAGCCAAGGAACTGAATCCAAGGCATGAATTCATGGAGTTTGTATCTTAAGAACTCTGCTACGTAACAGAAACCCAATGGGAAGAAAATCACTGAATGTTATTCAAGAGTTGGCACTGATCTGGTGGTCAGAAACATTTGTACTAGTTATTAATTTTTCCAACCAGTTTTGTTTATCCTAGTAATTCTGGTTGTAGACGCTTTTTATCTCGTTTCCTAAGGAGCTGAAACGTATGTGCTGTGCTGTCTGCCATCTTTCTCTGCCTGTCCCTCACTTACCACTCTGGAAGTTGCTGTTCAAGTTCAGGCAATTTTGGCAGGTAAAGTTCCTAGAAGTTTTGTGGACATCAGTGGCTGGACAATATATTGGAGCCCCTGCTTAGGGAAAAGCAGCTCTGATCCGTTCTGAGAGGCAACAGCCAACTGGCCTATCAGCAAAAACATTGACATAAATCTATAGGAAACATGGCTCATTTCTCAGGAAACAACTTGTATTATGCTTCTGTTCTCACTGGGACTGCTTTAGAGCAGTGACCTAACTGACAAAAACTGTTTTGTGTAGGAACTCATGAAGTTAGTTTCTTGAAACACAGATGAATCATTTAATGAATTTGGATTGGAGAGAAAATGAGGAGATGCTGAACTATCAATGTTGCTGTCAATTTATAAGGAAATGCATGCTGTGGTTAAGGGAGCTTGGTAGGATCCTGAAATTATTTTATAATGATGCTGTGGGATTATTTATTTGCTCTGGAGCTGCTGTAGCATAAATGAGTCCTGTTTTCACTTTGAGCTGCTATGGTGGGCTGAAACTCGGGATTCAGGAGCATGTAACATCATGGTACAAGCAGGGGTGAAACTCTCCTGTAGCAGAATGGAAGAGAGAGTTGAGGAAGCAATTAATTCAGCCATCCCAACTTCACTGATCACCAGCTGAAGTCAGTCGCCCAAGGTGCACATTTGAGGCTTTGAGTGACTGCTGTGAGCGTACAGCGGAGAGGTACACCTCTTGTAACAGGTCCCAGTATAAGGGAGAAGCAGCCTGAACTGCTAAATAGCCTGCATCCTCAGCTGGGCTGGGGAGGGGAGGCAGGAATGAGGGCAAGTCTCAAGCAAGATAAGCTTTCGTGTAGTTTTTCAATTGACTAATGTTAATGGAAATTAGTGCTAATGGAATCTGGTTGACTAACGTTGAGTGAAGTTAGCAAAACAGAAAACGGATTGCTGAAGATTATTATAGTCTTGCCTTTGAAGTTCCTGGCCCTGTATGATGTTTCCCAGGACTCAAACATCAAGGATGTGAACAGCAAAATAAATGAAGGGCAGCTGTGACAAATCAAAGAAAGGAAGTTCAAATAACTCCAAAGCTCCACAACTAAGACATAAAACAATGAACCGCGAGATAACATGACATAACATATGTTAGAACAGTGCACATTACCAGCGTCAGGCTCTAGTCATCAGGCAGCACGTTAGGAGGATGACTTCCCAGGTGTGATTTCAATTCAAGTGCTTGGGAGTGCTACAGTAAAACGTAGTGAGAAAATTGGGCTACGTGAAATGGGGTGTTTAAATGTCAAAGAAGGATGTACACACTAGAAACTTCTCAATGTCTTTCAAAGCACAAGGTAGGTAGCTGTGAAAATAAAAAGATAATAAAGGCAGCACTGGAAAAGCTGGCACAGTGCCAAAGTTGAATACCATAATGCATTATCAGCCTGGTGATAATTGCACAATTCAGTTACGGTTCTTGGAGATTATTCCACAAGAGAGGCTCAGTTTGATTAAAGCCTCACAAAACTTAGTTCAAGGATTTCTTTTTTTCACCAGAAGGTGACCGTGGCAGCTGGACCTCTAGGTGTGACTGGAGTTAGAGCACAAGAGCTCTGAATGCCATTTCAGCGTGTCGCAGGCTCCTGTGAGACACTGGGAGAATAACTGTCTACAATGAATGTGCTACATTGCCTTCCTAGCAAAACAAGAAAGAGAAAAAAACCCAAACAAACCAGAAAATATAATTATGCCATTGTATAAATCCCTGGTGCACATGTATCTTGAATAATGATTGTCTAGTCTGTCTCAAATGTAAGAACTGGGGAATACTGCTGAAATGAACAGAAAGTAAATTACGGATAATGGGAGAGAAGACCTTTCTATGCAACACATTGTGGAACCTGTGATACGTGCTAGAGGTCAAAATGAGTGCGATCCACAAAAGAGTTAGACAAATTCACAGAGGTTAGATGTGCTTGTCTCTGTTAATCACAATGTTCAGGTTTTAGTCATAACTCAGGACCCTAAATAAACTCAGACCCCCTAAATCACCAGAGCACACGCTCTTCTGCTCTCCATTGTGGTTGGTTATTGAGTTAAGACATATTTTTACTTTTCTTTCTTTATACTTTTTTTTAATGAATAGCTAAAATAGCAAAGCAGTGGCTTGCATATTCTTTGTTCCGGGCATTGATTAATTTGTATTATCATGTCCCAGTAAAACCGTCATACCTGATGATGTCAGCTAGCAAAGCACCACAAAGCAGGAGATAATGAGTCCAAGACTCAAACAGGGAAAATTTCAGCCAATTAGTAGAATAACCAGATAGCTCATTGCTACCTCAGATAAGTGCTGTCTTGTTACTCTTAATAGGCCAACAGGGAGGTGCAAAACAGGTATATTCAAATTAGGAGAAAATAAACAGTTGTAACCAAACGTAAATATTTGTGTAAACTATACAATAGCTTGGAGTATCTCAGTGACATAAAATTGTTTCTGTGCTGGAAACAGTGGAGAAGAAACACTCAAGCACAAAGCTGGAGCATACATTCAAACTAGCGAGGGCACAAACACTACCAACACAGTTAGGAAATGATTTTGAGAATTTCACACTGCACGGCTGTGACAAACAAGAACCGAGATGTCCAATGCTTGTGAGACAACTAGTGCTTAGATACCTGTTTTGTTGTTACGTCATTTCTCTGCAAAGACAGCATATGGAATTGCAGACAAAGCCAGAGGATCAGTCCTGCCACACTGACGCCATTGATGATAAGGTGGGGTAAACCCGAACAAGCTGGTACCCAGCCTACAGTCAGAGCTTCTCCCAGTCTCAGCCAGTCAGCCAGCACATTCTTCGCTGCAGAGCCCATCCTCACAGTGTAAGCACTGGTGCGACGGGTGGGAAGGTGCTATGATTTCTGTTAACATTGGCATGAAAGAGCAGGACATTTTTTCAAGAATGTATTAATTATAGGGACAGAGTCCCCTTTAGATTTAGAGTATATGACAGGCGTGCACGTCATTTAATTGCATGAGTACACCATGAAAGTCTTTTGCTCCATCTACATTTTCTGGATAGATCTTCAGGGTGCTTCTACCACAGCAAAAATTGTAATTCAGACTCAGCTGATTTTGCTAGTTGGCAAAATTAACAGCAATACTTTGCCGCAGGCCCTAAAATTTAATCACATAGTACACCTGCTGCTAAAATGATTTGAAACAGTGTTATCATTAGTATCTAGGAGATAAATGTCTATAGATAAGTGGAATTAAATGTAATTTTTTTAAAAATACTGTGTAGTGTTTTGTGGCTAATTTCAAGGCTCAGTTTGGAGACCTTATTAATAGTGACATACTAAACATCGGTGTATGTCATCTGGCAAGTTATCATATCGTCTCACTTCTTGATTAACTAGTATCTGCATAGTAGTAACCTCAGAAAGTTTTTTTGCAGTTAGTGTATTATTATTTTTTGAGACATTGCTAGGGCTAAGCGTTACAAGTATATCCCAGCAAACTACATACTTATAATATCTGTATGAATCTAAAATAAATAAACAGATTAATTAATTAGCATGAAAACCATAGCCATATTAGGCAAAATATAAACAAAACCAGGAAGATGCATCAAATATTCTATTTGTGAAGAATATACCATGGAGGAGTACAGCGGTGCAGGAAAATGACAGTGAAAAATAGCAGGGCGAGAACTCGAATGAGGACCATGAAGAAGCCAATATAGAAAAAGCTCATGTAACAAAAGGAGCAGAAGCCTAACACAGGGAAAAATGAAAACAACAATACAAATGAGAACACGATAAAAATTCTGTGCAAAAAACCCAGTGTTGGTGTGATCTATAAACTGCAGAACAAAGATCTGATTCTGTTAAATTCTAGTTGTTTCTCTTGTTTCTGCTTGTAGGGCCTTCTGGTCTCACCCTCAGTCATGTTGAATAATGAGATTGAGCCAGCTAGCTCAATTTTTGTCATTCTCCACTTTCCTCCTGGTGCTGAAATGTAAGATGAGCAGGCTATCCCCTTCCTATCCTGCTCCCCAATACACCTAGGAGTCCTTCTAGTCCCATGTCCTTTTTAGCCCCAAACCATCTGCTTGGCGTGAAAATGCAAAAAACTCTGCAGAGATCTCTGCAAGAAGCACTTCATCCTGAAGATTTCCATCTACTCCCTTCATCAGGTATTACTAAGGCCTATGCCTAAAGCATGAATGCTCCTCTATCAATTATATTTTTGATTTTTTTTTCCTGTGTAGATCCTAACCATCTGTGGTTTTCTTTTCTCCTGCTGCTGAATACTAGAGCCTGTCATGAGGCCAAACATTTTTCCTTTGTAATCACTGTGTCAATGAGTAGCTGGAATCTTTTTCTTACAACTCTGTGAGTAATGATCAGTAGTGAGTGTATCACACGGGATACCAGTGTCTTGAGATGCTGAACAATTTGACATCATGTGGTAAGCTATAACCAGGACAACAGAAGTAACTTTCCATTCATCAGATGTTTTGGCCTCTCAGATCTGCAATGACTCTCAACTCGGAAAATAACTTCATTGCCTGTACAGTTAGGAGAGATCCTTGTCCTCTCAGCTTCTCCCCTCCCGGTGTCAGAAGCTGGGTCACCAGTTTTGGTGTGGACCTTACCTGACAGAATTGCCTTTCCCCTGGAAATTGTTCGGTAAGTGGATGGTGAGGCTGCTCTCATCATGAACCGCTCGAGAAGAGATGCTGTGTGAGGCTTGAGGGCAGATGCTGCCCTTCAAGCCCTCTTTGGAGAGCTAAATGAGTTTTCCCCCCAAATTTAACAATTTGAATGAAAGAAACATCACAGGCAATTAAGAAAGTTAGAAATCTTTAATTAAAAATTCTATGCAAGTACCATTCCTGGGGGGTGGGCGCTGGAGTCTGTCAAATTGGGTTATAGGAAAAGCACAGACGTAGCCAATCCTATTCCATGGTGGGGACATGCAGTAAGCAAGTCTCCTGAGATGCTTCCAGGCCAGTTTTCTATACTGACATCTTTAAGAGTGACAATTTGGAGGGCTCCTCTCCAGAGAAAGGAGTCAATGCAGACAAGGAGGAAAGGTCTCGTCTCTCTGCTGGTTACTGTGGAGACCGGCAGCATCCCACTGTGAAGACAGCGTAATACACAGGGGAAAAGCTCTGAGGGACATCACAAAGACAATTTATTCCTTCCACCTCCTACCTTAGCCTGGCTCTGTTGCTGCTGCCTCCCTGTGAGCTTCTTCTCTTCCCTTCCTGATTCTCTCCTGCTCTTTTTTTCGGCTCAAGTCCCACTTCTGTTCTTAGTGGGACTCTCTTCTCCCCATTCCTTTTCACAGCTCTTTCCTGTACCTTTTTCTCCTCATTTCACCCCACTTCCCTGGGTGAACTCACCTCAGTGAAGTTCTTCCCAGACACAACTACAGACTGATTTTCGGATGCTTTTTTTTCTGCTGGGACATTGAGAGCAGGACAGTGTTCCCAGTACAGTTCATCCTTGGCCATATTATTACCAGGTTCTGTATTTCAAGAGACCTGAATTTGTTCTTACGAGATAACCTTGCTATGCTTCTGCTTCATCCCAGTTGTGTCTGTTGGTGCCTCCTTCCACCAGTTCCTTTGGCACCCAATTTCCCTGACGCAGAGCTGCAGCAAAGAATTCCGGCTTTCTGTAGCACCAAAAATACCTTCTCTGGTTCAATAAAGGGACTGGTCATATCCGATCATTTTGATATACCTCAGTGCAACGTGGTATCTGATTTATTTTAGAAACATGTTCTACTGAGTTTATCTCATTGCTTCAGCACTCCAAGAGACCTGTAAATATTTTGAGAACCCAGGGGGTCCCAGACAAACACTTCCTTGTGAGGTGCTTTTGTAAAAGAGAATACTGACTTATCTAGCATTTTACAGGTTTTAATTTTTCATTTTGACTAGATTGGGTAGTTATTTCGGTGTTCATTGTGGAGGGAAATTAATGATGGACTCAAGTATGCTTGTGTTTGTAATCCTGTGCAAAAATTATATTGTCTAAAGATTGTTCCCTTATAAAATTACCATTAGCTTCATTTAACAGTCTTTTTCTTTTGTCGAGCATCAATTCACCATGATTTTCTAATGATTTCCTGAAA